>NC_056576.1:23854541-24596270 GCF_018340385.1 Cyprinus carpio
AAAATTGGTGTAGAGACAACTTGACCGACAGCTATATCCAGTGGTGCAAAATATTCTACTTTTTTCAAATATGGCCATTTTGAGAGAGAGAGAGAGAGAGAGAGAGAGAGAGAGAGAGAGAGAGAGAGAGAGAGAGAGAGAGAGAGAGATTAAAGTTGCCTGTGTGAATTACTTGCGTCTGTTACAGAATTAAATGAAGTATGCATACAATAGCCATGATGAAGTCTATGCTATTTCATTCAGTACAGTAGATGCATTTCAACAAAGTCATGCTAAAAACATTCATAAGAATACTAGACAAAGTTATCATCTATGTAGCAATGGTTATTAAAGGGGAGGTCTGATGCTATTTCATGCATTCTAAGTTATTTACACTGTTAAAGAGTTGGATTGTTGTGCTAAGCATGGTCAAAATGTTGGACATATGATAGAGTATTTCTGTGACAAATACACTTCTTAACGGCTGGTATTTGTTTGGTATAAGTTTTGGGAAGCTTTTCCGGAGTATGGCCCTTCATAATATCATAAAGGGAGGAATTCCTTGTATGGGCACTTCTCCCGGAAGAGTGTGCACACAACCAGAGCGAAAGCCAGAGCAGCCCATCAACGTGAAGGATTTGTCATTTTGTTTCTAGATCACAAAATCAAGAATGTCACCAAAGACGTGTGTTTTTGGTTGTGAGGGAAAGATAACCCTGTTCAGCTTCCCAAAGAACCCATCGTTAAGGGAACAATTTGTTTCTTCGGGGCAGCCACAAAGTTTCGCAAGTGTGTTTGTTTGTTCCTGGCATTTCGATGACAAATGTTCATTTTTTCATGTCAATGTTCATAAACGTATTTAATTATTTATGTCGATGTTACAGCTTGCAGACGATCGCTACGCAAAAGCTTTGCATTCTCATGACACTTTAGCTCCGCCCACTGGTTACGGCCATGAATGTAGCGATTCAGTATCAATTAATAAAATCTAGGGGCAGTGTTGACAACAAGTTTCTGTGCTCCTGAATGTTTCTGTGTGCACAGCGAACTCTGATCTCTTTAATTTAAACATTAAAATAAAGAATCATTTGAAAAGTTTGAAAATTAATTTGTGAAAAATAAATGCTTCAGAAACAATTTGTATGATAATCAAATATAGACTTTTATCTGAACATTAAAAAAATGGTTATGTACTGTAGTTATAAATACAGCATTCATTTAGTGTTTTAGGGTTGAAGGCAATATCCATAAATTTAACAGAAAATGTAATGGTAATTTTCTGCCTTTATTTTCTACAGATTTTTTTTTTTCTTAAAGTGTGTGTGTATACATAATTAAAAAATAAAGTATAACATTCTTAAGACCTGCAGTGGAAACTTTGTTGTCAGTGTGATGAGGGCTTTTTGAAAATGTGGGTTAATTAGTCTTGAAATGTTTTCCCTGCTGCAACAGATGTGGCATAATTGATAGAGTGCTATTTACTATTTACATAATTTAAATTATGCATGCAACGCACTTAAAAATATACAATTATAGCAGTGTAGTAATGTTTAAAAGGTTGTGTCAGTTACATTTGCGTGATGTAATTAATGCTACCTAGACTTTGGAGGGGTTCAGCTTGGCATGACCATGGCACAATAGATGGGAATGGAGAAAAGGGGATAAGCAGACACACAATTAATGCTGGAAATGGACAGCTATGATTTTGGAGAGTTATTTTGTCCATAAAACATGTAGATGCATTGGATGTGTGCTTGTTTCGGGTGAACCCTGTTCAGCATTTTCAGTGAGCTTTTGTTTTGGATGTGCTAGTCATCTCTGCTGCAATGAGTGCCACTGAGATCTGATTTTATGTGGGCTTGTTATCTCACAGTTTCGCTGTTAATGGATTGTGTCACTGGAACTTTGTGTTCTAATATAAATAAATAAAATATTTTTAAATTTAAGAGTAGATATTCATAAGTTTGGTGGTCAAATAAATAAATAAATAAACAAAAAGAGCCATACTTTCATTTCAAGAGTTAATTTGAGTTTATTTGGCACAAGTTGTCATTCTATAGATCTAAATAGAAATACCACGTCTCAAAAACATTTTATTTGCATTTATGAGTAGACAGTTACAGCAGATATCATATATATATTAGGATGCAAAAAAAAAAAAAATATGCATGCACACAAATAATGTGTTATTATTTATTCTTTATTTTTTGCAGTGATCAGAGAAAGCCATAATCCTACAGCTAGTCTCGCATTCCCTGAACCTTCAGTTTTGTTATCCTGTGTCTATCCATTAACAAACCTCTCACTCCCTTAACATCTAAGGCACAGAAGACCCTTTTATGCATGGAACTGTTTTTTCCCCACAGTTTCAATTTTGCTTTAATTTGAACTTCATGCCAGAGGTTCAGTAAGGTGAAAGCAAGGTGGGAGTCTTACAAACGCAAGGTGCAAGCGAGAGGTGGGAGTCTTACAAACGCAAGGTAAGCACAACACGCCATCCATTGGTCTTTGTATTGATTCACAGGGGTGTTGAAAAAGGTCTTTGGTCATGCCCTTACCAAAGCATACTAATTTGCTCGATCAAGTCTGTCAGAATATCGACAGGGAGGAGGTACAGCGCCCGCCATTGTGTTTTCTTCAGCGGGGAGCCGGTCTGTGAAACAGGATTACTAGAGGTCACGCAGGCAGTGAAAGGATGTCCATCACTTTCTGTCTGCTAATACAAAGGGGCGGGAACTGGGACGTGATTGAGATGTTGAAGACAAGAGGAATGGCAGTTTAAAAAAAAAACAAAAAAACAAAAAAAAACATCTCTTGCATGCAAATGTCTCACTGTTAGTGTATTCATAGCCATCTCACAGAGTTTTATTCACAGTAGATGACTAGCTTACAGTTTCCTGTTGTATTTTAGGCTCAGGTTGAAATTTAACTGTAACACAGTTGCAGTCTTTGCTGTAGCAGAAGTCAGTACATGAAGGTAGAAAAATAGATGTAAATTGTTTCAGCTTCATTGTAACTTTTTATAAATTTGACCTTGAATGTGACAATGAGTCAGTTTTACAAAATGATTGATTTCTTAAAATCATCAATGGCAAAATGCAATGCAGTCAAAATGTTTTAAATTACAGGATTTCTACATTGCTAAATGTTCATAAACATTTGTCTGTTATGAGCAACAACATTAATAGTTTCTGAAAGTGAACAAAGTAACAATTATGCCATGAAACATACTGTTGTTAAATTCTCTTGAATTTAATACAAATTTAATGCATTAAAGTTCTAAATTTTGACAACAAAAATGTTATTTATTTTCATTATTTCATATAATTAAATTTCTACATTATTCATTTATTATTTTAATTTTGAATTGGTTTGTGCAGTTATACAAAAAAAGTTGTACATATGATGTACTGTTTTCAGAAACACCTTCAGGTGGTGAGAGTTATTTGCATGGGTTTTAATTTGATCAATTTTATTGATCAAATTAAAACTTTATTTTTCTTTATTTAGAAAATAAAGGTGCTTCAAAAGGTTCTTCAAGCGATGCCATAGAAGAACCATTTTTGGTTCCACAAAGAACCAAAGGTCAAAGGTTCTTTAAAGAACCATCTCTTTCTTACCTTTTTATAATCTGAAGAATCTTCTTTCGCCACAAAGAACCTTTTGTGAAACAGAAAGGTTCTTCAGATGTTAAAGGTTCTTTAGGAAACCATTTAGACAAAAAGGTTCTTCTATGGCATCGTGAAGCACCTTTATTTTTAAGAGTTTTCTTCTGCAATAGTGACACCTGATTTGAAGAAAAAAAAATAATAATGATAATGAATGAATTCTCTGTGCAAGGTTCAAATTTGATGTTTATATTATAGATAAATGTTTAATGTTCAGAGTCATGTATGTTCCCTGTGACCGTCGGGCTCTATAAATAAGCCATTGTGTCTGGACTCCTAATGTTTCCTAATCTCTGCACACTGCTGAAATTCTATGCCACATCATCCAACAAACCTCTTTGCTCAACAATGGTTTTTATTATACCCATTATTATAACAAATATCCAATTATCTATTATCTTGTAGATCTGATTGTATACCTCTTTGTGGCTGTAAGGTCAAATACTCTTACCTCTATACGTGGAACATCTGCCTGTGCTTCCTGTCTCATCTGCAGCCCTCGTGGCCAGCAGCCCCTTTAACCTGATCACATAGGTATTTTGTTTTCATTCCCCCCAACCCCCCTGCGTTTTGTTTGTTTGATTGGCTGAGCAGGTGTTTTATAACCATTAGAGACTCCAATGCGACCCTGTCTCTGAGTAGTAAGCAAATAGAACAAGCAGACAGCCAAGTCATGCAAGTGATTTTTTTTTCTCTCAATGGAACCATCTGGTGACTGAGCGAAAGAAAACAAGGAAACATAGGGTTGGTATGGTTGTTTACCTTTGGCTACATAATTGTGTTTCGAGGAAAGCGTGAGGTCACAGGGGAAGCTGCCTCTTGGTTCGGCAGGTTTTAAGGGCTTCATTGGTGTCCTTGTTTGCAGTCATGAAAGCAAGAAGCAATTCCTTATTCATCAAGAAGTCTGCATTATTTAATCATTGATAGAATGTTACTCACTTACACTGACTGTTGCAGTAAAAAAAAAAGTATATTCCACTTTTTTATTAATAAACTTATATATATATAAGTTTATTAATGTTATTTTTATGTATTTATTCAAGTATCTAAAAATTGTCTTTCTTTCCTTTGTTTATTCATTAAATGTGCTCTCTTTTTTTCCTTTGTTTGTCGAGTGTCCATCAGTCAATTAATGTTGTCCCCCAAGAGGATCATCACAGCTCATTTTTGTAACTAAAGCAACTGTGACTCCAGCATCCTGCTCTCAGTGCTGATAGTGGAAAGACTGAAATGTTTGTTTTGTGTTTTTGCAGTGGTGTCAATAAACATTCAGAGCAGACATTCATCTCTCCTCGTACTGGGCAGACCATTACGCCACACTACTACATGCAATTATGAAATTGATGATAATTACTGAGTGACTCATTAATCTCTCATTAGACCATTGTGTATAAACTCAATGACATGCAAATCAGAAAAATGAGAACTGGAGAAGAGGATAAATACTTGAAAAAAAAAAACTGTGAAGAGCTGTGCTAAGACATCCAGTATTAGCAGGAGTAAGACACATCTGAGCAAGAGAAAAGCATATGCATACATTATGTGCTTTGACAACCAGAGAGTTTAAAAATGTCATTTTAAAGAGTATGTACATGGATTTTATATTAAAACCCAACAAACTGTGAAATGTTTTGCTTGAAAAGTGTGCTATCAAAATCTCATACCTGTTACTGTACAGTACTAGTACACACTAACACACAGTATGTAGAATAACATCTTAATAGGTAAAGCACAGGTGAAGCACGTTTTATTCATGCATGCTGGTGGTGTCATTTGATGGGTGAAAGATTGAGCAATGAACCCGGCATAATGCTCTTACAGATGTATGTATTGAGTTGCATCTGAGCAGAAATGTTTACCTGAACACTGCTAGTCTGCGTCTATAATCCCTCAGATGTGTGTGCAGCAACAATTCTGATAAAAGCTTGACTCTCATGGCCTAATTGATTTATTTACAGTGATCCGGTCTTAGTGGGAAGCCCCTTTCATGTTGATTGATCACCGCAACATGCTGCAGATTTAACAGCACAACAAACCTTTTTGTACTAATGACCCAAGAGCATTAAAGCTCTGGGGCAATGTCTCCATTCACGCAAAAGTGTGGATTTGCAGCTCAAGTGAGAGAGGGGACTTGGTTTATGTGTTCCTAAGAAGCAGCCCATAATGAACAATTTCTCCTAATGGCAAATTATCCCTGTTTCTCTTTCCTGAAGCGGAGGCCGCTGTAAATTGATGTATCTGTCCTCTGAGGGTTTCACCGTCACATTACGGCATTTTAAAATATTAATATGAGAGTGCATTTAGCCAGGAGTACTGAGGCATGGCTACGCTCCCGTTGCTTTCATGTAGGTCACAAGAGACTGACTCCCTCTCCCTCTGTCTGTTTCATTTTGTCTCTCTCTCCATTCCTCATTCTCTCTCTTTTTTCATTCAGCTAATTCAAATGCTCCCCTACCCTTTCTAAATAGTTGGATAAAGAATATACAACACACACACAAACACACACACACACACACACACACACACACACATATATATATATATATTATATATATTTTATATTTATTGCATATATATTTTATATTTTATTTTGCATATTTTTTTTTTTTTTTTTTATTTTTTTTTTTTATTTTAATTTAGTGAAGACTTTCTTCGACTGGCATTCAGTAAGCAATGGTGGAGGGGCCCTTTTCCCAGCTGTGGCCATCTTGCCAGCTCCAACGCTGATTAAAGCAGACGATGTGTCACATCCTGTTACAATATGAGCCAGAATGTGGAATCCTGGGAGATTTGAATAAAGGATACGCTCAGATTTTTTTCTCTCCACTGGAGTCTGAGTGGATAAATGTTTTACATGCTAGTGTTGACCGTTGCCATTTTAATGGGAGCTGTGAAGGACACAGGGATTCACATATAATGTTACAATTAATGACATTAGGCTTAAGAAGTGTTGTCATTTTAATTGTTATCTAATGCTCTATTGACAGTGTTTATTATTTTATGAACTGGGGTTTTCAATGTAAAACTGCAACATACACTTCAAAAATTGACAATGCGAGTACCTACTTAAACTCAGAATGTTTGTTTGTGTAACCTAGTGTAGTCAGATCAGTTTAGTCATATACAATATTTTTTGACTTGAATAAAATCAGTTTTGTTTAGTTTTTTTTTTTTTTTTTTTTTTTTTTTTTTTTTTTGGCAGTTTTCATTTTTCACATGCAACCATATGTGTTAAGAATTTGGATGGATGTTAAAAAAATAAATACTCATTGCATAGATATATTTTGACATGTTTGATATTTACTTCAAGATCAAGAAACTACATATACTAGGCAGAGGATCAGGAGTGTCATAAAGTGAGAACGTGCCAGGGGTTGTAGTTTGTTGTGAATCACTGTTGACAGAATTGCTGGGGCAGTGTGATTAAAAATTAATAAGGAAACATCCATGTGCTGTGATCTTTCTTCACCATTTTAAAGGAGGTTAGAAATACAGGACATATGGTGCTTTATCTCTCAATAGAGGGAAAAAGAGTGGCAATATCTCAAGCATAAGTGAAATCAAAATATGTTTTCAATAAGCACATGTAGCATTTGTCAGCTTTGAAATAAACTTAAACGTGCTAGAGGGTGCAGAACTTAGAGAAGGATTTTCACAAACACATCGATAGTGTCATAATCCTGAGTATATCCTCAAAATCTCAAAGTAATAACTACTAAAACACTTTGAACTTTTGTTTAATTTTAGAAAGTAATGCTTGAGTTTCTGAATTTGCATCTTTACATTTATTAAATTATATCATTTTAATTAAAAGCAAGAAAAGTGTAACGATACAGTCTAAAAATCTAGTAATTTAGTCGTTTTTGGTGTGTCTTTTCTGTTATTTGACTAGTTTGTCTCTCCACATGTATAGGCTGGTTAACATTGTTTAGAACACATTTCTTTGGTTGATGTTGGGTTTTGTTGGATCAGTCTGTTTTTAGCATTTACTGTTGGCTTTTGGATTGTGAATGTTGGAAAATATTCAGTAACTCATTTTCACACTGCCTCAATAAACACAAACACACTGATTCAACAAAACACAACAAATACTGTGAGTTTGTGTTTGTTGGGGCAGTTTGAACTAGCGTTACAACATTAAACACAACACAATAAATCATTCTCATCATCCCTTGTATTCTTTTTGCTTTCCATTCTCATTCAATGCTACTAGTAGTCCATTGTGTACAATGCTGTGTTGTTTCTCTGTCATGTAAAGGCAGTTTAGTGTTTGCTTTTATGAGGTACACATGGCAAAGTGCATGCAAACAGGAGAGTGTAATATGGTAATCAAATTAGCACAACACATCAAAGGTCCTGGCTTTTTACAGAGCCATTTTCAGATCACAATTCACATTGGCAAGAGCCAATACAATAAAGGGCTTGGCAGCGTGAGCGATGATCCTGGCAGAGGACTTTAGAGTGGAGCAGTGTTCCGTGGAAAACATCATATCACTCTAAATCCACTTTCATATTAAGAACATCTTCTGAATATTTATTTGGGAATGCTGATGAGATGTCAAAAGCAACCATAACACCTTTGCTGATGATGTGGGTTTTATATTAAGATGCAATTCTCTTTGAAAATTCAACTTGATCATATGACAGTGATGTTCACAAAGGTTCAAAGGATTAGGAAGGATTTTGATTGAACTATGAGATCATTTACAATTGGCTAGAGTTGTCTGTAACACATCAGTCACTTTTAATTATAATATTTACAAAAATTTTACATGTAAAACTGTTAACAATTAGCTAGTAAGTGCAACTTCGAATAATTTTTAATATTTCATATATATATATATATATATATATATATATATATATATATATATATATATATATATTCATATGTAAGCAGAGCATGTAAAGATCATTGTATGCTTTCATAGTAATTATATTATAATAACTGTAGTAGTTATGGTTGAATAGTTATAATAATGTATATTTTTTTGTCTTTCACAGCGCCGAAGTGTACATTGAAATGGTTTGAAAGATACATTATATCATATAATTAAATTAAACTGACAATAAAGACATTTATATTGTTTCTATTTCAAATAAATGATGTTCTTTTCACAGCGCCGAAGTGTACATTGAAATGGTTTTAAGAAACTACATTAGTTTCATAATAAAAATATTTCTTGAGCGCTATATTACCATATTTTTTTTTTACAATTTAAAGACTGGGATATGGCTTTACAACTTTGTAATAATATCCCTTATATTTATTTTGTATAAAATTTAAAATATTTTAAATTGTAATAATATCCCTTATATATTGATATATTCATATTTGAATTATATTCATATCTGAAGACAATCAGGTGGATGAAGATAAGTAGTAATCTATTGGTGTTTTTTTGTTTATGAGAATATTTTAAGCATAAATACTGTACACTAGCTATGACATCTCCTAAATATTAAATAATAATATGTGACACTATGGTTACCCAAAGTATTACAAATGGAATGAGAGACCGTAATTTTACCTTTGTTTATATACAATACAGATTCTGTCAAAGCAGCTTTGCAGTATTAAACAGGAAAAACGTGCTGATAATGCACAACACAAAACAGTCAGTTTATCAGTTCATTGTTGATTCAGAGATCTCATTGTCCAGCTCAGTTCAGTTCTCTTCCAATAGTGTCTGTGCAGTCAAGTCAACAGTGTTGCCAGAAATTGTGTTCCCAACCAATGGCGACAGTGGCAAGGAACCAAAATTCCATTTGTGACAGAAATAGAGAAAAAAAAAGGAAAAGAAAAAACCTGAGAGAAACTAGGCTCAGTCGGTGGACCAGTCCTCCTCTGGCTAGATGAAACTAGCATGGTGTGGTTTAATTCCAGGCTGCAACACGTCAGATTGAGCAGAGGATCGATGAGGTCTTCTCAGGGTTTGTCTAGTTGACATGGTCTCAGAATCAGAACCAGAAAGAGCTTTATTGCTGGGTATTTTTACACATTCAAGGTTTGTTTTTGTGACAGAAGCTTCCACAGCTCAAACAGAATGAAAGTGACAAGACAAGACAAGACAGATAATAAATAGAATAAAAGTAGGATAAGTAAATAGGAAATTACAATATACAAAAAAAGTTTACAAATTAAAAATAAACAATATACAAAGCAGACAAGAGAGATATGTTTTATTTTTGTTGTTTACAAGACATTTTGCCTATAATAATCACTAAATTGCTATATTTCCTCAGAATTTAAAACAATTTCATAGACATTTAAAGAAATTACCAGTACAGGTTGTAATTTGGAAACTACAGTAGGAATAGTTTGAAACCATTTGGTTTAAATTACAATGGTGAATTCCAGTATGTTTATTATTGTGCTTGTACTGTGACATCAGATCTCCTGGTCACTAATGTAGCAGTGTGACGTTAATGTAACAGTTCTTGTGAGCGGTTCCGTGCTGCATGAGATGGACATAGAAGCGTGGATGTGGATCTGACAGCGGCCCTGCCATACTAAATAATTGAGTGGGCACTCAGCTGGCTGGGAAAACTTATTAACAGGGGAAAGGAAGCAGATGGTATGAAACTTGTCATCTGGCAAAACAACGCAAAAAAAAGTAAGGGAAATGAACTAAAGCATTCATTGCTCCCTATGTTCTGCTGTGCACCCCTGCTAACACATGCACACATACTCCAGCACTCCTGAGTGTTTCGTACAACACTCACAGGAGGTGGGATTGCTGTCCATATCACGGCGGTATTCCCTGTTCACATCTGGACGACTCGTTCCTCGTGTCACCATTAAAGTTTCAGGCGGTGCGTGGCTGAAGATTCCAGGCGGTTGTTCCAGCTCCTGTTCTACATGCTCGGATCCCTGAAGAAGCACTGCTGGAAGGCAGCCATGGGCAACAGCATGTCACAAACGCTGGATATGGAATCTCCAGGTGCTGCCCTGGTAAAGACTCGTGTTCAGTTAGCACCTTAAGGGACTCTGAGCGTGTTCACTTTCTTCCAGCCTGAAACAAATTGATTGTGTTACAAGAAGTTTCATGTTCATGTGAAGCACTTCCAGTAGTCGAGGGAACATCATAATGATATTCTAATACAATTCACGCATAATAGAACAACTATTGTGTAGCTGTTGTGCCAGGGGAGGAACTACAACACTGTACCAATGGTGCATTGTGATTTAAGGCCTTCCTTTTCAATTGCAATTCAGATCATGGCAACAGTTCATCTAAAGTGCTGGTCTAAAAAGAAAGCCAGTCATGATGCTGACCTGCCTCTGCTACACCTAACCTTCACAGTAATTGCAATGCACTCACTCAAGCACAGTTTGGTTTACACCCATCCACAATGGTGCTTATGGAAATATCTCAATGTGTGGCACACATAATATCTCTTAATTAAAGAATAATTTCATATGTCCACAATGCTGTTTTTCATGCAGACATGAAATGGCTCTTCTTGTCCCGAGAGACTTGAAGTGGTGTTTTTATCTGACTCTGGCAAAAGTGTGTGTGTGTGTGTATGTAGTGGGCCACGAGGTTGCTAATGGATTTAGAATTTTTGATTGGCATGAGTGTTTGCTGCATGTATACAGTTTTTGAGTTGTTTTTTCAAAGCATGATGTTACTCACTTGCTTTGGGTATGCTGCTGTTAATTATGAATTTAAATATAATAAATTAAAAACTATGATCTTTTATGAGGTTATTCTATTATATGCTTTGGTGAGTTTTTCTTTTTCAACTTCATGTAAAATGTAACCTAAAAAGGTATGATTTATTACCATTTTTTTTTTCTTTCTATTAATAGGAATTTAACAAGGTTGATTTGCAATCAGCGATATAATACAACCTCATCAATTCATATATACATCCTCCTGGAAATAAGAGAGACATAAACACAAAAACACTATCATTTTTAGGTATTTAAAGAGCTGTATGAGCGGTCAGGGACATGTCAGTCTCTCTCTGAGTTTGTGCTGATGAGACCTGACAGACAAATGAGGGTCTCTGCATGGCAGGAAGCCTTTTAGCCCACTTATGAAAAAAAACAGAAGAAAAAAAAAAAAACAACATCAGCTGCAGTATTAGTAACTCTCTTCAGCTGCACCTTGAAGCTTCTGGCATTTTGACAGAACAAAGGTTTTTTTTTTTTTTTTTCAAGGTTATATATTCACCCATGCATTTGTACAGTAAATGTGTCAGGGTTTTTAATACCAGCAATTGTTAGAAAGTATTTCATTTAACATGCATACTGTATCCCTGATTTAACGCCTATCACATGCAGAAGACATTCCCCTTAGAGTAATAATAGACTATAAGTTACATGTGAAAGGAATCATTTACTGCTTTTTGGTGAAAAGCTGGTTTTCTTTCACCATTCTGCAGTATTTCTACGAACACTTTATAATTTGTAATAATTCATTAGCAAACAGGGTAGCATATTGTGGTGGTGGAGAAATGGGAAAGATTTGATGTATGCTGTTTCTTATTAAAAAAAATGTTCTTCCTCATCAAATGCAAATGTGTGCAGCAAGCAAGCATGTTACTTTCAAGGAATGTTTAATCTGCAACAAAAAGGGGAAAGTAACAACTAATGTACACTGTTAGATATTTGTTATTTATATCTGCACACTACAATTAGATCTACAGTAATATTGTTTAATATTGTTCAAGTCACCCACAAAGGACAAAAAAATTAAACCATGAAATATAAACAAATATAAAAAGTTGTTTTTATGCCACTAGCCATAGCTCCATGTTGTTCCTATTGTTCAGTCCATGTTGCTCTTTCCTGCAGTCAGTCTTAAACACACTGGCATCCTAAACACACAGTTTCCCAAGACTTCCTGTGCAGGCTGTCATTTATTTCATTTACTTTAATAGCAGAAATAGAGGATGAGGCCCCAGTAATCTTTCAATATTTTCAGGTGTTTCATTTGTGGAAGTTACTATGGAGACTTTCTGCAGTCTTACTGATGTAGCCTGTCATCGGGTGAAAGTCCATTTGTAAATTTGTCTCCAGCATACTCAAAAGGGACATGCACAGCTCCCCTTACAGACTGTATTAACTATTAGTCTAAACATAACATTTGTCAACATGCCATTTCAGCACCTTAAAGCAATTGCTTAAAGTTTTTCTAACATGGTGTTAATAGCCAAGGGTGAGGAGTGAGTCCTTTTATCCCAACAGGAGGATGTCTGTTCTTAAACAGGCTGCGCTCGGACAAAAAAAACATTTACCAGGCACCAAGTTACTGGATATAGATTAAACTTTGACTAAGCAATCAGGCTTTCATTGTCTTTTAAAGGGATAGTCCAGTCAAAAATGAACATTCTGTCATTATTTATTCACCCTTACCTTCTCTCCAACCCTATATTCTGGTCATTTTTAAGCTTAAAAAAAATCCTTATGGGACACTAACCATACCTGTACTTATTTATACAGTGATATTGTATTTTTGGAAAAGAAATGAATAAATGCAGTATAAATTTATTTTAAAAGTTTCTAAAGCAAAGAGGACTGAGCTAGACCACCTCCAAACCCTCTCAAGCAATGTGAGAGGATCAAGACAAAATTCATTCCCATCACTCCTCTTATAGCTGGTTGTTATGTCTCACATCCAGCTGTTGCTTTCATCTGCTTGTTGACATGGCTTTGAGACTAGACAGCAGCATACTCGCCTGACTTAATGTATTGCCATCCATTAGTCTAATATAACCTTAATACTGTTGTTTGTCATGGATATATAAGACATATAAAGCATATTGTACATATGTTCTTTAGCAAATTTACCTTTGCCACATGGTGGCATTTCTGTAATGCAGTGCCCCTAAAAAAATAAATGTTGATATTATAAAATAACATAATAATGTAAAATATTCAAAATAAATTCAATAGATTTTTTTAAAGAAACAGTCACTTTTATTGCTGTGATGATATAGATATACAAGACAGATATCCACAGTTATGAGTATGAGTGTAAGATATTAAGAACATATCAGTAAAAGCCCAGCACTATCATTCAGTGTTCCGTCTGACATTTCAGATTCAACAGTCCTGTGCACATATACATAATTACCCCAGCAGTAATAGCGGTTCTGCATTAACCAAACACCATTTCCAACTGCATCAGCCATTTTCACTTTGAATTTCCTACTTAATCTGATGGTCTGATTTTCAATCAATTGAGAGAAATGCTTTAGACAAATGCAAATACATAAGATTAAGGCACATCAGACACTCAAGAACCATAACCTTTTAGTGTTATTCTCATATTTTGAGTTTTGAATGAGCTCATTTTAACTACATTTACTTTGCTGAACTTCAGGTTTACATTTGAGATTTCCATTTAAGGCATATTAGAAATGCAGATTTGTTCTGTTTATGTAAAAAAAAATTTTAACTCTGTCTGTTACATAATCTAGAGCCATAATCACTAATCAACACAGAGCGTCTATAAGAGTATAAACATTCTGCCCTAAAACATTTAGTCAGCTAAACAATAAGTCATAAAGTCTAATGTTATTCATTTATTCTCAACCTCAAGTGCAATCAATTAATCTTTATGAATAATAATCAAGTCAGCTAATTATCCAGAGGAGAAGGATTAGCATTTTTCTCACATAATTGTTAAGACCCATTGTGTGAGATACTTTGATGGCTGTAGGTGGAAGCAAGAAACCGCATGTAAGGTTCTCTGAAGACCAAGTCTGAGAGGTGTGGGGATATTGTAGCCTGCGAAACAAACTCAGGGGTCATTCTCAGGCGATCAACATTCAAACACATTGCAATCTCCCTCCCTCTTTCCCAGGCACACGCATCTTCTATTCATCATATCAGCTTTAAGAAACTGTCACTATTTTTGTTTTTATTTTGAAAATTAAGGGGGGTGTGAATTTTTGATTTTTTTATAAGGTTGTTTATTGTTATTTATGTAATTGGTGTCTGCCGTATTTGATCTTTGGGGATCAAATTATATAGACACTCTAAGATAAAGAGATAGCCATGCTAAGCCTGGCAGTCACATTACTGGCTGACAGTGAAAATGGTTCCTACATGGTACATCTCCTGTCACTGAACAATGTTTCAGACTATTCCCAAGGTAACAATCATATAGATGGATTCACCTAAACTCAAGGATACTTCTCTTAGATTTAATAGGCTTTGGATCTCTTCTTTAGTTTACTAAAGTATCCGTCTCAGTTTAATATATGGGATTATGATGAACCTTAGATGTTTGCCCTAAATTAAACAGCTCCTAAATTGCACACTACATTTAGAGTCCTCATTGGCTTAAAGATATATGGCGTAATCTATAAATTCCACACGGCTTTCATCTGAATCTGAACATGTAGAATGTTTGGACAAATGGCACATTGAAATTTAAAAAGCAAAACGCATATCTCTATGATAATAGTGATGGTTACGATGGTAATTATTCTGTAATGCAAAAAAGTGGGTGGTTTATTATGATTGTCTTAAGAAAAAGGCAAAACAAATATGGTTAGCAAGCATGTGTTTCTTTTATTTCTATAAGCCAATCATCACAATACTAGCAGGAATCTGGTGCTTCAAAAACAGTTTTCTTTAAATTACTGAATTGTTAAGTGTTAGTGATAATTAAGAAATGTTCAAAAGATGCCCAATAACAAACAAAACAAAAAACTCACTATAAGCAAGCCTTTGTAGATTATAACATTGTCCAAAACATGACAATTAATGCATTGTCAAAGTAGGATTAAGAATAGCATCTTTAATAACAGAGCTTGTGAATGAAGTGTATTTGGCTGACTTAAGAAAGAAAACCTAAAACACCTAAATTATCTAAATTATTCTCATGGACCCCTTTTTTATGTAAAGGGTTTTTAAAAAACAGCAAGGCAAAACAACAACATAATTAAGCCCCCCTACACCCCCACCCAACCCATCCCACCACCCCTGTCATATTTAGATCAGACTAGCTGTCCCTTTTTTGCTGTCTGTTGTCTATTCTGCTCATACTGTCCACTGTCTGACACCAATATTTACTCTGCTGTGAGGTTTATGGCATCAAGAGGTCATTGTGGTCTTTTTGTAGAAAGATACTGTTTCACACTGGCAAAAAATTACAAATTTATTTCCAACAGCAACTTCAGTTTATGTGTCGCCATATAAATATTATGTTGCAATAAGTATTCAATAAATGTTTTTCTTCTGTAAAGGTATTAGTGTTGAGCATAAAAACAAAATACATCCCCTCAAACTTATATTTTTCAATAAAATATTCTTTCAAAAAGAACCTATTACTATGCATGCATGAAAAATAACGTTTATTTTATGTCATTTACGAATAGAAAATGGTTGCAGGAACCAGTCTGATAGTCCGTGATAACATTTAGGTTGGTTGAGAATCTAACGCAGAAGGGCATCTTGATCTGTGCCCCTTTTCTCACAAGCCGCCTGGATCAGATTATGAATTGTACTTAATCGTCCCCGATCTCCCGAAGTCTTTCTTGGTTCAATATTACTAATGTACATTCTATTGGCTGCTTTTGACAGATGTCTAGATCTCCCTCAATCCGATTCCACATAATATTTTCACTGCTATTAAATCCACACTGGTGGTCTCTTCGGATCCGTGCTATCTGAGGACTGGCAGTGATACTTGTTCTGTCCGGGCTAGATGTGCTTGGACTGGGGCACTGCTGCTGTGATGCATGTATTTGCAGACTCAGCGTCTTGCTTTTAGCAAAGCAGTGATTTCCAGCATTTTGCGCAAATCGATATGAGGGAAACATAAATCTGCCAGCATGTCAAGACGAATGTAAATAATGGTTCAAATGGAACAGAACATGTTCCTTTTCTTTTGCGAACAGTCATAAAATATACAAAAAACAATTCTGAATATTCTAACGAATAGCCTAGTACCTATTCTAAACCTGCTAAACATAAATGCATAAATTATTATTATTATTATTAACAGCTAATAATATTTCTTAATATTATTACGCTACTGTTATTCTATTGAGTTTATTATTTAATAGTATTTAACTAACAAAAGTTAGGTTATTATTAGTAGGCTATAGGCTATTATTAATATTAGGTAGCCTAAAGGCTAACGTTCCTTCAAAATACTAACTCAAATCCTGAGCGGTACAAAATATAGCTAGGCTATATGATAATAGGCTACGCACGTTTTACTTGCTATTCATTTAATAGCTATTATTAAAAGCTCTTCTGGTTGTCCTTAAAGTGTTCTGTTAACTTATAAAAAATATTATTATTTAGCCCTCAACATATCCCACTCTATTATAATAGTCGATTTACGCGCGCTCAATAAAGCCGTGCCTCCAGTAAGGCTATATGTATTTACTTTAATATGTTCAAAAAATGACTTAATTAAATATGTTCAAAGAATGATTACACATTATTTTTTTTCTCTGGAAATTAAAAAAAAAAAAAAAAAAAAAAGAATCCTATTATCAAATATTGATATCTGTTAGCCTATGTTTCAATAATGAGACGCGTGCCCTGTCAAAATATATCAATATTTACAGTTAGTCTACTATCACTATTTCAGAGTGCGGGGAAAATACACATGATCTATCTTTTTTTTTTCTTCACAACATATTCAAACTTTTTTTCTTTTGCAATAGGCTAATATCGAAACAGATTAAGCGATAAAAACAATATTAAGCGATAAAAAAATAGGCTATTAATTCATTTTGTCATTTTATTTTCTAAAAGTTTCGTGTTTATCATTAAGTGAATAAGAAACAAACTAAAAGCGTATTTTGTTAACTAAAATATAGAAAAATATATATATAAACGGACAAAATCTCGAAAATTAATGCAAGATGAAGAAACGAAAAGGTCCCCGACTCAGATTCAAAATCTCTACTTTCTCTAGACAGAGGCATACATACTGTGACAAACGGGAGTCGGTTTGGCTGGCTGTCCTCCTGTTTTCAAAAATGTCCCAGTCGTTGACAAGTCGTCTTGTACGGACACATAATTTGTGTCATGTGCAGGTGGCCGATTGTGTGATATCCGACAGGAGCATCTCAATGGTGAAGTCTCACTCCAATTAGGGTCCCCTTTAAGAATTTCATGTTAGCCAGACGTGCAAAGCCACCAACAGCCAACATAAAAACAAAACGTGTAGCGCATAGAGAAGGGGGAAAATTATATAGTATAGCCTATATATATATACGCGCACGCACATTCTTTCCCACCCATTTACAGCCTTAAGTTTAATGTTAAACAGCAACAGCAATGAAGAAGAAATGTGGGTTTTGGGTGACAGTGGTGTCTGCGTGTGAGCAGCCTGTGTCATGTACTAGGAAAGTGCTATATTTACCCCTGGTCAAAAAGGCAAAGCATTTAGAGAAGGTGTTGTAACAATCGATTTTGGCATGAATTTGCTTGATGTGTGTTGTCGAAATGAAAGTTTAACTGCAACCTTATTACTAAAGAGCGGATTGGGTGCTATTAGTTAGTCACACGCGCGAACTCTTCTGCCATCTAGCGCTCAAGAGTCAAGCAAGCAGAGGATGCCTTGTTTGTTCAGTTATTGTAAACTACTGTACTGCCATCTAGTGCACCTCTGTAGAACATCTTCTGAAAATGTGCATATAGTCTGCCACATAGGTTTTGTAGCATTCTTCTTAACATTGCAATGTATACTATGTGAGTGGAGATAATTTTATATTTGGAATTTATATTAATAACGATTTGATAAGGGATTTTAGTCTTTATATATCAATTTAAAAGGACGGGGGTCCGACGCTCTCCATTGACTTTCTATTGCGGGAAGCTGCCTCCTTGTCATTTCTGACTTATAACAAAAAACAGCAATGCCTAAAAGCTGCTATGTGACAAGTTGTAAAGAGTGTGTATGGTAATTTGGTCCTGGAGGGCCACTGTCCTGCAGAGTTTAGCTCCAACCCTAATTAAACACACACACCTGAACAAGGCAATCAGTGTTTTCGGGATTACTAGATAGATACAGGCAGGTGAGTTTTTATGAGGGCTGAAGCTAAACTCTGCAGGATAGTGGCCCTCCAGGACCGGAGTTGCCTATCCCTGGTGTACAGTAAACAAGCTAAAACAAACCCAGAACTACGTTTTTATAAGCTGCTGACCCTCCAAAAAACGACGTTTCGACAGTTTCATTTTGTGTGAAAACACGGCTGAAGGCAGTGAAAGGTTTTATAGAGTATTAAAGTGTGAATGTATTATATGAATGTATCTCTGAAGGGAACCGACTGTCTTGAGAAAAGTTTCAATGGCATTCTGCCAAATAAAGTAACGTTTATAAGCGCAGCGCTGCTTTGTTTACAGCAGTTACCGGGGAAACAGCTCTATTTCTTCTGTTCCATGAGCGCCACCTGCCGTCAGACAGTGCATTTACATTTACATTTTCATTCAGCCTGTCTGTCGTTTTTAATCAAATCAATGCAAAAATCAGACCAAATTTTTATGCACAGCTGTACATTTTAAACGTTGATGGAAAATAAGCTAATATACATTCTAAAAATCTAAATAATTTGGATAATAAGGCAGCTTATCTAGAATTATTAACAGAGCAGATTTCTATAACCATTCATCATTTTGACTCACATCTCTTTTCTTAAAATGGTTTTAATTCTTTTTTTAATATGTAATACATGTTAGAAGATTTTTTTTTTTTTTTTTAACAGAGATTGTTAAAAATGTAATGTTAAAATAGTTTTAATGTTTCCACTGGAAAAAGAAAGGTTGGGAACCACTGTGTAAGTGGGCTTCTGGTGGAAATGTGGTGGTAATGTTATTGAAATTTGATTATGACCTTTTTCCAATATTATGCATCATGCTCAAGTAGCCTATATCTTTCATTGTTTTTACAATAGCTCTGACTACATGTTTATTTGTGGATGGTGAGCTAAGTGAACATTTACAGTATCTGATTTATCTGGTTTGCACAACCTGAAGGGACATTATGACAAAAAAATAAAAATGAGGAAAATTTCACATCCCGCTGTTCATTGACAGAACTGATCATCTAATTCAGCTAATTCTCTTCTTTACATTTTTGCTTCTGCCTAAGAAAGGGTATTTACAGTATCAAATAATAAATAATTCGTGAGGTATTTTGAGCTGAAACTTCATTCACATTCTGGGACCACCTGAGACTTATATTAGGCTACATATTTTCAAAAGGGGAATAATAGGACCCCTTTAAAATAAAATGTGAATGGGCTTACGGTGGGATCTATTCTCAAGACTGCTTGTCCTCTGTATGGTCGCAGGATACCTTGGACAGTCCATCACAGGTGAACTAATTCTGACAGGGAAACAATATTCTCAGGTCAAATTATAGTAATGTCTTTTGTCAGATAAAAATTAGTAAAATTTTACCCAGGCACCGCAGTGTCTAGCGATGCCTTAGTTCACAAGGGAGGAAGATCACTTGATCACTGAAGGAGAAAGACAGTAGACTATATTATTCCTGTTGGAAAGGTCTTTGCACCTGAATGGACCTCTAGCTCCCTCTTGTGGTGTAAATGTTTTTCTACTTTATTTTCAGTGAGTGTCTGCTGATTGAGGAATGCATAGGCCTACATTTTCACTGTAACTGGTGGCAGTTTCATTTATTTAAAGTAGCTACTCTACTTTTGGTACTATTTCAATCAGGATGGACTATATGCTGAATGATTTCTAAATGGCCCTCATTTGCAGTGCTTTGTTCAACTTGAGTAGATGTAAATGTAAACATGCACTTTGATCAGTCATCCCTGCTGAAAAAAACAGCATATGCTGGTTAGGTATGTTTTGACGCTGGGGTGCTGGTCCTTTGCTGGTTTATGCTGGTCCTTTGCTGATTTATGCTGGTCCTTTTGCTGGTTTATGCTGGTCCTTTGCTGGTTTATACTGGTCCTTTGCTGGTTTATGGTGGTCCTTTTGCTGGTTTATGTTGGTCCTTTGCTGGTTTATGCTGGTCCTTTTGCTGGTTTATGCTGGTCCTTTGCTGGTTTATGCTGGTCCCTTTGCTGGTTTATGCTGGTCCTTTTGCTGGTTTTTATGCTGGTCCTTAGCTGGTTTATGCTGGTCCTTTGCTGGTATATGCTGGTCCTTTTGTTGGTTTATGCTGGTCCTTTGCTGGTTTATGCTGGTCCCTTTGCTGGTTTATGCTGGTCCTTTTGCTGGTTTAAGTTGGTCCTTTGCTGGTTTATGCTGGTCCTTTTTCTGGTTTATGTTGGTTCTTTGCTGGTTTATGCTGGTCATTTTGCTGGTTTATGCTGGTCCTTTGCCAGAACATGACCAGCATAAACCAGCAAAGGACCAGCTTAAACCAGCAAAGGACCAGCATAAACTAGCACCAAAACATACCTAACCAGCATATGCTGTTTTTTTTTTTTCAACAGGGATCACAAAGTTTGTTTCTATACACCTGGCAGCACGTGTAGTTTGTACGCCCAATTTACGCGCACAGTTTTGGCGCCACAAGGGGGCGGGGCCCATTGAGATGGGCAAAAGCACATTTTTATCTTTCCTTCCTTTGGGGCGGGTTTTGAGTCGGCTTTAGGCTGGATTTTTTCCCTGGGACCTGGCAACCCGATACTGAGCATGACTTCCTGCTTGAAAAAGTGAAACTAAAACGCAGCGTGTTTACATTCAAAAAGTGTTAAATGTGTTTTGCGTGACATGTGATATTGGACCAAACAAAAAAGCGCTTCAACTTGTACTTCTCTTTTGAAAATAACGCATACCATTTTTTCTTCAACAAACTTATTGGCGGTTTACTATATGTTGCTCTTGGCTCGTTTTGAGCCCACTTGATATCGTTTGGATTTCCCTGACAACTGAACGACGCCGTCGGCAGAGACAGAGATGAGCCTGCCACAGGTGAGTTTGCTAACAGTCGTGCTAAATCCCTGACAACGATATTTTTCTTTATCATTTAATAATTTAAAGTGATTTTTTTACTACTGTTTATTATTGTCTTTTTACGTAAGCGTGACGTCTGTCAGTTCTTAAAAAAGTCTGATTTTAAAACAAATTCATTTACCCTGTTTATAAATCAGCTATGATTATTATTTTCAAATTCCTTGCAGATAATCACTCGAGTGAGACTACACCTGTCAAATTCAGATTCAAGCAAACTTCACAGCAAGACTGTGAAACATAAATATGAAGATGTGAATGGTGTTGCCAGCGAGTCACTTCAAGAGGCTGAAGATATTTACAGGAAGAGTGTAATTAGGCAAACAACATGTAATGGAACTAGGGATCTAAGACAGGAGGAGAGACCAGCTCAAAGGGACTCCTTAGAAGTTGAACCAGTTAAGGTTGATGACATTGTTATGGATTACATTGAATTAATTAAATCTAAGGAACTTGACATAATTAAAAAAAGGAATGCAGTTATCATAAAGCAAGACAATGGATTTGTGACCTTTTTGTCTAAGTCTGGTAAGAGCGTTCATGCTCAGTTTGCACGAGAACAGTTTATAACATTATATCAAAAGATTGCAACAGGGCTGCAAACTCGGGCATATTATAACAGTCCAGGAATTACTGCGCTTTGCCAAGCAAAATTTCCAGAACTGGTAATAACTCATAAAGATGAAAGGCGATTTCAACTGATTGGGAGTACGCGGAGAGATTCACAGTACCAAACCCCAAATAAAACAAAAGTCTATGAAACACCTTACAAGCAAAATGTGGAACAACAGAAATCAATACACCAAGCCAAAGATGAAGCATGTCCAATTTGTTTGGAACCACTCAAGACATCTGAATGCATAGTCTTGCCTAAATGTAAGCACAGATTTTGTAAAGACTGTTTGAAAAGAGCATTCCAGTTGAAACCAACTTGTCCGATATGCGGAGAGATATACGGCAGTCTTACAGGGACGCAACCAAAAGGAGGATCCATGACTGTCTCATGGGACAGCTCCTCTCTACCTGGATATGCAAAATATGGAACAATCTTAATTAGCTACCATATACCAAGTGGACGTCAGGGGGTGAGTTTACAAATGCGATGAGGTGTTACACATTCTTCTGCTTTAAACTGTTCGGTATGATAACAATCATGTTGTCCTTTGATTACCTCATACTCTGCAGGATGAACACCCAAACCCAGGCATGCCGTACCAGGGTGCGTCCCGCATAGCTTACCTCCCTGACTCAACAGAGGGGAAGAAGGTACTGAAGCTTCTGCAGAGGGCATTCGACCAGCGACTCACTTTCACTATTGGACGCTCATCTACCACTGGACAGAACAATGTGGTGACCTGGAATGACATTCACCATAAGACGTCTCGTGTTGGAGGGCCAACTTGGTAAGTAAACAGTTTGAGTGTTGTCAACATTTTTGGGTGGTTACCTTATCTCAGACAAGCCCTTTTATTTTTAGCACTGTTTAATCTATAATAATTGTCACAAGTGTTGTAAGGATGTTTTTGTGTTTGTAGTTATGGTTACCCAGATCCAGACTACCTCAAACGAGTACAAGACGAACTGAAAGCAAAAGGAATTTACTGATTATACAGACTGAACCTTGTAATCAGTTCAGACACTATTATCACAACCAGCAGTCATATTAAAAACAAGAACAAGAATAAAGTAATACTGCAATCTTGTGATCACTAATCAAAGTATGGCACTTATTTTTTTTTTTTGTTTACAGGCATTCTTAATTTTGTTTTTCTTAATGTTTTGAATGTATGAATAAGACAGTTAATATGTCATGTATGCAGTAAAAGATGTTTGTGCTTTTAACTGTAAACCTTAGTTTCATGTCAGTGTGATAGAGGATCACATCTACAGAAATCAGTTTTGTTTTAATCACCATTGCTATATCATATTGTAATTAGGTTTTCTATATTATATTGTGTTTTGAGATTTCCTAATAGAACATGCGGTAATATGTGTCATGCAGTGTATATGAAGTTACAATAGAGACTCAGCAACAAAAAGGAACAAATATAAGTGTCATTGATGTTAAAATTAAATGAACTATTCCGAGAGACATAGACAATCCTTTCACCGTCACCAGAGGTGAAACAACCAGTAATCATGAGAAACTTTAATCAAACCAAGAACAAGTCATTTTAGTTACACTAAACTATTCCTATTGGGATCAGGCTTTTAATATTACCGGAATTTTACCTGGATCATTTATTGTTTACATTTGTTCAGATTTTGATGGGTTTTAGTGTTTTTTAAATGGATATATATTTATATGTGTGTGTGTGTGTGTGTGTGTGTGTGTGTGTGTATGTGTATGTATATATATATATATATATATATATATATATATATATATATATATATATATATATATATATATATATATATATATATATATATATATATATATATATATATATATATATATATATATATATATATATATATATATATATATATATATATATATATACATATATATATATATGTATATATATATATATGTATATATATATATGTATATATATATATATATATATATATATATATATATATATATATATATATATATATATATATATATATATATATATATATATAGAAGTATATATATATAGTATATAAGTATATATAGAAGTATAGTATATATGTATGTAGTTCTCCAGTGGTTTTTACCTGATACATTTTCTGCATCAATTGTTGTATTATGCAAAAACAATAATTGAAGAACTTTAAATAGAATTGTATCAAATTATACTTGAAATTGTGAAATTATTTCTGTTTATTGGGCATCAACCCAAAGACATGCTGATCAAAACAACTGATCCCACAACAAAGTATTTGATAAGTTAGTGGCATTTGTGTGGTCTATATATATATATATATATATATATATATATATATATATATATATATATATATATATATATCCATATAAATATACATTAAATTAAAATTTATTTATAATAATTATGTTAAATTTAATATATTTTATTTATAATAAAAATTTAATATTGATGAAAGTTTTACTTTGCAGAAAGATTTACTGGAATATATTTATAGATTTAATTGACAAAGGTATAAAGAAAAGATTTCCAAAGTTTTCATTGATAAACTTAAATGTATTTTTTTTTTTTTTTAATATAAACTAATTTTGATTTTGATGGCTGCAACACACTCCAAAAAAAGGTTGGGGCAGCGGTAAAAAAAAAAAAAAAAGGGTGATTAGGTTATAGAATATCCAAATGAAATGGTTCTAAAATAGTCCACAATAAGCAGATGAATTGGTAATAGGCGAGGTTATCATGTTTGGGGTTATAGGGGTGCAGCAGAGCAAATGGCATGGGTGAAAGGAATTGGTATTAGTTACTGGTTTATGTGGAGGGTTATTGTTGTTGTGGAGGCGTATTGGGATTGTAGAGACACATACTGCCATCAAGATGACGTCTTTCATGGGAAGTCTATGGTTACCCAGCAGACACCTTCAAATATTAGTCATTCATTCATTCATTAGACTTTATTGTCCACCTTAGTGGAAATTTGTCTTCGACTTCTCCGAACAGAAATACATCAATGACCCCACATTTAAACTTACATTAAAATACACACAGTTAAGAGTACAATACTACCACCATCAATCAGTCCATGATCAAGATGCTGTAAGAATTTCAATTTCAGTTAAGACGGCAATTTCTTCCAGTTGTAATTGGGTGAAAGGAGTATAGGAAGTTTATCCCACAATGAAATTGGTATAAAGTAAATGTAGGCCAAAATGTTTACATCAAATCAACATCATGACCTCACTTTGATTTGCATATTTGACCTGTTTTTTTGTTTTTGTTTTACATTAATTTTGATGCCAATTTGATGTCTTTTCGACATCAATCACCACATGGTATAGATCAAGACAATGCCAGGTCTCATTCTGCATGCGCTACAACAGCGTGGTTTTGTAGACAGAGAGAGGAGGTGCTTGACTGGCCTGCCTGCAGTCCAGATCTGTCTCCTACTGAAAATGCATGGCCCAATCATGAAAAGGAGAGTCAGACAATGACAACCATGGACTACTGAACAGCTGAAGTCTTGTATCAAGCAAGCAAAAAAAGTAACAATTAGAATCCTCAATTCCCAAACTATTAAATATTGTATCCCAAATAAACAGTAGTTCTGAGGCACTCACAAGGAATATAAGTTAAAAAGCCTTTATTTAAACTTGGCTATCCATTAAAAACATGCCAACATGTTTCGGCCTCTGTGGCCTTCTTCAGGGCAAATTCAAAATGGCAGTCTCTAGACTGCATGCATATATATACAGTATCTGCATGTGGTCACATGACCTAGAAGCACAAGGTGTTCATCTGCACAGGTATCACCTGACAAAGAGCAATTACAACAAGTTACTTTAGATAAGACAAGTCACATATTCAATATTTAACCAGTTCCCACATCAAGATAGTTTAAAATATCAATATAAATAGATACATCTAGGAAGAGTTTGCTTTGTATAAGACAAGTTACAGAAAAATGTTACATTGTGAAAAAGATATAATTTTATTTCATGCTCTAATAAATATGTGCAGTCTCAGATTTTAAATAATTTTACAATTTCTATGTTATACCACTTTCCACATCAAGATACAATTTGAAATATCAATATAGATAGATACATATAGCAACACACTGACATGTGCATATAGTCAGTTACAAAAAAGGAGAAAAATCCAATTCCAAGTTTAGACCAGGGTATTGATTAGCTTTTAAAGTATGAATCCAAAAGGATTCTCTTTGTAAAAGTTTTTTAAGTCTATCTCCCC
Organism: Cyprinus carpio; assembly: GCF_018340385.1. Classification (NCBI taxonomy): domain Eukaryota; kingdom Metazoa; phylum Chordata; class Actinopteri; order Cypriniformes; family Cyprinidae; genus Cyprinus; species Cyprinus carpio. The sequence continues at coordinate 23,880,950 of NC_056576.1, forward strand.
CTCTTGGTGATAATTTAACATGTTCTATCCCAAAGATTTTTAGAGTATCGCTACTTCCGTGGTTCGCCTCTATATAATGTAGAGGGTATTGGTGGTTACTTGTTCTTATAGCATATTTGTGCTCTGCTAATCTTTCTTTAAGCTTACGCTTGGTTCTTCAAATATAAAAACAGCCACAAGGACATTCTAGTCTATAGACAACAAATGAGGTATTACAATTAATAAATGAGTATATACACTGTATTAACAATTTGATGTCACATCTAAAAAAGTATTGACCATATTGACCATATTGTTACAGTGATTACAGTTTCCACACTTATACTTACCTCTTTTTGTGCCTAGCCAAGTTTTATTCTGTACAGGAGGCATATAGCTTTTTACAAGACTATCTTTTAAAGTAGGAGCTCGTTTAAAGGTGATAGTAGGTACCTCCGGCAGTGCATCTCTTAAGATGGTATCACTTTTTATGATGTCCCAATTCTTCTTTATTTTCTTTATCTTATTGGCTTGACTACTGTATTGTGTAACAAAATAAACTTGGTTTGGCTCTTGTTGTCGCCCTTTGTTTTTGAACCAACAGCTGTTCTCTACTAATTTCTTTAACTCTACTATAGGCTTTATCTAAGGTCTTGTGTTTATATCCTCTTTTCTTAAACATTTGAATCATGTCTTGAGCATTTTTATCAAAAACGTCTTTAGAGTCACATATGCGTTTAATCCTTTGAAATTTTAAAAATTTGAATCTCTCTATTAACCAATAGTGGGTGGTAGCTTTCCTCCCAAAGTATAGCATTCCGCATTGAATAATTTGGTTCTAAACACGGACGTGTGCAATTCACCTTTGTCATATTTTGATATCTCAAGATCTAGGAAATGGATATTTGAATAATGAAAACTCTGTTAGTCAGCTTCAAATTAGGATTAGTGTTAAGATAACTCTGAAAGTGGTAGCAGCTCTTGTTTGTGACCCAGACCATATAAGTCTCGTCGTCCAATACCTTCCCCACCATAGTGCCTTTAAACATATTCTTTGTGACTCAATGTTTGTTTCCTGACAAAGACGTAAACCATTTGAATAATTTAGTGCAAAGCAAGCTCCCATTGCTGTACCTTTTATTTGCTTAAAGAATTTATTTTGGAATGTGAAAAACATTGTTAGAGGTGCAATTCTGTTAATTTTAAGATAAACTCTGCTGGGGGCATCTGTTTTGGGTGCCGGTTCAGTCCAAATAATGTGACAGTGCCTTTTAATCTTGGCCTTTGTATTAAATATTGTAATTAAAAGGAAAGTTTATGTGTTAAACTTGCCTTTGTCCCAACTTTTCTGGACTGTGTTGCAGCCATCAAAATCAAAATGTCTTTATATTTACAAAATACTATTAATTTGGTCAGTGAAAACATTGGAAATCTTTTCTTTGCACTTTTGTCAATTTAATAATGGTAAAAGAAAATGAACTAATCACAGATTCTTGATTTTATTGCAATTTACAAAGTGTCACAACTTTTTCTGATTTAAGGTTGTACAAATAAAATCAGTGACTTACCTGTGCTAAGTGTCCTGGCTTTTGGCCAACTGGAGAAAATGATTAGCCTGTTCTAGCACTAATTTACAGAGGTACAACTAAATTATTAACATACACCATTTTATGAAAAAATCAACAATGGAATAATTTGTATTTGTGCTTTTGAGGACAGACACTTGAAATGGCTGATCGATTCTAGAACTCTATACAAAATTGCCATGCACTGCCTTCCCCTCATAAACATATTCTGACTACATCCAAAGTCTATAAGACAAGTCACTCGGCGGCCATCTTTGAAACGCCTCACGGGCATGCAAGTGCAGTTCCTATGTATAGGGAAACATGAAATTCTCCAAAACTGTTCACTAAGCTTACGATTATATGTCATATTTGAAATCGCCAAAGAAATCTGACAACAACGGTGTTGTAATTGATTTTTTTTTTTTTTCTAATATAGTTTTGTGAAGATTTTTTTTTTGGGTATATATGAGAGAGTGCGCATGCAAAGTCCTAAGCGCACGTCTCAGGGTGCTTTCACACCTGTAGATCGAATGCTTTGTTCCGAAACAGGGATTCAAATTATTACAATGTTGCTTTTTATACTTCACACAGTAAAGTTTCTAATTGGACCAAAAATGTTTATACAAGTCACATGCGTAATTACCCATTATACACTGAGATATAGCCTGGTTCATTGGATCGGATTGCTTTCTCACTACAACCGAACCGCTCCAGAGTTCGTTTTCAATCTCGGACCGATTGTTTTGACACAGATTGCTGTGTTGTGTTCACATATGCCCAAACGAACCGAGTTAAGGGGGGAAACGCGCCAGGTTCCGAAACAACGGGCCAGGTGTGAAAGCACTGTCAAGAGTGCTGACTGTTTCTATAGCAACCGGAACTTCTAACGGCAGCTGCAGTGACATGATGATTTTACCAATTAGAAATTGCCGCTTTCATTCAGAAGGCGGGGCCTCCTGCGATTGAGCGGCCATATTAAGCGTTGCATTTTTCCCCATTCAAAACTATAGGAGTGACATGTCTTGGGTATTCTATAGTCTTTAGGTATTCTCAAAATGCTAGCCATTTTGAAGTTGCTTGTTGGATGTTGTGCACTGGCCAGGCTCATGATTTAATGGTTGTAACAAAAAGGAACGGCTCTGCGGAAAATGACTCTGGATCAAAGGTGAGTGAGGCTAGTAAGGCTGCAGACTTCGGTGTATGAAATACTTTTTTGCAGTATTTATTTCCTTTCAATTAGAAAGAAAAAAAAGACAAATGTCTGAATTATTGGCAAATCTGAATTTAATGAACATAGATACATAAGCTACTATTTCCATAACTTGTAAAAAGCCAAAAAGCTTGATCCGTTCGCAAAATAAAGAAAAAGTAAAAACATACTACAAGAAAATATTTGGCCTCCTTGCTGCTGTGGCATTATTTACACTATATACATATTTTCATATATGACAGTACAGTCATATTTGCCATTAAATCCTTAGCGATAAGGCACCAAATGCTAAGTAGCATGATCCTTTTTTACCAAATTGTGCAGAAAATGTACAAAACTATACAAACAGACCTATCACATATGAACATCATCCATCTCAATGAAAAAAAAAACACACACACATAAAAAATAAGTTGCTGTTAGATATTTTGAAACAGTTATACAGTAATGAATGTACATGCGTCTAAGAACTAAACCCCAACTTAATCCTTTAAATATATTTAAACTATTTATTAACTGATGATTGTGGATTTTAAGAAATATTCAATATAATAAATCTGATTTACATCCTTTTTTTTTAATAATGACAAACTTGACAATGCATAAGGATTACGTAAAGTTTCACTTTAGATTTAATGTAATATTAAGCTGTTGGTCAAATGGAATATATTGCAAGTGAACATCATGTGAATTTATCAGTATTTCAGAGTTCCATGGAAAAATACAAAATACTTTTCTGCACACAAAATAATCAATACCACATATTTAATGTGCCCATATTTTAATAAAACCCATAATTCTGCCCATAAGTGAGAAAAAAAAACTAAATGAAACAAAACTGTTGTGGTGCTACATCTTGACTTCATGTAAAAATTGCATTTCCTTGTATAGTATTTTTAATACAATTTAATGAACTTCAACGAAATATGTAATCTTTATGCACAGATTACTAATATCTATATTAGGTGATCATTCTCAAAAAAGATTTAGTGATTTTAATGATCGAACAATTTAATGTTTAGAAAGTAAAGTTAACAACCACACAGGTGTCTAAACATCGCTATAAAGAACTGCAAAAATTGAACAGAATACTCACACATTTGAACCTTCTGTTAATACATTACAATGTATAAACAACAAGCAGCAAACACTTATTCTGCCTTAAAATCACCTTACAAAAAAGATTTATATTGAAATATTCAAAGACATTTTACAATTGGGTGCCGATTTTTCTCCTTTATCAAAAATTCTATAACCATACCAAGGAAAACATATTATCTGAAAATGTAAGGAAAGCAGCATGCATCTTATGTTTCGCTGTTGCTGCCGAATACATGGTCTTTTAATTTTTTGTATTTTTAATCTTACTTTTTTCATACTTGGTATAGTCACTCATCAATGAAAATGTAACAGCAGTACTGTAGGTTTAAAATGATGATGTTAATGAAGTGGCAGGTTCAGTAAATCTGGGCAAATCCTAAACTGAGGCCTTTAGAAATTGTAAACTGACAGCTACTTTTAAGTAGCATAAAATATAAGCTGTAGCACAGGGATTTCGTTTTCAAACTACACTTGTCAACGCTCCATCAGCTGTAAATGCAGTCAACATCAGGAGTTGCTCGCTTGTGTTCAGCACTTGTCAAACAATAAATATGTCTGTCTTTGAAAGGCATTTAAGATTACATGGAAGTTTGAAACAACTATCATACATTAAAAAAAATAAAGTGCATATACAGTAGACACCTTTTGTATACACAAATTAATGTACTTTAACAAGTACAACTCTTAGTAAACAAGGTCTGATGGCACATATCCTCACAGGAATATTGTATTTTCTCCAGGAAAGTCTCAAAATACTGTATTCTTCAAAGTTTTTCATTTTTTGTATCGTTACAAAAAATTAGTCCATCAGTTGAACTGAAAGACATACCATGCTCTTTCAAAATGTACCTTGTATTTAGAAACTTAGCAAAACGGTAATAGTTTGAATTGTCGTGTAAATATGCATGTATCCCAGGGGAACAGTATAAATAGTGTATTCTGAAGATTTGAGCGAATATACTTTTTGTTCTGCGTGTGTGTTTGTGGTTACCAAAAATACCCATGGTATTGGCCTCCTACGCTCAAATGTCCAGCTTTGGGAAAGAGGTCAAGGCAGCGGTATTGTGTTCAAACTCTTTCATCCAGTAGCCGTCTGATTGCCGATGACTCGCAGGATCTCCCTATTAATACCAGAGTCCTGTGTGTTTATACTCGTGTCACCTACCTGTCCGTCCTCATAACTAGTTCACAAGTGGTTGAAAAAAAAAAACAGAGACTTTCAGTTCGATTTTTCTGCTATTATTTAGATGTAATATCAGATGTGCTGCTTTTTATGTTCTGATGGAATTAATGCATTCAATATATGAGATACACACTCAGTATTTTACAAATACACATTTAGCAACAGGAACAGATATATATGCTGAGACAGACATAATTGTACTTACACAAAGAAAAAACGTGTGCAGACATGATCTGTATTTGGAACTACCCAGATGTCCCCATGCTTGTGCAGGTCTGGAGATGTAATAACTGTTACATATATATATAAAAAGAAGTGATTATTAACATGACAAAAATTACAGATTATAATATAAATGTGTGGTAAATGTGGGGTGTACCTTCACATAAGGCTATGCATTTCAGGTTGCGGCTCTGCAGAAACTGGGGGTTCTGGCCTTTCTTCTGTGACTGAAAGCAAAACACAGAAAAATGTGGATCATTCGAGGTTTCAGGCCAACCATTTATTTATTTATTTATTTTAAATAATACATTCCAATAATGACTGTGTCAAGTGATTGGGGGGAAAATAGCAGTACTAAAAAAAAAGTTCAAAAATAAATGCTAAACTAAATACCTGCAAATGAATATTGGACTTGTTGGCAGCCGTTTCATCTTTTGAAGCAACTTTCTGCTGTTTTTTATTCATCCCTTTGGGTGAAAAAGTTATGTCAAGCAATTACTTATGCAACATGTTTTTACATTTTTGGTTGTATTGTGCATACATTCATATAGAAAGTACAGGAAACATGAGTATCAAAAAATAAGTTTTTGCTCATAAAGGTTTTAAGACCTGAGTAGCCAAAGGATATGCTTGATAATGGACTGATATAGATTCCACTCCCATAGATAGCGCCATGGAGCTGCAACCAAGACAGTAATTCAGTATGGCATTGAGTTAAATCACTGCAAACTCTTCACTTCTCAAAACTTTAAATACATGTATGTCTGCTGAAATATCCAGTAACCACATACAGTATACACAACTACATTTAAAGACATTAAGTTCTATATTTTGTTCTAAGAAACATTTCATAAATAAGCCTCTTAACTATTAAGTTCCTTCTTACGTAAATTTAGAGATGTGGTGTAAAAAGGTCATTGTATCATTAGTCTGCTCAGATGTTTTTAAGGGGTTAACATAATGCATTATGCATACACACACACACACACACACACACACACACACTATTATATCTTACTACATCTATTTCCACTATAAAAAAAAATCAGCTTCATCCACACTTCATCCCAGCTTATTTAACCTTTTTACTGTTGGTCTCTTTCAAGAATCAGATACTGTGGGTAAAGCATCTGCATCATAATTAGATGTAAGTACCTGAAGCCTTGTGTTTGATGCCACGACTAAACCATTCCTCAAAATGGAGTGCCAGTTTTCTATGTGTGATCCACTGAAAGCAAGAGGGAGAAAGAGCCAGTCAGTTTGTCTTTTTAAAACTAGAAAATCAACAACCAGTGTTCTCAAGTCAGCAAGAAACCTCATGCCTGTGCAGCTGTGGCTTTAATTAGATCTGTGCAAAAGACAGATTTGAATTCTATGACTCCTTCAAGATTTAGTTTGCTGCACAGCTGAATAACAGCTGAACTAGTTAAGACAGCTGAAACTGATTTCCTTTTATTGTGACAATGAAATGCATTTCCAAATTTAAAATATGTATTATTAGTGGACATAATCACAATGCCATGAAGCATTTAAAGTAAGAAATTATTGCTTTTCTGTTATGTCTTGCGGTCCAAACCAGGCTTGTGGCATCTACAACATTTGTTCAGCACACCCACAGACTATTCACAGACTGCACACAAAACTCCCAAGAGCTTGCCAAAAATTACAAGCTCCAGCCGGACAGATATTGTAATATACTTAGGAACCAGATAAAACACATTTTCCTTAAACCTTGTTGTACCCTAATCATGAATTTCTGAATTTGTAATGATGTGGGTCAGATTTGCAGTTTCTAAGGTAAATGCTCTGTTGGTAGTTTAAAATGGAACTCACTGGAAAGCAAAGGTACTCCCGAAGAGGCCTTTGGCAGCTCTGAAGTTGGATTCTTTGGCTGGTGGACTGCTGAGCAGGAGGAACTGATGGGGTGTGTGCATGAACTTCAGTTGCTGTTGTGAGAAAAACAAGATGAAAGAGCATACACTTGAGATGCTAAGCCTTAATCATTTTACCTTAATCATGAGACATTGAAGAGTTCCTGTGAATTTAAAACTGTCTTTAGGAATACAGAAGAACTGAAAGATGGTTTCTTAAGGAGTCATGGTTCTCTCTTAGGGAGGTAATGCCAGTTAAGCCGCTTTTCCACTGCGTGGTATGGCTCGGCTCGCTTTACTTTGGCTCGGTTTGCTTTTCCACTGCAGTGTAGTACCGCTTCACAGAGGGTGCGATTATAGACTGATTGTTATAGTTGCACCGCCATCTCGTCTACTGACCATGATATAGCCATTTCTTTTTTCAAGTTGTGTGTGACAGTCGTTTAAAGCAAGTTGTTTTAAAAGTCTTGCAGACAAATGATACTGTGGTGGCTGTTGCGGACTATTTAAATCTAGTGGGTTTGGTGTCTTGTGTTGCAAATCCAATGACGCTGGAAGTGACGATTCTCTCTGACCAATCAGTGATCTGCAGTGTTTACATGTCACATTTTAGCACCGTATGGCTCACTTGGACCATCAACCGAGGTGGCACTAAAAAAGTACTAGGCACAGTACACAGTGAAAAAAGTAAGCCGTGGCATGCAGTGGAAAAGAGCCATTAGTCTAACCCTAATCATCTTAATCTAAAACTCAGAAATGGTGGCATTTGATAGCAGAAATATTAAGGGAAATCATTTCAAATGCTTAATAAAACAGATACAAGACTTACTCTAGAAACAGGAAGCTTCACTATGTGTGATCTGTTACTGGAAATCACCCTGTTAAGAAAATGGATTTATCAGCCATGTCATATACCCCATTAGGTTTGAAACCCTCTACTGCAGGACTGCAGACGTATTTAAATATATGAGCAATTGTTCATCACATGATCATACTGACTGTCCTAGTTACTGTAGGACAAAGATGGATGTACACACACTCCATGAGTATGTAATCAGAGCTGTTACGAGAGCTGACCATCACATTTACACAACATTAAAATGCAGGAGTGGAGCAGAAAATGACTGAAGTGACTTTCTGTCATACCACTGCAGCAGTGGGTGAGCCAGGGGATCATGCTTGTCCATTTGTTTCTTTATCTCCAGGTATGGAGCCTGTGCAGAAGAAATGTCAACAGTCAACATGGTATTACATTCTGGCAAGTCTTATCCATTAGGTATCAAAGCATTGGATGATTTCTCTGAAGTCGTATACTATGCAAGATAAAGGAATATTGATTTAAACAACTAGGGCTCTCAATTTAATGTTTAATCAAGTTTATTATTATATTTTACATCATATTAATTAATAAAATATATTAGATTAAACTATAATTAATTATTATAAAATTAAATTTTTTACATAATATTTTATATTTGATTAAAATACTCTATTTTAAATGACTGATGGCCTTAAAAACAATAACAATCACAGAAAAAAACATGCTTTTGTTGTAAAATTTAACTTAATACCTGGGTCATTTCTCTGATAGATGCGATACTGTCGAGTGCTCTCACCACTCGGTCATAGTCCTTTTTCTGAAGAACAACTCAAACAATCAATGTAATATTCCTTTCTGAATAGCAGGATTACACTAAAGAGACCGGTTAAGCTAAAGCTAATTGCTATTAGTGTTTTAAGTACCCTGGGGTTGAAGGCAAGTGCTTGTGAGTCATTGGGATCCACCACAGAGGGATATGGCTCAAAAATGACAACTTTCCTCGGAGACTCCAGCGCAGATCGGCACATGGAGACCAGCAGGTCTACTACCTGTAGTCACAAACAGAAATCGTTAAGGCGTTTAGTTAGAAACACGGTATCTTCTGTGCAGAATGACTGTATGAGTGCTTACAGTTGCGTATGTCTATTTTGTTTGTTTGAGTACCTGAGCACCAGTGGCAATCTCATCAGCAGCCTCATTCATGACCCCCAACGTTTGGAAGGCGAATACACATAACTCTCTCTCACACACTGTGGGCTGCAGGACACATTAGAACCAAGATCATTAGAAGTGAAATGTTATTATTAATCCAGAATTAATCTAATCACATATAACATCAGTTGTTTTTAAAAGCAATATTATGCATAAATATTTTCTGAAGAATTTTATGGAAAAAGAAAATGGTCTTTGTGATATCAAAACATAAGCTATGAAGTTCTTTTTAAAATAGTTTGATGTTAAATTCATCTTTCAAATTTAAACAGTAACAAAGGCTGTTTAGTATGGAATATAGAAAGAACAAAGAAAGAGGAATACATGTTTATGTTTACACTAAATACGTTTTGAGTTGAAAAGAATAAAAATACAATAAAACTTGTATTCAGCAAGAGCATTCAATTGATCAAAAGTGACAGTAAAGACATTTATTACGTTACAAATATTTCTATTTGAAATAAAAAAAAAATTACTGTCTTTTTGATCAAACAATATTCTTTAAAAAAAACATTAGAAATCTTTCTAAACCCAAAATATTCAATGGAGGTCTACTGTATACTTTAAAAGACATGAGACCACGGGTGTCTTAAATATTTAACTCCAAAGTATTCACACCATTCACTATTCCAGATTGCTAGTAGAGCAAACAGACTCACTCTGAGCATTGGTCCATTTTGGAACACGTGAGGTTCATCGCAGACCACACAGAACTCATTCAGTACAGGAATACGCTGTTCTGCATACTCCATAGTCTGCAATTACACATCAGGTCAACACACTTGCATCTGTTCAGTATCATTTCACCCCTCTGTAACAGTAATATAGCATCAGCAGCTGCCAGAAGAGCTCCACCAAAACCCTAATACAAATTAAAAGGACAGTTCACTAAAAAAGAAAATATTTTCATCATGTTTGAAACATCTGGAATGACTTGATTGTGAGTAAACAACCTTAGAATTTTTCCTGAAATATTTGATGTAACTTTGGTCACAAGAATACTAATGACTGGAAAATGTCAACTACTGCAACCAATCACATGCCCTCAAGCTCAGTTTGCTTCAGGAAAGGATTTTGCATGTATTTGTGAATAAAAGAGTTGTATTAATCCAACCACAAATACGGTTTGATCAATGAATTTAGGCAAAAAAATTTTTTTTTTACCTGAACAAGGAAGCCTCTGTCTCTGACTGGAATGGATTTGGCGCCGATGTTTGGCTACTCGAGAAAACAGAGAAAAAAAAAAGTTTGAACTCCCTCTAAATTCCAAACCAAATTTGCAAACCAAACACACAAAGTTGTTTTCAATGCCTGAAGCCAAAATGTTGTGCCACTTGTGGGACAAAATGTTTTAACAACAGAATTTCTCTCTCTGCAAGAATTTATTTTTTAATAAATCACCCTGTCCTCAACCCTGCTCTCTCATCTCTTGCCTGGTAGGAGCAATAAATTGTGAAATTGCTTACTCTTGTTTTTGCAGTAAATAAATTCTGTTAAATAATGCTTTCATATCCAAAACACTGTGGTGTATGCAAATTTGCAAGGATGTTACACTTTTCTTATTTTCCATAATCATGTAAACATTATATTTATTCTGAGTCATTCTTTATGGTTCTTTTTGTTGTTACTCTTCATTATATTCATATTACGGTTTTATATTAGGTATATATTCACTATTATTCATTTATTATTCTGTAGACGTAGTATATTTTTTCTGGTCTGACATATAAAGTGTACATTATGGTAAAAGGATGTTTTGGTAAGATGTTGAGCACCTTTTCGAAATATGTTTATATGAAGAATGTTCCTTGAATTTGCTTTCTGTGGTACTAAATGTTCTTTCCAAGAGCTGGTATTTGCAAGATGATATTTGAAAATTGCTTAACTCATATCTCTATTTTTATCTGACTTTTACCTACTGTATTTTACAAGTCATGTCAACCTGACCTAATCCTGAACTTAATTTAACTTAGGTGGGGGAAATATTTGATAATACGTAGATAATAACACAATGGATAAATTTGTTTGACATTTATGATTTTCTTTTAAAAGGATTATTATACTCAGATGCTTAGATACTCAGATTACTCTTTTAGAAGTTTAGCAGAATATACTCAATTTGAATTTTGCATTCTTTTAATCCTTTTCTTACATTTTACTTTTTTCATTATTACTATCTTCTGTTATGGTTATCATTTATGATTTTATATTCAAATAAATACAACTTTATTGAAAGACTTCATCTGCCTGGATCTCACTGCACCACACTCGATCAGGTGTCACTGACCAAAGCCAAACCAAACAGCCAATCAAATTAGGCAAATCCTAATTTATTATGTAATCTCAAGAAAGTATTTGCATATGAGGCAATCCCAAGCAGCCTCTGGGAAACATCCTTACCTGAGGTGTGGAAGAGAGTGATGGGGCCAGGATGCCAATTAGCCCTGAGGTAAGGGAGAGACGTCTGCTCTCAGTGACAGGCTCTTTAAAGATGTCACTTTTGCCTATCTTGTTGCTGCTGGAGTAGGACCTGCTGAGCAGACGGTGGTGGTGCTTCAGGCCGTCCAGCTCTTCAGTCCGCACACTGCCTGAGCAGGAGCGGCCCAGTAGCCGGTGGGGCTTCAAAGCACTGCCATCGCTACTGCCAGCAGCATGTTCGCAGCGAGGCTCTGCCATGCTCGACCGCGGCGACAGTTTATGAGGCCGCAGTGGCGGGCAGTCCTCCGGTTTAACAGCAGTCGAGCAGGGCCTCGGCAGCAGCCGGTGGGGCTGCTTGAGGGGTTGATGTTGCTCCATCCGCGGGTCGCTGGAGAGAGAGTGGCCCAGAAGCTTGTGCGACTTGCCGACACAGCCATCCATTTCTGGCTTCACCGTGCTTGAGCATGTTCGCCGTAACAGACGGTGGGACTTTGACACGCCATCCTGCTCAGGTTTGAGCTTCTTTTTGCTCTTCACACAGCCAGGAGGAGGGTAGCTGGGGGATCTGAGTTTGCACAAGCACAGCACATTAATCAAACAACGTGAACTAAGGAACAGAAAGATGTTGTGCAATTATGCTTGTGCAAATCCTGCACATTTCAGAATGCTTCATTGGCTGATTTACACCATTTCATTTTTCATGTCGAGGTCTGCATAGTTTGCAGTGGGGATGCGCGTTTCTTGCACTAATGAATTACAATAGGTCGTGTTAGAGTTAATGAGATACAAAGCATTAAGCATTGTTGACAAACTGCTTTACCATTTTTCTGCATCTTTCATTTCTGGATAATTTTATTATTTATTAAACACACACACACACACACACACACACACGCACACACACACACACACAGGTGAGTCATTCAGGTAAGATTTCCTCTATGATTTTAAACTGCCAAACCCATGGCTACATTCTTAAAGTTAATTTCATCAAAATTACAGTCCAGTCTTCTCCATCTTGGAGTCTTTCAAATTCAATGAAACATCAGATTTGTGTCAACTGTTCCAACAATTTGATAAACAACCACTGACTCATCATAGGGTCATTCATTAGACTATATCTGCTCTTATGTCTCAGGCTCTCCAGCTGGTCTAATAAACACAGAAACCATGAAGCTGGCACGCTTGTTAACTTAAAAGTAAATGCTGGTCCCGAAGACATAAGTTTTGCCTGTTCACATCAAATGTGAAATGTATGGGGAAAAAAATAATCACCAAATTTACTCATATATGCTGATTGCCATACAAATTTACTCCAGTACAACAGAGGGCAAATAAACATCTTTCTCTTTGGACGGTTATTCAAAAGAAGCCTTATATTCAGATTACAATTATTATTATTTTTTTTTACATTTTTCACATTTTTCTATTATTTCATAATTGCACAAACCCAATCAAACAGATGAACCACAGAAGAGTAAAAAAACAAGTTTAAGACCTATTCAGAGAATCATGAAAAATTCAATGTATGAAAAACAATGTAACAAAAACAGTGTCTGAAATGGCAAAATAATGGCATGTACAAAGCAGTAACAGCAATAAGAAAGAAGAGAAAAAATTTTAGAAAGAGTTTTTAAGCATTTTAATGTGTGAGGTTAATTAAGCATGTTAACATTCACCAGAAGCAACCAATTTTCTTGGTGAACAGTCCTGGGTTTAAAGGAGCTACGAAAGGGGGATATAAAAATCAGAACTAGGGTTGGGCTGTATCTGATTAACTGTCTAGCACTGGTTTAGTGAGTGACTTTTTTCTCACCTGCGTAGAGTTGAAAAAATGTGCAGGGGAGACTTCACCTTCTTATCTGTTTGCTTTTTGCTGTGTGGGCTGATTTTATCTTTGCTCTGACACTTCCACTGCTGTGTGACAAAGGTTTGCATTACCCTGCCAAGAGACAACACACTCATGAAGTTTAATGACACTAGAAACCCCTATATAACACAAGACAACATTTTCCAGTAGTTTCTTACTTTTTCAGCTGATGTCCAAGTCCAAATCTGTCTTTTGAAGACACTTGAAACACATCGACAGTGGGAACTGGAAACAGGACATGATATTCTCCATGAGAAAGTTATTGCAATACAAAGTACCATATAATGTAACCATTTGCTACAGCCATTTGATTAAGCCATCAAAGAGATTTTTAAAAAACTGCAACAGAAGGTCACTCTGAAATGAGCCTCTTATGATAAGCAATATCTTGGCAAGAGAACAAGAGCAGGCATTACAGCCATGTCTAAGTAACTTCTCTCCTGCAATCTGAACTGAAGTGGCCATGTTCTTGAGGCAAGTAATTCTGAACAAATCTACAATCAACAGAGAGAGCTCAGTGCAAGGACACTCAGAAAACTCTCACTGACAAGAACAAGACATACTGTTTTTATGCAAAAGGAAAGGAACACGGGGGAAAAAACATTTAACAAGGAAAGTTGGCCAAACTAGTCTAATGCTGTTGACAGGAAAATGAATTGCATGATTTTCTTATAGAGTTGTTAACTGTTTTATATGTAAAACAAAGTTCAGTCAAAGTCTATGAATCCCTGGTTGGGAATCATTGCAATAGTCCTTAGTCAGGATAGTGCCATATTTAAGTTTTGACAGAAATGAAAATGAAGCTGTGAGGGACAGAAATACAGTGTGTTCAATGGATTGTATTGTTGTTTAACAGACCTTTTTTTTATACTTTTTAAGCAGACAAAAACTCAATAAAAGAGTTTTAAAAGATGTGAGTTCTGAAAATTACATGATCTAGAATTGTTATACAGTTTGTGCCAATGTAAAGACTGTAAGTCTATACCTCACAGCCTCGTTTTCATTTGTGTTAAATTCAATAAGGCATTCAACCTGACTAACAGCTACAGATCTTTATAAAATAAATATTCTATTACAGAAAGTTTGTTTTTGTGTGTGCATGTGTGTGTGTGTGTGTGTGTGTGTGTGTGTGTGTGTGTGTGTGTGTGTGTGTGTGAGGGAACTAACCTGGTCCATTCAGATATTGTGTGAGGGAGCAGTGAAGCCGCACAATAACAGGTTCACTCCGGATCACATCCCAGGCAAGTGCAATCTCCTCCTATGAACAAATGCTTCATTTCAGTTTCACACAATATAACTCACACACACACGCACACAAAAAACTAAAATAATAATAATAATAAAAATCACTGGTCATCATCATTTATCTTCAATAAGACAATGAACAATAACACTTACATCTAGGAAAGAGACATCAATGTGTAGGTCGATGTCCACATCGTCAATTGCACCATATTCCCTGTATTTTGGGGGAAAAAAATAGATATAATTGCAGACTTGGTGATTATTACATTCCATCTTCGACAAAATAAATCCTGCTAGTGAGATTACTCTTTATTCACAGCAGCTTTTAAAGTACATACTCATTAAGACAAAACAATTACTAGAATATATTACTCAGATTATTGTTGTTGACAGTCAAGAACAAAGCTTTTAGGGATTCGAAGTGAATTCACATCAAATTTAGACATGATGAAGCAGTTCACTTTGTTTATACAGCCGGCTTACAAAAGTTTCTGCTTTAAAGTTGATATGAATTATCATTTGCACCCTATTTTAGAAAAAAAGAAAAGGAAAAAAAAAGATGGTTTTTATCCATCAGCAAATAACTGAGTGGAAGGAGACTGAAAGCAAATTTGCTAACAAAATATCAAATATCATCCTGTGTGCCCTGATGACATAAATGGGAAAAGGAAAGCATGTTAACTTTAATCAGAAAGATTCCAGAATAAATCAATCTGGTGTTATATTTTATTTCTTATGCATGTACACAGGTATACTTGATGTTGAAGTGATGCAGCTTGACGCTCCAGCTCTGTTGCTGTGCTTTACTCAAAGCATTTATTTCTCATAAAACCATTGTGATGAGTTCGTTGCCTTGCTCTGGGCTAACTGTTACCATGGTTACACCTCACTCCCAAATGCAGCCGCTGTGTCTCAAAAGCAAAAGGTTTGAGAAAATAATAATCCCCTTTGATCTGTCAAGGGGAAACAGCTTACATACAGCCGATAAACACACATTCATGTTCAGATACATGTAAACACACAAAATTACATATTTACTAAAGGTAAAAGAAATTCCAAACAACTTCAAGGAATCATTTCTAAAAGCAATTTTGCTTTTTCATTCAAATCAAGTTAAATGAATAGGCAAAAGCCAACAAACCAAAGCTTTTATTGGGACATGTCCTGGAATTAAGGTGGCCCCAGTGAACCGAGACGCAGCAAAAGCGACCCGGGCCATTTTTCAAGCAGAACACTGAATAAATATTCAAAATAGTCTTCCATCTATGACTTAGGGCAAATGCATCACACAGATCACACACTAGAGAGAATATAAAACACACACTTCTGCTGATATGAATAGAGTCTTTTATGCTGTTCTTTCATTTGACTGTCTGCTGTTATCAAAAGCAGCTTGACAAGATAAACTTTCAAGGACGAAGCTTTTAATAGCTTTCGTCACATGAAACACCATTCAGATTGCCAAATTTTGCAGGGTGAATCACGTTCTTGTTGACAATCTGTCATGAGTTCTTTTCATCTTAGATATGTCCACAGCATTATTAAAAGCAGCAGTTTCAAATCTGTTATTTCTTGCTATAAATTTGCTCCAACACTGATTGCAGAGCAGATTAGCTAAAAGAAAGCCTCTCCGTCAGGATAAAAAACCCGGCAATCATTACACCATTACAGGCCTGTAATCAAACTGAAACTGCTCAGACTCTCACAGACCATCCTTCAGTTGATCACAGAGCCTTTCCCCAAATGACAGACAACTGGCCACCTGAGGGTTATGGGACCCGGCTCAGGCAGAGAACGTCCTTGAGTGGGTTAACAGTGCCAGAACACTAAAGAACGATTGCTCCAGGTGTCGTAACCTGTAAAACACTTCTCTGGTGGTAGGGGATTTCAGGAAGGAAGTCACAATTTCACAACTTTTTTCTGAGCTGATGAAATTTGCACTTTTTCTGAAATAATGCTACTTTATATTGAATGTGTTTCTTTTTGTGTGAAAAAAAAAAAAGTTTAATTGGCAAAAGTTTCAAAATGTTCTCACATCAACAACAAGAAAAATGAATGGTCAGATACCTGAGAGATA
Organism: Cyprinus carpio; assembly: GCF_018340385.1. Classification (NCBI taxonomy): domain Eukaryota; kingdom Metazoa; phylum Chordata; class Actinopteri; order Cypriniformes; family Cyprinidae; genus Cyprinus; species Cyprinus carpio. The sequence goes on from NC_056576.1 coordinate 23,897,726, forward strand.
CTGCATGATGGCCATATAAGTCCCTCACGGCTGCCAAATCAGCCTCCAGATGGGGGTGTTTGTGAAGCTCTCCATCATAACTTACCTGCTCGCACAAACAAACAGGTCAAAAGGTTAATAAACACCAGTTCAAAAAGTCATTTAAAAATAAAATCAAGAAACACAGGAACAGTTGATCAAGCACTTCTCTGCTCATGATCGAGGCTTCAGAGGTGCATTTGATTGGATAAACAATGAGCTTTTAATCAGTGTAAGATCCAGAGCACTTCAAACAAGCTTCCAGACATTAATCATGTCCATTTTAACCTGCTGATGGCTCTGCACTCTTTTAACAATTAATATACGTCATACTTTCAGGGCTTGACAATAAGGACTGCCCAATGGCCCAGGGCCAGTGAAAAGACGCTCAGGATGATTGACAGATTTGTCACTGGCCCTATCAGGTCAATGCTGTGTAGTCACAAAAATTTATCATTTGCACTTGTTTTTAATCCTTTCCAATTTAAACATTCAAGCAATAAGTGCAAGAAGACGCGAAGGAGAACTGGAATGCTGTACTCATGCACTGTTTTCTGTGTGTTTTCTTTCACTTAAACATACAAATACATACAAAATGATGTCAAGTTGACTTATTACTGTCTTGGCGACTATTCTCAAACACGATTGGCTGTCTTAAGTGAAAGCCAACAGTCAAAAATGAAATTGGATGTGTATTGACAGCAGCCTAACCTGTCTGTGTGATTAACTAAATCAAACAACAACAGACAAATAAATTCATTCACTCCACTAAGCTAAATAACTTTTGTAGCTTTAACTAGGATTAATCTATATTTAATTTATAAAGTGAAGACTATGCAATGTTATTTTTAAATTAAATTATTATTTTTCTGTACCTGAATATTACTGTTAGACCTACATAAAAACATTTCAGAATTTTGTATTATTAGAATTCAAGGTTACATGAGATTAACAATTTTATTTTTTTTTTAAATGAAAATTTTGCCAGGGCAAGTAAAAATTGAATCAGTGCCCCAGACAGGCCAGTAGAAAAATAGTCTATAGAGACTGATCTTATAATAGAGTAATTTGAAGTCAGAACTCAACGCTGTGTCCAAAACAAACTACCTGGCTTTCTTGTGAAAGTTAATTTGCCATTCCAGCACCTTCAGATTGTTTGATTTAATCATTGATTGATTTTATTTTCCTTGATCCTTTTTCTAATGCATCACTGAGCAGATTAAAAAAAGACAGAGATGTCGTGTTTCGGAAGGAGGCAGAGACATTTTCCACAAGAGATCCAAGGGTAATCATTATATTTATACAAACCTAGTCAGTAATAATTGCTGCAAGAAGTTAACAGAAAAGGTGAATTTGAACAGGCAAAATATGAATCACAGATTTTGATTAAATATCCTTAATTGAGTAACTAAGTATTTAATTAAGTATTTAACAAAGTTTTTTTGTTTTTTTTTTTAGATTTTTAAGTACTTTCTTCTAATCCAGTTTGAAAACTCATTAAAAATAACTCATCATAAGTCATTCATATTTCCATGAAGAACATGAATCTGTTTGTTTGAGCCTCTAGACTTGCTCATCACAGCAACACTCAACCAGTAGAAAAATTGTGATTGTTTACTCTCAATCTTTAGAATCAGTCAGGTCTGCAATTCCATTTGGTGACACTAGTGGCACTAATTTGCTAAGAAAAAACTATAAATATTTACAGGTCTTTACATAAAAAGGAAATAAACATTACATTGTTATATACATTAATCATGCTTTTGTCGATGTAAATGATGAATGAAGTTCAGTCTTTTTCAGTGCTTGAAATTGTAAAAAAAGAAGTGCCGGTATTCCCCTCAACCCCCTTTAATTTTCTTTTTACTTTTCAAATTCACAATGTATGGATATAGTGCCACAAAATTAAATAAATAAATACTGTTTACAGCATTTTTAATGCAAATAAGCACCAGTCAAGCTGCAATACCAAACAGGAACAAAGGGAGACATCAAAAGACCACTAAACCAGCTTGCTTGATCTGACTGTATTTGCCACTATACAGATCCATTCAGAATTACTAAACCACTGGCAACTGCATAATCTAAAACACCTTATCTGGCATCCATTTTAAAACACTCATGCTTTTAAGCCAAATACATGCTGAAAAGAATAATTTACTGACATCTGGAAGTGAGTCACTATTAGGGCTGCACGATATTGGGAAAAAATTACATTGCGATATTTTATTTTTCTGCGATATATATTGCGATATGAAATCTAATTAAATTTTTTCTTACAAACAAAAATGGGGTGAGCACACTTACATTCTCATTTTAAATGATTTAGACATCAGAGTATCATTTAAATTAGAGTAAATTATTTGTTTGTAACTTTAGGATATGGTTTGAATTGTTAACATATTAACTAACATGGAACTTACGACGAGCAATACTTTTGTTACTATATTTATTAATCTTTGTTTATCTTAGTTTATAAAAACCCAGGTGTTCATTGTTTGGTAATGTCACTTCACAGTGCATTAATTATGTTAACAAATACTTTTGATTTCAACAATGAAGGCTATAGCCTAAATGTTGAAATTAACAATGTTGTAGAAGTGCAGTTTAGTAATAGTAAATGTTAAATAATGTAGTTAAATAGTTTAATAAATAGAACATTATTGTAAAGTGTTACAGATTTTTTTTAATACACCAATTTAGACGTCTCGTGAGTTCAGTGTTGGACAGGTCAGTTTCATTAAATTGAATCGGTTCAAAAGGAATCATTAGTTCGCGAATCAGACGTGTATGGCACGTGTTGTGTAATTATCTCGGCAGTTTAGGATATCGCACAAGATTTGACAACACAGAAAACATTTCATCACTGGATAGTTTTTTTTTTTCTTTTTTTTTCAGCACCATCGTGTCAATTGATTTTGATTAATATGCGCGATGGAGAGAGAGCAAGACAACGCTCGTGTTGAAGACGGTGAAGTTGAGCGCGCGCGACCTGGGCGCGCTCTCTCTCTCGCTCTCTCTCGCTCACTCGCTTTAGCTCTCGCTCACTCTCTCTCTCTGCTCGTTCTTATATGCGCCCTGTTAAACTGACAGGACTTAAAAACACATGCAAATGATAAACTTTCACTCTATGATGGTTAAACTGTGCAATTAATCCGCGAATCACATTCGTCAAGGGCCGGGGAGCAGCCCGTACGGTTAATGAATAACGGGTCAACTACGACAGCCTACATCGCACATCCTACGATGTGACTATCGTGGATTCGTACATCGCGATATCGATGCTTAAACGACACATCGTGCAGCCCTAGTCACTATTCTCTCCCTCATCAACCATGTTTTCTCTGCATTAGCACTGTTTTTGGACTTAAAGTTTGATGCATTCGCTTATTGGATCCTGAAAAATTTTCAGAAGTTTACCAGTTTAAAATGATCTGACAGCAAAAACTTACTTCTTTTCATGTTAAGGTATTGTTTACATTATAATGTACTGATTCAAATTAGTAATCAGTTATTAATTAGGCTATTTTTAACTACTCTGCATGCCTCCCCTGACATGCTCTCATGCCCCACACTTTAAAAACCCCTAACAGGTAGACTGACTCCATTTGCATTCACGTGATTCATAGAGATGAGAGGTAATCGTGAAGTCGTGGCCTAATTGTTAGAGAGTCGGACTCCCAATCGAAGGGTTGTGAGTTCGAGTCTCGGGCCGGCAGGAATTGTGGGTGGGGGGAGTGCATGTACTACGGAAGTTCTAAGCGGCCATCCATTATAATTTTTTTCCTTTTTGTTTTCTCGTTATAACGACTTAATTTTCTCGTTATCTCGACATAACGAAAGTCGTTTTCTCGTTATAACGACTTAATTTTCTCGTTATCTCGACATAACGAAGTTCGTTTTTCTCGTTATAACGACTTAATTTTCTCGTTATCTCGACATAACGAAAGTTTGTTTTCTCGTTATAACGACATGAAAGTTTTACTGTTGCTATAGTAACGAACTCAACTTTGACAGGCATCTGATGGACAGCCATGCAGGCGCTCTTACTGTAGCCTATATTTCAGCAAATTTTGCTTCGCCTAGGTAATAATAACGTCTACAATACTGTATAAATAAAGGCTGATCAATCACTGTTGATTTTTTTCCAGAGACAGTACAACGAACGTTTTGTGTTTGTGTAATTAACATGTTTAAATGGCAACACCGCGCCATTAGAGCTGCATGGATTAAACTCACTTTTAATTTTCCCTTTATATGAAATAAAATTATATATAATTTGTAATTTGTAGTAGTCATTATGTGGCAGATATCATGTGTGTTACAAGCTTCTGTTTGAAAAGAGCGTTCATGTGTACGTGTATGTGTGTGTGTGTGTGTAGAAAAAAACCATTACAACATTACAGAACAAAACTGAATTAAATTAGCCTATGGATTTTACATATACATCACATTTCTCATCAATATGGTTAACAATAAAGATTGGTAATAAGGAAAAGAAGCACATCAGCCTACATCGTTAAATCCCGTCCTACTGTAGATAAACAGAACATCTCCGCTTATTAACTACCTAATCATTAAATTAAAATTAAAATTAAATTAATCATGAGCCTAAAAGAAGCACAAATATAATATATATTGGTGCAAACAGAATACAGTGATGTCAACCTTGGTTTTGATAAGCAGTTATTGATGAAACAGAATGCGTTGGTGAAACTCATGCATCTAACAGGAACTTAATACACAAAATATTCAAGCATTTAACATTTATGAATTAATTAAATGTCAGTAATAAACAAGACTGCACAAATTATGGCGATCAGGAAGGTCCGCGTACAGTAAAGTGGATAGTACACAACACCCCCATCAGTTATATTCAGGTCTATAGTGCCACCTGCTGGCGCAGTTTTGTAAATTCTTAGAGAAAATTAAGTCGTTATAACGAGAAAACGAACTTCGTTATGTCGAGATAACGAGAAAATTAAGTCGTTATAACGAGAAAAACGAACTTCGTTATGTCGCGAGATAACGAGAAAATTAAGTCGTTATAACGAGAAAACAAAAAGAAAAAAAATTATAATGCATGGCCGCTTAGAACTTCCGTAATGTACAGTTCTCTCTCCACCTTCAATACCATGACTTAGGTGCCCTTGAGCAAGGCATCGAACCCACAACTGCTCCCCGGGCGCCGCAGCATAAAATGGCTGCCCACTGCTCCGGGTGTGTGTTCACTGCTCTGTGTGTGTGCACTTCGGATGGGTTAAATGCAGAGCACGAATTCTGAGTATGGGTCACCATACTTGGCTGAATGTCACGTCACTTAATGCACTTAGTGCCCCCATCTGAGTGGTGTGATTTATATAGTGTCATTTCTAATCACCCAGACACTGATGCTTTGACTTCTAACATGTTGCCGGTATGCACGAAAAAGTGCCGGTACACTAAAGATTAATATATAGAAGTGCTGGTATACTGCGTACCACCCAGTCAAGCACTGGTCTTTTTAGATATTCAGTGCAACAGAGATCAAGAAAACTCACCAGCTGTTCTGAAGTTTAAAGAGAATCTGCCAGCATGTGGCATGGAAGAGTCTCTCTAAGGCTTTGAGATCATCAGAACAGCAAAGGATTGCAAAACTGCCACATTACAGTGAGCAAGAGCCAGTGATGGCACAGGCATTAGGGCATGAATCTTCATCACCTTAGGACTAGTCTTCACAGAGCACACAAAGCTCACTCACTCACTCCAGCGTTATGGATTTGCTCCAGTGGATGGTCACATGATTAATTTAAGCACAATCCATGTGTGCAAACATTCATTTTCAGGATGGAAACCTTCTCAGAAGAGTGAGGGACTAAACATTCAAAGTTAAGAGAGTTATAAAGTTCTTTTATATGAGCTGCAAACTACTTTAGGCAAAATTTACCATGAAATGAAAAGTGTGAAGCCCCAGGTGCTGTGGGTTTGAAGCTGGTTTTATACCTGTAAGACTTTAGGAAGTTTAGTTGCACTGACTACGTAAGGCAGAGGTTCACATGGTGAACAGGACATTGTTTAGGAAACTCCATGTCTGAAACTTTTACTATTACCCCTATAACTTAAGGTCACATTTGCAGATGCTTCTAAATTTCATTCTGCACCAATTAGTGTCATAAAGAGACATTTAATATTAGACTGTTTTGAGAGAATTCAGTAAGAAGTATAGAATAGAAGTATTCTTTTCTTTCCTACAAAACATTGAACAGTAATGTAAAAAAAGGCATGTTTGAACTGAAAATTATGACAACAATTCAGCTGGAATACTCACACATTTATTACTTGGTTAATATGGATTGTAGGTGTTTAGTCAATAAGTGTGCAGAGATTCCACAGACTGAAATGTTATGTACATAAATGTAGTGTAGAGACTCATCTGAACTTACCTGTCCAACATAGTAGAACTCCTCTGAATCATTGTCACCCTCTGAATCCTCCTCTATAGCATAATGGCACTGGAAAGGTTTCAAAAGCAAGAGAGGGCTTTAGTCACAATACAACTGACTCATTGATATACCTCACATTTGTAAATAAAAGACATTTTATGATAAAAGTAAAAATTATGGTCTAATTTCTTACTGCGTTTTTGTCGGTTTGAAGTTTTGATTTAATAGACAGACAGCTGGTGGCATCATTATTTTTGCGTATTTCTAAAGAGAGAGTAGAGTGAAAGCACAGGTGTGTGAGGATGACATGATACTGTGAACTGAGAATTTCAGATTAAGATCATATCTGGCATAATTCCTGTGACAGGCCTGGTCATGTCCTGAATATACAAACTTTCTAACCATTGTTTTGTGTAGACCATATGTGTGTATGGTGATGGCAATACAAACGTTTCAACTGAAACAACGCAGGTTAAAGTGCTAATAAAACAGTGAGGTCTTGACCCAAGAAGTGGTACTTGCATTTTTCAACACCTCCGAGTACAAGTAGATTGTTTATACAGGGATTTGAGTCAGAAAACATTTACAACTGAAAAAGTTTGCACATCCAAGATCCATCAGCAGAATGTGCACAGGCTCATTAGTTGTAATGTACTGTGCTGGAAGATGTCAACCCTTTTTTATTAAATGTCTGGATTGGAAAACTATTAGATGTGCATGACAAGCATCTATTAAAGGTGCACTAAGCAATATTTGAAAAACGTTTTTGACCACAGTGTCTCACCGAGTCCCAAAACACACACGCTGCCAATCAGCAGTAAGGGGCGTGTCTAGTAATGACAGGGAAAAGAGAGCACTCAATGAGTGCACAGGACGGATATTAGCAGATCTACTATAAAGAGTGAGAGATGGCAGATAAAAAAAAAAGAGATACTTTAGAGGAACCAAACATTAAAAAGAAGGGTTACGATCAGGCAAGAGGTAGGACCCATGTAAATATTGGAGCAGATTTCCAGTGGTGAAGAGAACTCAAGGAGCAGGAAGACCTGAAATCGGATGCCGAGGTTGCTTTGTTTCTTCTTGATCTGTGAGTTACGTTGATTTTTACACTGAATTACCATAATAACACACATCGCTTTCACTTATTGATGACATTATACCCTCGGCCGACAGGCACAGCAGATTCCACCATGGGTTATGGACGTACGTGAGGGGCGGAGTTATCAAAATAGGGGTGAGATCCTGTTGGGGTATGGGTGTGTTTGCTTTGGTGCTTTCAAATATCAAAATCATTTGACAAAATTCACTTAGAGCACCTTTAAGGGTTTAACTAACTGCTAGGGAAAATTAAGGAAGATCTCTGCTGTTTTGCCACTTTGTTTTGGCACATACTTGGTTGGTCCTAAAAATAGGAGCAGAAGAAATGCAGTACAATTCCAGGATAACTTCCAGTGTTACTGCCAGCAATATTAATGGGGGTATATGAAATGCAGTACAATTCCAGGATAACTTCCAGTGTTACTGCCAGCATAGCACAGTCTGACACGGATATTAGCAGATCGACTATAAAGAGCGAGAAGATGGCAGATTACAAAAATAAAAAAAAAAGAGATAAGATAACTTTAGAGGGAAATTTACAAACATTTTAAAAAGAAGGGGTTCACCCAAAAATCTAAATTATGTCATGACTCAAGAGTCGTTAGGAGACCTCCGTACATATTGGAACACAGCAGATATTTTCCATTTGGTGAAGAGAGAATGTAACGGAGCAGAAGGTAATAAAGACCTCAAAGTAGTCCATGTGCCGAGGTTGCTTTTTTTGAAGCATCGAAAATTCCAAGAATTCAAAAACTACTTACTATTCAGAGACTTTCTCGTTGATCACATCCGGTTCGCACGAATCACTCGATGTACCGGATGAAATAACACACATGAAACGGTTCGCGTTTCACACAAATATTGATGACATTTTTAACATGGCTGACACTCCCTCTGAGTTCAAATAAACCAATATCCCGGAGTAATTCATTTACTCAAACAGTACACTGACTGAACCAGCCAGATAACGGGTTATGACTCGTTCTCGTGACCGTTTCTGTCGGAGTTATCGAAAACCGAGGGCTGATGATATGCCTGTTGATTCAGACTGACACACAGAGGGTACTGGGGTGATTGATTCTGCTTTGGTGCTTTCGCGGTAAAAAGGCTTATCAAAATCATTTGACAAAATTACGTCGAGCGCAAAAAGAGCACCTTTACCGGGTTGAATCAAACTCCGAAAGAACGGTTGCTAGAAGACAAATTAAGGAACCGGTGATCTCTGCTGTTTTGACTCCACTTTGTTTTGGCTCGGTTCATACTTGGTAAATGAATTACCCGGATATTGAAAATAGGAGTCAGAAGAAAAAAGCAGTAAGTCATTCCAGAATATTGTTCCAGTGTTACTGCCAGCATAATCAAAATGCTCCAAAAACAGAGAACGACTGGCTAACACTATGAGAATACAAAAAAAAAAAAACTAACATTTACAGTTCTTTTTCTAGGCATATGCTATCGTTTAACAGTCTGGTGACAATATGATTTTTCTAAGAAGAAATAAACTATTTTATTCAGCATTGAAGCATTATTATTACATTAAAATAAAAAAATATTAAAATAAAACAGATTATAACGGAGGTCTTTAAAATGAGGGAAAATTAATGATTTACAATAATATTTTACAAAAGACATGAGGGTGAGTCATTAATGACATAATTTTAATATTTGGGTGAACTAACCCTTGAGAAACTTCTTTCCAAAACATTTGGAAAAAAAAAAAAAATTAACCGGTAGTGTTTGTGTATATCGTGGTTATATTTGTGGTACCTCTGAGTACAATCTAAATGCTGTATTTACATGGAAATGGTATACATTAAGTACCATGTCCTTCTACCACTTTTTTGTAATGATCTGTCTACTGACCATCATTAATGGCAGGTCTGAAGGATTATTTTGAGCCAACTCAATGGAATTTGATTGCGTAAGTGTTGGAATCATGGTAGTTCAGGGTTGGAACTAAAATATTCCGATGACAGGGCCTTGACCAAAGTTTAAAATGCCTGAAATATTACTGACGTACACTCTGGACCTGGAAGGCTGCTGATTTCCTTTTGGTTTCCCTTAGGTGTGACTTTAAAATATCTAGTCATTCAACTGTTTCATTGGTTTTCTTCAGCTGCAGCTCTTTTATGATTCATTATTAGATGGAAATGCTTCTTACCTGTTGCAATTCTGTGGAAAATCACTGGTATTGGATCCCTGGTGACTAACACTTCATCATCGTTTTCAGAGTTAGACACATACGTGTTATCTGAAATGACAAGGACAAGCAGGTGCTACTAATATATCTAGAAAAGCAGACGTGAAGAAGATCAAACAGTGTAATCAAGCCTGGCAGTAGTAACCAAAACCATTCACTTGCAACTTATACATAATAAACAGAAACACTCCACATGAGAGTTAAGAGAGATACAGTATGTGCTAATTCTACAGTTTCTAGACAATGCACTATTTTCAGGTTAACGCACCCACCCAAATGGCATTATTTGGCAATGTTGTCTAAATCTAAACCAAGCAAATTCTTATGCAAAGCTGACTGTCTGCCACTATGCTGTGATTCAGGCTAGACTAAGTCCTGCAAAAAGGAGGTCTGCATCTACTATATTTAGATTTAAGGGACAACTCTTGTGTGTAAATTTTAGGCTTTACAACAAAATGCAATTTTAATGTGTGTGTATTTTGAGGGGGATAAATGTTCAACTTGTGTTTACTATTTAAAAAAATCTAAGCAAAGACAAAAAACCGACTGCACTGCGAAACTACTGAAAACCAGCTATCACTATACCCAAAAAACCCACAGAGCTTTACATTGTGTTGTCATTTTATGGCCCACAGGAGAATGAAAACAAATACTGTCAGTCACTTATACAGTCACTTATAACTTATTCACTTGAGCCGTTATAATTACTTGACAGAAAAGAGACAACAGGAAAATATTTAGGAGTATAAAGCAGCTGGGGTGCAGCACTTCATAACAATGAGGCTGAGTATGTTGCAGTTTAGTCATATTAGCACTGGTTTATTAATAGCAGCTGTCACTTTACACAGTAGACCCTGCATCATCTTTCCTGTCAGGTCAGGTATATATGAAGTAAATGACATTATGATCTATATTTTTGTATTTTAACAGACTGTCACAATGCTAGTGTTGTTGGTACTTGGCAGGGTATTGGTATGCATTTGCTTATGTGTTATGAACAGTTTTTAGCCCATTTCTGTGTGGACACTATAGGGTGTTCTGAGTGGTTCCTCACTGGTCCATTTAAAGTTCACCGCCAACTCTATATAATATTCTGGTCCCAAGATGTGGCCTGTGTCCCTACTTCAATGAAAGTCTATGGCATTTTTTGCTGGTATTATCACTGACCATAACCATAACATCACTCCCCAATTTGCCCTTAGCACAGATGTTGCAGGACGAGTAACATGGCAAATTTAAATACTTGGAATTAAGGCTTTTTCTAGCATGCAGTATAGGGCTAGTGTTAAAGGACTATTGCTCCTTATTGTAATATGCATAGGAGTGGTGAAAGTTTCAGTGTATGATCCATCCATTTATCAAATAATCCATCAACTTGTGTGTGCAATACCTGGATAATCATCAGAGACATGAACAGAGTAGGACACCCTAAAAAAAAGAAAGAAAAAGAAACACAAATATTAACATTAGAAGGAATACATGTAACACTGCAGTCCATAACACTGCTTCTCAGACACACTCATGTACATATGGTCTTTCATCACAATGAATCAATTCAGAAACAGTTTGAATATTATCATATATTGTGAAAGAGTACCACTGGAGATCTTAGACACAAAGGTCCAGACGTTTTGGGATTTTTTCTTCTTTTTGCACCTGTTTCGATTTTACTTTAATAAAGTCATAATTTATTGTACCTGACTCAGTGCGGTACTTTCACACACACTGCAAATAACTGAAAAGTACAAAGTCTGGTCACTCTTTATTTTAAGGTCCAATTCTCACTTTTAACAAACAATTAAATAAGACGTTTGCCTCAATAAACTCCTAATTTGCTGCCTTAGTTAGTAAGGCAGTTGTTACTTTTGGGTATTGGGTAGGATTAGGGATGTAGAATATGGTCATGTAGCAGAATATGTGCTAATAAACTGTGTGCTAAGTACTATAGAGACAATATGTTAAGAATAAGCATGGTAATAAGCAACTAGTTAATAGTGAGAACTGGTTCCTATACTAAAGTGTTACCAGAAGTCTATTAAAGGGGTCATATGATGTTGCTAAAAAGAACATTATTTTGTGTATTTGGTGTAATGAAATGTGTTTATGCGGTTTAAGGTTAAAAAAAAACATTTTCCACATACTGTACATTATTGTTTCTCCTCTATGCCCCGCCTTCTGAAACGCGTCGATTTTTACAAAGTTCATCTCTCTGAAAAGCAAGGTGTGCTGCGATTGGCCAGCTATCCAGCACGTTGTGATTGGCCGAATGCTTCAAGCGTGTGACGGAAATGTTACGCCTCTTAACATATTGTGATGCCCTGTCCGGCCCGAGCGACGAGACATAAAAATAAAACCCATTATAAACGTGATATAAACATGATTTCTAGTCCTGTCTTCTTTTGGAAGGCAAAAACAAAGTAGTTTCGCTTTCTCAACGAAACAGCATCACACACCGTGAATAAGAATATCTCTTTGGATTTGAGACTTCAGTCTTTGCAACTTCACAGATCTTCTTTATTCACCAAACAAAAAAATTCTGACATTTTGCTATTGTCCCCCTAAATCAATCTTTGCAAAACCTGTATTTAAAATGTTTCAAAATCAAGGAAGAGTTTATTTTTGTGTTGACTTTTGATTTTGTAAGATAGAATTGTCATAGATATTGGGATCCAACCAGTCCATTACTCATTGAATAGCTGACATTATAAACTGTTCACATATGAATAAATTAAAGCAAATGATCAGCTACAAAAAACTATTCATTTTATGTTCCAGTGCGGTGCAGAAATGTAATGCTGTGAAGACAGAAAAGCCATCTATTGTTGATAACAACAACTTAAGATATCATCGATTAAATTTGACAGAAATAACAGAAATGAGCAGATGTTATAACGGGGAGCAGAGGGGTGCTGCCCGCAAGTCCTGAAAACAGCTAGTCTAAACACTTACGTAAGAGGTATTTAAGGAAAGTGTTGTATCCATTTCACACAATCAAGTATGAACAGTGTTGACAACAGGACACCGTCTCCAATGAATTACCTTGAATTAATGTGGAGAATTAAGTGGCTCACTCAAAAGCCTTGTAGTGATCAGCATGAAACTGCCAAAATCATACCATTACCTCGATATAGGCTGATCTGGCAAAAGTGAAAATATCACGCAGGTGACCTTTATGTGCTTATGTTTTTTTGCTCCATTGCACAAAATGAGAAAATGTATTCAGGAATTAATGGAGGCAATGATGTTATACATACCATTAAAATCATGGCAAGTAACTTCATGAAAAAATAAATAAATAAAATAAACATAAGCGTACTCTCTGTAGACTGATTACTACTGGCATAGAACGCGGTACTAGCCCAGAAGTATTTATGTGATGAGAACACACAGAAGAGAAATTGATTCAGTGGAAGTGAAACCCCTTCTGAGGTCTCTCACAGCATGGTGCCACTCACAGAAAGCATTATTCAGAATGACACCTGGCTTTATTAAAAATTGACTTTAGTTGTTATGCATGATACTGGGTTTTTTTTTTTGGTCACATGAACACATTTTTCTCAAGTGCTACACACATCTGCTAAATGCCAATGACTATGCAAAAATGAACTTACTTCAGGTGTATGAGGTTTTTGCTTATGTTCATCACAGAAAGTCTTCTTAATAATGCATCTCTGCCCCAATAGCTACAGGATCTAATGTACATTTTCTGCCCAACAACAATTTCTGCTACTTATAATAAAAAAACGTTGTGTCAAGTAACCAAAAAATGTAGTACCATCTTAATTACCTTTTAAGTAAAAAAAAATTTTTAATTTATATTTCTGACTGAAAGAGTTAACCCAGGCTTATTAAAAAAATGTGCTAGTCCCGAAATTTCTGCAAAATTATATTATGTTGCTTCTTGTACATTTCACAACACTTTCAAAGTGTTGTGAAATGTAGCTCAAACTTCAAGCTACGCCTATGCTTTCATGGAGACTTGTGGTTAAGGGAACATGTACTTGTGCACGCCGCATCACAAGTGCAATGCTCACCAGGTGAGCTACTGAGCAAGTTTACTATGTCAGAAAAGCCAAAGCCTACATTTGGAGCAGTATCAGTTAATAAATCATGCACTATGTTAAAAGTGTTTTGAGGTCATAACATAGTACTGTGTCCACAAATAAGTCTTTATCAATTGATAATCTGTGCCTGTAATCATAATTTTTGTGAAAAGGAACAAAAGTTGTTGCCCTTTTACTGCCACTGGCGTAGTGCTTGGCGATATATATACCTAAAATTTGATATATCTTTCCAAATTTTGACAATGACATTATATATATATAATTAAAAAGTTTATTCCTCATACTCATTTTACAGTACAGTGTGCATACATTTTCTGTTTCAATTTTTTAGAGCACAAGTCTATCAACAATTTCTGGTTTGAGAGATGCTCTTTTGCATGACACTGTGTTCCCACTGACACTAAAAACTCTTTCAGATGGGGAACTACACATAAGCACTTCTTGGCTGGTTTGCGGGAGGAGTGAAATTGCCTATTGGTGCCATGTTTGGCACATTAATCTTAATTTTCAACACTATTCAATTTTCATGACCTTCGGTAGTTTTATATCAATTATTTGATTATCGCGATAATCTAATATTCAACATATTGCCCAGCCCTACTCTGGTGGAAACTGCAGTGAAGTGCATGTATAGGTATGCTTTTGGAGATTTGCAAAAATGTAGATAGAGGCACATTTTTCCAGTGAGCCTAGGTTGGAAACAACCTGAGTACACGGAGTTACACCAATGAAAGTACTTTTTAAGGGTTCAGATAGTGCCATACAAATAGTAAGTTTTCATTTCTAATGTCAAATGTACAGATTTTCAGGGAATAGGCCACCAATTATCCAAATCCAAAACGACAAGGTAATTAAAGCTATAGCGTCTGACATCTCCTGCCCTGGTTGGCTTGATTCTGGGGTAAAAATTAAAGAACAGCCTTATAAATTGCTGACAAATGAGGTCACATGCCAAGACAGGAGCTTCTACACCTCAAACTTGTTCTTCAAGACAGAAACAAGGCATTACTGTGTATATGGAATGAAAAATGCATCGACTTCAGTGAAAGCAAACAACCTCTATATGTGGAAGGCTCAACATAGGAGAACGAAACCCTCAGTCATTTTTCAACTGCCTGTCACACTGAGAAAATCTTTCCATTGTTGTTTGGATGTGACATTACTACTTGCCTTGACATAAGATAATAACTTGTGTGATGAAATCAGAGCTCAGCTTGATGCTACAGTAAAAATGTACTGCTGATATACAGTTCAGATATGTCACCACAAGGCTGAAATTGCGACCATTGTAGTCGAATATGCTCGCTAAATTTAATGTGTGCGACCTAAAAATATATTCGAGAACATTTGTAGTTAATATTAGTGGTTAATATAATATTTTGTTAATATATATTTGTGGTTAATATAATATTTGTGGAAAATGTAAAGAGATGAGGAGAGAAGATGAAAAGAACACTGTTATACGGGGCTCTCGACATTAACAGTTGAGTTTTTATATTTATAACATATGATACAGTTAAGTATATTACATGACCAAGAATGCTGTTTTCCCGAATATCCTGAATAAAACCATCAACACTGAAAATGTGACACTGATTCCATACAACAGTTCAGTAAACTGTAAAAAATAGTTCAAATTAAATCACTTACATTTTATACGCAATATTATCTGTTTTTGTTCTGTTTCAGCAGCGAAAATGGTTCCAAAAAAAGATCAAAACAGAACTATGGCGCATTTCACAAGAAAACAATTGTGTTTCATTATTGAATGATTCAGCATTTTGAACGAATCGGTTGAGTCAAAGATTCAATGACCCATTCATAAACAGCTGCATCTTTCTTGAATGAATCATCCATTTGAAGGAAACGTTTGAATGACTGACTTGATTCACTCATTAAGACGGTCACTTGCCGCCACCTACTGGTGGTTTAGTTTAATGTTTAAAAGTATCATTAAAAATATAATTCTTTCCAACATTTATTTATTTATTTATTTATATATATATATATATATATATATATATATATATATATATATATATATATATATATATATATATATATATATATATATATATATATATATATATATATATATATATGTATGAATTTAAACATATATACAACATATACAAATTTAAAATAATAGATGAAGCACACATTTAATAAGATTAGAGAAAAAAAATGGCCTTCATAAAGGTAAAAAAAAAAAAATGCCCTGGGGTAATTATTAAAAATATGCATATTTAAATGTCAAAACTGATAGAACACCAATGAGAATATTGCTTCAGAATAAATTACATTTATAACACAAAAATCCTATGTATTCCAGAAAAGTGAGTTTTACTCAGAAAGTGAATGACAAGGCTTAATGTCGAGCCCTATATATATACACACACACACACACACACACACACACACACATATATATTTATTTATACATTTTAGTTGTGGTGCTCTTAAATTTTTGCTGGTGCTCCTAACTTTTTGAAGGTGGGAGCACCAGTGCTACCAAGTAAAAAAATTAATTTTGGGCCCTGCAGCAGTAGCTCCACAAACAACTACAGAAAGAAATCCAAAAGTTGGGTAGATAATGGTAAAGCAGAATGTGAGATTCTCTGCATCAGTTGAATAAAATATTATTCAACTATTTGGCACATTAACTAATCCTCACTTAATCTATTTATTATAGAGATGCACCGATCGACCGGGTGGTTAGTCAGCCAATTACGAGCCAGTCTGGTTTGACGTCAACCTACATTCACATCTGCATGTAAACATGTCATCAGCGCGGAAGTTCTTGAGTGAAAAAGACACAAAGTTTGCAATTTGTAATATCTGTAGGGCCAAAGTAAACTGTGAGAGAACCACAGGGCTCGATTAACGCTTGTCTGGGACAGGCTGATTTTTTAAAGGGGCAGGTGAGAGAGAATTTTACTTGCCTGACCAGACAAAAAGCCTAATGAAAACATCTACAAAAAAAATAACTAGGGAAGCACTGAAACTTGGCCACCAAAGTTTTTTGCGCGAAATTGATTCTGATTTTATTGCATTCATTGTCAAAGGCAATTGATAATGTACTTATGTCGTGCCAGATGAGGCTTGCCGGTCCGTGTACTTTCGCGTCTATTCATTGTTTGTTTTGTAAGCCAGAAATATACTGATGAATAGAATAAAGACACAAGCTAGCAGACACAAACTAATTTTCATTAGCCTATTCAAAATTCGTATTTCATTAAAAATCATAAAAATTATATAAATCTTGTTTTTTAATGTATAGAAATGCTAAATTTAATTTCTAGCGTCTCTATACAGACACTATAAGTGCCCTCTCGAGCTACTGATGCGGCTAACAGTAAACTATTGTTTTATGAAAACCTTTGGCTTTGATATTTTTATGATCTTGATCATTTTTCATGCCTAAAAACATGTATGAAATATTCATAACATATTTCTTTGCATTTAATTGTATCCAGAGACGGTTCTATGAGAATGCTAGAGGGAACGAAACAAGTGCTGCACGCTCAGGTGTCTCTCCTTATAACAAACAAAGTGTAACATGATGTAAATAAGAGATTCATTGTGCAGTGTACAGCTTCACTGATTATAACAGAACTTTGTGAGATAGTGATAAACTGAAATGAATGACTCTTTTTAGTGATTATAAGCAGAGCGCTCTTTGGGTGCTTTCTTGGCTACAATCCATTCGGAATTTGAATACGTTTTGTTTTTCTGCTTACACGCTGCAAAGTTCCAGGAGTGACATCCGCATGCATTTATATGCAGGTCACACTTACAAAAAAAAAATCAGACATCAAAATCGGTCAAGAAAATTTAAATCGGTGCATCTCTAATTTATTACATATATGTTTTACTCTCTACACATAATACATAAACATATACATACATTTTAAGCAAATATTAATGTATCTGACTTAATTTGTAACTGTGAAGTCTGCACTCTGACAAATGCTGTGGTTTATATAATTTTAAACTGGCATAAAACCATTACAAAAACCCAATGTGGTGTGAACATGGAAAATGACTTCTGCTTTTTTTATACTTTCATTTTCAGGACTATACAACACCTATCACATTAGTCAGATCTCATTTTATTATGGTACTTACTCATCTACTCCCTGAATTAATAGTTTACATCCTTTTGATATAGTATACCAAATGACCCAAAGTTTATTTCCAGTGGTCTGCCAGTATCCAAATCTAATGCAACAACATTTGTTTGAATTACAGCTAATCACAACTTAGCACTCATGGTAATTATGCAAATTCAGTTATACCAAGATGATGAAACTCAAACATAATTTGTGTTGATCTTGGACATGATGGATTATTCATGAGACTACTGCATCTCTGGGATTATGGGCTTGTCTGTTCTTTTCACTGTTTGAATCATATTATACCTACTTCTGGTAAGCTCTAACAAAAGTGATCTCCATGTGAATATTCATCTTTGAATGGTTTGTTGTATCAAATATCAGGGTTATCTGGCATATCAGATATTAGAGCTACCTTGTTTTCTGTGAAGAAAATACAAAAACACAAAAATGACAAAAAATGGGGGCAAAAAAATAGAGGCCATGTCTATATTACATAGAAACGTTGATGTCGATGTAAAAGATGTTGAGTGTAGGTTGCAGCACTACAAACAGGAAATCTGCTACTTCCTCTATGAGGCAAGGTGCAATATTTTTTCATAGACAGCCTGCCAGCTCATTTCCTGCTTGTAATCCATGGTACCTCCTCTAAGAATAAGAGTGACATTTGCAAACCAGTTCAAACAAGGAACTCCCCATTTTTAATTCAGGACACCTAAATGGATTACAATTTTGCTGTGGCAAACAACTGAATTTTTAATTCAGGACACCTAAATGGATTACAATTTTGCTGTGGCAAACAACTGAACATGGAAATGAACAATCAATCTAGTGCAGTGTTAGAAACAGGGTTCTTACAACTCAGCCAAAGTGAAACTGAAGCACTTTTCAGGCATTTTCAAGGTGCATTTTCGAACTTTTCCATTTCTTTACTTATTCACGTTAAATTAGATGTTATTGTGCTATTAAAACTACCTGCCTGAATTGCATATAATGTTGGATAATATAAATAGCCAATATTTAGTATATAAATTATAAAAAAATAAATGTATTGTTTGTTATTTTGGATAATATCAACAAAAAAAACATCTCCACAAACAGTGCCTTGATTATCAATCGTTTTTTTTTTTTTTTTAAATGACGTCGATTCGATATCGATCTTTTTTTTTAAATGACGTCGATTCGATATAGATTCTCAAAAGCCGCGAATAGATCTTTTCCGGTATTTATTTCAGCAAACCTTTAAAAGAAAATCTGATTAATGTGAATCTTTTCATTAGTCTCCTCCACTAGATGTCACCCTCTTATTTACCTTGCAATAAAAAAAAAAATATCTGTACTACAGAGGTGGCACCGAAGAACACAAAAGTGGCTTGTAGGTGTATTTTCAGACGTTTAATGATGCTTAGAAGTGGCATGAGTGCAAATTAAATTCATAAATGTATTATTCGTGTTTAGGTTAATGTTTTAAATATAACATTTTTAATATAGAAATATTAAACTAATTAAATAACAGAAAAGGTCCTTTAAAAATGAAAGTAAAACTGCCAGTAGGTGGCGGCAAATCATTGAGTTTATCATTGAATCATTCATTCAATTGATTAGTTTGAATTACTAATTAATTCAGGAATGAAGCAAGTGACTGTCTTTATGAATGTGTAATTCATTCAGATCCGTTTAAATATGCACGTTCATTCATAAACGAAACACCGCTGTGTTTGCTTGGAGATGCAGCTCAGATGTGACTTTGTTTGAAACTATTTTTGTTGATGAAATGGAGCAAAATCAGGCATGAGTGTTGTAGTCAGACAATGCAAGTCACTTAATTTTGATTTCTTGTTTAATGAACTGTTGTATTAAATAAATATCCCATTTGCAAACTCCCTTAATAACCATTAAAAGCTGTGACTCACTCATCGCGATCTCACAAAGTTCCATTATAATCGACGAAGCTCCCTACACTGCACAATTAATCTCTTATTTACACCTGGTCAACACTTTGTTTGCTATAATGAGAGGATTCGTGAGATTGCAGAACTCAGCACTGAACAAAACTCTGGTGTTTGAGTAGTGAGTGGATTCTGTTTAACATTGTGTTCAAGAAATCAACAGATAGGCCATGTCTGTGATACATTACTCAACGCAGCAAAAACAAATTGTAAATAAGTTAGAAGCCTTTTAACCTATGCTGGTCAATCACACTGGTGCTCCTAAATATTTTTTTTCATAGTCACACGCAGTAGTTTTCAGTTGCAAATGCACTGCTTCTCCATAGGTTCATGCATGGGTGCGCATCAGCTCACGCTAAGTTTTTTTGCGGTGTTAACCCCGCACTGTGGTGCTAAGTTTGTAGGGTTGGGTACCGAAAACCAAAGTAAGCGGTATGAACTGAACTGAATCAGAACGCAGATTTCGGTGCCTCTTAAATGCCTGAGCGATCGATTGAAATATTTGTACTGGTTCTCCGAAATGTACGCAAGAAGCATGGGCGTCGCTGGCTTTTTTAGCGGGGCTATAGCTCCAAAAAACTACACAAATTCACGATCGCCTCAGGGTCAGTCCCCTTAAATTTCATATGAAAATGGCGGCAGACTGGTCTCCTCCCCGTCTTTCGTTGCGCTCTTCAATCTGCAGACCGTGGCGGAGCAGCGCGAGCGACCTCAAACAGAAACAGTGGACACAAGGTGTGTGTTTATCGATAGATTTTTAGAATATCTGTTTCTGTGCAGTTCTTTGGCATAAATACAGTTTACAAAAGGTCACGAGGGAGCAATCGGTTTCCCATCTACTGTAAAGTTTTCACTCTGTTCACCGCTTATCACACCACAGCTGTTTCCTCCAGCGAACATCTAGCCCTTAACCCTTGTCCATTCAAAAATCTCACTAGATTATTATTAAAATTAATGGTAAAATGAATGTTAGTAAATGTAAACTAATATTTCCTACTGACACACTACAGCAAAAGACATAAATAACTGGCTTAAAACATGGCACCATGTCCCGACCAAGTATTGAGTGCATAACTGAACATAATTATTTGAAGGTTGACTTTTTTTGTATTAAAAACACTTTTCTTTTATTGGTCGGATGAAATATGCTAATTTTTGAGATAGGAATGTTGGGGTTTTCATGAGCTGTATGCCAAAATCATCAGTATTAAAACAATAAAAGACCTGAAATATTTCAGTTGGTGTGCAGTGAATCTAAAATATATGAAAGTTTAATTTTTATCATTATATTATGGAAAATAATGAACTTTTTCACAATATGCTAATTTTTTGAGAAGGACCTGTATTTGCATTAAGAGTAATTGGGTGCTATAATTACTATTAGGAAATGAAAAACAAACCAGAAATAGACCTTATTTAAAAGCAACTATTGAGAAGACAAGATCCACCATTCTCCTTTTATAAAGCTTTCCAAGACCTTCTTATCGGTGCTGATACTGATTCAGTGAGACTAGTGCTTTCCTGGACAACTCATTTTTAATTAGCATATTTATCATAAAATTTGCATCACTATAGGGGTGGGAATCACAGGGTACCTCACAATACAATAAACAATACATGGCTCACAATACCGAAAATATCACGATACAGCAATTCTGCAATAATCAATATATTGCTAGACAATCCTCTAATGATACATCACAATACCTGCCTAACTATGAACACAAAATGCCTATGAAAAGATTGCTGAAAATTCTGCAAAAATGAAATCTCGGTCATCATTTACTCACTCTCAAGCTGTTTTAAACCTCATTGAGTTTCTTTCTTCTGTTAAACATAAAAGTTATTTTGAAGAATGTGGGTAACCAAACGGATGCTGGTGACTTCCATAGTATTTCTTTCCTTCTGTCAAAGTTATTGGGGACCAGCTACTGTTTGGTTACCCAAAATATCTTATTTTGTGTTCAGCACAAGAAAAAAATTAAAGGTGCTGTATGTAGGATTGACACTGAGTGGTTAAACTAGGTATTGCATTCCAAATTCAAAATATTGTAGAGGGTTTTTTTTCACCCAGCCCCTCCTCCTCAGACTTTATGCACACGCAGGTGGCCAGATTGACGACACCAACCGGAACGAGGGATGAATGGAATTAAATGCACTGTGTTTTGCGTCAACTGGCAACCCTGGGTGCCGAAATACAATTGGGTAAACTGGAAGTGGGCAGGTTTCACAAACCAAAACAGAGACCGACATTCCGGCCCAGAACTCACATTTTCAAAGGAGAATAGCTGACTGTAGCATTGTTTTTCAGATAAACAAGTATGTTAACTTAGCATGTTTCTGCAAACATATTACGGTATTTTTATGCTTTAGTACAGTCAAAAATGTGCATACAGCACCTTTAATACAGGTTCAGATTACATAAGAGTGAGTAAATGCCACAAAAATTTAAAATTTTAAAATTTACATTTTGGGGTGAACTATCCTTTTAATGTCAACGGCAGCATGTTTAGTACTATTAGTCTGCTGTCATTTTAAGACCCACACACATCTAATATACAGGCACACATCTGTTTTTCTCTCAACTGTTTACTTTCACTCTAGACATAACCAACTGTGTTTATATGTAAACCTTGTGTGTTTCTGGCAGTATTTGCGCAATCAGACGCAACAGATAACTTAGTCCAGTAATCAAGCACTGTTCAAAAGGCTTTTTAGTGTGTGCATGCTTCAGGTGTACGCGCTCAGAAAATTTGCATGTCAGAACAGCAAGCAAATGAAATATTTAACCTGCAAGGTTTTAAACCACATGCAAATAAATGGTATAAAAGCCAAGGTTTTTAAACCTCTTTTTCTTAGGCTATTTAACTTATGTTCACGTTTCTCTCATTCATGTGTTGAGCTCCACCTCGAGGAGCCATGAAGTAGCAATGCTGGGAGCAGGGAAATCTATTTAGAGCACCTTATCGATATTTGATGCCAGCGTATCAATTCTCGTATCGCACAGAGAAGGTCAACGATATATTGCCATATCAATATTTTGTCCCACCCCTAGGAAGCACTATAGCAGTGCTCATTTTTAACCAAGGTCTAGTAGCTTTGCAGATATTACTCATCTAAATGGCCTCCAGCTAAAATTTCAGTTTGGTATCACAACTGACTTCATTGTTAAATGAGGCTGTAAGTCCCATTTGCCAAAGAAAAAGATGTCTGTCTTTCATCTCAATCTGGTGGAAAGGTCTAAATAATATGGCAGCAGAGTTAAAGGTTTGTATAGTAAACGAGTCACTAGATTGGAAAGACTGCCCTTTTTAATAATTAGAGCAATGGTGTTCTTCTCATGTTTCCTTTCACCAGACAATACTGTACATCAGACACAAGACTTGTGTGAGACGAGATATTCCCACTTGTTGTCAAGCTTTCACACTAACTAACCAACCCAAATCCATTCCTAACTGAAAGTACCATGAACTTCCGCTAGCAGAAAGTCTAGAGACAAACATTCATTCAGCTTTTCTTGTAGTGTCTTGTACTGTCAACACACAAATCAAAAATCTTAAACTAAATTTAAACTTGACATCAAAGACCATCTATCAAATATTCACAGCTTTCAAGCAAATCATTGCACAAAAATGCCCCAAAAGTATGACCCCTGGAGAGTGACATGTAAATAAAACAGCCACACTTGAACACGCTGGCATTCATGATCAGTGGAGCGATGAGTATGGGGAGTTTAAGTTCCATCAGTTGTAGTGAGCGAGAAATAAAGTACATGCCTTGATTTTCTCCAAAAGGCAGTTTAGTCTATGTTGATGACAGAGTACAAGGTAATTAATAACATTTAAATGAAATCTACTTTTAATCACAGAGCAGCTAAGAGACTGCTTATGCTTAAGGTGGTACATATTTATCAATGCACAGGTTTTCATAAGCATTGCTGACCACTATAAGTGAACCGAGACAATGAAGATGAGGTTATTGTCCTCACTGATGGGGTATAATGTGAAAAGAGAAATCACATGAACCGCAAGTGAACCTACAATGACATCCTGAATCCAATTAAAGCCTTGCACATCATGATGGAGACAACTATTAGTACACCCCAAAAAAAGTAATTGTTTTATATTTCCCTCATCCTCATGTTGTTCTAAACCCAAACAACTTTTCTCAGTGAAGCACAAATGATGTGAGGCAGTATGACAGCTTCACTCTGCTTTCACATTCATTCCATCTTTTCCCCCCAAAATAAAAGCGAATAGATATTGAGTCATTCCACCTGGCAGCTTTTGTTTTTTTCTGAAGAAGCAAGAAAGGTTTTGCGCAACATGAGGCTGATAAAATGGTGATGAAATGTTCATTTATGTGAACTAAACAATGACAAATAATAATAACTCAAAACATAAACACTTCAGGAGTGAGAGTGTACAACAGCTGTTTACATTCAGAGCATAGCAGCCTCTATATTTACCTTTTAGGTCCTTTTGAGTAGGTGAAGGTGAAGGTGGAGTCGGAGAATCTAAAGTCTGAAACAAACACACAATCAGACCTGGGGTTTGTGAACAACACACTGGACCACAAAAAAAAGTCCCTTTCAACAAGTGTAGTCTCCATGGCAACATCAACAGGGAATGTCCAGCGACAATGAATATACAAAAATGAAATGGACAGCTAATAACTGTGTGATCCTCAACAATAGTAAGGCGTGAGCTAATTGGAAAATCACTCACATCACAAAACAACACCTGAGTCCTGAGACGAATGTTAATGCGCTTATTAGGGTGATAAAAGCAGAATATGTGGTAGTAATAATAACGGCAGTTTACGTTTTGCAAGGCCTTCGGTTGCAGTTGGTTATTGCATAATTTATATTGTCCAGGAAAGATTAAATTGCGTAAGCCGGAGCACATTAGCCACATATGTGTTTTTGAACATATCGGGCTTTTGTGTGAAGGAGAAAATAAAGGTATCAGCGGTCAGACTGACAGCCTGTCAATTGTGTTGATTAAATGTATGCCAATTGTTAAAGGTAGACAGCTCTCTTAATAAGACACAATGGAAACTCACCAGAAAACAGGCAGTCTTTCTCTGCCTTACACCTTTGAATTACGATGTCGACGTCTTTTTGAATCCTCTCTTGCCTTGAACACATCCCCATGAAATAACACACACTAGAATGGCTTCTCTAACTAATATTCGGCGAAACAAACGCTTGCTTTCCGCTCGCAGGCACGTCTGGATGTGGGGAGCAGTAGGAATACGTGCTCGGAGGGCTGCTGTAACAATCCCAGGTGTGTCACGCCAACCGACACCGTTTCATTTCTTCTAACAATAGCCTCGATCGCATGAGCACAACGGAGAGAGAGCTCTTGTTCGCGACAGCCTTCATAAAGATATCACTTTTACACCGGAAGCATCTTTCAGTCGTCCTCATAACTCTGCTGAACCCAACAATGGCGATTTCGAAAGCCAAACCACGGAGCGAAAAAAAAAGAGATACCGCAAGTCTTAAAGTAAAACCAACGCGGGCGTGAGCGTCAGACCGTAACGGATGAGCTGAAGTTGCACCACGGGGCTAATCAGTGTGGGAACCCTGTGCTAGCATCCACGAGCTGAACTCGGTGGGAACGGGAATCACAACAAGGCGGATGATGTCATGGACGTGTTTTTCTCCCCACGAGCACTCTCTGCTGCTGGCCAGCACTTCGGACCTGCTCAGCATCACTGGCTTCTGATTGTCATGTGATAAAAAGCTGTTTATTTGCTAATAAATATATATTCAGCTTATCATTGCTGATCTTTAATTAAGCAGTATCACATGAGCATTGTCCTTTTGATTATAAGGACGAAGCACATGTATACTGATATTCAGTAGCCTACAACAGCAACATTACGAGTGTGATGTTTCTTTTCTACAAGTTAAATAAACGGCTATTAGAATCAGCTTGTGGATCAGACTTTGTGCCACTCATCAACCCACAGAACTGGAGTAGCTACCATAAATGAAGCGTTCTGTGATCAATCTGAAGCTTCACACTCTCCTCACACTAATGAGAGAAACCCTACTCAGAGAGAAAGAGTGCTTAGTGTTTTTAACTCCAGAATTTTGTTTTGAATCCAGAAAAGTCACAAAACCCACTGTTTACATGATCAGTTCATATATAATATTAAATTCATATATAATATTATAAATAATCAATATTATATTTAGTGTTATGTTGTAGCCTAATGCTATACTTTCTGAAACAACAACCTAACAAATTCATTAAACATCTTACTTTTGGCGATTTAAAGGGGTCATCAGATGCCCATTTTCCACAAGTTGATATTATTCTTTAGGGTCTTAATGAAAAGTCTGTGACATAGTTTGGTTAAAATTTCTCAATGCTAGTGTAAAAAAACACACTGTTTACCCTGTCAAAAACAGCTCTTTTCAGAGCAAGCGTTTTGTAGCAATTTCATTTCAATGTTAATGAGCTCTGCTGACCCCGCCCCTTTCTTCCCAGCCGCTCTCTGAGGGTGTACTTTAGCCGCATTCATCATGAAACTCGCTAACTAGCACATTATTCGGTTGTTAAGTGGTGACGTAAGAAACGCTGTTTCTGGGTCCAAACCTCAACACTTTTCGGAGCGCGCAAGATGGCGCCGTGAGCACAGGTGTTGAGTTATAGCGCCCATCAACAAAAATAAATCTGAGCAATAAAACGGACATTTCTTTATCAGTTTACGTTTTAACTGGATGCTTAGTGCTATTCGTTTACCACAGTCCATACAGAAACATGTCAGCTGATAAGAAAAGAAAGAATTCTGCGACGAAGAAGAAAGAAATGGCTGCTGACACAGAGACGACTAACTCTGCTGCTGCCGCCTGTAACGTTTTAATTGACAGTTGTCACGACTATTATGGGCCTGAAGAGAAGATGGAATTTTCGATGTTGTCAGTAGAAGATTTCCCCTCGCTTCCTTCTACTCCTCTGAAGCCTCCCCCCAAAAAAGGCCGCGGTGAGTCCGCTGACGACATTATCACGAAACTTTCTGAGCTAATCAACATGAGGTCTGATAAACTGGAGTCAATGGTTGCGGCGAATACTTCTCACATTGCTGGTTTGAAAGAAAAGCTGAACTCCGTATGTGAAGATGTGAATGAGGTGAAGACCAAAGTTTCCCAGGTCGAGTCATCGCTTTTGAAGGAGAGTAATCGAATCGGCGTTTTGGAGTCACGCATCACTGAATTAGAGCGTTACTCTAGACGCTGGAATTTGAAATTACACGGTGTGCCAGAAAATATCGATGAGAAAAATATAAGGAAAGAAGTGATTCGCATCTGTCAGAAAGTACTGCCAGAACACAGTGATCGTCTTCCGGATGTGATTGACACAGTGCATCGTGTTGGTTTGAAGAAAGTGAATTCTACCCGCGGTATAATCATTCAGTTCTCTTCGCGTACACTCAGAGCAGCGGTATGGGAGGCAGCCAAAAATTCTGCGTTTCTACGGGAAAGTGGTCTGCGTTTCAGAGAGGATCTTTGTAAGGCCGACAGAGAAAACAGAATGAAGCTGTGGCCACTAGTAGATGAGGCACGGAAAGCAGGAAAAATTGCCTATTTTGTAGCTGGTCGTGCCTTCGTGGAGAAAAAGGAGATTTTTCCATCAGGCTGATTGACCTTTTTTTTTTGAGTTGAGGTTTCCTGTTAATATTCTTGCTTATGTGTATATGTATGTATGTATGTATGTGTGTATATATATATATATATATATATATATATATATATATATATATATATATATATATATATATGTGGCTTCTTTTTTTTTACCAGGACTATATGGTCATGTTTTGAGTTGATGGCCAAAAGTCATGTTTCGTCCGTTTATCCTCAAAGTAGTCATAGTTGATGTAGTGCTATGTCCTCACCACAGTTAGTAGCTGTCTTTAAGCTTTTGTTCTAAGGAACTTGTTCAAGTGACTTGGTTTTTTTATTTTCTTCTTCTTCTTTTTATTCAGATCTTGTTATTTTGATGTCTTTATCAATAACTTCACTCAATGCCAGGGGACTAAGGAACAATTTAAAACGGAAAGCCATTTTTTTATTTGCCAAACAATATAAAACAGATTTTTGTTTTCTTCAAGAGACTCACAGCATCTCTGAGGATATGCGTTTTTGGAAATCCCAGTGGGGAAATGACATTTTTTGTTCTCATGCTTCTCAACGGTCTGCCGGGGTTTGTACACTCAAAAACTTATTTGTGGGTAAACTTCCTTATACGGACTTTGATACCAACGGGCATTTTATATGTCATGTTATTCAAATTCAGAACTTTAATTTTATTGTCATGAATATTTATGGGTACAATTCAAAGACAGAAAACGATGTTCTTTTAGATAAGTTAGAAGAGAAAATTGTTCATTGGTTAGCCAAATTTCCTGATGCATATATACTCTTGGGTGGTGACTTTAATATCACATTAGATAATATAATTGACAGATGGCCTCCTGGTTCTTGTAATAATACAAATGTAAAGCTAAAAATGTTGATGGAAAGATTTGATCTGATTGATGCGTGGAGAGTTAAGCACCCTCATACCAGAGCCTTTACCTGGTGTAATAAGTCAAGGTCGAAGCAATCGAGAATTGATTTATGGTTAGTTTCCCGTACACTTGAAGACAATCTGAATACTGATATCTTATCTACTCCGTTAACTGATCACAAAGCAATACAAATCCATATTGATTTACAGCCAATATCGTCTTTTAAAATGTATAATTCCTATTGGAAACTTAATAGCTCTGTACTTAAGCATGAAACCGTTACTCTTAAGGTAAAGGAATTAATTAATTTATTTTGGACTAAAGCTAAAGCAGAACGCGTTTATGGCAAAAATTGGGAGTTGCTTAAATTTGAATTGGGCAAGTTTTTCAGAAGTTATTGTAGTAAAGTTGCTAAACTCAAAAGAGCACAAGAACACAACATAATTTCAACCATTGCATACCTATCATCCAAATGCCCTGATAGCTTATCTGTGGAGGAAAGTAATAGTCTTTTCGAGCATCAGCACAAATTGGATGAACTTTATAAATTAAAAGCTGAAGGTGCTTTCGTAAGGTCCAGAAGACGCTGGCTTGAAGAAGGAGAACAAAATACGGCTTACTTTTTTAGGTTGGAAAAATCCCTAACTAAAAATAATATTCATCAGTTGAAAATCTGTAACTATTTCTGAAGACCCAAAAGAAATTGGCAAACATTGTTCTGAATTCTATAAGAATCTTTATAGCAGTCAATTCTGTTATGACAGCACTATATCCTTTATGAACTCTATAGACAATATTAATTATATTAGTGCTCCCGACAAAGATTTTTGTGATCGTCCCATTACATTATCTGAGGTCCTTGAATCAATCAAATATTTAAAAGTTAATAAATCACCAGGCATAGACGGCCTTACTTCAGAATTTTACCAAAAATTTGCAAAAGATTTGGCCCCTTTCTTATTAGAGGTTATATATGAAAGCATTAGGGTGGAATATCTCCCCCCTACCCTAACTCAGAGTTTAATAACTCTCATCCCTAAGCCTAAAAAAGACTTATTATTAATAGACAATTGGCGTCCAATCAGTCTTTTAAATTGTGATTATAAAATTATTGCTACAATCTTTGCAAAACGTTTAAAAATTATTTTACAGGACGTAATAGATGAAACACAATCAGGCTTTCTAAAAAACAGACACATCTCAAATAATATTCGGTTGGTTCTTGATTTGTTAGACTATTCAGAGTTAGTGAAGGATGATAGTTATATGCTTTTTCTGGACTTTTACAAAGCCTTTGATTCTATAGAACATGATTTTATATTTAAAACTTTAGAAAAATTTGGTTTCGGGGACCTGTTCATTAAAACTGTTAAAACTTTGTATGCTCATGGTAACTCCTCAATTAAGCTTAAGTATGGTACCTCTCCAAGATTTGATCTGCAACGAGGAATACGTCAGGGGTGCCCTATTTCACCATATTTGTTTATATTGACTACTCAATTATTAGCCAGTCACATTAAGAATAGTACCTTGCAAGGGATTAGTATCATGGGAAGGGAAATCATCATCAGCCAATTGGCTGATGATACTACCCTTTTCCTTAAAAATTCAGACCAGATTCCTTTAGCTCTTAATACTATTAAAATGTTCTCCAATGCTTCTGGGCTTCTTCTTAATATGCACAAATGTGAATTGATGCCAGTTAAGCAACTCTCTGTTTCCAGTATATGTAATATCCAAGTCAAAGAGGCAATAACCTACCTTGGAATAGTAATATCCAAAAATCCAAAACTTAGATGTGAATTAAACTTCTTGCCCATCTTAGAGAAAACTAAAAAGAAAAACTCAATCAGTGGCTTCAGAGAGACTTGTCTCTAAAAGGAAGGATACTCCTTTCCAAGGCAGAAGGGATTTCACGTCTAACATTTGCAGCCATCTCTTTAGAACCTGATAAAGCGATGTGTAAAAAGATTGATCAACAATTATGTAACTTTGTATGGAAAAATAAGACGCATTACATCAAAAAATCTGTTCTATCTAACAGCTACAGTAACGGAGGTCTTAATTTGGTTGATTTTTCAACGTTAAATAATACCTTTAAAATCAACTGGTTGAGGAACTACTTGAAAAATCCATTCAGTATTTGGAATATTATACCAGAGTATATATTTTCACAGCTGGGAGGTTTGAATTTTCTATTATTATGTAACTACAGTATTGAGAAGATCCCTGTTGCTCTTTCTAATTTCCACAAACAAGCACTTTTGGCATGGTCTATGATTTTCAAACACAATTTTTCTCCAACTAGTTACTTCATTTGGAATAATAAGAATATCTGTTATAAACATAAGTCCCTATTTTTTGAAAACTGGTTTAAGAATGGTATCAATCGGGTTAGTCAATTATTTCATAAGAGTGGTTACTTGTTTACTTATCAAGAATTTCTTTCTCACTATAAGTTTCCTGTTACTCCAAAACAGTTTGCCACTGTATTTGGTGCTATCCCGAATGGTGTAATCATGTTATTTAAGGGCTATGCAGTGCTTTGACAAGTTCTGAAATGCCTCTCCCAGACCCAGTTGACACGTATGTAGGTGGGATATGTTTTAAATCTACACTGAAAAATAACAGAAATATTCGCTTTCTTTTTCTTAATGAATGTGTTTTCCACTCCTCACGCTATTTCAAAATGGAATAGATCAGTGAAAAATATTTTGTGGAAAAAGGTTTGGACGCTTCCTAACAAGTATTTATTGGTAAATAAGGTTAAAGAGGATTTCTTTTAAGCTCATTCATCAGTACTATCCTGTTAAAACATTTATTGTGTCGAAATTCAAATTAAACATAGATGTGAACTGTACTTTCTGTGACTCACAACCAGAGACTGTCCTGCATCTTTTTTGGCAATGTGTTTACATAAGAAAACTTTGGCAAGATATCTGCCAATTCATTGTAAACTTCATACACAATGACTTTGAGCTTTTCTTTAAGGATGTTTTGTTGGGAATTTTCACTTTTGAGAAGCAATATGGGAAATGTTTACTTTCTATGCAGCTTAATTATTTTGCTTGCAAAATATTTTATCCACAAATGTAAGGTTATGAAAGTCACGCCCCACTTCTCTTACTTTCTAGAAGATATTCAAATTTATATAAAATCTTTATCTACCTCCTGTAACAAAAAGGCAACTAAAACTTTGAATGTATGCTCACTTTTTGGTGTTTTTGTATAATCTCTATCTGACTATCATCTTATATTTTGAAGGAAGAGGAAGATTTTGGTTGTGTAATCTGTTTTCTTATTTTTTATTTTAGCTTATTGTATTTTTTTTATTTTCTTTATTATTTTTTCTACTCTTTCTTTTTTGATTTGTAATTGTTTGGTCATCCTTGAACCCCTGGCTCTTTTACTTGGCATATGTTCTATCATACTTGTATTTTTGAATGAATGTTTAATAAATGTATAAAAAAAAAAAGCCCGCTTTAACAGTTAAAAAAAAAAAAAAAAAAAAAAAAAAAAAAAAAACCTCAACACTTTTCACTTGAGAATATTACCTCAGCAGCTGTTTATGAGCACTGTTTATTCATATTAAACATTTAAGCTAAACGTTTTCAAACTTACGGTGTACACTACAGTCTCCATGATCACAGCGTCCCAAACATTTATTTATTTATATTTGCATTTTCTTGCTATCTGGAATTTCGGTATGGAGTTAAAGATTAGGATTATAATTTTTTGGTAGTATTATATCGCATTGTGAGTGTATATTAGCACCTTTTGTTGTTTTCTTGTGGTATCTGATAGAGAGTTTGGACATGGAAACGGTGACGTGTGACATCAGACTTCAGAAGATTAGGGAAGGCAATTTACAAAGATTCGTTAAAAAACCTTATACTCACTTCTTCTGTAGGTGAGGCTGGATCATGAATGATTCACACGTACATACATGCATTTAGGTATATCAGGGCCCATTCTCTTCAGAAACAAATGTAATCCACTGCATCTTCAGCAGCTCAGATGTCGGGAGTAAATGACGACTGCTATGTTCATTATTACATCCAACAACAAAACACCTCAATCACTTAGGAGACATTCCTGTCTACATCTGCCCCGGCAGTGAAACAATGGCACAATGTTCACAGCTCACTCAGGGCAGGTCTATGGTAAGACGCCAGTCCAGTCTGTACTGAAACGCCACTGTCAATCAAACTATTATGGGCAGGGCCTGTCTCTGTGACGTCACAAAGAAATGATTTGAGAAAGGGGTAAAGATTTTAGTAGATAAAAAATAAAAACACTGGGTGGATTTTTATCATTGCAGGGTGGTTGAGTACACACACTGCCAACACACATTTCAGCTCAAACAACTTGTAAAAGTGCATGTAGCATCCGATGACCCCTTTAAAATGAGTTAAAGTGAGGATATGCAAAAATGCAAAATATTTACAACTTTATTCTTAAATTAGAAACAAAGAAAATAGGAAACAATAATTACAGTAAGAAATGTTTAAGAGTGTTTCATGAATCTGCATATGGTCCCTGATTTTTAAAGGAGAATCTTGGCATTTGTATCATTGGAGAAAGTCTTGAGAAGTCAACTGAATCATATGTGCTTGGTGATATAATCATATAATGGCCTTGATTTCACTGAATGCTTTCAGAGCTTAACAGTTAGCCTCTTTTGCAGATTCCATACAACTGATTGTGCAGTATCATAAATGAATCATACCAACTGCAAAAACGTTGTGACCTCTTATATAAAACAGCTTTATTTGATAACAAATCACTCCAAAATAGATGCCATATTGAATATTAGCAGGCAGTCAATTTATGTGACAAGCTGTTTCCACAGTGTCCATGAAGAATCTGGCATGAACTGCCACCTCAAACGCATTGTTTTAACATTGCATTTTGTCTGTAGAGCAATAAAGCTTTTACCTACTAAACTGTATGTGGAATGGGCTATGCAATCAATAGGAACACATCACAACACAGTTCATCACTCTTCTCGCACTGTGCTTGCACCCATCATTCTTCTCACACCGACATTATGAACGCTGAACAGCTTCATTCCAGTCTATATATACAATTTTCACATCTTCTTTCACAAGGATAAATGCGTATAATAACACTAGCAAAATGTTTTTTTTTAACATGCTTATAGTTTTGTTTTTTGCACATACGTAGAAATAGCCTTACAAGGTAAATGCATATGATAATCTGGTTATAATCACTGTACCATGGTACTTTTTGTGTAAGGAAAACTGCAGATTAACATTGATTTACATGTTTATTATTGTTTTTATCTTTTATCTTTAATCTTATCAAACAGTCATCATTGGTGATAAATAACCATCATTTCATTTTTATTTAGTTTTTCTAAATTAGCATTAAGGATTTGCATGAATGAAGCTGAGATTCTGTTCACACCAGAGAGGAAAAGCTGTAGCCGGGCACGCTTTAGGCCAAAGTAGCCCGTCCAGCCTGAAGATGGATGGCTGTGTTAGTGGCACTTTGATTAACAGCTCCATCTGGACTTTGGCTGGTGGCTCACCAGTCTGGAGCTGCTCCAAGGAGACCACGCTAGCCCAGCTGTGCTGAAGCAGGCAAGGCTTTGGCTGATGACTGAAGTGGCAAGAAAATCCATCTTTCTGTACTGAGCCTCCAATGTATTTCCCTCTTCCACATACACTGTGTGATTGAGGATTTAGTGCATGTTCTGATGAATACACACACAAACACTCATCATTTTCTCTTTCACCTAAATGGCACCTCATCTCAATGCAATGTTGTTGGAATCAACGCTGCTGTTGTGCAATGCAGAACTTCGCTAATGATTCTTCTCCGTGCCGCCATCAACACATCATTCAGTGCTCCTTTTGATGATTTCACCATTATGAGGGTGATAAAAGAGCCCTGGTGAATTTCAATGCAACATATTTCGGAGGGGAATACTACTGATAGATCCCTCCAGGAAGCGCTGTGCTAAAATAAACCCATGCACAATCACATATTTACTGCCAGCTGGTTAAAGATAAGAGGAGAATTTGACAATAGAGAGAAAAAATGAACAATATAAGCAGAGAGTAGAGCAGTATTTCCTGTTTTTGGGACGTCCCACATCATTTGAGTTGATTCCATGCTGAACTCAATTAATTAATCCTAATTTTACAGTTAGTGACTGTGAGCATACACATGCACTCTGGTGTTCTATATTATCAGGTCTGCATACTAGATAAAGTGTGTTTAAGAGGCTGCATGCATCCAATTTACTAATAATCCTCTTTTTTCATCACCGTTAAGGGTTTTGGTTGGATATGTTGAGACCCAAGTTTGTCTTCAGCACTCAACTCAAATCAGCAGAATTTGTAGAAGGTCAGTTTTGGGAGTCACTCTGCTTCAAAAGACTGCTTGCCTTAGATATTTATTAGCATTAGCATTTATACATTAGCAATCTGGGACTTGATGTTTCACAAAATGAAAAGTCTAAGGATGAGGCGATCTGTGGAAAATTGTCACTTTCTACCTCCCTTTCTTCAAAACCAATATGTTGAATGAGTGTTGAGATCCCAGATGTGCAATGAGGTCACAGTTAGATGGGCAAAGAGCCAGGCCTTAACCAGTAGGCATAGATGTCGTATGTGTTAGTGAAGTTGGGATTCATTCATTCGCTTGAGATGATCTCATTTCCCCTCCCTCCCTCCCTCCCTCCCTGTAGACTGACTAAGGTATTCCAAATATCCAAGACTGCAAGTCATGTAATCCATTAGCTTAGCTTGCAGGAACCACTGCTCTGTGACACACGGTGAGGGGACAGATCTGGACGATTCAATACTTTATACAATGCAAGCCCAATTGTGAATGACTCATCTCATTATTTTGATTGGTTTAAGAATTTGCCTGCGACACAAATCTGTATGTCAACCTCAAGAAGTCTTAATTCACATTTAAAGTTCATGATCATCTATAAATCAGCGTGACCTTTTAGAGGGAGTCTTCATTGCTTTGTTTTAGCGAAAGATATATTGATGTTTCAAACAATCAGACAGCTTCAGACAGTCTATGTTATTTTGATCTAATTCATCTGTCTCTTGGTAATATATTGCATACTAATAGTATTTGGTCTAGTGACTGTTTTAGGCTTGTAAATCACCCAAGAAGTTTTATTTTTCCTATTTACAGTATGTTAATATTTTGCATACCGTTGGGCCTATGCATTTTGAAGTAATAGTTTAATACAATGTTTGATTTATGGTCTTATCTGTATACTAAACAATTTTACTAATACTATTTTGGGTCGTCACTTGATGTTAACTGGTCACGAAGCAAAACCAACTGAAAACCACTGCCCTAGAAACACATATACATGGCCTATATGTGTACATATCAAAACCTTATCATTCTCACCTTGTAATTCTGCACAATTCCATTTTGCTATACCATAGCTATTTGAGTGCATGAATTACAGAAATATATTTAAAAATAATACAAAAACTTAGATGTCAGCACGGCGTTGTTTTTTTGTCTTAAAAAAATAGTTCTTGACTTTCATTGTGTAACCAAAAGGTCAGAATCTGAATTTAAAAACTGTCTATATGAGGTTCTGAGGACCAAAGAGAGCACATCAAGAAAAAAAGAGAGATTTTATAGAAAGTTAATTTGCAGAATGACAGAGAAGTCTTTCTTTTGAAAAAGGAACAAAGGAGACTGAGTGGGGGCACAGGACTCCCGAGGGGGAGGCATAAAGTCAGCTTCACATGTAAGATTACTTCAAAGCGTGAGAAATGGAAAAGTGCTGTTTTCCTCTAGAGTATTTTGTGCTTAGCAGTGGAAAAAAACAAGTTACTTTTTGAAGTTTGTTAGTTTTAATGATTATTAATTTATATTAATTTACTGGTGGTGCTAAAATCACACCATTTGAAAAACATGCCTTCACCAAAAACAAATATGTGAAATATTGTTTGTTCATTGAGACTTCATCCATTATATAATGTAATAAACATTTAGTGTTAAAAAAAATATTGTATTTAAATTTTTATCTAGTGGTCTTTTTGGACCTCCTCGATGATAAGCCTACTCACTTTTTCCATTCTAGCTGTCTGGTCAAAGGGTTTGAACCCACCCTCACAGTTACCATTTCTTCTCTTTGTCTGATGTGTGTAAATGTCACATACAAAAACTATCAGAGGTTATCTATCAGAGGTTTCACTGCAGTCCTGAGGTCACACACACACACACACACACAATGTATATTTTGGGAGTTTGTAGCCCGGGTGTAATATGTCAGGCTTTCTTCTGCTGACTGGAATTTCACACTGTTTTTGTGGCTTTTGATCACATGACTGTTAAATAGAGGAAAGGAAATGGATGAGAATTGAAACTGTGACATTTTAACAAGTGTCACCTTTGTTTTAATGTAGCCTTAGGCCAGCAGTTTTTTTAACCTTACATTGTTCAAGGAAATAAGTGCCATCATTATCATTGCTCCAGAGAACAAACAGAACATAAAGGCTAGGCATTTCTCTCAGATAAATGTGTAGGGTCTTAAACTGACAGAATTTGAAGAAAATGTTTTTGTCAGTTATCTGTAGGCTAGGTAACTAGTTAGGCCTACTGTGTAGCTTTCGTATCAGATTCAGTCAGTTACGCTCAGACTGTCATCAACACCTGGTAGTACAGAGGATCCATATGTTTGTAATATGTATGCTTTTGTTTGCAAACTGGTATTACAATGGTTATATCAAACTGTGTATTGTGATAGACCTGCATATCCTGTCTGCTGGCAAAGAGAAAGCAGCTACAATTCAAGACAGTCACAACAGCTGCAGTTTCCATGTTAAGATAATTTTGTGATGGCTGAATCATAGAAAGACATTCACAGAGAACAGTGGCGTTTTATGAGGAGATTGATGTCTGCCAGCGATTATTGAACTCTTGGCAAGCAGCGGTTCCCAGGAGACTGTGGCCACCATCTGGACTGGAAAGAAAGAGACGCAACAACCCAACCCCCCCCCCCCCCCCCCTTCACGAATTCCCCATGTTCTGTTGTGCTTGTCTTGCACTAATATGTAGAAAAAAATAAGTAAAACTGAAAAATGATACTGTGTTAAATGTTCCACCCAGTCTGATTTAGTGGCATAAATATACCCAGCATGTGAAAATGCTTCCTCAGGCTGATGGAAAGGATGAGCTGAGCACTGTCCTCCACAAAAATGACATTTGGTCCATTACATTCTTTTTATCGTCCATTATGAGAGGTTGTTAACCAAGTTTGTTAAAGTTCAAAATTTCTGCAGCAATCTGGAGATAGTTTCAAGGCAAAACATTTTGAAACAGAAATAATCAATATGCTACTGTTCAAAAGTTTTTTTTTTTTTTTAAAGAAATTAATACTTTTATTCAGCAAGAAATTTGTCAGTACAGATATTTAATGGGGGGAAAATATATTTCAAAAAAATGCTGTTCTTCTGAACTTTCTATTCATCATAGAATCCTAAAAAAAGTATTCATGGTTTCCATAGAAATATTAGTGTTTTCAAATTTCAAGTGATAATAATAAGAAGAAATGTTTCGAGCACCCAATCAGCATATTAGAGTGATTTCTGGAGGATCATCTGACACTGAAGACTGGAGTACTGGCTGCTGAAAATTTACTTTTGCCATCACAAGAATAAATTACATTACAGCTATTTTAAATTGTAATAGCATTTCTCAATATTACTGTTTTTACTGTATTTTTTATTTTATTTTTTATTTTAAAAGTCTTGGTGAGCACAAAAACATTGAAAAAGCTTACAGCCAACAGTAGTGTAGCGTCAGAGCCAGGTATGAAAAAAAAAACAACAACGGCCAATGAGGCAAAAAGATTATTTCCGATATTTGCAGTGTAACAAACCTTTATAAAAACATCCTCAAACTTTTATGTATTTACTCTAACTGAGCATTTGCATTGACTGCTTTAGCCGATGATGTCAATGAAAGTGTGTTTAGCACCAAACACTTGTGCCTCTCAGTAAGAGCATGTAGTGTTCATTAAAATGGAAATTAACAAACAATAACAAAAAACAATAACTGCCTAAGAAAGCAAAGTGTCGCAAAGACTTGCACATTAAATGGATAATTCGCCCCAAATATGCAGATTCATATAAAAAGTAGTTCTGACAGGCAATATTGTTGCATGAGTAAAACGAATAGCACATTTAAAAAATATCTGATGTCTTTATTCACAAGGGCAGAACAGAAAGTCAAATAAAAAAAATAAAAAAATATTCATGATTGTTCTTTTTTCTCCATATACACTAGTTAATACACTTGTGCTTAATACTCAGCAAAATTAAATTACAATAAAATCAGTGGGAGCCTCAATATTTTAAGCAAAGACAATTCAAGTAAAATATAACAACAACACTGATCTTATCAGGGAGACAACTCTATTGAAAGTCTCAGAAGGTAAACATGATGATATTCACAGCTGAAAGAAAAGGATAAAACATAACCATAATTTTAAAAGTATATACTGCATAAAGTGTGCTAAGGTGACAATGCTTCTTCATTCTGTGATTGTATTTTAAATGTTAATAATCTGATTGAATTCAAGTATTTAAATGTGAAGCAAGTGTAAACACTGTGGCTCTGTCACAGCGTTTTTTTTTTTTTTTTTTTTTTTTTGTCATGTCATCTTGTGCTTCAACCAATAGCATGAGTCTGGGGTACAGCTTCCTGTTTTTCTGTAAAATGGCCTGACAGATAAGGGGGGGAAAGGAGTGTTTGCTAGTTGCACTCAAATGACACACTTTACCTTTAAGATAAAATAAGTCAATGCCAAAACCCCCCAAAAATTGCAATCATCGAAAGGAACAAAAATACCGGTAAAACAGAGAACAGAGAGAGAAAAGAAAAAAAAGGAAAATCCACAAATCCATATTAGTCATAAACCAGTTCAAAACAAACACTCATTTTATGATTCACACAGAGTTTGATATCTGTCAGTCTACTGTAATCCATTAGATTAGGCAAAGTGAACACACTCTTTAGTGGTCTGCA
Source organism: Cyprinus carpio (assembly GCF_018340385.1). NCBI lineage: Eukaryota > Metazoa > Chordata > Actinopteri > Cypriniformes > Cyprinidae > Cyprinus > Cyprinus carpio. Next base: position 23,937,161 of record NC_056576.1, read on the forward strand.
TTATCACCATATAATCATAGCTATACATATAAACCAATTTTCACAATATTGGAATTAAATTATATTACACAAGCAGTGGCGGTTCTACATTGAATTACACCCTAAACCAATTCACCTTGGTGACCACATAATCATTTTGTATTACCTATTTTTCTTAGCCATTTCGCACAATTCAGAAAAACAAAAATGTGCATGAACTATAGGCCTGTATTTATAATATATTGAATGAAATGTGCGTTAATTGGAAGAAAGTCGAGGTGTGACTGACTTTGGCCCACTAATTCCATTAGAGTATTGCTCTATACAGTGGACCTTGTCCATTCCATTTGGGAGAGACCCAGAGGTGAACTGTCCCCCGCGCCATGCCACCGCTCCCCTTTCCCCTTCTCACACAGCTTCTGTGCATGGCACCTTCTCAGCAAGCAGGGGCGCCAATTTGCCAATTCCCCACACAGTCAAATGACTGATAACAGAAAACCGCTTCGCGGTGGTGATGCAGAAGATTATTATTTTTTTGCTCGTGCCCCCCCTTTTGTATCATGAGAAAATGCCGCCCCGGGCGGCTGCCCGGTTCACGCGTGCTAAAAACCACTACTGTACACAAGGGTTATAGTTATTAACATATCATTTAGAATTCTTCAAAAAGTCGTTAAGCACAAAGTTTGTGAGTCAAAAAGTTCAAAGACATACTAAAAATACTTTAAGCCCGCATATGTGAGTCTACCACAAATCTGCAGGAGCCTCGGTTTGTATAAAAATCAATGTGCAACAAATTCTTTATCACAGAGATCTGGTAACAAACTTACAAAAAGAAATACAAAGTCTATGTACAATGAGTCCACCACAGATCAGACGTCATACTGAAGTCCTGGGTTTTCTAATGACTAACTGGACGGGACCCTCAGAGACAGTTTTAATGATGTTCCAGGCATCGTAGTGCAGAAGGCCCTGCAAAGCCCAGCCGTTGATGGCTAGAAGTTCATCTCCGACATCAATGACCCCGGACTGTTCAGCGGCTCCTCCTGAATGGTGACAAAGAACACACAGTCTGAACGTTACACTCTTCCTGAACCTTTCTGTCTTATCATGCTTGGTGATGAGCTAAGTGTTCTCTTGATACATATATTACAACTTTTGTCTCCTCCTAGTGGACGTCTTCAAATGTTTTTATAGAGCACTCACCACGGAAAATGCGTTTGATGTAGAGAGGTCGATCTCCATGGGCAGATGCTTTGCCTCCGTCTAGACTGAACCCTAAACCAGCCCTAGTCTTCTGTAACTCCACACTCAAAGCCCCGTCTGGTCCCACTTCCACACCTACAACACACCAAGAAGCCAATTAGGAACAGAAAAGGTTATTTATGCTATAAAAACCCAAGCCAATAAGATGAAGACCAATAACGGGTTGATCTTTGCCAAAAGAGTGACAATGACTGCAGAGGCTCACTTGTTTTATGTTCTCTGCTGCTGTCTCTATGGCCTAGAGTAGGACAGATTCCAGTATGAAGGGGAAGTTCTTGTTTAGGTGATTTTGGCTCAGTGTTCTTGCCCTTCTGGATGATCACTAATGCCTGTTTTGGCAGTCTGGTCTGATGAAGGTAGGACAGCGCCTCTACGTGTGTGAACCCACTCATGCTGGTCCCGTTTATTGACAAGATTCTGTCTCCTCTGTGAATGGTACCTTCCACGCCTGCTACCCCTCGAGCGAAAACCCGATGGACCTGCAACAAATGAAATTTCAGTTAACATTTAGTACAGTACTAAACTTAGTTTAGAAGGTAACTTAATCTTATTTGACTCATAAGATTTTTATTTTTTATTTATTGATTATTTTATTTCATTTTATTAAAAAAAAAGCTTTTAGTTTTGCTTGAACAAAAGAGCTTACAGTCATAAATTTCTGCTCCAGATCTACTCCACCGGCAATGCTGAAACCCAGTCCAGATCCTTGCTCTTTGGTTAAGATCACAAAGTAAATGCCATCTTTAACCTAAAAAAAAAATATAATATATATATATATATATATTTTATCAAGTGAAATAAAGAAAGCTATAAATAGGGTCCATATAAACAATGGCTGCTCTGGTAGGAAAATAGACTGATAAAAATAACCAAAAAGTATGAGTTTTATAAATATTAATAAGCCCACAAAAAGACATTTCTGTAATTGCTATCTGAAGGCATATCTTCTCCAACCTTTAAAAAGAAACTTCAGAATGCCAGATCATCTTTATACTTAAAACATTAGCTTTCTAAATGGACATTAAAACAATTTGATATGTAAACAAATCATTTTGTATAACATTTATGGAACATGAAAAATACTGAGACATGATAAATTACCTCTGAAAGAGTGTTTGTTTCCTGTATGAGACTTGTCACATCCACTTTGGTTGTGAGGGAACACAGGACATCTTGCACTTTATTTTGGTCCAAAGGAGAAGATTCAAGGTCTTTCAAACTGTTGAAGAAACACAACACCAATATTAGCTGTAATACTGTTTTTTCCTAGTCAGGAATGTGTTAAAATGTTATCAACTAAAGCTTGCTGAATATACTGGATGTTGTTTTCATCAGGAACATTTGTGCAGTGTCTCAAAACACAACAATGAAATATAAAAAATATATAATATGTGCTGAGATATGCAACCCTAACGATAACATAAAGCACCACTATAATATAAAAACTTAAAACTTTAAGAATTTAAATATAAAAATACTAAAACAAAAAAGGCAAACTCAGTCAACTAGTTAGTTGTTGGATGACTAGTAAACTATTGTAATCCTTTTACTATGAACTATTTTTTCATTGCACATTATAAACAGGTCTTCACTCACCTTATAGACCAGCATGAGAGCCCTTTGATCTGGCCTTCATGTTGGTCCCCACTGCTGGTTGAACCAAGAACCCCAGTGTCAACACTGCTCACCACGGTGCACTGCAGGTTGTGTGATGTTGGGTCTATGGATCTGCGAGGGTGGATTTCCAGCTCCGTCTTAAAGATCACATTTTCAGGGTCACTGGTGAAATCCTCAGTACACAGCTTGTCCAGTTCAGGCATGCTCAGTGCCCGTATCTCTCTCAGTTTGGAGCGCGACAGGCCTCCATGTATGCGGGCATTGCGGGAGCGAAGTACTGGTGGTGTGTGTACAGCAGGCTGGTTCTGAAAGTCCTCGTTTCTCACCTTCTCCTTCATAACAGCTTCTGTGGTTCGGTTTGGAGGAGTTGATTCAGAGATGGTGACAACTGAAGTGGAAGATGAATTCTGTGGATATGGTGGAGATGGGGTTGAGCTCAAACTGTCTACACATGAGCTGAAACTCCTCCTCAAAGAACGGCTGTCACCGGGCTGACTGCTAACAGATCCAGCATGCCCAGATAACCTCCGGTTCAGAGGTGACTTTGAGTTATTAGCATAAAATGGTATGTCTATACACTTTACAACAGATTGATCAAAGCTGGCTAGATTCTCAAAGGACTGGATTCTTTGACGAACTGAGAAGGGGTTTGGATCAAGAGACCAGCTAGTGTCTGTAGAGCAGCTCCTGCGGTCTAGTCCCTTTAGGTACAATTGGGATTTGCTTGTTTTGAGACTAGAAGCAGCTTCTTTATTATTTGAGTTCCTGAGGAGATTTTCTTCCTGGCCGTTGCAATACACCTTTTCAGCAGTTTCATTTGTTTTATTAGTACCATCATGCTGAGAACAACTAGATGAAGAATTAGTTGATTCTAATGGGATTGTGAGTCTTCTGTGAGAGGAGTCTGAATTCGATTCCTCCCACTCGACTTGATCAACCGACACTGAGGCCAAGTTTAAATGACCTGCATTCACAACTTCCTTGCGTGTCAGCACAGGTGTAGACGAAGAGGATGAAAGTCGTACCTCAATGAAAGTTCTTTGAGTGTTGACGACAGTGACGTCTGATTTTAAGACTTGCTCCATTAGATCCGAGACTTGCTCCTTCTTGGAAGGCTTGTTGATGGAATTTGTCTTTAAGACACTGGACACAGTTGGTTGACTTTGGTCAGTTTTACAAGAAGTAACCCCAATCTTCTCAGATGTTCTGGTGGATTTAGGGCTACCAGTTGGTGTGGTTCTCTTGGAGAGAAGTTTAGGAGACTGACTTGGGGAGCTGAGAGCTTTTTTCTGTCCTGGACTTTCCACCCTGGGCGATCTAGAGACAGACTTTTCTTGGTCTTTGGATTTACTCTTAATACTTAGACCCTTGAGTTTAGAAGAGGCATTTGACTTTTTATCATCAACTTTGAGTCTAGTTCTCAGCTGGGGTGAGACAGGGGTGTCATTAGGGGATTTAGTTCCCAAAGATTTGATACAATAAGAGGTGGATTTACTCTGGGTTTGGGAGAGTGATGATTTCAAGTCAAGTATAGGAAGAACTTTCTCTCTCTCCTTGTCTTTTGGAGCAACTGTAGAGGAGGCCTGCCCACTAGTTTTGCCATTGGCATAATTTAACGCCTTGGGCCCTGACACAGTCGATCCCAGCGGCACTTGCCCAGTACTGAGTTTCTCTGCTGACAGAGATGCATCTGAGAGCAACTTAGTTGTCCTCTCTTGACTTTTTGGGTCGACATGACAGTTGCTCTGAGTAACAGTGGGATAAGTGACACCTGTTGGTGTTTGGCAGATTTCAACAGATTTTGAAATAGTTCCACATTTTTCATCAGTCTCGCAGTTTGATGGTGTTCTATGAGATGCACAAGTTGCCTCATGTTGTTTGGGAGTGTGCACACTATCCCCATTTAAGAGATCATCACCTGAAACTTGAGGGCAAAGTGGGTCTGGTAACTCAGAGACAGAATGACTGTTCTCTTGCAAATCCTTGACTTGCATTGTGAATGAAGGCGTGTTGCAGAGATCCATACTAGCAAGTGTCTTGTCAACATTTTGGCTATTGGCAATGCTTTTTCTATATGCCAGAGAGCTGCCCTCTGATTTGCTGAGTGCAGGCTGACTGACAGAGCTGAAACAGAGCTCAACCTCCTCCTCATCTGAGTCAGCGTCCTGAGAACCCTTACAGCGACCTTGAGACGACCCTACTTTGACAGCACTGTCTGCAGAGTCACTCTTAGAGTCATTATCTTCCACCAGACTGTACATACTTGGTTTCTCTCCATATCCTTTCTCTAAAGGGACAATGTCTTCTCCCAGATTACTAAAGTTCCTTGAATAACTATTTAAAAATGTCTTTCCTACAGGAAAATGGCAAGCGCTGTTCCCCACATCTAGGGCAGAGAAATCCTGAGGGTTAGGTTGTGATTGTGCTGCAGTCCCTCTGTTGTCTACTTCACTACACTCTTCTGTTTTTGCACTTGCATCTGTGGGACCCAAGACACTTTGGTCTTTTTCTTTGCTTTCTGCTGAGTTCAATTCAGTTATGACATCATCAGTATTAGTGACAGGAATGCTGTTGCTATGGACTGCTAATGCTTGCTTTACATTTGTTTCTGATGAAAGGCTTTCTTGGGCTGTAACTAGAGTTTTATCCACATGATTCCTTTCCTCTGGAGGTGCCTCTAATTTAGATGAGCCCTCACAGCCAGAGGACATAATCAGGCAAGAAAGTCGATCTACAGCTGCAAATATGGACAAAAATACAATATAAAAAAAATATTAATACTTTTCAGGTATTACAAATGTTCAGGTTAGTTAATAAACACTTCAAATCAATATTAGGCAGTTAAAACATGGCAAACAGTTAAAGAAAATCACTGGATATGAAGGCCTTACATCAAGGTAAGTTCTACAATATATGTGCACCGTTGAGGGCTGCAAGAAAAGCTACAACTTGCTTGTTTTAAAAATCAACATTCCATTGGAAAGCTATTCTGACTATCCCTTTCCATTCTCCTTCAAATATGCATATCAAATTATACTAAAAAGAAACCCAGAGCAGTACCTTTGCAGTTCATTTCATAGTCTGATATTTCATTGATTCTGTTATTCATTATTGTTGTTCAAAGTCAGCACCACAGAGCCAAACTCTGTAGGAAACTTTGGACTACTATGAAATAACTTCTCTGAAAAAGTCTGAGAGTTTTACTCTCACTTTTACAAAGACAATCCACAGAGAAAGGATTTTTGTATTGTTTCCGATGATGTAATACTGTCATCCTAGAGGCATATAAGACTGTACTCATTTTTATCTGAAGCCGACACCTCTGAATATTCCATTCACAATTAAACAGACAAATGTAAAACATGTCTCATCTCCTTAAATATTTATTGCATTCAAAGGGTATTTTACTTTGCATAACTGAAAAAGGTAGACCTGGTGGTGCATTCAACATAAGTGAGTGCATGTTATTCTAAACATCATACAAACAGCTGATAAATGCTCATGCTTACATAAATGTATATGAGCATAATCGCTAATGTATATGATGAACAGGGTCAATCACATACAGTATAAACATCAGATGAAGGGAGGTATAGACATACAAAAACAGACACATGACAAATATATTAACACACTATATAACACTATATTGTTTCTTGAGGCTATTGCTCTGCATGATCAGATTCAAAAGATCTGAGAGTTATGAGAGTTATGTTTTGACCAAAATCTTATGAATGTCTTAGTCCATCTTTCATTTAAAATTTGAATGTGGCAGTCAGAGCAATAACACCAAATCTAGATTCTAATTGACTATAGCCTCTAGGAAGCATTAGCGCTGTTACTCTACACATCTATGGTGGCTACGGTAGTAAAGTAATCAATAGTCACCATTGACAAATAGCCAGGGGCCTGCAGTTCCCTTTGACCTGGTGAAGGGTACTGCCAGAAAGGGGAAGCCTGTAGTACTCTTATCTCTTTAAGGCAGCATGGGAAGAGACAGACTGATCTCTTAATTGCAGTGGCAATTCTAACGGTGCTAACAGTCTCTTGTAAAGGATATACTGTACAAGACCCGCTTATCCTGCTATATTGTTTATACAATTAAGATACAGCTTTAAATCTGCTGAAGCACCACAGTCTGGGGGAAGGGAGGAGGGAATGTGGATAATACTTTAACAAGCCATCTAGAGCAATATGACACTATACATAACACAGCATTGATTACTATTCTTGATCATAGCAAATTCACAATGTTGATTATTAGATTGCTAAAATTGTAAATTGGGATCAGTATCAGTATAGTATAGTCAGTTAGATTAGGGAAAACATCTTTATATTTTAAGGAACTGTTAATTCAAAAAGGAAACCATTTATGTGGTTCGAACCCCTTATTTTCTTTCTTCCTAAGAACAAAAAGGAAAAATTGTGTAGACAGATTTCCTCATAATTACAATGAAAAGGGGCAAAAAGGATGCAAAAGCACCACAAAAGCAGTCCATGCAACGTGTACTATTAGAAGCTACTTCTTTCGTGACAGTAAAGTCATATTCAACCAGTTTTACGATGCTGTTACAGTGAATTTATCTTCTTTTTTTAAGAAACATCAGTCGCCATTCCTTGTAACTTCATGGAAAAGAGCCAGCCTTCAAAATTTCTCCTTGTGTGTTCCACCGAAGAAAGAAAATCATACGGGTTTGGGACAGAATAAGTGTAGGTAAATGATGATAGTTTTCTCTTTGGGGTGAACTGTCCCTTTAAAAGGGATCATCCTTCTTTTGGAACATTTAAATGAGCAGACGTACATGGGGAAAAAATATCACCAAAGCTATTATCGACTTATCATTGGTTAACTCCAGGAAGCAATAGATACAGGATGCTGACTGCAACTCACCTGAGACTGGCTTCTTAATCTCTAAGGTCAATGTGATTGGCAGGTTGTGCATGAGGTCACAGATCTCCTGATAGGTGGATGTACACACAGTAGTGTCACCAATTGTTACAATCTCATCACCCACGCTCATCTTCCCTGAGGCTTCCTGAAGGAATACACATTAAAGAAATGGGTGAAATACATTCCTCAGATTAATTCTGGAGATATCTCATCCATGCCTCCAAGCACAACCAGCTGTCCGACACATCTATCATCTCAACAGTGAGGATGGAAATCATAAAGAATTGAACAATTCCGGTACCTTAACAGTTCCATTAACATTTTTTTTTTCAGTCTTTTAGGGAAACAAATACATAAATAAATATAAACAATTAACCTTCCAAATGATGAGATCATTTAAAAAATAAATAATTACAAAAGGTTTGTTATAGAAATATAATGACTCTTCTGTTTAGAGGTGGTATGAATGCAACTCAATAACTGGTCTTAACAATACATCAAAGACTTGTTTGTTTAGGAACCACACTACACTGAGGAAGCCTTGTTCAGTGTTAAAACTCATTACAATTAATCAAAACATTCACAATTTCCAACCTACCCTTTCTGCCACACCTCCTGGCCTCAGGCCTGTGATCAGCACCTTGAGTGGAGCAGACTTAATCTCCAGATCCAAACCAAAAGACTCTGACTCACTACGCTGGAGCACTATTGTCTCAATGGTGCAGACCCCTGCTAACTCACTGGATTCCCCCTTCTTGCAGTGCAGCATCCTGCAGGGCGGCCGCATGCTGTTCTGTGTAACCTGGGCAGGGGTTGCTGGGAGTAAAGATGGTTCTTCACCCTTGGCTCTTTGTGGAGGGTTGGGACACTCGATGCTCATCATGCTCTTGACACGAGTCACGGCTTTGTGCTCCAGCTTGGGTGAGCGTTTGACCTCCTGCCCTTCGCGATGTGGCTCTTTTTTGACACCCAGGTTTGTTCCTCCAGCTGCCTCTATACAGCGAATGGGCATGAAGGGAGATTCGGCTCCAGCTGGGCAACTAGGTCCTTCCTCAGATTCTAGCGAGCTACCGCAGAGAGGAGTGGCCGGCTCACTGCCAATCTGCCTGTGGCTCTCACTGCTATCCTGGCTTTCATCATCAACCTCAAGAGATGACGTGGCTATTACAATACCAGAGTCTTCCTCTTGGTGCTGGTGGTGGTCACCATCCGAGACCCCACGGAGAAGGCGACGGAAGGGACCACTGTCTTCTTCAAGGCCAGTCTCGTCATCACTAGGCTCATCCTCATAGCAGATGACCCGACGCTGACGAAGAAGTGGGCTACGTACAGAACTCGGGCTGCTTCCCACGCTGGCCTGCTGGGGCATGTCAGCAGTGCGACCAGCCCCTCCAGAGGCTTTACAACATTCTGGGGTTGTCGGACTACTTTCTGAACCTCTATAGGAGCAATCCCGATAAACTGTTATGATAAAAGGACAGAAAAACACACACTCTAGTGACAAACTGTCACTCATTTTTTATCAACATGACACTTTAGATTCAGTTATGTTACCATGTGGCTGAGGTGCTGCTGATTCCTCCATAGATGTATTACAGCTCCTGCTACTGTGCAGCATGTCGTCATCACTGGATCCCATCGCCATGGTCTCAGAGAGGGAAGAATGGCTGGGTACTTCGTGAACTGAGAAAAACTGAGAGAGCTCTGCCTCTGAACTCAATGAGCCTTGCTGCAGGGTCAGATTAAGACACAAAATTCAAATCTGAACATCAACACTAAGTAGTGTGCATACAATTGCCTCAAAAAGATTTGGGATTAACCCTAACCAAAACCAAGTAGCTTCTGCAAACAAATAATGCTAGATTTTTCAGAACTAACCTAAATTTTTTCCTTTTCACTTTTTTGCACCGTTTTTAATTATTTTGACCAACTAAAGGTTATTTTTAGTGTATGCAAGAAGTCAGTGGTCTTAATTTTGAACAATAGAGCTTGCTTTATCATTTGAAATTCAGCAAAAAATATTTTTGTAGACTGTTTGCTTGAAAAGTGGCTTTTAGCTATATGTCTTTAAAATAAATACCACTTAGTTTGGTATTTTGTTATTTAATGCAAAGTCATTCATTTTTATCACATTTTCAGTTACTTAAGTGTCTGAATACTTGTTTCATTGTACCTAAAATGCAATTCAAATGAAGGAACGTTTTATGGATTTGATAAATTCCAAGTCTATTTTTTCACATAAGTTGAGTCCTCTGAAGACTAAAGCTTGTAGTTTACCCTGCTGGCTGGCTCTAGGAATCTCTTCATGGTCCAGCTGAGAGCAGGATTACCCTCACCCTGCTTGGCTTTAACAGTGGGAGATGGACTCTTGGACGGCAGGCCTGTGAAAGAGCAAAAAAAGAAAATGACAGACAAAAAAGGCATGCTGTATTTCTTGCTGAGGCACAAATCACTGATTTCAGAGACTACTGCATCAGAATTTCAAAACAATATTTGGAAACTAAATAAATCAAAGCAAAACCAGAGCTTTTCAGAATGTAACTAATATTTGTTTTTAAACTATACCCTGTGGCTTTTAAAGCCATGAGAAGCATGATAACAAGTGGCCACAGTCAGACCAGAACAAAACAGGCACTTTACCGAGTGTGTGGGAAGAATGAGTATCTCTGTGAGTGGAGCGAGTGATCACTTCATCCATCTCCTGTTCAGACACCTTTGAGTGAGAGATGATGACACAAAACACTCAGCCACTGAGTCTCACGGACCATGGAAAAACATTGCTATAACCTAAGCACAAGTCTTGATTAAATATCAAGTTTCATATCTTGATCCAGTGTTTACTTTAAAATGAGGCGAATGACAAAATATCATTTCTGACCACCAGGAGGCACTGTCATTTAAGCAGATTAACCTGCTTCATAATTCTGCTTTATTCAACTTTAAATGTAATCTCATATAACCATTTTTATGCCCATGCCAGCCTTACCTTACTATCAATGGAGACTTATTTTTTATTAAAATAATAATAAACAAACAATAATAAAAACACAAACAATCACGATTTCAGACATCAAATTCAAACATTAAAAGACAAAAAACATTAAGAAATGTGTGGTTCTGTTTCTGGCATTTCATTAAAGAACACTGATTACATTTAAACAATGTGAACCATTTAGCCAAGTTGATCTGATAGCACACTTTGAAGTGCTCTGCTACAGGCAGATCCCTATTTACCTCTGCTAGAAAAGGCCTGACTGACTCGAGATGATTGACTTTTATAGACTTCAATACAGATCTTTCTCAACTAAACAAAATTGACTAAATTGTCTAAACACTTAACATCTTAATTAACGACACTTTGATAAAGGCTTCTGACCTTCTGTCACATGGTAAGTGTTAAGCTAGTCCTAACACTGCTCTGCTCACGGCACATTAGCACTGGCTATCATTTATTAGGCTGAGTGAACAGTCAGAATATTCTAACCACCAAAATATCCCGCTGTACCCCACCCCAGCGCACGTTTCTCAACATCTCGATTCATTAGGTGGATGGAAACCAGGCTTTGCTAGCAGAAGGGGAGAGGAATGTTGTGTACTTTTTTGTTGGGCTTCAATGATTCATGCTAGGAGCAAATTACAACTTAACAGGTGGATGGTGCTTCTGATTTCCACTTGCACCAGTCTGCCAGAGGAAGACACCCTTGTGACTGAAGGAGTGTGACCACATCACACTGGTGTTTGGGGTTTATTTGTAAATTAAAACCAGGTTCTAAAACTAGGGGGCATTTACATTATTAATATTTCTATGGACATAAAAAAAAAGAAACCCGAACAAAGTTGCACGCTCTGAAGTAATCTATTAACTTCCACAGATTCTCAGTTGTCAATGAGATGATAGTTTGTAAATACATTAATTTCTATACTAAGGCTAAATAAAATACCATGTTGGGGCTCCACATGTTTGGCTCTTACTTTGGGGTTTGGATGTCGGCTGATGATGAGGCTGACTGGGCCGGGTCCACATTCACTCAGGATAGCATAGGCTTCACTCAATGCTGCATGTCTCAGGCTCACAGAATCCACCTCCAGGAGCTGGTCTCCTCGACTGATACACACACAAGTCAATATAATCAAGGATTTGATAAAAACTAAAAAATAAAAAACATTCATAATAAAGGTAAGAAATGTTTTTGGAGCAACAAATCAGCAGATTAGAATGATTTCTGAATAATCATGTGACACTGAAGACTGGAGTAACAGCTGATGAAAATTCAGCTTTGCCATAACAGGAATAAATTATATTTTAAAGGGGTCATATGATGCTGCTAAAAAGAACATTGATTTGTGTATTTGGTGTAATGGAATGTGTTTATGCAGTTTAAGGTTAAAAACACATTATTTTCCACATACTGTACATTATTGTTTCTCCTCTATGCTCCGCCTTCTGAAACGCGTCAATTTTCACAAAGCTCATCTCGCTAAAAAAGCGAGGTGTGCTGCGATTGGCCAGCTATCCAGTGTGTTGTGATTGGCCGAATGCCTCAAGCGTGAGATGGAAATGTTACGCCTCTTAACATATTGTGATGCCTTGTCCAGCCGGAGTGATGAGATATAAATATAAAACCCATTATATGATATAAACATGATTTCTAGTCCTGTCTTCTTCTGGAAGGCAAAAACAAAGTAGTTTCGCTTTCTCAACGAAACAGTGTCACACACCGCGGCCTTGAGTGAGCAGAGGCTGGAGGCCTAGAGTGAGCCGCGGCCGGCTTGAATGAGCAGAGGCGGGCGGCTTGAGAATGGTGCGGCAGGCATTTTCTACGAAGGAACAACAACCACATGTGACGACCCCGGGCTGGACGCCGCTTAGTCCACGGTGAAAGCCGATTTGGCGATCCACCGTGCAAAGTTGTTGTATTTCCTCAGCGACCAGCACGAATCAGCTCCAGGCATGACGAAGTGGATATCATCCTCTTTTGGAAGGCCAAAGAAAGTAGTTTCGTTTTCACAGTGAAACACACAGCGTCTGTACAACATGGTGGCGGCAACAACAATACTACAATGAGAATAAAAGGTACGCCTTCTGTCTTTGCGTGAACATCTTGGCGGCTTTATGCAAATCTTCCCACATAGTGACGTAGAGATGTGGTGGCGTGTTAGAATGAGCCGTTTTAGGAGGGCGTGGACAAGTCTCAACTTTTATAAAGAATATCTCTTTGGATTTGAGACTTCAGTCTTTGCAACTTTACAGATCTTCTTTATTCACCAAGAGATTTTAACACTCCAAAGAGAAAGGAAAATTTTTTGTATTTTGTTATTTTTTCCTTTAAAATATAAAAAAATACAAAAAGTTATTTTAAATTGTAACAATATTTCACAATATTACTGTTTTTTTTTTTTTTTTTTTTTTTTTTTTGTCAAAAAAACTTTGTGAGAATGAGAGATTTCTTTACAAAACATTAAAAAATTTTACCAACCACAAACTTTTGAATGATAGTGTAAATGGGCAAATTAAACATTCATGCTTTCAGCCTGGACTTAAATGTTGATAACGCTGCAGGACGTCTGGTATTTTCTGGAAGCTGGTTCCAGCTGTGGATGGCATAATAACCTAACGCTGTCTCGCCATGCTTGGAATGAACCATACAAATTTTTAGCCGACTCAATCCTAATGATTTAAGAGATTTATTAGGTTTATATTTAATAAGCACATCCAAAATATATTTAGGTTCTAGACCAAAGAACGACAGAATATATATCATATGATAACAGGGATTACCATTGATGTATGCGGTCCAAGGGTATTTTCAACCTAATTGCATTTTTTGTAAAAAAAAAAAAAAAAAAAACAAGTCTGAAAGTGTATTATAGCCATATCTTTCTCTTCAGACAGCTGCGACCACTTTCACAACTAGATCCAACTAGAACATTCAGGATCTCAATCTCCTGCCATAAAGACCCCATTCATGGGTTTCTGGCTCTTACCGCACATTCTTTTTCAGTCTGTGAGGTGTTTCATCCAAAAAGGAGCAACTACACACAAACTCTAGCAAATCACAAACAAACATGCAAACAACAAAGAACAAATGAGGTTTGCTGGATGTTTTATACATTTGAAAAAATAATCTGCAGCAAACACGTGGACAGACTAGGGCTGGGTACCGAAACTCTTGTGTAAACGGTATGTACTAGAACCGAATCATAATGCAGATTTCGGTGCCTCATTTCGCTGCCACTTAAATGCCTGTGCGATCCATTTAAATATTTGTCCTGGTTCTCCGAAATGTACGTTAGAAGCATTGCCGTCCCGCTAGGCCATTTTTAGCGGGGCTATAGCTATTAGCTCCATAAACTACACAAATTTGTGATCACCTCGAGTCAGTCCCCTTTAAATTTCATATGAAAATGGCGGCAGACTTCGTCTCCTTCCCGTCTTTCAGCGCGCTCTTCAATCCGCAGACCGCGGCGGCGCAGCGCGAGTGGACTCAGAAACAGAGGACACAAGGTGTGTGTTTATCGATGGATTGTTATAAAATCTGTATCTGTTCAGTTCTTTGTCATAAATACAGTTTACAAAAAGGTCACGTGGGAACAATGGTTTCCCATCTACTGTAAAGTTTTCGCTGCAAAAATCTAGCCCTTAACACATATGAACACATACTATATAAAACGATCATGTTGCTATTTTCATTTGAAAATTGTATATTTAATATTAAACATATTACAGTCATTCACAGAACTGATAAAGACAGTGACAGAGAGCACTCAGTCAATTCACTCATTTTAACTAAATGTCAGAGTGACTGACAGAGATACAGTAGATACCTTGTGTGGTTTTGTATTAAATATAGTTTTGTATTAAATAATGACCCAGATCGTGAAATACATTTATTAGTCTTAGAGTAAGGGAAGCACAACTCTGGAAATGAGAGCATCCTAGGAGCATGTGAATGGTATTTATATTTATTTTAAATATTGTTAAATGTTCTTTAATGTTATCCATCGTTTTTTTTTTTTTACTTTTTAAGTATTGGTTCAGGTACCGTTAAGGCACCGCTACCATTTTAAAAGTATTGATTTGGCACCGGTATTGTAAAAAACCCAACGATACCCAACCCTTGGACAGACACATTGTGGGCTCTGCAGGGAAAATGAAGATCTATGCGATTGTTCTCCCTAGTGGGGTCTTTTCCTGCCGCTCCCTTCCTTAATTAACTGTAAGTAAACAATTTAAGATGATTGCTCAAAGGGCTCCAGTGTCTGCCAAGTTGGACAAACCAGCTCAAATCCACTCTTAACTACATTAAATATTTTTTTTCTTAGAAATGTATTGTCATTTTTTTTTTTGCTTTTTTGCTCAGAAATATGCAATAATGTGTTTTTTTCTTAGAAGTGCACCTGAACTAAAAGCAAATTTGCTTTGAGCCATTTTTTGCCACTGATTAACCTGTTAAACACTGACAAATTGAAACTTGAATAAGAAATACTGAATTTTAATTTTCCACTCAGCAACTGTATATGAGACATGTGAATCTGCATGGGATCCACATGACCACTATATAACCAAAGGTCTACCTGAGCCTGCTATCCATTTTTGCAACAGATCCTGGTGCCAAGCTGTGGATGTAGATCCCAGGAGTGCTGTTTTCCAGTGTTAGACAACAGGCACCAATACCCAGCCCCACACCTGGCTCTGAAATACACACAAAAACAGCCCTGCTGAGTCTTATTTCTTCTATTTATCTGGTTAAAGGGATTTTAAATATTTTATTTAGATTTTTTTTTAGATTTAAAAACTTTTATTGGTTCATTAGATAGATACAACAACTGCTGAGGTGAAATTTCCCACTGAACCTAAAGGAAATCAAGCCTAGAGTCTTTGATTTTAAAGACTTACATATTTGTAATTTAAATATGCATACACACTGCAATAATAACCTTCATGTCAAAGAAGT
Source organism: Cyprinus carpio (assembly GCF_018340385.1). Taxonomy (NCBI): domain Eukaryota; kingdom Metazoa; phylum Chordata; class Actinopteri; order Cypriniformes; family Cyprinidae; genus Cyprinus; species Cyprinus carpio. The sequence goes on from NC_056576.1 coordinate 23,952,866, forward strand.
ATATGGTGTCCCTGAACTGAAGACGTTAACCGAATTCAAATAATGAGAACAGCACTCGGAGGGTCTATATATTAGCATGACGATCCAAGAATAACAGTTTTCATTTTGGCAGGATGGTTTATTTGGACACATAATGAACCCAAAACTTAAACACGCATTCATCCTGACACACAGGTGTGCGTCTATGCTAATAAAAATAACTTTAAAGCCCATTTCCTTGGAGTAAAAATATCATGAGCCAATTTCAAATGGAAAGGAGTGTTGCAATACCTTTAGCAGATTATTAAATTAATAAAGGCCTAATGTTTTATTCTCAAGACCCAGAACAATGAAATGTTAAAGTACAATTTACAAAAAGCAAACACAGTACACAAGAATAAGCAAAACTATTACTATTAGTTTTTGTTAATTTTGTATACACTACTGTTCAAAAGTTTAGGGTCAGTAAGATTTTTTATGGTTTTGAAAGATATCTCTAATGCTCACCATTTTACAGCAAAAAAAAAGTAATATTGAGAAATATTATTACAATTTAGAATAATATAATATATTTTTATAATAGAATAGAATAATATAATATATTTGAAAATGTAATTTAAAACAGTGAACAGTATTTTTCTTTGATGAATACAAAGATCAATAGAACAGCCTTCGAAAGTGAAAATCTGAACATCATAAGTGTCTTTACTGTCACTTTTGATCAATTGAATGTGTACTTACTGAAAAAAAGTACTCATTTATTAAAAAGTATTAAGTATTAAAAACACTTACTGAGACCAAACTTTTAAATGTTAGTGTACCTCTCTGCAACTCACTGTGTTTGTTTTATCAAAACGCCATGATTGTACCTTTGTTCAGTGTAACCTCCATGATAATTCGATCTTTGGGACCAGGCCCTTTACGAGAGTCCCCATCTTCAAAGCTAGGAGGGACTGGAGTCCCACCACTGGTATTTGAGTTTGGTGAGCTGGACCTACTGAGCAGGGTGGGCGTGGGACAGGGTGTAAGACTTGGGCTTCTCAGACGGGTCCGTACTGTTAGGGTAACTACTCCCTTCTTCAGTTGCTGAAAAGGAGAAAAACATTGTCCATTAGATGCTGAATGGGATGAACACCTAAGAATTTCTTCCAGAAAAGCTAAAAATAATTCAAATAAATGGGCCTGAGATTAACAGTCCAGAGTTCATTCTTTTCTGAGGTTTTATGCACCACTGCAGGTGTTTCTGCAGGTGACTGGGCAGTTTACCTTGAAAGTCTGAATGGCCTGCTGGTGTGTGAGGCCTTGGAGAGACTCTCCATTCACCTCCAATATCTCATCACCTGAAAGGTGCAAAAAGAAACCTTCACCAGAGAAAAAGCTCAAGATAAAAGTCAAAGACAATGAAAATCCTCATGCCATGCGGTTGAGGTCCAACTACTTTGATGACAACTCTTCCAAATACATTCGAGCTACTGTATCATAATCAGGAGTGTCCATCTACCTTCTTTCAGCCTCCCGTCTGCTGCAGCTGCTCCACTGGGGAAAATTGTCTTGACGAATATACCCATCCTCCCCCGGGCTGAATCCTGCCCACCGACAATGCTGAAGCCGAGACCCTAGACACATTCAAAGGACACATCACTATGAGCCTAAATTTACAATAGCGCAGGTGGTGATGTATCTGGTATATACTGTAGATATAAAGGTTTCATTGCCCACTTCTATATCCCTTTCATTAGAATATGAATCAGAGAGTGAATCACCCCAAAATAAACAAAAACCAACAAGATCAAAGCAGTTTTTTTATACAAAATACTATATATGTGAAACCTCATGGTGACAGCATGTACTGTCATGGGTGCAGGGCCTCCCTCACCTTGCCCTGTCCTTTCATCAGGACAATGTTGGAGATTATGGATGGCTGTGCCAGTCGCCATGGAGATTCCACTTGAACAGTGCTCAGGGAACGAGCCGATTTCTTCACAATTTGATATTCCTGAAGAGGATGATAAAGGAGGTTATGAATAAACAATGGGGTAATAAAATAAGCATTGTGTTTAACTGTGAATTTTCATCCATTTAAAATGCTTTGTAAGCATTCTTCCTCATTTGTAAGTCACTTTAAAAGCAACAGCTGAGAGCAAATAAATGTAAATGCTATTGTGCTGATGTTACTGTGAAGAAAAAGCAAACAAATTGAGACTATTACATTACACATAATACACTATATTTAGGATTATCACAGAATCTGGAATGCTTGATTTTGATTGGTCAGTAGAAGCATTCTGTTGTAAAATATTTTATTAAATAATGATACTAACTTGTTTATTTGACAGTTGCCCCTGGAAACTGATTTCCTATATAGTTTTGTTTTTTTCCCCTCACATAATAAAACAGTTAAATATATGAAATTACATATTTACACAGTCTTTAGGGTATATTTTAGCAAAAATGACTATACTTTATGCCTTGCTTGTGCAAATGCTTATACTTTAAATATGACAAAAAATTAAGTTCTGGGGTAAGGATTAAATTATTCAAACATCTTTCAATTAACTTTTGACAAGCACTGTAATTGGCACAGTTAAGGGAAACCTAGGAAAAGCCAAGTCTGGGCCACATAATAATTCTTGTTTTGGGCCACTGCAACAGAAGGAACCAGAACCAGGCATCAAGTTATACCGAATAAGGGAAAAATGAAAAGCAATGAGCTGAATGCTGCAGCAACCTGTCGGATCCCAACTGTGTCCAGCTGCTGTGGGAGGGAGTGTTTGCGTCCTCCTCGTGCTGGCTTTTCTGCAACATCACTTCCTGTATCACCATTTTCTACGATAAGCTCATCGTCTTCACCAACAGACTCCAGGTGGCTTCCTCCACCTGCTCATAATGACATCATCAAGACATTAACTTGAAATGTAAACACACACTTAATTCAGTCATTTATATTCACAGCGGGAGAAACTGATCTCCATATGTCTGAATGTCTCTGCTGATTAACAAGCACAATCAAAAAAGAAAGAAAGAAATAAACTAAGTAAACAATTTCAGTACACTCAGATCTTTTGCAAAAATCTATCATAAAGATATTAGAATTGGTGGATCCACTCTCAGCCATAATACAGCTTAATCTCATTACAACATTTTCATGCTCAGCAGTGTTGTGACTTGATACAACTGGACATGTTCAACCTTGGGATCTGCTGCAGAACTTTATTGGTGTGGGGCTTCTGCAACATCCCTTGGGACCCTCAATCCTGCCACGTTCCTCCAGTCTGTCAAGATCTGTAAACTGGAAGACAGGAGGCAGAGGGATTTAGGGAACATGCCTTGAACAGAGAGAGACAGAAAACATCAGACTGGCTCTAAATGTGAAACACTGGAGAAAGCAAATGGAGTAAACATTCCTGTTTCCTGTGACACTTCCTCTTAAAAATGTAAGCCATAAACATTTGTTTGCCCTTCACTGTGCAGGAGTATAGGGAATGTTGCACATTCATGCTGGTGAACGCTTTCATATTTTCACACAGGGAGATCAAATCTCATGTGTAAATGAAAGCCAGTGTTTTCCTGGAGACTTCTTGGAGGTGTGGAATGGAAATGTTTCATGTGCTTTATATATCTATTGAAGTTAGTTCTGCTAAGTAAGTTTTTTGCTTTTAGTTTCTTCAAAGTTTAATATAAAAACTAATTTAAATCAGTAAAAAAAAAATTAAGAAATTACAGGGATAGTTCACCCAAAAATGAAAATTACCCCATGATTTACTCATTCTCAAGCCATCCTAAGTGCATATGACTTTCTTCCTTCAGACGAATACAATCAGAGTTATATTTAAAAAATGCCCTGGATCTTTCAAGCTTTATCGTGGCAGTGGGTAGTAATTTTTCCAGATTTTGGAAGAAAGTCATTTACACTTAGGATGGTTTGAAGATGAGTAAATCATGGGGTAATTTTCATTTTTGGGTGGACTATCCCTTTAATACATTTATTCAGCTGGGATGCTTTTCTAAAAACCATTTACTGTAAAATGTTATGAATCTCGAAAAATGTTAAGAATCTAGAAAAATCAGCACAACCGTTTTCAACATTATTAATAATAAGAAAGGTTTCTTGAGTACAAAATCAGCATATTGGAATGATTTCTAAAGAATAATGTGACACTGCATATTGAAGTAAATGCTGCTGTTATTTTATATTGTAATAATATTTTACAATTACTGTTTTACTGTATTTTTAATAAAATAAATGCGGCCGTGGTGAGCATAAGATACTTTTTGCAAAAACATAAAAAACTCTTACCATCCATAAACTTTCAAATGGTGGTGTACACTGTTTCTGGTGGCCCAAAATGTGCAGTGTAATCCCTTTTTCTTTTTCTTTTTTTTTTGAATGATAATTGTGTCTATCTCATGATCACTGATTTTATATGGTAACCACTAAATGTGCTAAATAAGGTATTAAATTAGACTTGTCACAGCACTTTCAAGAAGAAAATTCTGGGCCACATTTAAAAGATTTCACATGCTTAAATGATCACTATTAACTATAAACATAAAATGCAATAAGTCATTATGTTAATTAACTGCAATTATGTAGTCACCTTTACATATGTGCATGTCTTTGTAAGTAAGCTACCACAGAACACTTTTGACAAGGAAAAATCCTGCATAACACTGATTTATATTAAGCTGATTTAAGGTTTCTTTAAATGTTTATTGTGTGGCAATGGAAGTAGTGGATTTATTTTTGTAATAATTTCCAATGGCATTTTGAAGTCAGAAAACCTTATGCTTCATTGCACCACATTAATACTGCTCTTCCTTGGCTTTTGTGAAAAAAAAAATACTACAGTGTTTTCCCCTTCTAACTGCCTAAGCTTTAAGAATGAGCTTCGGTTTATCGCACAGCTCATGCATCCTGAAAAAAGTTCAAACAGCAACATGTAAGGGAAGACCCACTGCTCTCTTTCCAGACACACAGACAGGAAGCCCTTCCCTCCGTTGTCAGAAATGAGATCTGTCTCCTGCATGAACAAGCTACGCTATGCTGTTCCTCAAACCACATATCTACGTGCCTCACAGGACTCATCGTGACAGTCACAGCTGCGTCCTTCTTCCAGATCCTTCCCTTCCCTATTTTTTTAAAATGTGCTCCCATGTTTTTCCCTCCCTCCGTTTTTCTCATCAAAACCACAGAGCCTGACACTTAAGAACAGTTATGGAGATATAACAGATATAACAGATATATATACCCAACACTGTCAGCACTGGACGCCCACATAATGGCAACTGCTCATCGCCCTCTTCTGCTGTGGCAGGGTGCTGAAAAGTATCTTTTACTGTCTTGTTTAATATTTTTAAGCCTGAACAGTGTCACTATGAGTAAATTATTGATAAGGACTAGAGGATCACAAAATAACATCTGTCAAAAGTTTCCTGCTGTACAGTGAGACAAACCCAAGATTTACTGCCCCAAATTCACAGGAGCCATGGAATGCTAATATAATTATACGGCAGCCAGGACAGTGGGTCTCTTCCATTTTTTTTCTCCTGAAAGCAAGAACGTATTCACATTATAGACACAGTGGGGGGGGATGACCCACTTTACTCTGCACTACAGAACATCTCAAGCAAAGCATCATGGGTGGTGCTCTCTCACTGTATGCAAGAGTTAAATCCTAACACGCTGAGTTGTGTGGTCCTGTCAGTGTGGCATTGATTCAGATAATGGCCGGCATTAGCCATGTTGTCATTACAGATCACCAAACCAGTGCAACGTCTCATTTTGTATGATTAAACATTAACGCTGTGTGGCATTAGTGATTTGATGCATGCCTGCTTGTGCAGAGCAAATGGATAATTTGTTATCTGTGGTGAAACAAACAAATGCTGAGCCAATGGTTGCTTAGTAAACAGTGCCACTAATATTTTTCTGACAAAACAACAAATGAAAGCCATAAGAACATAAGTGGGGCCCTGGCACACAGATCAAAAGAGGCAAACAGATAAAGCATCTGTGCTGTCCTTAAAAGGAAATGCTGTATTTTAAATCACAACATGTTGCAGGTATTTCGATTTCGCTGAAAAATATCAGGAAAGTCTTGTTCTTATCAGACGAACCATAGAAGTATGTTTGCTTTTTATCAAACACCTCAAAGAGGAGCCAGTGTAAGTTTAAGGGAAGACAACAACACATACTCACCCTAACAAACAGATTATGATTATAAAAGCATTTTTTCTCCCCAAAGCAAACTTTTAATCATAAACACTACCAAAAAAAGAAAACAGTCTGTTCTAGCTCGATCTGAGGCAGTACCAGATGAAAGCGGCAGATAATCAGGCAGATAGGAAGCAAACGTACGTACCAAGTCCTGGGTGAGCAGTGAAAGGCTGCTGGCCCTCATGTCCTCCATATCCGGCTCCATGTTCTCCGCCTCCTCTCCAGGGGAGGGAGAGGCGTCCGGACCAGAGCACGTGCTCACTAGGTCAGGCAAGCTGGTGGACGGGTACTTGTGGAAGTCCACTTCAGATTCATCCTGGGAAAGGAAGGAAGAGCAGCTGGAGAAAGCATGTTGTGTGCCATCATTGAGCCTGTGAGTATTTTTAACTTTATCTCAGAAAGCCGAGTGGCAAGGCCATCAGTGCTTCACTGTTCAATTTTTTAGATGCTACAACATCTGCTTATGACATCTTAATGTGCTTGAATGACTGACATACTTTATACAAGGACCACATTAAGAACTGCTCATCATTCGAGCGTGAAGATGCTTCCTACACTCTCAGAAAAAAAGGTACAAAAGTTGTCACTGGGGAGGTTCCTTTTCAAAAGGCACACCTTTGTACCTGAAGAGTCTATATTTGTAACTTAGAGGTACATATTAGTACCTAAAGTGTACATATTAGTCCCTAAAAGGTACAAAAGTGTACCTTTTGAAATGGTACCGGCTCAGTGACAGCTTTTGTACCCTTTTTTCTAAGAGTGTAGTGCAAAGACACACAATTATTGATATAGTATGAGGTTGATTTGCTTATGAATTTAAACTCACCCTGCTGGCCACTACCAGCTGCACAAGTCCAGCAGTGGAGCGCAGAATGGCTACAGCCTCCTGGTGTGAGAGTCCAACCAGGGAGTGACCGTTTATCATCAGTAACTCATCACCTGCCTTCAGACGGCCATCTCTGAAATCAAAAACCATCCAGACAAAGCATGACCAGGTCATCCCCTTACAAAAAAAAAACAAGCAGCAGACACTCCTGAAGTCACACTGCAGCTATTAAAATTAAATGTTAATGGGATGTTAATCAATGTTAATCAAGAATTGATTGGATCACAACAAGTGGTTTCTATGTGACAGGAAGCTTGATGCAAATAATGTCAACCAGGGACAACAACAACCTGTGATGAATCCTCTATGACAGGGGTTTGTTCTTCTAAAACTTTATATTTTTTTGCTCTGAAATAAAGCTAATACATATATATATTTGACAAAAGAACATAACAAAATTACAAAATTAATAAAACAGACTTAATATTGCAACTAGATATTACTACTTTCAAAATGTTTGGGGGAAAAAATCTTCTCTATGGTACTGCCTACTGACAAGGTTTTTTCAAGAGCCAGTGAATTTTAGTGATGACCTTGATAATGTGGACCAATCATTCACAATAATACCAGGAATGTTTATTAAGAAAGTAAGTTGTGGCCTAATGGTTAGAGAGTCGGACTTGTAACTCAAAGAATGTGGGTTTGAGTCTCAGGTCGGTGGGGGGAGTGAAAGACCATCGCTCTCTTCCACCTTCAATACCACGGCTGAGGTGAGACCCTTGAACAAGGCACCGAACCCCCAACTGCTCCCCAGGCACTGCAGAAATATGGCTGCCTACTGCTCCAGGTGTGTGTTCGCTACTGTGTGTGTGCACTTGGATGGGTTAAATGCAGAGCACAAATTCTGAGAATGGGTCACCATACTTGGCCCCACATTACTTCCCTTTTCTAAATAAAAATATAGCTGCAAGCTGCAATTACCAGGGTTCAAGCACTTAAAGGGCCTTTAATGGTCTATGCTTTAGGGTCGAGGCCAACGTGAAATGTAATGCTGACACTAAAACACATCCATAATGGAGAATACGCTCACAGACACACACATACACAGAAATGAAATACTTAAACTATTGTATTATACTCATTAAGAATGCTTACACACATGCTTACAAATTTCATTGTATTTTTTTTTTGTAATGATACATCTTCTGATGCAAAGCTAGGGCACATCATCAGTGATGTTCCTGATCTCATTGGGTGTTTCGGGTCTTTCGAAACATCAGACACCCTCTTTCAGGTGACCCAGCTGAGGTTGATCAGGCCTCAGCTTGTGCCCTAGCAGCATTTAACCACGGATTCGCTCTTTTAATCCAGAGCCATCTCGAAGCCTTCTCTGCAGCCTCTGTGCTATTGCTGATAGCCCTTCTTCTTCTCTCTCCTGTGATACCAAGTGCAGTATAGGCCCCGTAGAGGGACTTCTCTGCGAAGCCTCTGCACCCCACCTCCACAGGTAAGCACCTTGCCTTCCAGCCTTGGTTGTGGCAGTCGTTGACAAGGCCATCATATTTCTCCCTCTTCCTTTCATAGGCTTCTTCCATTCGGTCTTCCCATGGTACGGTGAGCTCCAACATGACCAGGTTCTTTGTTGCCTCGGATACCAAGACAATGTCAGGTCTCAGGGTGGTCTTAACGATATGCTGGGGGAATTTAAGCTGTCTGCCCAAGTCAACTTTCAGCTGCCAATCCTGTGCAGTGTTCAGAATCCCTGCTGTTATCCTGGAAGATCCTTCTGGCCTCTCTCCGGCCCTAATGAAGCTAATGGTTTGCTTGGAGGACTTTGACCTCCAACAGCTAATGATGCTAACCGGGATGCTCTCTGCAATTGTTTCCAGCACCTGGCAATGCAGCCAGCGAAATGGTGTGATGGTGTGGAGAGAGTGATCTTCCTCTCCACAGCTTGTGCCCATATAGTCCAGGCACCCTGACATGCCATTCCCACTGCTTTGCAGGACCTCTCCTCCTCCACCGCTGCCCTCACCTCGTTTTGAACCAGCTGTCTCCGTTCCTTTCCCCGAGCGTTGTCAAATCTGGGCTCTTGAAAGGTTCCTAGCCCAGTCCTTCCTCTGGCCACTGCTCCCACTAGAACACCATGGCGAAGCCGTGACTCTGCCTGGTCCACTGCCACCTCTGCCCTCCATTTTCTCCCAGTCTTGACCTCTACCCCTGCCCTGGAGACTGTGGGGTCCCTAGATTCAAGGAGCTGCAGCAACTCTCTTACGCGCAAGACCTTGAACTCCTCTTCGATGGATTTTAGTGTTAGCTGTAGCTTGCAGGTGTTTCCATAAAGGGCAATGCTGCTTAAACTCCTCGGGAATCCCAGCCATCTCCTTAGGTAGCGGCTGACTCTCCTTTCTATAATTTGTGGTTATGGTATGGTTGGAATAGTAAAATGTTGGTAGAAGCATGCCTTAAATTTTCCACGGAGCCCAGTTTTATCGGCCTTCTTCAGCCACCCCTCCAGCTCCTCGCAGGTGTTTTTGATGGATGTCGAAGATCTTTCCCAGGCTTTTAACTGGTTTTTCAAACAAGGTAGGGATTTGAGTTCCTGAGATGATAAAACGAAACTTCTCCACCATCCTGCCCTTCTTTAGCACTAAAGATCTGGATTTGGTTGGCTTGAATGACATCCTGGCCCATTCAATCACCCTCTCCAGACCCTTCAGGATCCATCTGGCTGCAGGCACTGACTCCGTTGTCACTGTGAGGTCATCCATAAAAGCAAGGATTGGTGGTTGCCGTGTTCCAGTATTGGATTTAGGCCCTCTGCACTCCAGTTCAGCAGATTTCACCAACATGTTCATAGCCAGAGCGAATAGGATCACTGAAATGGTGCAGCCTGTGATGATTCCCACTTCCAGCCTGTGCCACTCTGATGTTGTTGACCCAGATAAGACTCTCAGCTTAAAATCACTGTAGTAATCCTGGATAAGGTCTCTCACTGTGGCAGGAACATGGTGCCTCCCCAGGGCCTCCTGTACCAGTTTGTGGGGCATAGAGCCATAGGCATTGGCCAGGTCTAACCACAGCACCACCAGATCACCCCTATTCTCTTTTGCTTCTCTGAGGAGCTGTGTAACCATGCCTGTGTGCTCTAGGCAGCCCGGAACCCCTGGTACGCCACCCTTCTGCACAGAGGTATCTATGTATCCATTTTTTAGGAAGAACTCTGCCAACTGCTTCATCGCAATGCTAAAGAAAATCTTTCCTTCAACACTTAAAAGCGAGATGATTTTAAACTGGCTGATGGTCTTGGAGTCCTCTTCTTTTGGGATCCACACTCCCTCTGCACACAGCCACTGTTTTAGAGTTTTTCCTTTCCTCCAGATGATTCTTAGGATCCTCCACAGCCGATGTAGCAGCTTGGGGCAGTACTTGTACACCTTGTACGATGTTCCGCTTGGTCCTGGTGCAGACCTAAATCTGGCCTTTCTTACCACTTCCTGTACTTCTTTCAGAAGTGGCTCCCTCAGGTTGAATGCCTCTACAGGCTCTGGTGGTGTAATCAAGGCATCACATTGCCCCAACTCTTTTTCTCTGTAGGGGTCGATAAATGTATCTGAAATGTGTTGGTTGATTTCTCCCTTAGCAGAGATTAGGCGTCCACCTTTCTTCTGCCCGAGGAGCTGCTTGGTGAACTTGAATGGATTTCTTATGAAGGCTGCTCTCCTCCTAGCCCTCTCCCTTCGCCGCCTCCTTTGCTGCTCGGCTCTGCGCAGGGTAATAAGCTTCTTCCTTAAGATGTAGTGCAGTTCTACTAGTGGCCCGCACGCCTGTTCACCAGCTTCCTTGTACTGCTTCTTTAGGGTTTTCAGCTCCATTCTGATGTTATGGATTTTGGTGTACGGCTTCGTTACTTTCACCTCCTCCACACCAAACCTCTCAACCGCCATGCTCACTATGATGGTCGACATCGTTTGCATCCTCCTCTCTGCATCACCTTTGGCCGTTGCTTCCAGCACCTTATCCACATCCTCGTCAAACATCTGCCACTCGGCTGTTTTACATGCTTGAGGCCACCGGATCCTCTTTTTCTCGGACAGCTTGGCTGGGGGAACAGTTTGTACCACTTGGAGGCTCTGGGCTCTATGGGGTGCTTCCGGGCCCTGCACCTCCTCTGACTCACCAGGCTGGCCTGTGCATTGTGGCGCTCGCTGTTGCTCCAGACAACAGGGGTTCTCTTTCTCCCCCCCCTCAGGCTCCCCTGGTGGTGTTGTTCATTTAGGTTTTCCGCAGCTTAGTTTTTGGGTTCCTCTTCACAGAGGCTGCGGTTTAGGGGTTGTAGACATTGATATTTGAAATAAATGAGAGGTAACAAAAAGCTTACTGAATGTCTCCTCTTTATAACATGAAGTTTTAAGTTTCAGTTTAGAATTTATAGGCTTTTTGGTATATTTGGCCACACCCATATTTTTAAAAGACTGTTATAGCTGTCCAAATGCAGTTCAACTTTTTTTTGATAATTATTGACATAGTCCAGAAAATTGTACAGCAGTGTTTTTTTGTTTTGTTTTGTTGTTTTTTTTAGATAAAAAAACGAGGACTAGTTCGCAAAAGTAGTTTTTCTTTTTTTTTTTTACATATTCTCAAATATTTAAACTATTTGATTGACAGCAGTGGTTTTTGAGGCAAAGTTGTTCAGAATGAAGAGTTCTGTCATATTATATGAATATTGTATGTAAAGTTGCGCAATATACAATCGTCTACACACTTGAAAAATGTGATATCACCCCCACCAGTAGCCGATTTCTTTCAAATTTCTCACAGACCTTTAGGGCCATGAGTCAAACAGGCCCACTTAGTTCGGTCCGGTTCGTGCTCAAAATTCATTGGCCAATGGTGGCCATGTTTTTTGAGATACATAAATGGCCTTATAGACATTCACAGCACTTTGGACATAGAGACTGCATACCAATTTTAAAGTCAATTGGACTAACGGTTGCATAGTTATAGCCATTTAAATACTTTTTCCTCGTAAAAGCGCCAAACTCCACAATTTTTTTTTTACTGTGACCTCAGATTGAGCTCTTACATAAGTGTTGTGAGTTTGGGGATGTCATTCCGTTCAGTTATAGGCAATTTAGTAAAAGTGGCTCTGCCCACTTAAAGATTTTGGTCTTTTTGAGATGGTGAGTCGAAATTTCAACTTTTTTTGAGGATTATTGATATTCGGTCTCCAGAGAATATTTCTGCACTGGTTTGGTTCCGATCAGGCGAAAAACCTAGGACTAGTTTTCAAAAGTAGGTTTTGGACAGAATTTAAAATGATGGAAAAATCAGAATACCAGAAATGAAATTTCTGCAATTATGCATTTTTCATCGCTGTAGCGCTCTCCTAAATGAGCTCTACCATCAGGCCAAGTTTTAAGTATCTAGGCCTGACGGTTTGGTCTGCACATCAGATTTATGGCAAGAAAAAAGAATAAAAATCCTTACAATTACAAAAGGGTTTCAGTACTTTGTGATTGAACCCCTATTTGAACTGAGAGAATACAGAACATATTCCAAACTACTTTTATATTTGATGTCCTTGATGACCATGTGTCATGGGCCAAGAGAAGGAATTATCAATTTCTGAAACTTCAAAACTCTCTAAAATTATTTCTGGATCATCCACATTCATTTTAACTATTTAATCATCTATAAGGTGCAAATGATGCAATAAACATTGAGTTCAGAGCAAAAGGTGACTAGTTTCATCATGCTTTTATCACGAAAAAGGATTTAGGCATACTATCCCACAAAGACATCTCTGTCTCTGCTACATTCTTCCATTTCCAAATGTCCTGCAGTTTGGATCATTCCAGCCTGACCACTCAAGTGAAGCTTCATTATGATGAACAGTGTGCAGTGAAGAGAGAAAGATTCAAAATCGTAAAGCCTCTCACTGGTCAAAATCCTCAGGGCTTCAGTCACAGACAAAGGAATTGAGGTTTTCTTAGATTCAGCCATTATATAAGAGCAGGAAACTTCATAACTACCCACATCATGCTGAATTGATGGCCCTGATCTGACCACCAGGCCACCTCTTGCTCCACACTAGAAAGAAAGATTTGGAAAGCAGCCAGTTGGACCAATATGCATGATTCATGTCTACAGTTTTCTCAAAAATAGCCCCCCATTAAAACTGTGTGGGAGAAAATGTTGTTCTGCTCAATTATAACAATAAACCCTAGTGCTAGTCAAACCAAATATAGCCCGCTCTGACTGTAGGCGATGTGGGGGAGCTGCGTATATATTTTCCAACAGATGTGCAACATCTCATGAATTTGTATATCTGAAATCAGTTAATTTTTTGGGTCCCAAGGCAAAGCCACAAGGGCCTATTTTCCCTGAGCACATCTATTTAACTTAGCACATCATCTAGGGGGAGTAATTAACATTTTTCGAGGCAATGAGGGTTCATTTCAGCTTTTGGCTCATTATCACTATCAGGTTGTTGTGCTTCCTCCAAACTTTGTCAAAGTGTGCATTAATGAATCACAAAGGGAAGCAAGTCAGCAAATTCTTCAACGTGTTGCAGCTTAAAACAGAGTTTGAGGGTTTGTATGCATGTGAATGAGGAAAAAAACGATTTCTTCAGTATTAAAAAAACAAAATTGTTATTCCTTAATCAATGTTTGTATAAGTGAAGGAATATTTAATGTTAGAATCATACTGTATGCTGGTTCTGTCTAGCTTCGTAAAAAATCACAGCAATTTGCTTACATACCACAGTACTGCATATCACTGGAGGTGGAAAGCACCAGGAAGCCGGGGATATGGTATTTCATTTATATCTGGGTCATGATATGACGATATTGTGATTTTTTTTTGTTTGTTTGTTTAGTGTATATGTATTAAAAATTATATCGTTCACATGTACTACATCTGATATCAGTGCTTTGCATGTACTGCATGTTTGTTTTATGATATGTCATATATATATTTTATGATATACTGTGCATCCCAAATAAAAAATTATAAAAAATAAAATAATGTAAATCAGTTAAATTAAATATTCAATATTAACAAACATTGTTAAATTACCATTATTACTGATATGATACTAATATTTACTTTTTAATTGATCAGTGTCAGTAAATAGTAAATTCTACATACTCATTTTATTCGTTTTTACATTTCGGAGCCGTTTACACGACAATGTTTTCAGCCAAAAACTGGAAACTTTTTATGCATTTTGCCTGTTCTTTAGACGACAATGGGTTTCAAAGTGCAAACGCCACAGTTATCGTTTCCGTGTAAACACCCAGTAAGGGAATCTTTGAAAACGGTGTCGTCATGTGCGTGCATAGTACGTGTTAGGTATGTAGACATGCACAGTACGTGTCGATTTTAAAGGCAAGCGTGAACAAACATACACAACACTGGCGGAGTACATGGTACTGTTGTTGCTGCTCAAGAGTTTGCTAACGCTTCTTCAGCAAAGTGTGTATTTACTTCACCAATATTACAACCAACTCGGAGACTCATCATATACAACATATTATCGTCACTTCCCTACAGGTACTGTTTACTAACAAGGTGACAGCGCCAACTACTGGCCTGGCATACGTAATACAGAGTTTTTGCCCGTTTTCACAGATATGTGTAAATGCAAATTGTTTTGAAAGCATTGTCGTGTATATGTGAAACTTTTTAAAAACGCAAGGGAATGACTTTTCTGTTTTTGACAACATTGTTATCATGTAAACGTAGCCTTAGATTATCTGTGCCATCATAAGTATTTAAAACATAATAATTAATATAATAATAAGCTTCTGATACCTCATGGACTGGTCATTATCATATATATGGCAGCATGACTGGATATTTCCTGTGCACCCATGTGAGGGTGTCACAATGGCTCTGAAGATTAAGGAGTATCGTGGAGGGCACTCAAGACTCCCTGACGCTTGCATATGCATGAGATGCTGATTAAGCAGGGTCACCACAGCACCTACTGTTGCTACGGCAGCAAATAAAAACCTTTGCAAACAAAATCCATTTACCTCTGTGCGGCTCTTCCCTCCTCTACGTGGGCCACGATGATACTGTGAGGAGAGCGCTTGGACCCTCGCCCGCCTGTGATCTGGACACCTAGTCCATCCTGGCCCTTCACCACATGCATCTTCCAGATCCGGCTGCCCTCACGGGGCTGTAGAGAAGAGGGGGAAATTTATCCGTATGGTGGAACAATCAGGAATGTTTTTCATTATATAACACTAAATAAACCTCAAGCCCTGCAGCAGCTGTTTTGTGGTTAAACTTACATCACAGTTGTCAAAATGTTTCCTATTTTATGCTGCATTTCTTGCAAAAATAACTACTGTTCATCTCTGAACAGAAGTTTTAGCAAATTAAGAAACATTGTTTATACAATTTTTTTTTACAGCTTTTTATCTCCAAATAAGAAAAAGATTTTGTAAAGTTAAGTGGAAGAACTGAACTGATGTATTTTCCATGAAGACTGACTTCTTCCTTTGGAGAGTACATTAATTAGACGAAGGGAAACTTTAGGAGCACCTATTTCTGACAGATTTAACAGCCACTTCTTTCACTGTCTGAGCTGCACGTCAGTCTTAATATGTTCAAAGCCATAACTGTTCATTAAAGGGGTCATATGATGTTGCTAAAAAGAACATTATGTTGTGTATTTGGTGTAATGCAATGTGTTTATGCGGTTTAAGGTTCAAAAAACACATTATTTTCCACATGTACATTATTGTTGCTCCTCTATGCCCCGCCTTCTGAAACGTGTTGATTTTAACAAAAAAAAAAATCAGTCTGAAAAGTGAGGTGTACTCTGATTGGCCAGCTATCCAGTGCATTGTGATTGGCCGAATACCTCAAGCATGTGAAGGAAATGTTACGCCCCTTAGCAGACTGTGATGCCGTGTCCCGGTACGAGACAAAACCAATAAAACCCATTACAAACGAGGCATTTGTTGCATCCAGTGGGAACATTATTACTGATTATAATGACTTATACTGTCTTTTTATGTATTGCATTGCATATCGCACAGCATAAACATAAAACCATGTCTGCATTTGTGATCAGAGAAACAACAAGCGCTACTCTACACTGCTCAAAACTCGCGTTTGAATCATCAGTGGCAAATTCTTTAAATATGAAAACGTACTTACAGACTGTGAGTCAGAATCAAGTCTGTCCTTGCAGAGTTGGAATTGGCGCACTTTATAGAAACAAAGACAGCATTGTAGGCTACTCTACCAGGAAACAGTCCTCCATAAAATGCGCTGCACACACTGTAATATTTGGGTTGAACTGTTCTGGAACAGTGTTTTGTAAACACAACTTAACCACTGACTTCTAGTTGTGTCCTGGAATGGAATGTCAAACAAAGTAGTTTTGCTTTCACAACAAAACACACAGCGTCTCCACGACATGATGACGGCGGCAACAACAATACTACAGCAAGAATCAAAAGTAAGCCTTCTTTTTTTGCTTGAACATTTGGATGGTTTTATGCAAATCTTCCCACACAGTGACGTAGACATGTGGGGGCGTGTTTAAATGAGGCATTTAGTAGGAGGAGAAGATGAGTCTTAACTTTTTTAAAGAATATCTCTTAGGGTTTCAGACTTTCGTCTTTGCAACTTTAGGGATCTTATCTATGCACGAACAGCTTGTAACACTCCAAAGAGAAAGGAAAACTTGAAATCACATCATATGACCCCTTTAATGCTCTTGTCCTTCGATAAAATATGAAAATTGGTCTCAAATATGAATTCAGGTTCATCAAATCACAGAACAGACATTTTATAAAATAAATGTTTTGGATCTGAAGGGTAAGGGACGGAATATGTTTACTTGTGCACTTTGTTCTTTCTTCCTGTCTGCTGTGGCATTAATCGAAAAAAAGAGAAAAACGAGGTGAGCTTTTTGTGATTTTTGTCTACTATGATGGCTAAATAGCTTTTAAAGATGTTATTATTCTCTGCTTTTGAATGAATAACTGACAGCAAAATAACCATCAGCTTAATAATGAGGTTAAATGGAAGTGGTTCTGTTTCTCAACTCCAGTTGAAGGAAAAACTGACATCTTAAAAAGTCCATAACATATAAAAATGGCATGACAATCAGCGTGCGTCTTTTTTTTTCAGTCAGGCTTTACATAACAATCAACTTATATATAATATAAAAAGTAATTTAATAAAGTCATTAAATATTTTAAATAAGAAGACAAGGCACAAATCACAGTTTACTATAAAACTATTTGAGAAAAACAAATAGCAATTAATTATGCAAACAATGAATCCAAGAGAACAGTGCTTTCATTACCTGACTTTGTTAGTACAGCAGGACTACTGTAGCAGTCTTCTTCGAAAAAGGAGTTTTTGAATGCATGAATTCATTTCAGCCAGCAAGCCATTTATAGCTATTGTGCCTGACATCAAAGCTTTTCTAACAGTAACACTAACACAGAAGCCTATGAATTTTCAAAAAGAATTTCAAAGACGTGTAATTAAATTAGCCTAAAAATATATTTTAAACTATTTAACAACAATTATCCCCTTGTCATACTAATTTGATCTTACATAACCTTTCATTTTGTTACCATTTTGTCATTCAAAGCTCTGTTTTAGTGTCTGTATGCACAGAGTTCAAGGAAATATTGTTTTTTTTTTCCATGTAAAAAATGGCTTTAACATTAGAACCATTAGAAAACCAAAACATTTTGAAACACAAATAAACACTGGCAAGATGTTAACATGGTGGAAGAAAAAAAAAACACACTGAAAAACATTGGGATTCTTTATAGACTTGACAAACTTGCCACAATTACTTTTTAGGTATTAGCTAAATATCGTATAAAAGATTTTAAAAAAATGTAATAAATTATTACTTTTATTCAATATATATATATTTTTTTGTAATAGTGTAAAAGTCTTCACTATTGATCTTTTCAACTTTTGATCCATCAAAGTGTTGTGGAAAAAAGTTATCAAGGTTTTCACGAACATATTAAGCAGCACATTAATTTCAACAATGACAATATGAAATGAAGCACCAAATCGGCATATTAGAATGATTTCTTAAGGATAATGTAACACTGAAAACTGGAGTAATGGCTGCTCAGCTTTGCCATCACAGTAATAAATTACATCTTTAAAATATATTAAAATAGAAAACAGTTCTTTTAAATTGTAATAATATTTCACAATATTATTGTTTTACGGTATTTTTAATAATGAAATAAATGCAGCCTTGGTTAGCATAAGAGACCTCTTTAAAAAAAAAAAAAAAAAAACATAAAATTAATCTTACTGAGCCTAAATTTTGAATGGTAGTGTATGTCTGTCTAGTCAGCCTAGATAGAGGGTGCTTGAGGTTTCTGCGTAGCCTGCTTAGAAGAGCTCATTTTTGCAATTCCACTTGGTGCCTCTTGTGGCGCAGAAACACACTTTACCTGTAAGACTCCTTCCCAACATGACAGTTGGGTTAGCACACACCTCAGAACTATAAACATGCTGCCACTTGTTCACGTTTACTTTGAAATCTGTCTAGAGGAGGGGCATGTTCTCAAGGTAAGCCTGTCGGCAGGGAGAATCACAGACATGGGATATCTGACTGAGATGGTCTGCTGCCGCCTCACTTCTCACGTTCTCACGCTTTTCCTGTTCACTGTCAAAATAAGCTTGCACATCCTCCCACTGACATGTTCCTATCCAGTGCTTGCATAGACACATTAATACTACTAATTACTTGCATGGTAATCTCTGTAGGACTGTATAGGAAATGTTTTTTATCACATTGGAAAAGTGTATTTTAGAGGGAGCACATCATTCATGTTACAGATTATATAATAGTGTTATTAAATTACATTTGATTAAATTATTGTTTTTTTTATAGATTTACTAAAGTAGTCTAAACATAAAAAAGCAGAAATGAGCATGCAAAATTAAATATCCAATAACAAGCAATAATAATAATAATAAACACTTTAATAATCAGCCTAAAATTGTACCCATATTGTTCATCCCTATTAAAAATATAACCCATCTCAAGCCCTTCAAAGAGCATGTATATTTGCTAAATCTGTGTGGGAGAACTTTTTAAAATGTTATTTTAAATGTTAGTTAAGGACACAGTTATACAATTAAGCATATGGATTCAGTCTGTTATCCTCTCATGTGGCTCTCCGAAAATGGCTTGTCATGGAATCTCAAAGAACCAGAACCTTGTCGGTCTTTGAAATCCTGTGTGATTGTTTAAAATCAGACCCATACAGCTTTTTGGGATGACCCCTCCATGCAGTTCTTCCAACCACTGACACATGGATACATCTAGAAGAACCCTTATGGTTATTTTGAGTGAGCCACTCAGTCTAATGTCACAAGGCTCAAATGCTCCAAGGAACACTAGCGGTCCCAATGGAGAATCAAATGGGAAACATATGTAGTTAGCCGCACTGTGGGGTCCACACTTCTAATTACATCATGAGCATCAACCAACCACTCATTCAACCTCAAAGCAAAGTCAATGCCAGAGTGCACAAATGTTCAAATATGTGCACTTAAAGGGTGTTTCCAAAGACTTTAAAGTGCCCTATTTTCTGTTTGTTTGCTTAGCTTTTTAATAGAGACATTTCAGGCAATAATCTGTGCAACTTTTCCCTAGACACAGTTTGGCTTTATAATATACAACATATTATAATGTGGACCATTTTACAATTTAGACTATTTCATAAACTAATATTTGTATTACCTAAAATGTAGAAAGTGTATTTCTCTCAAGACCACTATCGTCAATATAACTTACGATTAGCATACATTTTAGGTTTTTAGCATACATTCAATGATATATTCACTGCCAAGTCCTGACTGGACGAGAGGAGGAGCTGGGGATGGAGGTGGGTGATTAGCTCCTGAGCAAAGCGATAGCTGCTGAATAATGACTGAAGGGACCTTTTGAAGGGAATTATGATTGGTGTCATGATCCTATAGGTAGACGTGGATCATATGAGTGTCAGCTGATGCGAGCTTGACTAACATGGCCTGCCAGAACTATCGCTTACGCTCCATTAATACATAATTATTTGTATAAATAAAACATTTCTATAACACATACTAATTTTATCATATTTTAATGTTTACATAATATTATTTTAAAGTCCTAGTAGATTCAAACATTCATTCAATTCTGCACTTTTTTGAATAACCAGTTCCAACAGCTTACATTAAAACAATAGTTTTCTTACCGTTATATTTCTTACCTGACTGGAAGGTTCACTGTTTATTGACTCTGTTTTGTAGCTTTCAGACAGGCATGAGTGGAATCGGCTAGGTAGGGTGGCTGTGCTCCCCACTTTCATGTGACTGGATATCAGCTCTGAGGAGCCAATGACTGGACTATAATCGGTCGGTGTGTCCTGAGGGGTGCTGCTTTCTGGGGATGTGACCTCTGCCTCCATGGAGCTGTAGCCATTCTCATGCTCAAAGTCCCGGCTATCTTTACTGTCTTTGCTGTCACGAGTGAAGGAGGAGCGGGAAATGACACCAAATTTGCGGGTTCGTTTGCTGTTCTGTCCATTCTGTGTGGTGTTGCCTGCAGGCTCGGAGGAGACACTGCGCCGGTGCTCATTAGAGACATCCACAGAGTTGCTCCCTCTGCCATTGCATGGAGGGAGAGGAGCCTTGCGTTTAATTCTTCGCAACATGATCAGGTAGATGCAGCCTCCATTCCAGCACTGGTCCGCCAAATAACTGTGAAGAAATAAGAAAGAAAATGAACAAACTGCTACTACACAATCACAATGAAAGTTTTTCAAAAGTTTTCTCCCTCAGTACAAAGGATTACAGAGCTGTCAAATCAAAAATTTACAATCACATTAAATACACTGACCTGCAGTCAAATGCATTTTTACAGATCACACCCAGGTGACCTATTTTCTCTGTGGAACACCAAAATAAAATTATTTTAATAGTATCTTGTCCACTCTTTCACATGCAAGTGAATGAAGACTTGGGATGTAAAGCTGGTAAAACCTAAAAACATATCCACTGTAGCTCTGCTTTGTGCATTCAAGAGAGCTCATGAGGAGTACTGTGTTTCTTTTAAACCAGATCTGTTCAATAGAATGGTTAATGGAGTCCACAATACCAGTCCAAATTCTTGCTTATAAATCTGATCTGGTCCTTGAGTTCAAACACTGACTCAATCAATGATCTGGCTAATATCGACCTAAATTTTGGTCTGGTTCTCAGATAAAGTTACTTTATGACTTCTAAAGAGTTAGAATATAACACACAAGTTGCTTGGTCCACTTCTATGATACATTTATGGTACGTATTGTCAGTCCTCATACTAAGAAGGTCACGCATGATATTTAATGGTTTAAAAAAATAAGCAGCACCACTGTTAAAAATAATAATAATAATAATAATAATAATAATAATAATAATAATAATAATAATAATAATATAATAATAATAATAATAATAATACATGGTTCTTGAGCATCAAATCAGCATGTTAGAATGATTTCTGAAGGACCTGTTTAGCCATCACAGCAATAAATTACATTTTAAAATATAAAATTTCATTAATATTTAACAACATTACTGTTTTTAGAGTTTTTTTGATCCAACAAATACAGTCTTGGTGAGACTTCTTTCTAAACATGAAAACTCTTACTGACTCTTTTGAACAATAGTGTATATTGCACCTTTTGAGTTTCATGGAAGATCATATGACAAAATCATACAAGTTTTAGAAGAACATGAGGAAGAGAAAAATGCCAGAATGTTCATTTAGTATGAATTATGCCTGTATAGTTCAGAGAGCAAACAAAGGAGCTTCTAAATCTGTCATAATTAATAGTTATGGAATTATCTGGGATTTCTTGAAATAAGGAAGGGCACTGATACAAAAAGTGCAGAGCATATTTTACACCTTGTCTGGACAAGTGCAAAGACAGAGTCATGATAGAAGAAACCAATATAGTGATATACGGCACCTTAGGGACATGTCCCAGGACACTGTGTCAGCCAGTACAACTTATAAGTTTAACTGCTAGCAGCAGAAAACACTTTCACAGGTTTATCTTATAAGACCACACTTTTAGCTCCTTTCTCATGTGATTCTCATAAAGAGTGCTTAGATTGACATATTTAGCTGTATACTGAACATGCCTGACAATGTCAGCTGGTTTTGAGAGCTGAAATATTATTATACATTAACAAGGTAAAATGATCAAAGTTAATCATTTGTGTTGCTTGTTTTGCAAAGTTTGGTTTTAATGATGTCATATAATAGGTGACCTCAAAGCACAAAGCATGAAGGATTTATATGTTTGGTATTCCACTCCACAGAAGAAAGTACTGCACTGTAAAAAAAAATCTGTAACTTTTATGGTAAAAAAACAGCAGCTGTGGTTCCTAGAATTTTACTGTAAAAAACACAGTAGCAGCATTTTAGGTTTTAACTTAAATTTACAGTTAAATACCGTAATTTCATTAACTGATATAATGTTAATATACCAACCCACTGAAGTACTGAAATCTGTTTTGTACCTTTGTAAACACTGCACCAAAAGCAGTTGGCGATGAGAAAATCACATGATGAACCAAAGCCGCTTTTAAATATTAACATATACAGAAGGTGCACAGTGTCATTCATACAAACACTAAACACCATCATGGTAACACACATGAAACTGAAATAATGCAATAAACATTAATTGAACAAAATTAGATGTAAAATACAACCCTACACAACTGATAAGAAAAAAACTAAGAAGAAACATAGTTATTTCACCAAAAACACATCAAATGAAATGTAATGGGAATTCTGGGAATGTCAATTCACGGTTATTTACTTTATCTTTTTCACTTCCAAAAACGGTATACTACCATAAAAATTACATGTAATGTCCAATAGAGTTTTTCACCGTATATAGTAGGGGAACTTACCGTTAATCGTTTAACAGGTTTTTACTTTAGCATTTGTAAAGTCATTTTTGGAATGACATGACAGCAAATAAATAATAACTTCATTTTTGAGTGAACTATCCCTTTAAAGCAGACCAAATAAAAACACAGACAAACTGCTGAACAACCATCTATCATTAAGAAATGCTATATTAGATCAAAAGAGCACACATACCTTGAGTTAAAATGAGTCAAAAATGATAACTGTTGATTATTCTCTTGAAACTGTAATTAAGATTATTATTTACAATTATCGTAATTTATATTGAGTGTTTATTCCATATGTTTATTCCATATTTCTAAATGAAAATAAGCAAGCTGAAAACACTCAAACTGAAAAACGTTTTTTGCTTGTTGACATCTATACAGTATATCCAGCGTTATCAGTAAAATTAAATGGTACACTGTATGTTACTATTATTCACCTCTTAAAGAATGTATGTTTCATGGCATACTTCACTTAAAGTAGTAGTCATGTATATGACAACCTCTGAGTTTCAGCTCAAATCATCTGTCAAAAAGATGCATTCTGCACTCTGGCCAGCTGCTAATGACAGAGTGAGGTCACCCAAGTCTGTTGTTTAGATGATTACAGAGCCTGGACGTGCAAACATAGCATATGAATTCATCATCATGTTTTTAAATAAACTACATGCATGAATCATGATAGCTTCAGGTCTGATTCTCTCTGGAGATCAGGATCAATGAGGTATGTAAATGCAGTCATATTAGATCTCATGGAACTAAAACATGCAAGGACTGAAAGTACTGGCAAGTTAAAAATACAACAAAGTGAGGAATATTCAGGAAATGTCAATGAAGATCACAATTCCCTGAAGAAGAAAGCAGAGTTTTTATGCAGTTTCTGACAGCGTGCTTCCTTGTAAGTTTCAGACGTTTTCAGGTAAGAAAACACATCTCTGGAATTTGTTGGTTTGACACACTGTCTAAAACTCTAAAGCAGATGTGGTCTCATTTTTGTTCAATAGGAGACAACAGACTTTGGGCCTCTAGTGTTCCTTTACTGTGGTGTTTCTTTCCTCTCCGTCATGTAGCTGATAATGAAACGTGTCTGACCCATTTCTGTCGTGATCTGTTTTTTGTGAGCTTCCCTTTTTGATAAGAACAAAGTTTGTAATGCTGTGGGACTCGAGACAACAATCGTCCCACATGAAAATCAATGGAAAAAGGAGAAAATATGTCAGCATAACTCAACCAAATCTATCTTGGCACAAATGTAAAATCCAAATGTGCTTTCCTAGATTCTGATGACGGTCCCAATCGCAACGGCAGACTGGAAAAGTTGCACTGCATTCCAGAGGATTCAGATAGATGACACTTCATCTGGCTTGGCTGCGTAAAAAGCTTATTGTACGCTGCAATGCCATTATCTTCTTTGTAGCCTTTAAAACCTTCACAATTCTACTGCAATGATGTCCTTCCAGATAACATATATCACATGTGGACAACTGCTGTGCATGTCTCAACACCTCCATCCTGTCTAACTGCATTTACAGTGCCACCAGAGGAAAAACAAGATGAAAATGTTTTAGGAGAAGTTGTTTGTTTTCTTTAGAATTTTTGAAGTTGCAACGAAACTTGACAGTAACGGATTCGGAAAAGAAAAAATGTGGGTGTTGCACTTTTGCTACTAGTTTGTAGTCGGGGTTTAATGATTGTAAAAGTTTGACATGCATCACCAGAGACAAGTTTGTTGATTTACCGGAAGATCCATTTATGACATTTTTATTCAAGAATAAACAGTCAAATAAGTTAAAAAAAGAAATAAATGCATGGATTAATTGTTTACAACAAGATTAATAGAACAATATTTAGAAAATAAATTAGGTAAATTTTTCAAATTTCATGCCTGTTTACCCAAAAATGAAAATCCCATCTTCAATGACTCTCCGTCATGTCATTCCAGAAGACCAGACTGAAAAATATGTGTGGAGGAACAAACTGAAATAAAGCCTGACATATAATATTTGATTTGTGACACACAGCTGATATATTTTTAGTAAATAACAAATTCAATTTTGGCTATTGTTTGACTTCAGAAGACATATAGTCCATGTTTGAGTCTCTAATTGTGCTTTTTCATAATTTTAGTTCATAATTTATTATAAAGAAGGAAAAAAAAAAGCGAAAATATGAATCAAAATTTCACACTTTGTGTTCCACAGAAGAATGTCAAAGAGGGTTTGGAACAACATGAGGGTTAATAATAACAGTTTGAACTGATGAACTGCCTCTTTAATAAAAGAGAAGGAGTGTCTTAAGTCTGCAGCTCTAAACGTGATTTATATACATGATGTCATGATGTAAGTTCAGTCCGTGTCATTACTTACTTTTGCTAGACCATTCAACTCAAGCTTTGCCAACCCACACATGCTGGATCATGAGTACAGGGCAACATAAACATTACATTACCACACAATAAAGGGATATAACAAGACACTGTAATGGCGCTCATCAGCCTCATATCAATCAAAAGCCATAAACTCCTTTCATTTAGGCCACTGATCAAACATTCAGCCAACTACCATCTGTCTCTCAGATCCCGAATGATGGATGAATACCACAACGCAAAATGCAGGGGAAGAAAAAAAGATATCAGTGGAGGCATCGAAGGAAAGAAGGAACATGGATGCAGATGAATGGTTAAAAAACGCAGTCAGCTCTGTTTCTCAGCAGGTGTGTGCCATGCACTGATAGAGTGCTTTCAGACGATAGCCAACATCAGTGTCCCACTGAAGCAGACACAAGTTCATTATTACACTCGAGATAATCAACTGAAGTGAAAAAAGAGATAAAACCCAGCCGTTCTGAAGACCTGTCATGCAAATTCAGCAGAGTCTGATAAAGACCGAACAAGAAGAAAAACAAGCCATGATCTAAGAAATTTAAGCTGCTGTAAAAGCTAATGGGTCTCAGAAAAACCCAGCAACGGGTCTGCATTGCCTCTCTCAGACTAAACCACAGCTGCAATAGGGAAATCCATCTATTTCAGCCAAGCACAATTTAAGCAGAACAGCGACCAACACGGGCTGGCTGAAATGTCTCAAAGTCCTCGAAGCCCGCAATCTCTCTGAGCTACATGGAGTGATTTGTTGTCACAAAGTGGAGGACATCCCATTTCTTGTATTGGATTTAGATACTTTTCCACCATATTTGCTATGACCAAAATGACTCAAACAGAAATACCATTGAGGGTTAGGTGCAAGATATTTTGTCACATTATGACATTGGATTACAGGGGGCATGAGAGGAATACAAAGGACTCTGATCATGGTCATCATCAGGACAGGGGTAAAAACCCTCTAAATGTATGGCTCCATGACAGGATAATGTTTTTAATCTTTAAGCAGATGCACTTAGGAGTTCCTGCCAAACAGGGTGAATTCCATCAATCTGGTGGAGAGGAGAAAGGAGAAAATTCTTCTACCACTTCACACCCACAGTCAAGCGTTTGTCATGATTTGTGTAATGAAATTGAAAGATGAGATATGGCAATGCAACAAATAGATGGTGACCACATAAAAGAGAAGAAGAGTCAGGAGCAAGTTTATAAAAACTGATTTCTGTTTTATGGACATCTGATATCAATGATTATTATGCAATGATTGAAACTATTATTACATAAGCATTACTATCCAGATGCTGAAAGACGTTTCAACTCCACTTTTTCAGATTATTTTTATGTGTGTGTAGGGTCTGATGAAGATGGCTCAGGCTCCAAGCAAAGACTCTGTGTCCAAGCTGAGATCTATATAACGCTTCAAAACCCTTTTGAAATAGAAACTTTTCAAGGACGACTGTTCAGTGCAAAACACACATTAAAAACAATCTAAAATCAGAAATTTCTGACTCAGCACATACTCAAAACCAAAACTCTGACATTTCTTTAAATACTATTTTAAAAGTATCTGTCCAACTGCTTCTACATTAGTGGTTCTTGGCTGGTTTTGCTTAAGGATCTGTGACTTTATAAAGTGGTGACCAACACAAGAAACTGTCAAAGCATCATGTGATTGACTTGAAGGGAACAACATGTGAATGAACAGGCACATTAACAACAAGCTCTAGAAAAATAGAATTAAGATTAGGCTCGGTGCCTCAAAAAATTACTGCAAGAAACAGACGTCACAATAAGCTAACGATATTGAAAAAACAATTAGATTAACAAACAACAAATCTTATTCAAAAAGCTTATTTGTGAAGACATGAGGAAGACGTTGTGCTGTATCATTTGATTAATAAAATCACATTATTAGGTCATACAGTGGCCCTAAAATTATTTGGACACATGCATTATATAACCAAACCACAAACCATAAAAAAATTATGCTATAGACCTTTTCTGAGAACTAACTTTTCTGAGTTTTAAATGACTAACCAATTAGTCTTATGGAGATTTTAACAGATGTACAAATTTCTCCTCAAGTTCACACTGGTATCCTAGACGACATATTATTTTAAATATAAAACTTAACAAGTGTCTTTTTGTGATATTTGTCTGGAAATCATTCCCTAGATATTTTGTTATTTATTGTAGTCATTTATACATTTTTAAGTGGTTTAAGTGTCCAAATACTTTTAGCAGTCACTGTATAAAAACTTAACTTCAAAGTGTTTTTTGGACCACAGTAGAGCATGAAAGTTTGACATAATGTGAATTTCATGAAGTGTGTTGCTATGTCAACAAAAAAATCCCACAAATATCAAATATATTCATGTCATTCATGAACAAAGCCTGAATCAACTCTGGCTTAAACATTGAAAACCACTCTCATTATGCATGACCCCAAAGTTTGCTACTTCCACAATAATCATTTAAATACTGTGTGTAATTTTTTTCCATCCTGCTTCATCCGGGGTAACTGAAACAAGGTCTTTTCGAAGAATCCAAGAACCAATGCTGGCCAGAAAATTAAGGAAATCGTGTTCTCGCTGAGCTGATTAGCTAATGATGTGGTTTAGAAAAGAGTTCAATATGAGATCAACTTCTAGGGAAAAACACGGAAATAGAATCATTACAGAGTCTAAACAGATTGAATAATACAATATGAGCTAAACTCTTGAAATTATGCACCATACATCCTCATGAAATGCCAAAAGAGCAAACGAGGTAACATAGACAAGGGTGAGGACATTCATCTAGCTTTTAACAAGAGGTTCAAATGTCCAACCACAGACATTTACACTTCTATTTTCACCAGCCCCAAGGTATTGGAATCAGCTATGCTTTTTAGTGTCTGAAATATTTCTAAAGGTCAAAAAGACAAACTATTGAGCATATTCACTTAAAACTTACACTGAAGCGAAAAATCCTATGAATGATTACTAGGGATGCGGCGATTCGATACTGCCATTCTTTGCCAGATCAGGTATCGGTCAGACAGGATCGTTCCAACACCAATATTGTGTGTACTATTCTGTGTTATTGTAAAGCCCTTTTAGTCGGCTGGCATCAGGATTAGATGGGTTCTGAAAAAATGGTTATCGGTGCATCCCTAATGATTACCGAGGAATCCTGATTTGAGCATCCACTGCTGATGTCATATTTTATGCTTCTAAATCCAATTCCTGATATAACTTAAAACAACTTATGGGTATTTTATCTTGCCACCACAAGCAGCTCTGCATTTGAATGCTCTCAGATGGAGAGACAGATGTCAGGACAACACAGAGCTTCTCATTTCTATGTGTGCAGTTTTGCTTGCGTATTATGGAAGTGTGTGTGTTGTAGTTTGAATACACAGGTTTTTACAGTAGTTTACTATACTGGTAGCACTGAAATATAGAGATTTGATTTAGGAACTTCACGTTTTTTATGGTTATCTGTTATCAAACGCACAAACCTCAATTAAACAAGGTCAGTCTCTTGTTAAACACCTTCAGGAGCCCATAAAAGCAAAGATTTACACTATCATTTAACAATTTAAGATCAGTAAGATTTTTTATAGGTGTTTTTGAAAGAAATATTTTATGCTTAGTAATGCAGTAATACTTTAAAATTGTTTTACAATTTTTATGTTAATATATCTTAAAATGTAATGTATTTCTGTGATGCAAATCTGAGTATTCAGCATCATTACTCCAGTCTTCAGTGTCACATGACCCTTCAGAAATCATTCTAATATGCTGATTTGGTGATTAAGAAACATTTATTTCCAATGTTGAAAACAGTAGTGCTGCTCACAATTTTCGTGGAAACTGATACTATTTTTTTCAGGATGCTTTGATGACTAAAAAGCATTTATTTGAAATCAAAATGCTTTGTAACATTATAAATGTCCTTAAAGTGGTGGTTGAGCAGCTTTTTTCGAAGGCTTGATTGTGTTTATAGGGCACAGTGTAATGTGATCATGCTTTGTTTTTTAAAAAACACATTATTTTCACATATTTTACCATCATTCTACACCGCTGTTTCGTTCTCGTTAAAACGGTCTGTTGAGTTCCTGGTTCTATGAAGCCCCTCCCTCAGAAACACCAATCGATTAGCAGGCTCAGTGCGTCTGTGATTCACTAACCGCCTAGTGCACGTTGTCTGGAAATGTCTTACCATTACGGGTAGTTGCATTTTCCCGGGGGGTTTGTGATGTCACAAACTCGGGAAGAAGCTTGTTGTAGTCCCTACCAGCCTTTTTTGTAGTCCTTGAACATTGATTTCTTTAAAAGAAAATATCTTCATTTGCATTGAACTTTGAGTGTCATGTCACAGTAACATTACACACTAACTAAAGTAAAAAAAAAAAGTGAAATCATAATCAACCATCCCTTTAAAAATGTACTGACCTCAAACTTTTGAACAGTAGTGTATACAAGATAATGAAACAGGGAACCACATATCCTCACTCAGATTATCAGAGACAGATGGTCATTCACCTCTAAACCAGTTAGGTTTTGGTTCGTTCGTTTGGGACAGGGACAAGAGTCAAACAACCCAAACATGACCTGTTGCTTAAAACAGAGCTTAGTTACCACAAAACCTGTTCCAATTGGTTGCACAAATCTATTATTCCCTTTGGGGGCTCAAAGGAATTCAGGGATGCACTCATCGCCAAATCCGACAACGACAGTGTCCTCAAAAACAGCACATCTTTTAAAGCAGTGCAAAAATAGTTCATAAAGAACATCAACAGAGAAGAAAAGTGTTTGGATTATTCCACAGAATATGCCATGTACAACCCCTTTACTGAAGTCTCAGGATGCAGAATTGCAGTAATACATTTTGTGGAGGGAATATTCAGTGCAATAAGTTGACCGAAGCACTTTTTGTTCATTCATAAATTCGAGCCTGTGTCAAGAGGGTTTCACAAAGCAGTTTAAAACACGGAGGATATAGAGTATCTGACTTTGTGTAGTGCTGCTGTGGAGCTTATGTGACTCAGAGATAGATTTATAGTGTCTATTTACACAGCGCTTCCTTCACAGATAGAGCACTTCCATTCACAAAGCAGCATCTGCAGTAGCTGATGGTCTACTTTTGATTTCATCCACTATGAGTTCAGATAAGACCACTAGGCTTACATGAAGATAATACCAGCAACTTATAATACTGAAAAAATAACAAATGAGATTATGACACACATAACAGCTGTAGTAGACTGCCATTTTAAGAGTAAACCAAAACGGAACTGTTTATTTTTTTATTATAATTATTGCCAATAAAGAGCAATTCAGGATTTAGTAAGTGAAAGACTGATATTGGAAGAGACTAAGTCAGATTTAATGGGTTAAAGCAGAGGTTTCTGCAACAAACATCAAAGGACATGCTGTCAGACCAGGTTTTCACAGATATTTGTCAAAATAAGAAGCATGAAAAACATGTTGAATTTTGTGGAAACTGACATTTACCCCTAAAATATCATTAGCAATTATTATCTGATAACTGTCAGCCCATGCAACAAAAACTGTATTACTGAAAATAATCTGAAAGATTTGGATTACTTACTCCTCAGAAAGCCGTAAATATTAAGTCAAGCTCTTAAAAAACTTGTCTATATCTCTTCCCTAAAACATAATATATCGAACATTAAAGAAGCTATATAAAGGCATAATACAGCAATAACTTGACAATTCGTGTTTTGTACCTAAAACGTTCACTTGCCCCCCTTCATCAACATCATCATTCATGCAGTAAGGTCCGTTTCCGACAGCTGGCACGCGCTGCTTGGGCTCCCGTGAGTTCAATAATAATTGCAATCATCCGTATACAGTCCATGAGCGACTTTACTGTATGTTCATGAAAATGTCTGTAACAGCTCCAGCGACTCGTCCCTTTCATGTGGTCTACTCAAGCGCTTGATTAAAGTCCATGGCTGCTCTTTTCCACAGGACAGCCTGCCGTAGATACGGACATTGTCCGTGGCTCTGAGATTGTCAAACAAAAATACGGCTCAGGTCGCCGCTCGCAAACTTCGCCTGCGCGCCTGGGATCCATTACATCACACACCATCCAGCGCGTCTGTTGTACCTCAGCTCAGCGGTTGAGAGATTATTCGGATCGTCCCGCCCCTGCTTCAAACTCCCAACTGAAGACACACTCACAGTCAATCTCGGATACATGACACACTAAGAAATACACAGTGGCGGTGTTTCAAATCCTAGTCAACTGCCTTCTTAGACAGCATTTGGATGGCGCTATGATTAGGGACGGTTCCGATTCATGCTAACTCTACGCTAATTTCAGTTTCT
The DNA here is from genome assembly GCF_018340385.1 of Cyprinus carpio. Taxonomy (NCBI): domain Eukaryota; kingdom Metazoa; phylum Chordata; class Actinopteri; order Cypriniformes; family Cyprinidae; genus Cyprinus; species Cyprinus carpio. The sequence goes on from NC_056576.1 coordinate 23,984,581, forward strand.
GCTCAATTAAAAATTATTTTAGTAGAACACATTTGAGGTAGAACTATTTTAAGTGCTTAGGCTACAGTTAACGCTAAATGATGAGATTCATTCATTTCTATAAATTACCACTGATTACAAAAAAACAAAAATCTAGTCATATGAACAACCCACAAGTAGCCTATGATTCAATATTGATTGCATTCTCATTAACATAAAGTTCGAAACGCAGTTATAATCATATCGGAGACGGAAATAACGCTCGGTTCACTCGTTTGTAACTGCACAAAAGTTCATCGCTTCTTTTAATGATTCGTAAGTGTTTGTAATTGACAAAAAGAACCAGCTCAAGAGTTTTTTCGTTAAGGAATAGGACTGATTGATCTCAGTAGCAGGAAACATTAGACTATTTAGTAGCACAGTGCTGCGTGCTGCTAGATGCACGTGCGGGAACTTAAAGAAACTTAATGAAAATCATTCGGTTCCGTTTCCGTAATGATGAGCAGACTCAAGGTCTTGAGACATAGGCCTAGTTTCCAGTTTCATGGAAAGTCCCTATGCAGCGCTTGACCTTCTAACAAACAATATTCTGTGAGTTTTAAAAGTGTATCAGGTGGAAACCACTTTACTGTGACTTCATCTACTTCTATGTTATAATGTAAAGTGATTATTTCCATCACAAACATTAGAGCCAAGCAGGGGTACAGAGCTTGTTCAAAATATTTTCTACTTCGCCATCTATCTCCACACACATGTACTGCACAATGAGAAGCCTATACCTCATAATATGAGTAATCATTCACTAAAAACCTAGTTATGGAGACAGATTAGTCTCATATATAATTCACGCCAAAAACATGATTCACACATGCGTAAACAATTTCACATGCATGAAACGCCAGGGCTTCTATGGGCTTCTCTCTTGACGTCTCCCCGATTGCCTGCGAGCTTCTGAATGCACTCTCAGTGGCTTATGATATGATTGGTTGAATGGTAAGCTCGCATCTGATTGGCTAAAGAGTACGACAGACCCAAGTGGCAAGAGAGCTCTGCCAGGAAAGTCTCAAAAACACACACACAAATCCGAGTGGATTCGTAGTAAATGACGATTTGTACATTCAGACACTCGTACATTTTAAACATTCAAAGGGTTTTTATGCACAGTTGTATATCTACAAATTGTGTTTTGCATTTGTGAAATGTATTTTATGAATATATATTTTTGTTTTGCGCATGTGAATTGCTTTTTGTGAATATTTTTTTTTTTTCACGCACGTGAATGTTTTTTTGTGTGTACGTGAATTAGGTTTCATGCATGTGAAATTGTTTACGCATGTGTGAATCGTGTTTTTTGCGTGAATTATATTTGAGACTAATCTGTCTCCATACCTAGTCACTTAAAACATGTTTGCAAGGTTAAGATGTTCTGAACATGTTAAATAGGATAAATGTTTCTGAGATTTAGGGCTGCATTTTGACTTTTGCAAATATTAGATATAGTACAGCATCATCTCACTTAGTCTTTGGAATGCTGTATAGTTTACTAATATGGAAAGTATTAAACAAACAATTTAGGTTTCGTGTAACTGTCATATAATAATTTATAAATGAGGAAATGACTGTAAACAGCTTTTTTCTGGTTTGGTGACAGATTTGACAAGACCTGAAGGAGTTACAGTCATTCTGAAGGTGGTGAGCATTTACCTTGATCCTGAAGATACTTTATGATTAAGTCACTAGTTTTATATGTTTTAATCATCCATTCAAGACAGATTTGGAAAACCAACCTCACTTTGCTGTCCTCCCTCTTGAAAGGATATTTATATTCCAACAAAAAAGATGGAAAAAACACTTAATTTAAAGCTGAAGGGAAAGGTGTCTCCACCATGTTATGAAAATATCAAATAAACAAAAAATACCATAAATCGTAATGGTCTGCACCTGAGTGTGTGCTGGCAGAAGCCTGTTTTCATTATGAAAGACATTCGGTCGCGGTCAGCAGTCTGGCACTCATTCTTTACATAACTCTGAGGGGTTTGTGGGGAAACGTCCCAAAGACAGCAGCATCATTCACAGCACTCTATAGCCCTTCACAATATTCAGAGACTTGAACATACAATCCATTGTATCTTTGCTGTTGTATTTATTTAGCAAATGCAGAAAAATTATCATATAAAAACCAGATGTCAAAAACCTAGTTGCTGTATAGCGCTCAATTTATTTTACACATTAAAAAACAAATGAGTTTTCTTTCCAGGAGACAATAAAAAGTAACAGTAAAATACAAAACTAGTGCTGGAATATGGCTGAAATCAATACTTTTCTAGTAAACTGTTTAGCACTACAGAGACCTGCAATAAAGGACAGTACAGCTACATACTTATATAAATAACAGCAGACCTTAGGGCACAGTTTAGTGCAAGTAACAGGATTCTCATCTGGAATAACTAGAAAGTTTTGTTCTACTGCCCTCTAATGGAAAAATCCACAACCATACAGTTATAACTGTACAGTCTTTTCCCACCACACATAAAATCTCTGCAGGGTGCCCTGAGAAATCACACCTAGACTCAGTAAACAGCAATAAAAGAGTCAGGGGAGCAGTCTATTATTTAAACCAATCTGAATACTAAACAGTCATAAACACTAAGTAATAAACTTGAAATTAAAAAGGGTTTCAAATCAAATTAAACCTTGAAAGTATTTGAAGAAAAGAAACCTTGTGTTGTAGTATCTTAAATAGGACATGTGTGACTTTCTTACACTTGCACTTACCTTCAATTCAATTTTGTGATTCCACAGACTGAGCTAAGATTTTAAAAAACGTAAAGACGCACTTGGTCCTGTGATGTCACAAATCAACCTTGCTCAATCAACCAACACTTTCCACAGAAAAGCCACAATGGGCATGACTGAAAAATCACAGAGGCAGACATGGTGGAATGTAATTTGTGGGGCTTCAAACTGGTATGCTCCACAAACCAGAAAGCATTACCTGAATATCCGGATTGCACAGAGGAGGCTCACCACGACTGAGGTGAGACCCTTGAGCAAGGCACTGAACCCCTAACTGTTCCCCCGGTACCGCAACATTATGGCTGTCCACTGCTCTGTGTGTGTGTGTTCACTACTGTGTGTTTACACTTGAATGGGTAGAACACAAATTCCAAGTATGGGTCACCATACTACTTGGCCACATGTCACGTCACTTCACTTTAATCCTCAGGCCCATCTGTGACCACAGAAATCTGGGGGTTCCATGAGACTCAGTGTTATTCTCATGGCACAGGGTTTATGCACAGTGGATGAATGATTTGGACATTACTTTTTCCAGTGAAGCAAGTGCATTTGGGAATTTAAGACAACCTTTATTGTGAAGTTATGACTATATTCTGTTTATAACATTAGGCTGACTTACTGAAAAAGTATGATATCTGAGCATAGCGCTGGGCGGTAAGACAGTATATATCGTTACCATGGAATAAGGTTTCGGTCGTTAGAGATTTTGCTGTATCGTGTATTACGCAGTATGCAAATATATCTGTGTAACATAGTACTACTTAAAAGTTATATAAATAACGATAAGGAAACATATAAGGAAACATGCATGAATGAGAAAATAAAGAGTGGGACGCACCTGATAGTTATTAAGCGCAATAAACAGTGAAAAAGAGCTCAATCTGCAGCTCTCTCAGACCGCATGTGATCGCAAAAACACAACTCTTTTGTGCTTGAATGGTCAAATTCGCACACAATTATGTTAAAATGGCCGTCGTCTGGAGTATTCACATAAATACAGAGATGTGTATCAGTATATTGGATCCGTGCAGTTGATCTTAAAGGGACAGCACCCTTATTTACCTGCTGCTGTCTGTCATTATTATTAATTTTAATCACTCACTGCACTTGACTGAATCACTTTTGGATCTTTAGTAAGAATCAGTTCATGTTTGATTGATACAGTGAAGACTATGCAGTGTTTTATTTAAACACTATATTCAATTTCTGTAATATTTCTTACTACATGTTAAATAAACCTACTGTAGCTAAATAAATTAAAAGTTCATATTTATTTGTTCTATTGTGTTTGTAATTTGCTTCTTTTTTTCTCATTTTTAATAACAAAAATAAAATAAAAAATAGCTATATCGAGCAATTCCATCTTCCATCTCAAGATTTGTTTAACAATTGTACACTGTACATTTTTTAATATAAGAATAATATAAAAATACTACAGTTGAAAATTTGAAATGGTTAAACATTGTCAAATTGATGTTTTTGGAAGTACAAACTATGAATTACCATATGAATTTATGGTGAGAAACAGTAACAGGACATTCCCAGAAGTCCCTGCATGACACATTACATATGATTATATATTATTTAAACCTTTTGTTTCTTCATATTTTTTATCAGTAATGTTTTTATGTGTTACATCTTATGTTTAGTTAATGTTTGTTGCATTATTTTAGTGTAATTTGTGTTCCCATGATGGTGTTTAGTATTTGTGTGAATGACCTTGTGTGCACCTTCTATGTATAAGTATAAGTATTTCTTCAGCTTGTGGAAAAGCTGTTTGTGATGCGTTTCAACCTCAATGAACTCTGATTCATCATGTGGCTTTCTTTCGTGCCACCAATTTTATTCTGGTGGTTCTCAGTACATAGAAAGTGGTAAAAAGCAGATCTTGTTTCAAGTAGATTGGTATATTAAAATTATATCACTTAATAAAACACACAGTAATATGTTGTTAAATATAGAGGCATCTCATAATACAGCAAACACTGTCACTGTTTTTTTTTTTTTTTTTTTACTGCAACCACGGCTGCCAGTTTTGATGTCATTTGGTTCATCCAAATGTCTGACTAAATTCTTATCCTTGGCATTTTAAAGAGTTCTAATGAATATTTTATTCACACCTTCACAATCTTGGAAGTCCTCCAGTTATAATTAAGAAACAACCAAGAACAAAACATTTGATCGGATGATTACAAGATATTTTCAATCAAGGAACATTCTTGTACAGTGTGATTTAACTGGACCACAGTGCCTGATTTGAGAAGCTCATATCCATTACAGTGGGAACATGGCACCAATCTCTTCACTAAAAAACAAAAGAGCCAAAGCTTTCATTTGCTTATGAGAAAAGTGCAAACTCAGACATAGTTAATGCCAGGGAAAAGATGGCAGTATTTCTCTCATTCATCCAAGCGGCAAGTTAACCAACCACAAAGAACTGGCCTGCCAATTCAGGACTCTGAGAATCAATTCAATGCAAACTTTATACTGACAGGATATAATCTTTATACTGACAGCAACTAGGCAGACTTATAAACTGAAATGTGTAATGTTTTATTGTGGTTTTGATAGGACAGATTGAGAGTCTAATATAGGTAATCAGTTTGTAAAGGGAAAATGTACAGTTCATAATTCACTCTGTGCGGCCCTTTATTTCTTCACACCTCTTCTCCAGACTCCAGGCTTCTGGATCCCAAAATCTCTGGAAAAATCCTTTAAATTAATTTAAACAGCTAATATTAAAATGGATCAGTTGATTCTAGCTCTCAAGATGAACAGTTATTTTTTCTGTTGCACTGAATCCAAGTAAAGTGTATCATTCTTAAGCTTGTTTTCTCCAATACTCTCTCATTGACCACGTTGAGAACACTTTGCATGGGCCGGTTGGAGCTGTGCCACTGAGCTATTTTCCATGCTCCCCACAGACAGATGCTGGGCAAGGCTGTTAAAAAATAGGGAAAAAAATACAGCTGGATCAAAATTACAAGAAGACACATTAAACCGACAAGGCTTTTTGTGTTGAGCTGCATTTGGGCCCAGATATTTAGCAATTTAATAATTAACATGAAAAATCAAGTTTCCATCATGTGTCTCCTTTTTTGTGTTTGAAAGCTTCGGTCCATTGCTTTTTGAACTGTGTCCAACCCTTGTCTCTCCACTCACACCAGACCTTCTACTGCAACAGTTCTCAGTGTTTGCACTCTTACAGATTCAGGCCTTATATCTGCGAGAGAAAACAAGAGTAATGCAGTAATGAGCAAACATAACCCTATGGCAGACTCTTAAACTGATATTTAACTAAAGGTTTGTGTGAGGAGAGGAAGGAAACAACTAATAAAAGGCTAGACCTCTAGAAAATTAGTCTTTGGTGCCTTCAGTAAAGACTGGATAGCAATCTGAAGCAGACTTGACTAGCATGAATTCTGGTTGATGCTTGATGCTGAAGCTTAGTGGGTACAAATCAGAATCACACTACCATTCAGTAAGGTTTTTGTTGTCATTGTTGAAAGAAATCAGTACTTTTTTCAGCAAGGATGCATTAATGACATTTATAATGTGACAAAAGATTTCTAATAAATGATTTTCTTTAGAACTTTCTATTCAAAGAATCTTGAAAAAATGTATCACAATTTCCACAAAAATATTAAGCAGTACAACTTTTTTAACATGGATAATAATAAGAAATGTTTCTTGAACAGCAAATCGGTATATTAGAATGATTTCTGAAGAATCATGTGACACTAAAGACTGGAGTAATGACTGCTGAAAATTCAAACGGAAAGCAATTATTTTAAATTGTAATAATATTTCAGTTTTACTGTAATATTACTGTTGTATTGTATGTTTAATCAAATGAATGCAGCCTTGGTGAGACGTCAAAAACATTAATAAATTGTACCGACCACAAACTTTTGAACGCTAGTATATGTTTGTAGCCATACAATGTGTTTTAGCAGGGAATATATTATCATATTAGATATATTATAAAATAATTGATTGCGTAAGTTATGTAGAGAGATTTTTTTTTTTTTTTTACATCTTTACATCAGTTGTACTTCCTACAAGCATATATTTTTTTTAAAAATGTTGTCTGAGCAAGTAGTGCTTCAAAATATGTTCTTTTACATTTCACTAATGAATGAAAGGCTTATGGGTTTGAAAAAACATAAGTAAGTAAATGATGACAGAGTTTAATTTTTTGGGCAAACTATCCCTTAAAGTCTGAAAATAAATATTCTTCTGGAATATTACTTTGATTTAAGTAGTCACCTCACCACCCAGTATTGTCACAAATCTCACAAAGCAGAGAGTTAAGTTAACTCTCTGCCTGCAAGCAGACAAGCAGTTACATTTTAAAACCTGTGCCTGGAAATTAAGCCAAAAATAAGGCATTTTGTCCACATAAAGGATTTTGTAGTTATTAATGAGTTTTCAGGTTTTTAGTCATTATTATGTAGTATAGTCATAGTTAGATATAATAGCAAAAGGAAAATCTACTAATAAAGAACCACAAGCATTCATTTGTTTTGCAGGTCTTACATGTAGTAAGCAGCTTATGCCAACAGGAAACAGACTGAGCTCTCGTATCAGAATAACAAGAAGAAATTCAGCCGTTTTTTCTCTCCCAGAGATGTCATGACATCAGCAGCTTTTCTTCAGCTTGAGAAAATGATATGTCTGTGAAAACAACTTTCTTGGTCAACAACACGTGCCACTCCCAGGAACCTCCTCCCTTTCTGTATCCTGCCGTCCATAAGTAGGGAATCAGTTATCCCAAAGCAGATTCTGTATGAACATTGCAAAACTTCCTATCATTTATCAGTTACACAATACAATTCCTAATTATAGAGCTCAAGTTACAGTGATGGATTCAACTCTTACAGACCACAACATTCACAGGACATTCAAAGGAAGTAGTCTTCATATTGGGTATACTGTATATAGGACTGTATAGGACACGATACACAATGACTTCTTTAATACTCTAGAAATCTGAAAAATATGCATATACATGCATATTTGTATCTGTCTGGTCAATGGTACCAGTGGCTGATTTTTAGAATAACCAAAGCTGTACAAGATTCAATCAGGGTTGCACAGAAAACATAATTTAGCTGCAATTTTATTATATTCTCATTCTGAATCAAAATGTTTGCAAACTTAATTAGAAATCTGGAATAACAAAATTAGCATCTAAAATAGTTTTTTTCAGAGAGCTAGAGTGTACTGGTAAAGTACTGGTAATGGGATACATTAGGGCCTTTCACACCGCAGGAACCTTTCCATAGTACCAGAACTAATTGTGGAACTACCCACTTTTTGGCGTTTTTCGCACCGCCGGAACTGGGTACGATTTTAGTACCGGACTGCCTTTTTCGAGAACCAAATTAACCTGCACAACTGGTACTACCCGTGACGTAAGTATACAATGATTTGCCAGACACGTACGAAAACGCCCTCACCCGCCATGATTTAAAAAGCAGTGTAAACATATTGTAAATATTGTGTCAACTTATTTCGCAAATATGGAGAACAGCGATAGATGGACGGACGCTGAAGTGCAGGCACTGGTAGCAAATGTAGCACTGCCAGTTGTCGTTGGAGATTCTTAGTCCTCCTTTCCGTTCTTTCAATCGATTTACGAATACATCGACATTCCATGTCCATTATTGTGAAACCCACGGGACACAACAAAAACACAGCTCCGAACATGGCGTCCTTCATCCTCGTGTTGTTAATGTTGGTCTTCTTTGTTTTCGTTGTTGAACGGCGCGCACAAATGACTCGTAGTTGATCAGCTTACATCATTTCCTAGTAGTACACAACTAAAGCGAAAGGCCCTATTGTCCAAGGTTCTGATTGCCAAGAAAGTAAAAAAAAATAAAAATAGCATTGCATGGCAGCATGGTGACCTTCAGAGTGCAGGTCCATCGTATGTTTTGGTTAGACGCAGACATTTGGCAGTCTCAGTGAAAGCTGAGCGTGTCAGCCAGTCCAGATGGAGGCCAAATACGGACAGACATGAGACTGTCCACACCACTGACACATGCAGCCGTCTGTCAGAGCTGTCATCATGAGGAAACAAACAAGGAAAGACCCACTGGCCCCGATCCAAGTACCATGCTCTGGGGCAATCCAGTCAACCCCGGGACACATGCTGACATGCTGTACATGGAAACAGGAACACTAACACACAGGAGACTCTGTTCTTGCTGACCAGCTGTGAGTCACCATCATACTCAAACAAAAAGCTGCCACCCAGTCAGATGAGGAGCTGTTCAGAAAAGGATTTTATCAAATCACATTAATGTGAAATCCTACTGATCGAACTTGTTGAATGTAGATATATTTTTACTCATTTTTACTCATGACATCCTCCACAGATTTGGCAATACAAAAAGCTGTCACTGTCACCATGTATTCCAAGCAAGTTCAGTCACAAGTTCAGTCATCTGTGGTTAATTTCAGTTACCACCAAAATAATTTTGGCTTTACATATTTACAAATTGAGGGAAATGCATATACTGTAGATATAGGGAATGCCATACTGTTAATACATGTTAAGTTTAAAATAACTTGGAGAGCGATTTTATTATGTCCAAGCACACTTACATCAAATGATGAAAGAGGGATGCTTTCAGTGCACAGTGCATTTATAAAACAGAGAGACTCATCGACAAGAAAAACTATTTAAATCAATAGCATATATTGTAAATCAGAGAAATTCAGAAAAAGCTCTATGCTTTCTTATTTAATGAACCAAACAAATTCATAAAAAAACAGAATATATCATATAGCTCAAGCTATTATATGGTAACTGTAAACTAATCCACACATCTTACCTGGCTCCGGTGACATCGACCCCAACCATCAGCTGTCCGTTCAGTGACAGAAGCTCATCTCGCAGTTTAATATCTCCACAACGGGCTGCTGGGCTGTTCTTTTTCACTTCAGTCACCCAAATGCACCCGACGTCCAAGACAGGGCCTTTATCGCCCTTCCTGCGCCTCCTCCTGACCCCTTTCTTCTTCCCCTCGGGGTCTCCGAAAATCGGAATGTTTCCAAAGCTGAGCCCGAACTCCGGTCCATCTTCCTCAGACTTGCTCAGGCAGACCGCCTTCAGCTCAGCATCGATTTCCTCTCTGAATTGGCTGCTACTGTACAAAGGACTCTCATCTTCAGCAAAGTTTAATTGGATGTATTCAACAAGCTTGCGGATGGCAGCCTGGCAAACACCACCTGTGCTAGTCCGAGGCTCATTGCCCTCATCTCTGTCCTTTTGTCGTGCCCAGAGCCAGTTCTCCAGCAGAGGTAGATGGCTCAGGGCATTTTCTTGGGTGATAGGCATCCTAGCTGCTGCTGCTGGGCCTGCCTGGGCCGCCCCTGCATGTTGAGTCAAGGCTCTCCAGTGGTGGCTGTAATCAAGCGCGTTAAAATGACTTCATGTTCCTCTCGAAATGACACAATGACCTCACAGACTTCAGATCCAGAGAGCTGCCGTCCATCGATAATACACTCAGACCACAGAGGTCCATGATGTCATCCGCAGTAACAAAAGGAAAGAGCAGAGATTTAGGAAGTAGGGCACGTTTATGCTTTGAGGGGTAACAAGAGAACGTGTGCCATTAGCGTGTCGTCTTGATGTGTGCCAAATCTGATTTCCAATACCATTATAGAGGAAAATTGCAGATTGCTGGGAGTCGAGATCTATCCTGACTCACAGGCGCCACAGACATCCACCTAATCAGAAAGAAAATAAATAGAAATGCCATTACAAAGCAAGTCAGCAGGCATGAACTCATGTTAAAGCGCTGCAGTCATGGCTCATTTGCTACTCAGCCACAGTACAGACAGGAACAGAAACTGGCGTAAGTATGACAACAAAGAAAGCTTCCTATATACCAGCTATTTTATTTGACTGACAGAATTCATTAACTGGAAAAGTTTCCAATAATAATCTTATGGGCCTTTTACAGATGTGTTATTTGGCTGTTTATACAGACTATGGGCCCTATCATACACCCGGCGCTATGCGGCGCAAGTGTTTTTGCTAGTTTCAGCCTGACGCAGTTCTCATTTTCCCGTCCTGTGCCGCGTTGTTTAAATAGCAAATGCATTTGCACCCATTTGTGCACCCATGGGCGTGCTGGTCTAAAAAAGAGATGTGTTCAAGTGCATTGTTTGTGCATTGCTATTTTGAGGAACTGAAAATTGACTGCGCCATAGACCAACTCAAACCTGGTCTAAAGTCTGGTGCAATACTTTTTCTTTGTTATTTAAAGAGCACGTTAAAAATATATGCGCCTATAGGCGGATACACAACGTGCATACACTTTGCTTATTACACACACAGGGACGCGCAGCACTCCACAAACATTTTTACAAATGTAAAATTACATTCCGCCATGGCGCAAGCGCTTTTAATGGGGATGGGAGATGAGACTTTGATTTGTTTATTGAACGTTACACCCAAAAAAATATCCATTACTCATTAAGAGAATAGGGACAACCATTTACACAATGAGCCTGGGCGCGCCGACTGTTTTCCCGTCATTAAACTAGCAAAAGTGGATTCGGACATGCCCTGAGTGCACCTGCGCCGTGCGCTTATAGACCATGCGCTTAGATCGTTAAAATAGGGCCCATTAAGTTGAGGCAGGATCAGTGCAGTTGAGATTATTCAACACACTGTGAGCAGACAAAAAGGAAAATCAAACTTCCTTTCAGTACTTATTCACCTTAACCTTGTGGAATGTAACCTGCTGACAATAACCGTTGAAGCTGCCAGCCAGATGGTGTAGCTCAAACTTTTGGACTTGCAGACCACATTTCTGGCATATTTAAGTACATGCTGTAGACAAAGACCACAATCAAATTGCTACTCTGGGGTTTTGCTCAAAATAACATGATTTTGGCCTGTGTGAGCATCACACAAACTACTAGGGCTCCCATATGAGATCAAAAATCTTTCAGTGAGATAATGGAGCATTTACGTTTAACAATATATCAACTTTACATTACTAAGAAAAAAACTAGATTAAACTGTGAGAAGATTACTTAGCACAACTATATAAACAAGAGGGGGATGTACAACCAACTAACAGCTGAAGTCATAAGGACCAGGCTAGAAGAGTAAAATGACAGCTAGTAGGACAGAAGCCACCACCCCTTTCAAGAGTTTAACCTCAATAACTCATATGCAGTTTATAAATGGCAATTCTAAAACATGTCTATCAACAACTAGGCATGCAATATGCAATCATGTCATTGATAATATGAGTAATGAAAGCAAAATTACAATATAGCATATGAAAACATGCTTACAGTGAAGCTTTGTCTTTCCACAGGAATGTGACACACTCATTTGTCTGTTAAGAGATGTCCTTACATACTCTACAACTGTTTCCTACAATTTACTAGATTACTTTCAAATGAAAAATGAAAAAAAATTGCTCCTTAAAACATATTTATTAGCATCCTATCAGCACCTACCTTTTCACATTTTTTTTAATTTTATTCCTTACTCCATTTAAGCACATAGACGCTATGCCTCTCATCGTGGTGTACTGTCACAGGGACACAGAAGGTCTGCAGACCCCAGACTCGCCCTCTGAAAAGACCCACATGTAATAGGATTAGTCTCACCCCTCCCTTGTGGCACTTAAAAACACAATGACCTCCCATTTTCTCTTTGGTTGAGTCGCTGAATGGCCAGTTCAAGTGTTTATATTTCTGCCAGCAGGTCATTCATGATTATTGATGTTTTTGTTCCTCGCATAAGAACAACTTCTTTAACAAAGCAAATGCAGATATATAAAACATTAGCACACGCTAGCACAAATGAGATGTTTGCAGAAAAGCTTTAAGGATTGGTTAAGGCAAAAATGAAAATGATGTCATTATATTCTGTAAAAACTGTAATATTGTGGAATAATTCTACAATTTAATCTTAACAGCAACTATTTTCTATTTGAATATATTTTACAGTGTCATTTATTCCTGTGATGGCAAAGCTGAATTTCAGCAGCCATTATGCCAGCCTTCAGTGTCACATGATCCTTCAGAAATCATTCTAATATGCTGATTTGGTGCCCAAAGAAACGTATCTTATTATTACCAATGCCGAAAACATTGAAACTATTAGGTTTTTTTTAGGATTCTTTGATGGACAGAAAGATCAAAAGAAAACCGTTTATTTGAAAAATTTGAAATAATTTGTGATATAAACGTCTTTACTGTCAGTTTTGTTCATTTTAATGCATCCTTGCTGACCCCAAATTTTAAGGCTGAGGAAAAGTTCATTACTGGATGATTATGGCTGTAAAACCATGAATTCCACATTGCTAGAATAAAACATCCTTTCACATTAAAACAACAAAAGACTTAATATCATCAAAATCAGGCCTTACATCCTGTCATTCATAGGTTTTAAAAGTAACAATAAAAAAGTCTCAAGATGTCATATATGTCTAATAATGAATGTTAAAATCTGTGCTTGGGTCTCTTAGATTAATTAAAACAGTAACTTTGTTTCGATTAGACTAGAACAAAACACTTCTCCAGCTCAGCCCAACAATGACAAAGGAAGCTGAACTGCCTGAGCTCAGAGCTCTGTAAATACATCCAAAATAAAAAGAAAGAAATGAGAGAATATTTCAAAGAGGAACACCATTCCAATGCTGAACTCCAGAGTTCAACAGAATTTGTCACTCTGTTAGGATGGTCTCTTAACTCGTCTTTGTTTTATCCATTAGGATCACATTATTAAGCTCTCTCGTCATTTAATATAAGTGTTTATTCAACTTTCCTCCACTTTGCATACGGAGACTTGACATACAAATCAAGAATGCTCACACTGTGAAGGGATTCATGAAAAAGAGAAATACCTTGAAAAAGCTGAATGCTTGAACGCTGCGGTCGGAGAACACTGACTGACGTATAATAAAGTTGGATATGGAAACATGAATTAACTTGAGTTTTCTAAAGAAGGGCCATACTGCCACTAGTCTCAGTCTCAGACATCACGCCCACGGACCGTTGGCTAAATGTCTGATGCATATGGAACACAAAAGTGGAAACACTCCAGGAGTGTCGAAGTCGTCATCGGATTGGTTGAATTCTACAGGATTTCCGGGAGACGTGTGTGTCGCGTTCTTTAACGTTCTGTCCGGAAACAAAGATGCTGGGGAAGTCATGGCCTAGTGGTTAGAGAGTTTGACTCCTAACCCTAAGGTTGTGGGTTCGAGTCTCGGGCCGGCAATACCACGACTGAGGTGCCCTTGAGCAAGGCACCGAACCCCCAACTGCTCCCCGGGCGCCGCAGCATAAACGGCTGCCCACTGCTCCGGGTGTGTGTTCATGGTGTGTGTGTGTTCATGGTGTGTGTGTGTTCACTGCTGTGTGTGTGCACTTTGGATGGGTTAAATGCAGATCACGATTTCTGAGTATGGGTCACCATACTTGGCTGTATGTCACGTCACTTTCACTTTTTTAATGCCAAAACTCCTCACGAAAGAAGAAAGCCGTAGTGTTTACAACTGTGACGATAAGCGCTTACCAGGATCAACTAAACACTGGAGTTTCAGAAGTATGTGAAATATCTATAGTTCGCGGCATAGAATATTTCAAATATGTCTGAGAGTTTTACACACCGGTCTGTTATTGTGGCAACATTTCCACGCCTCGAAACGTGATGCTGAACGAAACAAACTGTGATTGGTTGTTTGACATGTCGGTGAAACGGCCTCATGGGCGGGTCTTGACCAATGAAAGCTGCCATGAATTCCAGACCTTCAGCCATCAGTCTGAAGGTCTGGCTATGCGAGACTATCCTGACACTAATCACAGAGGTCTTGCTGAGAGCAGCGGTAAACAGGCTCACTCCGGCATGAGGTTCTGCCCTCAGGCCCACGTCAGTGCTTTATAATCTATAGCCATCGATTATGGGGTGGACTGCAACTCTTCTTTGATCTGACAAATGTGATTCTTTATGACTAAAGTAATGGGTTTCATTATTTATAACTCAAATATATTTGAGTTGCCAAAATAAATAGAGGTTTCTCAACAACATACATCTATTCATGGGAATTAGCTATTTGTAATGCTAAACAGTATGTTTTGTTAGTTAATGTGGCACTAGAAGTACAGTGTTGTTGTTTGACTGTACCCTAGTTCACACGTGCTACTGTCAGATCGCCAACAAAGACTGGTTAATAGAGCAACAAACTGTAGCTTCAAAGTGTCTGCAAGAAACTGGGTCAGCAACTAGCAACCGAGACTACATTTAAAGCATTTAAAGTCCATATTTGAGAAGATGTAGCACATTGAGAAGCATGTTGAGTCTAGAGGAAATCCCCACAGTGCTGTTTGTTAATAATGTGAATGCAGATGGACAACACTGAGAATAATCTGCTCAGGGCATGTAGCTCTAATCCTGACAGTGGGGTTGGGCGGGGGGGTTTGGGTTACCCCACAACTGACCAAATATGTAGGGGGAGGGCTGCAGGTGAAGAGGAGGAATATCCAGTGAAAAAACGTCTTGTAGGATTTACTTTTCATGATCGCACTGACACTTTAGGCCACAGCCAACAGAAAGTATCTTTATACAATAGCTGAATGTGGCTTTAATGGCTTCGTGCTACTCAATCACTCAGTCACAATTAGTAAACATTTCATTATTTGTTTTCTTCAGCAGCCAAATACTTCACAACAGCTTTACTCAAAGACCTTTCAGCGCATTAGAGCCATCTAATTCCTCCAGCATCTGATTATTAAATGTCATGCTCTAAATACTGGTCTACAATGAGTGACAGACAAAGAAAAGCATCAGAATTCAAGATAATATTACAATCATTATTAGAATATGGCTATGCTTTCAGTCTATTCTATTGCATTTTCTAATTTAATGTGGCAGTTGCAGCAAATATCATCTGATTTATTTACCCTCATTAAATCAGTAATGGAAAGCATTTGTGGCACTCCATACATATTATTGCATTTTGAATCAGATTATGATTATAGACCATTTAATAAACAACATAGCCCAAAAAAGTAGCAGTGGAGCCCCAAAATAGTAAGATTGGACACAAAACACACAAACCAGGAGATCAGTGAAGATGATTTAACCAACAGACAGCTGTCAGCTGACAACAGTATGACACTCCTCAGCAACAACAGATGAGAGAATTACATTAAAGCCTGTCTCTGTTTGCAGACACAGCATGTGTTTTATCAGTCTCATTAAATTAGGTACCATATCACATTAAAATATCGCCACACTTGTGTGACCTCTTTAGTAAAGCCAGCCTGGAATTCAGTAGGTTTAAAAGTGCATTTGATTATTATTTAGCAAAAAAAAAAAAAAAAAAAAACACAGATGACGCAATAAATTTAACAGCACTTATTTAACGTAATACCTTGCATTTACAGAATGTTTTAACCACTACACTTTCACCACCCCATCTTCTCTGACAACAGGGCAAACAGAATATCAGAACAGGAGTAATGTCCCTGTCTGATGAATGTTGAATTTGTTTACCAAACTTTGTTTCCCTTTCCCAGCTATCCAACACATCCCTCCTTCCTCCTGGAGGCCATATGGCCACAGATTACTGAACCCCTATTTTAACTGATTCTAAAACTTTGTGGCTATACTCACTGATTCTTATATAAAGAAATGGATGATATTCTTATAGTTTCACAAACTAACATAAAAAAAAAGTTTGGGGTCAATAAGATTTGTAACTTTTTTTTTTTTTGAAAGAACTGGACACTTTTTTTCAAGGACAAATTCAATTTATCAAAAGTGACAGTAAATACATTTAAAGTTACAAAAAATATGAATAATGTTTTGATTATATCAAATAAATACTGTTCTTTTGAACTTTATATTCATCAAAGATTCCTGGGGAAATCTTTTATTACAGTCTCCATTAAAATATTCAGCAGCTCAGCTGATTTCAACATTGATTATAATAAGAAACATTTCTTATTATAGCACCAAATCAAAATATTAGAATGATTTCTGAAGGATCGAGGCTGAAGTAATGGCTGCTATATATATATAAAAAAAAATCAGCTTTGCCATCACAGGAATAAACTACTTTTTAAAATATATTCAAATAGAAAACAGTTATTTTAAAATTTTCACATTATTACTTTTTTACTGTATTTTTTTAAACAAAAACAAAAAACAAATTTTTAGATAAAAACTCAGTGAAATACCTATTCATTCTCTTTAAAGCAAGATATAATGATTGCCTTTAATATCAATAATGACATTTGTTTTTGGATTAAAGCCCTCCTTCATAATAAAACTAAACAAGCTTTAAAACAAGATTAAAACAAGTAAGGAGTTCTAATAAAAAACACTAACCCAATCCAACTGCAGCCTATTCACCTTTTTAATGACTACTGTAATAAAACTAATACAGCTACATCAGAATAATGTTATGCATAAGGCACCATGCCATTTTCAAAAACGTCTAAAGACACAACTTTTTCATCAGCACCTGACCAATTAATACTAGCAATTTTCTATTCTATTCTATTCTATTCTATTCTATTCTATTCTATTCTATTCATTTTTTCTAATTTATTTTTTATTTTTTAAATACACCCTGCTGTGTGTACTGTGCTGGACTAACCGAGACTTGTCTCATCACTTTTATACTGCTGCTATCTTGTTGGTCTGATTGCTTCTATTGTTCTTCTCATTTGTAAGTTGCTTTAGATAAAAGCATCTGCTAAATGATTAAATATAAATGTAAACGTGTTCTGTTACTGTCTGTGTTCATTGGTTTACTCATAGTTTAACATGAGGTAGCAGTCTCTGGAGTCATACAGTCTGGAACCTTCCACACACCTACCAGCGCATTCAGTCCTCCTGTCAGCAAACACATGGAGAATGCCTGTCTGACTCTAGCAACAAAACACTGCATGTTCTTCACATCTCACGAGTCAACAAGCACTTTACAGCCTAAAATAGCAATTTAGTCTCTCCAACACAAACATCTTTGGATTTTCCAGAAAGACTTGACAGGTTTTCAAAAATGTGTCTTTGTCAGTCGTTCAGAAGGGTACGCTTACAGTAACCAACAGAAAATCTGAGCCATTCAAGAAAAGAGTTTGGCTTCAAGATCATAATATCCTACTGAAATGCCTCAGCAGTGTTTTTATTTTTTATTTTTTTACCCAAACATATAGAAACTTTTATCTGCTTGCCAACATACTATTGTAGTTACTTTAAAAAATCCAAAACTCAAAAGCAAAATCATAGAGCCTTATTTGTAGTCTAGCTGAGCATATGGTTGTCAGTTTTTAGTGAGGTCACCTCTAGGGAATGATTCTCCAAACAAAGTTAAACAGATTTTGGCATTCAAAGGCTTGACTTAAAGCAATAGCACAAACAAACTTGAGACTTAATGTATTCAAATGTTGTGAAAACACTTACAGTGCAAAAGAACTGAAAGAACTAAAACCTGAGGGGAGCTCTTTCCAGCCGAATGTGAGAGAAAGCTGCGGCGGGTTGGCACAATTACGCAGATGTCAGAGGTGCGCCACTGTAGGAGTGAGACCCCCTCATTCAGATTCATTCAGCCACACTCTCACGCTCTCCGTTCTCATTGAGGACAATGAAATGCACTTACAGGGGGATCTAATATGTAAATGAAACCCTACACAGGGTACAATTCATCAAGTACCCATACTTGCCATAAAGACCAATATAGTGATGGCCATCCACAAATGAATGGCTGTTTTCAACACGATTTACAATGATGCCAATAAGGACTGAAATAGGGCAGTAATGAATGGAAGCTTTTTCAATGGAAGCTCTAAATCAGATTATTTTTGGGCCCTTCATTGGTAATACATCTTTTTTATTTAATCTTGTTTTTAGTCTTTGATCAGTTTAAAAAAAATTTTTTATATATAACTATATATTGGTAGTGTTAGCAGAGTTTTTGGCTTAGGATAAAACATCCAAAAAAAAGGAAAGAAAAGACAATTCACCCACTTGCCCACAAGTCAAGAGCTGAATGAAGTCTAGACTATAGAAAAAAGAGTAAGGGTCATCTCCATTCTTTTCAGAGAAGCCACATGGAAATAAATAAGTTCTTAGTGGGTGCACTTATAATAGATGTGACACAATACTGATGCAAAACTCACTGCAGAAACTTTGGTTTTTGCAAGGGTGAAATAAAA
Source organism: Cyprinus carpio (assembly GCF_018340385.1). Lineage (NCBI taxonomy): Eukaryota > Metazoa > Chordata > Actinopteri > Cypriniformes > Cyprinidae > Cyprinus > Cyprinus carpio. Next base: position 24,003,562 of record NC_056576.1, read on the forward strand.
GTATGGTTTAGTAGACGTCAAACTAGAAACTCATAAAAATGCAGAAAAAAATGACTTCAGCAACTTAGGCGATATAGACATGGAGCAAGGACCCCCGATACAAAATGTGCCAAGCAGAGATACATATTAAGCATATAGCCTTCAATATTATAAGAAACTAACCATATTGTGATTAAGAAAAAAATATATTATGTTACTATTATGTAACGACAGTAGATAAGAACTATGCACATTATTGTTGTTGCACATGCCTGTATATGACTTGTTAAAATGCATTATAAAAAAACGTTAATCACAATTCATTAGCTGTTTGCAGTAGTTGTAAATTATTTTAATAAGTCATACATTTTAATTTTACTAGTCAGATGGACATTACAGTTATCTGACCTTATGCTACAAGTTTATTAAAAATCACATTTTAATTTTACCATCAGAAGGACAAAATAAACATTTTGTTAAACTTTAGCTTCAAGTTTACTAAAACTTAACATCTTAATTTTACTGTGAGATGGACAATTAAGAGTCAAATCACTGAGTGAGGGTTTTCTAATAAAGTGCAGATATAATGTGTAAGCAAGGGCTCCACAATGACAAGAATAGCAATGTAGGCTACAGCAAGACATTCACGATTATTTAAATAAAAATTTTTTTACAAAAAACTGGAATGGAATTGAAAAAATTTATTGATACAATATTTTTCTAGTAATCTATTAGTCTGCATATACATTGCGCATATCGATTTTGACAAGCTGCATTTTTGCCCCGTGCTAGTATCACAATAACAATTGCAGATTCAGAATGAATCACGTAATTATATGTAGACGTCACTTCCAAAACTTTGCAGCATGTAATCGGCCGTCGGTCCTCTTAGCAGCATGAAAAACAATACTTTTATTCAACAGATTATAGCTATATTGCTTCGAAAGTGTGAAAGACCGCTCACTTTACAATCAATAAAACACTGTCACTTAACTCAGTTTGCTATCTCACAACGTTCCATTAAAATCAATAAAGTTATGTCCACTGCATAATGAATCTTATATAATCTGATAATTATATAATATAATATGATAATAATGAATCTGCATAATGAATCATGGAGTAATGTGTTTGTTTTTTTGTTTTGTTAGTGTTAGAGGATTTGAGAATGTTTGAGTAATTAATAAATGTTCTGGTGTTGTGAGCAGTTAGTGGATTCTAGCCATTGCATTCAAGAGATCAACAACCATGTCTGTGATTGGCTACATTTCTCACCACTACAAAAAATGCTGTAAATAGGAACATTTCACATTCTTGGAGCACAAACTCAAAAATGGCGTTTGCTTAATCTGTTTCGCCAATAATATTATATCATTTCAGTATCAACTGAGGGTGCTCTTTCTGTCATTTCAGCGTGCTTATATATAAAATTGACTTTGTTATGAGTGTTTTACCCATGTTTTAATGAAAAATTACTTGTGATCAAGCATTAATTGGCGGACCTCCTGGGGGTAGCGGACACTCGGTCGAAGACCCTTGCTCTACATCAAATCCAGAAGCTGCTTTTCTATGAAACGGGCTGTCTTTCCTTGCTCTTGCTTAACAGTGCAGCGTGAGATGTACAGATGTAATCCTCCAGAAGAGAATTTGATCTAGATGGGGCGGGTTGGCTCATTCTTGTGGTCTCCCCGCTGGATGAGTCATGCATTGCAGTTGGGCGGTGTGCCAGAGGCTGTCCAGCTTAACCCAAAAACAACAACTGTACCACAAGCCACTGACACTCCCCTGCTCCCAGTCTCACCATTCTCTCTGAGACGCACCATTATGGTCTTTTTTTTAGATTATATGCACTGTTGTTCACTTTTTCCAGGACGACCACTCTGCTTCAGTGCACCAGGCTGCTGCTGAGGGTTCATGTGTGCTAAGATATTTAATGTATGAAGGATTAAGAAGAATGGGTTTTTTCATGATCTATAGCTTGAAGTGACTAAATGGAGAAACCAAACAGGTCAGCAGCATTCTAATGCACTGTGGCCTTCAACTATGTTTAGTGTGTACACAGGGCACAGAAAATTACTGTCATATAAATTTGAATATATACAAATAAAAAAGGAACACACAACAGTATGTTTTAGCCAATAACCTTTAAGATGGATGATGAATAAATGCCTTTACTATGTCATACTGCATACTGGCACTGACAGTTAATGCTTCTGGCTTGGATATTTTTCATTTTCCATACGACTCTTAGAGTGGATTTGAACATAACTGGGAATTTGAGAATATGACATGAAAATATGAATCAATATGAACCTGATTCAGAAGTTTCATCATTGTGATTAGTTTACTACTTGTTTCTTACCTTACAGGTGCATCTCAATAAATTAGAATGTCGTGGAAAAGTTCATTTATTTCAGTAATTCAACTCAAATTGTGAATTGTGTATTAAATAAATTCAGTGCACACAGACTGTAGTAGTTTAAGTCTTTGGTTCTTTTAATTGTGATGATTTTGGCTCACATTTAACAAAAACCCACCAATTCACTATCTCAACAAATTAGAATATGGTGACATGCCAATCAGCTAATCAACTCAAAACACCTGCAAAGGTTTCCTGAGCCTTCAGAATGTTCTCTCAGTTTGGTTCACTAGGCTACACAATCATGGGGAAGACTGCTGATCTGACAGTTGTCCAGAAGACAATCATTGACACCCCTCACAAGGAGGGTAAGCCACAAAAAATCATTGCCAAAGAAGCTGGCTGTTCACAGAGTGCTGTATCCAAGCATGTTAACAGAAAGTTGAGTGGAAGGAAAAAGTGTGGAAGAAAAATATGCACAACCAACCGAGAGAACCACAGCCTTATGAGGATTGTCAAGCAAAATCGATTCAAGAATTTGAATGAACTTTACAAGGAATGGACTGAGGCTGGGGTCAAGGCATCAAGAGCCACCACACACAGACATGTCAAGGAATTTGGGTACAGTTGTTGTATTCCTCTTGTTAAGCCACTCCTGAACCACAGACAACATCAGGCATCTTACCTGGGCTAAGGAGAAGAAGAACTGGACTGTTGCCCAGTGGTCCAAAGTCCTCTTTTCAGATGAGAGCAAGTTTTGTATTTCATTTGGAAACCAATAGTGTTGGTCCATTAGGTTTTTTGAAAACCAAAGTCACTGCACACGTTTACCAAGACATTTTGGAGTAATTCATGCTTCCTTCTGCTGACCAGCTTTTTGAAGATGCTGATTTCATTTTCCAGCAGGTTTTGGCACCTGCCCACACTGTCAAAAGCACCAAAAGTTGGTTAAATGACCATGGTGTTGGTGTGCTTGACTGGCCAGCAAACTCACCAGACCTGAACCCCATAGAGAGTATTGTCAAGAGGAAAATGAGAAACAAGAGACCAAAAAAATGCAGATGAGCTGAAGGTCACTGTCAAAGAAACCTGGGCTTCCATACCACCTCAGCAGTGCCACAAACTGATCTCCTCCAAGCCGAATTGAGGAAGTAATTAAAGCAAAAGGAGCCCCTACCAAGTATTGAGTACATGTACAGTAAATTAACATACTTTCCAGAAGGCCAACAATTCACTACATTTTTTTTTTTTTTTTTAATTGGTCTTACAAAGTATTCTAATTAGTTGAGATAGTGAATTGGTGGGTTTTTGTTAAATGTGAGCCAAAATCATCACAATTAAAAAGAACCAAAGACTTAAACTACTTCAGTCTGTGTGCACTGAATTTAATACATGAGTTTCACAATTTGAGTTGAATTACTGAAATAAATTAACTTTTCCATGACATTCTAATTTATTGAGATGCACCTGTATATGGTACTTCCGAAAGTGCATATTGCATTTAATGTACACATTTCAAATAAGAAAGAGGTCATTGTGTACATTATATCATTGGATTTTTTTATTTTACCAAAGGTATAGGAACAATGGTACAATGGTAATGTGTGAGGTCTAAATGCAGAGTGCCATGACTGACAACAGTGTGTAATTCTCCCACCTCAGCAGAAACAGACACAAAGGGAGGAGATTTACACACACAAGTGAACGCTTCAGACGGAGCACATAACTGTCAGCCAAACTGTAACATGCACATATGGATGTACAGAGATACATTAAAACACAGGTAAAGCATGCTCACACTTCAGGTGAATGGATGAGAACCACACAACACCAACAGCAATATCACTATGCCCATCGGTTGCTGCCAAAATTTTGCAGCAATTTATTTTTTTTTCATAATTTTTAAGTGGCTATTCAAATTTATGCCAGGTCTGCAGGTTTTGGATTCAAGGACAATATAGCTAACTAATCTCTTCGATGGCATTCTTCCATATGCTTTATTGTTAAATAACATGTATTATTATTATTAGTAATAGTAATTAATTGCATGATATGACTGGTCACGTGACATCAATATGGTGGCACCCATGGGAGCGACCCACTCCATGCAGACTAAAACGGGTTTCTTTTTTTTTCTAGAATACTTATATAACGGAAGTCATCTCATGTAAATATACATCATTTTAACCATATTTCTCAAGTGTTTAGAGTTAAATAATAAATAAATACCCAAATTAACTAGCGTATGCAGCTCAATGCAGTTAAATTAGCCTACTTAATAGAGGAAAAAGAGTGATTTATTTATGTTTTTTTTTTTATAACAGATACAGTAACATGCTCTTGTTTGGTAGTAATAACCCATTAAGTATAAATCAGGATAGATGTCCGTTTATCAACACTTCTTCATGAATGTCTTGGCACAGCCAGACACAAGGCAAAAATGCGAAAGGAGTTTAGTCAAGGGAGACAAGGGAATTCAGTGAAGATATAAACTATATAAACTAAAACTTACCATCCGTGCAGCTGCAGTAAAACGTGTTAGCAGGCTGTATTTCCAAGACCAGAATTAATTTAAATCCAAATCAATGAAATCCGCTGCGATTCTCAAGTCGAGTCCTTCAGAAACGCCTGCAGTGATCTAGGGAAAAAGTAGGCTACCACATGCACACCGAACAGCTGAGCTGGTTTTGTCTGTGTGTTATTGAGAAAAAAAAAATCTCCTCACTTTTGGTCAACTTTGACAACTCTTTCACAAAAGAGGCAGCAGTAACAGTAAAGGCTTAGTTTTAACACATGCCCGCGATTCGCCGTGGGGAATGACGCAGAGAGTGGGCGGAGCAACACCGCTGCTGCTGCTGCTGCTGCTGCTGCTGCTGCTGCTGGATCTGATAAACTCAGAGCAGTTGTTAAATGCCTTGTGGTAAAATGATCTTTTAGAGCCATATTTGGCAGTTTTAAGATTTAAAATGATTTCAAGTGGAAATATAATTTTGTATTCAAACTGAGAGCACATAGAGACAGATGTGCCTCTTTTTTTACATTGAATGTCTGGACTGTGTAATGTTAACTGTTGAACAGTTGATATATTTCACTATATTCTGTTGTGATGTTAATCTGTTATATTCTGGTTTCATCATTAACAGCAAAAATTAGCCACGGAGATTCATTTTTCCAATTAATTGATCCATTTAATTAAATTCAAGTACTTATACAAAACACTTGTATAAGTAAATATAAGAACATTTCTGTCACTATATTCTACAATTAAAAGTATGAAGCATAACCTCTGGAAATCCCCAACTGAGTTTTGTCTGGGCGTGGCAAATCAGATCATAAAACCACGACTTAAGACTCTCAACTCCTTTTCGGACCAGACTTGCCCTGCGTTTAGTCTTATTCAGTATCCTCACAAACAGTATCTCATGCCTAGAAGCTTAAATAAACAAAATTCCTTGTTAAAAGCAGCAACGCTTTTGTGAGGAACTGTACATAAAATGTATGAAGTGAATTCTTTTTCAGGGCTGGGAGGAAATTTCACGACTGTATCAAACAGGAACATGAAAAATGCCTCAGAACAAAAACTGACTTTGTTCTCAAATACAATTGCATGTGAACGTCTGTGTTTATGATTGAAATGCTGATTAGAAATGTTATGATTAACACAGGGGCTGTTGATTTGTTAGCTTTAATTTGACTTGATTACAGTTATGTTTCATATCACCATATAATATTTGTCAATATTTATTTAACCTCATTTATTTGTATACCACTGATTGGAGATGGAGAATCAAGAATAATATTTTTATACAGTCTAGGATCAAGACATGAAATTGTTGGTGTTTAAACCTTGGCTTTTTCTACAGACGTATAATATTCTGAAAGCTGTTCTGCAGATGAAGTATTGTACTCTTCAGTTGTACTCGTCCATAGAAACAACGAGGTACACAGGCATTCTTGGGCCCAGGTGGTTTTGATTTGGGAGGTGCTTATGTGCCTTTAGGTCATTTATTTTTTCAAGGAAAGTGAAATGAACTATGAAAGACAATGTTGCACTTTCAGACTGCTGGGCACCCACAGATTGACCACTGGTCCTGCCAAGTCAAGGAGAGAAATATTGTCATTTTTGGAATAAATGTATCATAAAGGAATATTATTGCAATGGAATAGACATTAAAGCAATAGAAAACGGAATAGAGCGCCTTGTGAGAGTACTCACCCCTCTCCACTTGATTTTATGTCTGCATTTTGTTAATTCCAGATTTTAGCATTTTGAAATAACAATGAATTCAACACAAAGCAATCACCCCCGATGAATACATGCTGTGTACCTACTCCTCCAGTTGCAACTTCAGTATGAGTCTACTGGGTAATGTCTGCATTAATTTTTCACATTTCAATTCTTCGTCACAAATTCACTCCAACTATGCCAAATTAGAAAGTGTTGGCTTGCAGCAATGTTCAGGTCATACCAAAAATTTTCAGTTGGATTAATGTCTCAGCTCAGACTTAACCATTCCAGCATTATAAGCCTATTTAACCATTCCATCATACTTTGTGTGTGTGTGTGTGTGTGTGTCTGTTTGTGCTGTTTATCATCCTGCTGGAGCATGAATATTCAATCAAATCCAGAGTATGCTGCAGCACCATCAAGTCTGATTATAGGGATGCATGGTTTTACCAGGGTGATGGTGTCTTTGGTTTGTGGTAAACATCTTTGTTCTATTTATCAGAATTTTCTTCCTAAACAATTTTTCTTTCAAGGTTTTGTCACTTACTTACTTTCTAGCAAACTGCACAAAATGTTTGCCATTCTACTTTTTCTATTTTTCTATTCAACTTTAGAAAATACAGTTTATACAAAATAATCATCACCATTCCATTTTTTACCTTTGATATTTTAAAACTTTTTTTAAACAAAATTGAGTTTCATTGTGTTTCAGTGGTAAAATTAATTACTTTATTTATTCATGCCATGACTGATCATAAATACTCATGTTCAGTGTCTTTGTAGTGACATACCATTTTGACTCTATGATTTTGTCACTTGATATTTTATAATTTTCTTAAAAATCAATCACTAATAAGTTTCAGAGGTAAAAATGACCGTTATTGATTAATTGATTAATTGATTGCATGAATGACTGTAAATATTAATCTTCAGTGGCTTAATGACAACATGCCATTTTAAATCAAATTTCTATAAAGGGCGCTATAAAGTATATTCTGATCTGTTGTTAGTTATAAACCTAACATTGATATGTATTGCGCAATCAAGCAGTTGAACACGACTGTAAGGACTTCATAAGAGCTTTGCAAAAAATAGATAAACAATTTATAAATATTTCTGGTGTTGGTAGGTTACAGCAGATAAGAGCTTACTGTGTATCTAATCCTCACAACACATATTTCACAACATTGCCTAGATTCTTGTCTGTGATGCAAACAGGAGCTATATCACATTTGGGGCTGACTTGATCATAATCAGTTCTTGATAATCTATAAATCATATTGACCACATTTTCATGAAGTTACGAGTTAATATTCTGAGAAAGTCACTAAGTATAACAGAATCTTGTCAGCTTACAGGGTGGACTGTTTTGAATCAGCAAAAACGCTGGATAAGTCAACATAATCACAAGCTTCCAAGCCTCAACATTTCCCAGCGGGAATATGCACGTCAAACACTTTCCCTTTAAGGAAAAGACTGAATTTTTACCTAACTATGAGTCATCATTGACAATACCAGAACAACATGTTTCAACCATATTGAAAGATGAAGGTGTTATGCTCGCTTCTGACCCTTGGGATTAAACATTTTCTTTCAGCGTTAAGAGATGAGCTCACCCGAAATATTAATGCATTGAGGCTATTGTGCAGGCAGACACGATTCAACCTTCTACCACAGCTGGCCAGATGGCCAAACGTCTGCAGAAACCAGACAGCACACCAGGCCTGGCAGAAGAATAAACCAGAGACTCAACACTTTAATATCGTTTGTAAACAAACATCCATTACTATGGGAGAATTACCACTCAAAACTGACTGAAAAATGACCAAAAAGGCAAGAGCATGTAAATACAAGAACCCTGACATAAGAGAAATCCTCTTCACTAACTAAAGTGGAATAAAACTGTTTAATCTCAACAGGGTGTAAACAAACTCATTCTAAATGAGTGTTACGGCTCTGGGGTTTTTCTTCTAGTATTATAGCAATGATTTATGCATACAAATGGATAGTCAGCAATCTAGAAGCCAAGATACCTTCAGTTAAATAGCTGAAATGCTCATTAGTGGTTGTATAAGCTTGCTAGCCTGGGATTTCAAAATGACTTCAGTGGTATAACTGACAAACTCCAAATGCTTAACTTTAGGAGTAAACACCTCTGTACTTCGGAAAATGCACACTACGGCGAGGCCAAGTCCGACATGCTGGATGAAGATGAGCTGCAATCGCTGAGTCCACAATCCATGACTGTTTTTTTGTTTGTTTTTTGTGATGGTTGTTCATGAGACCCTTGTTTGTTCTGAACAGTTAAAATGAGGACTGTTCTTCAGAAAAATCCTCCAGGTCCTGTAGATTCTTCAGTTTTCCAGCATCTTTTGCATATTTGAACCCTTTCCAATGACTGTATGATTTTGAGATCCATCTTTTCACACTGAGGACAATTGAGGGACTCAAACACAACTGTTAAAAAAGGTTCAAACATTCACTGATGCTCCAGAAGGAAACACAATGCATTAAGAGCCGGGGGTGAAAACTTTTGAGCAGGATGAAGATGTCCAAATTTTTCTTATTTTGTTGAAATATCTTTTTTTTTTTTTTTTGAGTCCCTCAGTTGTCCTCAGTGTGAAAAGATGGATCTCAAAATCATACAGTCACTGCTGGAGAGGGTTCAAATATGCAAAGATGCTGGAAAACTGAAAAATCTGCAGGAGCTGGAGGATTTTTCTGAAGAACAGTTCGCAGTTTAACTGTTCAGGACAAACAAGGGACTCATGAACAACCATCACAAAAAAAAAAAAAAAAACAATCAGTGTTGATTCATCAAGGTATTAAGAAACATTGTTTAGAAAACTTTTGGTTGACAAACTTTTGAATGGGGTCATTTTAATAATTACAGCTATTTTTTTTCTTGTGGACTAAATGTAAACATCTTTTATGTAAAATATCTTACTCGGGACAGTACTAAATAAAAAAATAACATGCATTTTGTATGATCTCTCTCATTTTGTTAAAATTATTCACATTTTCATGGATTCTGCAAGGGGTTCCCAAACTTTCGCATGCCACTGTATCTATCAGACTACAAAATATTAATTTACAATACATTCTAAAAAAATACAAATTATTGTTTTATTAAAAAAATCTAACTTACAGTATATGAAAATGCATTTGTGTGAAAGATGCATTCAATTTTGACATTTGTCTGACTTGGCTTCCTGTATGCGAGAAATTAAAAGAAAAGTAATTCAACAAATCTGATGCATCAAAAGCAGCACTTACTTTTTCACAAAATAAATAACAGATGATGTTTGAGGCACTTTCAAGACCATAGTTTATTTCATAGTAATAAGAAAGTATATACATTGGGTTCAAAAGCTAAACACATGATTTTAATTTTCTTTCACTCGGAGACACTTTTCTTACACTTAAAAATCCCCCATGCCTTAAGTTGACGCTTTCAAACAACTGGTGGATTTCCCAGACCATCGCTACATACAATGAACTATTGTGAAGCAAGCATTTGCCATCATTGTGAAAGAAACAAAGAGCAAAACAAAAGCATGTTGATTGTTAAATTATTGATATAAAACGGAATAAAAATCAACAGAATGACAATAAACAAACACTGAAATATGACGACTGAACAAAGGCTTCCTCGGCACATCTTCATAGTGTTAAAACAAAATTAAGACATGCTTGTGTTAGCGTTAACATGCCAGGTAAAATGAAGATTGATACAGAGTTTGCTCATATGGTATGCAGCATGAATACAAAAATTACATACAGATTAAACTAGATTGTGACAGAATGCCAGTCCATCCTACCATACCGCCAATCAGCTAATGACAATAAAATATTATCAAAAATATACCCAAGACTCAAGAAAATGGAGGAATCTGCTCTTACATATAAAAGTCACATTTTTGAAGGTTATGATTTCTTTTTAATCCCATTTAGATGTGAGAGTAAATTAAATGAAAATCTTAAAACACCATAATACATCCCTTAAAACCTTGAGGACTTGCACAAACTTCTATATATCAGTGGAAAAATATCTAAATTTATGTTTATTTTCAGGGAGGACATACATTTCTTAGAATTAAACTCTCGTGGTCCTTAAAATTAGTTTTCTGGTTTCATATACAAAGGGAATGAGGCCTCTGAGGAACTGAGTTACGCCCAATGTCTGAACCTAGCTCTATTAATGCCACGTCACATAGAGCTACAGTACATACTGCACCTTGAGAGCTACGCATACTGTAACCAATCTCAGGCACATAAAAGTACATTTTAAATCAATCTCTAAGTAACACAATCGAACGCTCATGAGAAATCATGACAATAAATGTGTGAAGAGGTAGAGTTTGAAGTTGTGGGGTGTTTATAGACAGAACGTAGACAATCAAGGGAATCGGAGGGAATGGTAGGAATTTAAATTAAAAAAAATAAAAAATGCTCATAATACACCCAGTAAATACTGAACAGGTCCTCTAACAGCCTTCCTTAAATTTGCATTTAAACTACCAAATAAAAATTAGGTTTAATCTGTTATCATAACAGCATTTTGTCCTTGATAACCTTTTTTGGTTTCTTTTTAAGCTCTATTATTAGTATGAAAACAAATTGAATGAAAAATTATGACACACTGCAGTGTACTTTATTTTCTTGAGCAGCTGTTGAGTCATACCATCGCAGATGAATAAATTCCAATTAAATGCATGAAACTGATAACAAAAATAATGTAAAAATCCTTGCTTAGTTTTCCAATTGTAAAATCTGTTAGGTATCCAACCCAGATGTCCAGACAAGAAAGGAACAAAAAACAAGCCATTTTGTGCTTGTGTTCCAACAGTCTACCGTGAGAAGGTACCCAATTTCATTCAACTGAACAAAACGATTCAAGAAGGACCAAATAAACTGGTCCCCTTACCAAACAAAAGAGACAGCAGAGAGTAGCGAAGAAGGAATATCTACAAGGAAAGAAAACTGAGACTCCATTCTGACACACCAGGTCAATCCAATTCAACGCTGATTTTACCGGTCCAACCGTTTTACATTTGATCGCACGTCCATCAGAACTGAGCCTGCTTCATTTGGTGAAGGCTGCCACCACAGCCCACAGCAGCTCATTGGTGTTGTTCTTCATGCTCTCGCCCTCAGGCTCCAGGTCCAGCAGCTGCCGTACTCTCTTCATGGCTAGATCATACTGGTCATCCAGCAGTGGGGCGAATGCGTTCTCTAGTACGTCAGAGGAGTGGGCGAGGAATATAAGGGCCAGAATACGTTTGTCCATTCGGTGAGGGTCGTTCACCCACTTGTCCAGCACGGACTCCTGCACCTTCTTAATAAGGCGCTGCTTAATATTATTATTGGTAAGTGGGTGTGTAGTCATGTCGAACAGGAGAAAGTTTTGTTTCTCTGTGGTGAGGACACCCTTCTCTACAAGGTTCTTCGCCAGGCGCTCTCGGACGTTACGCAGCTGATAGTGAAGCTTCAGTGGATTCCATGTCTCACCTGCAAAAGACAAGCACTTTCAGCACCAAACATACTTACATTCACTTTATTTGACAAGGACAGAGATTTAACTAATCTGTCATAGTCAATATGACCGTTTGTGACCAGCGGTCGCCAACCTGTTGATTGGGATCAACGGGTAAATCTTAATCACTGTCCCGGTAGCTCACAAAAATAACAGAAAAATAAGTACAAAAAATAAAATTTGTCTTTGTCTTAATTTTCTTTTATATCCGGGAGCTACTGGGACAGTGATTAAGAAAAAAATATATATAGAAATATAGAAAGAAAATATAAATATTGAATTTGGGGTGAGGGTTTATACACACTGTTCTTGAAAATAGCTTTTCTATTCTGCGTGATGGCTAGACAACTGTGACGAACCTATAATAAACTTACATAAATGAATACATAAAATAATTATAAAAATAAATTAAGGGTTGCACCATTATTAAATATCTAATTAAAATATCTGCCTAATTAAAAATAAATTAAATCAAATTAAAAATGTAAAATAAAATACATTAAAAATAAAACAATTTAATCTTTTTTTATTTTTTTGTTTTTTTAATGGTAGTTAATTTTAGTGTAAAGTATTGTAATTTATTTTGTGGTTTTTTATTTTTAGATTTTATCATTAAATTATTAGTGTTTTTAATGATTTTAATGACTTATAATGAATTATATGACTGCAACGGTAATCAAAATGTAAATAAATAAATAAATGATTATGCACAAATAAATATCCAATATCAAGCAATACCTAAATTTAAAAAGAAATCAGTGCTACAGTATATACATCACTAAGCTTTCAGGTAAACACTTTTTGTGTAGTCCTATTTATTGATATCTGCTCCTGCAGCATTATTACATCATTAATAGTTTTCATAGGTTTTCTTCAGGATTTTAGCAGCTTACAGTCTTTCACAGGTTACTAACATTAATTCTGAATGCAGAAGTCAAGCTAGAGTCCATTGAGCGAGTACCACCAGCTCAGTTGGTCAGCTCCTGTGCTAAAGCAGAGAAGCACAGACATCTCAGGATCAAAGCAGGCTGTGGTAGAGCATTTGCTAGTCATCATCCTGCAGCAATTTATGGCTCTGATCTAATTCTGAGCACATTTTTATACACTCTCTAAATGAGGACGGCAGCTCCTTCTCGCAGACGCTTTGATCTCCCCCTTTGACGCTTTGGCTCTCCATACTGAGACATTTCCAACTGAGCTCATAGCCACAGTAGGTACCAGAAATCTCTCTCAAATCCGCACTTTGGACCAAAGATGGATCCAGCATTTTTATGTGCACCAGACACAGTACATTTAGAAGGTAGCAGGGCTCCAGACAAAAAAAAATAAAAATTCACTTAAGGGGCTGCTGGCTCCTATAGGTGCCAAATATTTTTTTAAGTGCCATAGAATAAACGTGTTTTATATCTTTCTTTTTTCCTTTTTTTTTTTTAAAAAAAAAAAAAACACCTTCCCCTGGTTTCACATACAAGGCTTAAGCCTAGTCCCCGACTAAAATGGAAGTGAGAGCGGTTTCAACTGAAAGAAATTTGCACTTATTGAAATTAAAATATGTAAGTGCCCTTGTTTTGTCTCAAGATGCACACGTTTTTTTTTTTATATAAAATTTACAAAAAGTTTATAAAAATAACTTAAATGTCCTAATTGAACTAAGGCCTAATCCTGGCTTAGTCTTAGCCCCGTCTGTGAAACCAAGCCCTTAACATTTCAATTAAACTGTTTTTTACAGCATCCATCTTGTAGATGTCCTGGGAACTCAGGTTCACTTAAAGAGGGAACTAAATGTCTTTTCCAACTTGAGCATTATATATACAGTCACAAAGAACTGTTTAATACACAGAATCTATGCCAATATCACGGATCATAATTATGTCAGCATCATTTGGCCCTTGAGTGTAGTTTGGACTCCTCCTCAAGTCAACTCAAGTTAAGCAAAATGCTCATTCTTTATAGTTATTATTTTCTACTAAATGATGACTAATGAGCTTATTAACACCGAATGGTAATTCTGAGGTAAATGTATTGTTACACGGCATTGTTTACAAGCTTTAAACATTTTCTGCAGTTTGAAATACTGAATGAGCGATTACATGAGATTTCAATAAGTTTTACTTATAATTTACCTTTTGGTGTTCATTTCAGGTTTATTTTGTACCATAGTAGTAAAGAGAAAGATATGATGGGTTCATGTCACGTGCCACTTGAACTGAGGCTCATGCTGCTCATGCTACATTAAAGAGCGCCAAAACGTAATTATTGTTTGAATTTCATCATGAATTTAAAAGCTGATACTTTGTTTATTAAAAGGTAACAGTGCACAAAGCCTCCAGTGTTTATTGGACGGCAAGTGCGCTACAAATAATATGAAGCTCACGCATTAACAGAACACAGCATGTAGACTAAAGATCTTGAGAACAAGACATACTGGTATCGATTAGAAACAAGAATTCTTAATATCAACACACATGACGGCTTTACCTGTTGTAGTTTGTTCAAGTTGTGCAAGAAATAGACACTGCTTTTCTGCACTTTTACTTTGCACATATCCGTCATTTTCGATCTCTGCCACAACTGGAGCTGCTTTTAGCAGGTGTGCCGTCAGTCTCCGTTTATTACATCAACATAAAATATGTGATCTCAAAACAATCAGGAACAAAAGCATTACATGCAAATTTTTAAGTCATAACAGCAAAATTATCACTCAATTAAAACTCAATCAAAATATTACTCAAATTAATATTTCTGGTTGCAAATGAGACCGTTTTAGTTATAGTCTGGAGCCCTGTTAGCAATGGTTAAAATGATTAAATTCAATACAATTTGAATTTCATGTAATCTAACACTACCATTTATAAATTTGGGGTCAGTAAAAAAAAATTCTTGGACAGAAATTAATGTTTTTATTCAGTAAGGATACATAGTATTGATCAAAATTGACAGTAAAGTAAATTATAACTTTTATAATGTTACAAAAGATTATACATGCAAATAAATGTTTTTTTTCTACATTCGGTTGATCAACGAAAAAATGTATCATGATTTCCACAAAACTATTAAACAACACAACTGTTTTACCATTGATAGTACTTCTTTTTTTCTTGAGCAGCAAATCACCATTATAGAATAATTTCTGAATGATCATGTGACACTGAAGACTGAGGGTATGACTGCTGAAAATACAGCTTTGCCATCACAGAAATAAATGATATTTTAAAATATATTAAAATAGACATTTGAAAAACAATTTCACATTATTACTATTTTTACTGTATTTTTGATCAAATAATAGCAGCCTTGATGACAACAGGAGACTACTCACATAAACATAAAAAAATTCTTACCAATCACAAACTTTTGAACAGTTTTGTATAATATAACCAGTGAATATTAGTCTTGTCAATAACCACTATTGAGTTTAATAAGTAATGTTTATTTTGTTTTCTAAAGCCAAAGTAAGGCACTGAGGTAATCTGAATACATAATTTCAAGACTGAGGAACTCAAATGATATGTGCAAAACTCACCACTGAGCAACTCTATCCAGCTCTGCACGGTTTCGGGCGGCTGAGTGTCTTTTATGTGTTTCAAAGCCTCATCCAAAAGCACATCTCCCGTTGGAGCATCAGACTTACATATAACCTAAAAAAAAACAACAAGAAAAACGTCACTGAACACAATGAAACACGCTAATGCACAAAGCACCACTTACATCAAGGCAGTGAACTCAAGAGGAGAAAATCATGTGAAGGAGATGAACTGCTTCAACCAAAGACCAAAGAGTTTTACCTCATATATTAAATGTAATGCATTTTCCAGGGATACATCTGAGCTTGGTTTAATAATAAAAGTTCTCACTTACAACAGCCAACACCAACCACAAAAAGTGGCCTCCTGACACACAATTAATATCAAAGAGCTCCCTCTTGTGGGAGAATGAGCCATACACAATTGTAAATGTACTGACACCAGTGTGCTGAATTTTACAAGCACATAAAGAAAATATCTTCTGAATTTGTTCAGTCCAGTTATGTGTTTGTAGAAAGCTCTACCATCAGTACAGCCAAATGGTGGTCTTACATTACATTTGTTCATACAACGAAAGTAAATGTTTGAACTCCAGCATTATTCAGTCTTTTTTATGCTCCACAGAAGAACAGAGGTTTGGAATGACATGAGGGTGAGTAAATGATGACAAGTTCATTTTTGGGTGAACTATCCCTTCAAATGCTTGTAGAACTCAGGGAGGGATAACAAAAAAAAAAAACAGGAAGCCTCTTCCTCAGATGATCATTTCCAGAGCACTGACCAGTCTGTCTTACCTTGCGAGCAAGCAGGCTTTTCCTCCTCATGCCACAGGCCTCCAGCTGCAGCCTCCCTCGTAAGGCCAGCTCAATGAGCATGCAGCCCCGCAGGCCTGATGAGATGCAGTCATTCCAGAAGGAGGTGTAGCCTTGCACAAAAACAAAATGAAGAAAGTCAGTATACATGCCCCAGCCGAGTTCAGAGCTTCAGTGTAACTAAAACTTCCATCCAAATGTTTTGTGAACAAAGAGAAATGTTCAAACGCAGCTTACAGATGGCTCAAAATGATAAAAACTGCTAATATGGACTCCAGTTGTTTTATGTAAAGACCAAAAGATCACACAAGGGTGTCAGTAAATAGGCAAAACAACAATAATGATAATAATAATAATTTGTTTTGTCACACAATTTGTGTTGGACTAATACAATTCTGTGTGACTATTGCATTTTGTAATTCAGTAAATTTCTCATTCTGTTATTCCACTTCAGCTTCCTGTGTGGTGTAGCCTGAATTGAATTCAGGAATAAAAATGGTGAATTTTGCCCTACACTCAGGCACAGTTATGACTTTAGTTTGTGCAGTGTCATGGTTAGCAGTGGATGAAGTGAGCACTGGATCTCTCCAGTATTAACAAGGCCTGCTTTGTGAAGGTCCAGTCTTCTGTCCCAGAGGGCACTAATGGGAAACAACAGGCCTCTTTCAAGGCACTGGTAACAGGCATTGCTTCACACGTGAAATAGACCACATGCAAAACGCCCAGAGCAACAGAAGCCCAATGTGATATCATTCAGTATCAAGGCAGTTCATCTCGCACTGTCATGCTCATTCAAATATGGGAAGCATGTGGATTTTGAATGCAAGGAAGAGAAAAAAAAAATAAAGTTGTAGGTTTTAAAAACATTTCCTGTATATAAAAGAAATTGACAATATATATAAAATATATATAATATTAAGCAACTGTTTTCAGCATTGTTAGTGATATTTTTTCGTGAGCACCAAATCAGCATATTAAAATATTTCTGATCAAAGAAATGCTACCGTTCCCAACCCAATATTTAGAACAGTAGAGAATTTGTTAAACACATCATGATTACATGTGATTATTTGATTATTCGCTTTGCTAGAACGACAGACTGGCAAGATATAATTATGGCAAAGCCTGAATGCTTCAATGTCTTACATAAATACATCTATTAAAACAGTGCTTCTTTGAAGAACACCACATTCAAGCACAAGAAATCTGTCAGTTTTCTTGTTGAAATAAGTCCTCTGTCATGGGAGTAAACTAGATACTTCAGCTTTGACAACAGCATAAGAGCTCACACGCAGGCAGACAATCAAGATAATGGCGAAGTAGACAAATGCGGCTGTATTAAAACATGGCACAGTCAGACTCAGAATGCAATCAGGGTTTAAAAATGTCACGGTGTCCAGGTAACATGACCCAGACTGTGTCCTTGTTGCAGTGTAATCACACAAATCCATACTGCATGATATTAATTAACTTATACACACAACAGGTTTAAGGTTAGGGTTTGGATTAGTCTTTGCTGCTTGTAAATATGCATAATTTACTGTTATTACTATAATTAGTGCATGCAATGTGTAACAAGAACACATTAAAAAAATGTTACTTTATAATTTTGTGGGACTTCACTGTCATGACAATTAAGTACAATACAAAAAAAAAAAAATCTTTTGGTTCTTAAACATATTTAATTTCTTTTCTTTCTTTTGATTTTGGGGTGAAATGTGACCTACACGTTTCTGACAGGTTCTGTCAGATTCGCTCAATCGAGCAAGCAATGCCCAGAATATCTACACTTTAACGTGTTTGTTTGATGACAATGACTTTGTAAATTTTGTATAAGCAATAAGTATGAGCAAACTGTAGTACAGGGACATGTTAAGTGAATCCATTTATCCGTTCTGCTACTTTCCATGCAGATAAGCAAATCTTAAGTGAGGCCTCAACGTGATATTCAATACCTGAAATGGCAGGGATGTAAAACAAAGGATTAAAGACCTGTAATAATAATAATAATAATGTTCTTGTGCTAGAGAGTGCACTGTTGTTAAAAATAAAAGGGAATTTATCCACCATCCTTTCAGAACTAATATAGTGTATGTATGGCAGTATGACACTTCCAAAGGGAAGAACTATATAGATATAAAAGTCAATGCTTTGCAAAATCTCTGTTGTGGAAAAAAATTAAATAAATAAAAAATATGACAGAATGATTCCAGGTTTGATAAGCCAAGGAAAAGCAACAATGTTTCACTCACATGTTTCATGAATTTATTGACAAACAGTGTCTTTTGAAACGGTTGAACTCATCCACCTGATATTTGACAAGTACAACACAACCAGAGACCCACTGTTTGAGGTCTGTGTGCTAAGAAACAGGATGCAAGACATACTGCCCTAGTAAAACACTTTGAATCAGGACATTTTTCTGTAAGCTACCATTCATTTTGAATGGTACTGAAAAGCCATTGTTGAGAGTATAACTGAAAGCAGACTCTAATTTGACATGAATGGGTAATAAAGAGAGGCGTCTTCAGGTACACTGCTGTGTTGAATGCCTGCTTGACCATCATGTACTACAAAGGCCAGACGATGAGGTAGGTACAATTCACTACCTACTATAAACCTTAAGGGTCAGTCAGCAAAATTACAGCAGGCATCTCAAAGCCAAACTGGCTAATTTGAGGTATTTTGCCTCTTTCCCTTTATGAGAGACACTCATATTAGTTAAACGTCTAAACCCGCTAGTGTTCTACTA
Organism: Cyprinus carpio; assembly: GCF_018340385.1. Classification (NCBI taxonomy): domain Eukaryota; kingdom Metazoa; phylum Chordata; class Actinopteri; order Cypriniformes; family Cyprinidae; genus Cyprinus; species Cyprinus carpio. The sequence continues at coordinate 24,022,752 of NC_056576.1, forward strand.
CTGCAGCATCTGAGGGTTCTAGATTTTGGGAGATAATACCCTATTAATGACCCACGCATTCCACTTTTCTAACAGATCCTCTATGTTGGTGACATTCCTGCTAATAAATGCTTAAGATCAGAATGGAATACTAGCTTACTACTTACTGAATACTGCATAGTACAGTATACTTGGAAGCCACTATTCCACAAAAAAATTAAAATAAATAAAAATAAAAAAATAAACAGTAGTATGGCTACAGTGTTATCACATGACCTCATCACAATGCAGCGAGTGATTCATGAGGAAGTCATGGCCTAATGGTTAGAGAGTTTGACTCCTAACCCTAAGGTTGTGGGTTCGAGTCTCGGGCCAGCAGTATCATGACTGATGTGCCCTTGAGCAAGGCACCAAACCCCCAACTGCTCCCCGGGCGCCGCATAAATGACTGCCCACTGCTCCGGGTGTGTGTGTGTGTATGTGTGCACGTGCACTTTGGATGGATTAAATGCAGAGCACATATTCTGAGTATGGGTCACCATTATCTTGAAAATAATAACATGTTTTGCTTATTTTAAAACTTTTTTTTTTGGCACACAATTTTGAGGAAAACCGTCCTCATATTTGTCACCAAAATAATAATAGGATGAAAAACAACATCAAATTGTAAATATAAATTGAGTGCATTGCATTGACAGTGGGTGCATTTTAACTATATACATGCATCGTTTAAATATAGATTTTTGTCAATATACAACTGCTTCAAATTCATACTCTTATCAGTTATAGATTATATATAAAACTGTCATAATACATTTCATGTGGCATCCTAATGTCCCACTGCTGACAATATGCTACATGAAACGGGCTAAAATTGTATTATGAAGACCTCGTTTTAAACTATTGTTTGTTATGACAGTCTGGTGGGCCAGAGAGACAACTTATAATGCATTTCAGGGCAAGCTAAAAGCTACATTGCATCACAGCACTCATGTGGTTGACTTTAACTCAAAACGTCACCAATTTAAAAACAAATGTGATTGTTGTTGGAATCATATTGTTCCCAGCTCCAGCTTTCTTTTTCTCTAATGGGAGACATCGTGGTGAGTGAAGATGAGAGATAAATGGCTAAACATCGACTGCAGAGAACTAACGTTACTAACAAAATAAAGCAAAACAACATTAACCTCGCGGTCTTTTAAGCCCAGCAGCAGTACTTCCTCCATCAGGGTCAGTCTGGTTTCCTTGGAGTCACCGCTGTCATCGTCGTCCTGCTCGTCTCCACGCCGGGGCTCGTAGTCCTCGTCGCCGGATCCGCGGTCTCGGTCTGCGGCTGCAGCGCTGCGCGAAGCCTCGGTGCGTCTTTGCACCAGGCCGGAGCTCCGCTGGGTCAAAGTACTCATCTCTCAAACACACTAGAACTAACTCACCTTCCCAGACAACTCCTGTCTGAGAACAGACTGGCTTATTCAGTCCGATGCATAAATAATTCCCGGGTTAATAAGGGGAATGGAGGTGTAAATCGGGATTTGTTTGGGAGAGGGGCCCCTCGCGATCCCTACCGCGGAGCGTCGCTGACTCCGTCAGGTTTAATATGGCGACCAGCCGTGACGAGAGCAGAGCAGCAGTGGATGTGGCATCTCGACACTCTGTTTGGATTGAGAATTTGAGCAATACCTTTCATTGATCCAACCGTTTAAGAACAGAAAAGCTTTAACAACTTTACCTGTTTGTTTATTTTTCCTGTCTTTAATGACGTGTAAGTTTAAATTTGTTTTTTTGTTGTTGTTTTTTTTTTTTTTTTCAGCTTGTAATGTGTTAAACACCCCCTTTACCTTTTTTGCTTATTATTTAAATTTAATTTTGTTGTCATTGTCTTTATTTTTTTTTTTTTTGATGGTTGTATTACACTATTTGTATACTGTTTTTGAGCATTAAAAAAAAAAGACACTCAGGTTGGATCTCGAAACCTGGTGAGCTGCATACCAAGACAACATTTTTGAACATCACTGATGAGGTAGCACCAGGATTATTATAGTTAACTACAACCAAAACACTATATATATATATATACTATATATATATACTATATATATATATATATATATATATATATATATATGTTTTGGTTACTTGAAATAAAAAGAAAACTGTTTTAGTAGTAAAGTAAATAAAATTAAAAACTATATAAAATTACGAAACAACAAATTACTACAACATTAAGGGGGTCATGAACTTGGAAATCCAAATGCCCTTGATCTTTTGACGGATAAGAGATCATTGTACTATAAAACATCCTGTAAGTTTCAGAACTCAAAACTAAACACTGCCTCTGCAGAAGAAGATCAACACCTGCTTCTACATCACTGCCTGTTCAGCCCCGCCCACCGATTCACACATGTAGTGTAAATAATGAGAGACACAAACACAGCTCTGTGCAGAAGCAAACGATTAAGATGCTCTGAAGACAAGAAGACCCTGTGCAGATTTAGACCCCGTCAGTAAGAACTTTGTTCGCAGATTCGTTGACGAACAAAACATAATTCGATGCAGGATTCTCAAAAAGATTGAAACTAAAATATGATGCTGTGCGAATATATTGGATCAATATAGTCCACACAAGTGTGAGTAACTGTTTTTATTACATGGTCACTATTGCTTTGTCTGTTATTACAGATCACTTGATATGTACTGAGTATTTATGCGTTTTCAGTTAAATCACAGCAGCGTCCATCTGTGAAGGTCTGTAGCTGTCAAACACATGGTAGTCAATCATAGCAGTGAGTGTTTACTTCTGAGTCTACAATCTGCCACACATTTTCAAACAGAGCGTTCAGATGAGAGACTCAAAACAGGACAGAAAATAATTACTTCTAAATTATGATGTATTTAGATGTAAAAATCTTAACATTATAAGTGGACCATATAGAATAAAAAAAAAAAAAAAAAAATCAAAACAAAAAAAAAAGGCAGTTCATGACCACTTTAACTATATATATATATATATATATATATATATATATATATATATATATATATATATATATATATATATATATATATATATATATAAATAAACAAATTAACTATAAGAATATAAGAAACAAAGAATTTGTTTATTTAGAGATTTTGCATTTACATATTAAATATTTATTTACTTTTAGGTGAAGCTGTGTACAGTTAATTTTAGTCTACTTTGTTTTTCTATGAATGTGCACTTTTAAGAGAATTAACAAAGAATAACTATCATATAAAAAAAGGTTAAGCTTTTTTATGTTAATTTTTGTATATTTTGTTATATATATACACATATATATACATATACATATATATACACATATATATACATATACATATATATACACATATATACATATACACACATATATATATACATATACATATACACACATATATATATACATATACATATACACACATATATATATACATATACATATACACACATATATATATACATATACATATACACACATATATATATACATATACATATACACACATATATATATACATATATATACACACATATATATATACATATATATACACACATATATATATATATACATATATATACATACATACACACACACACACACACATATACATACAACTAAAAATATCTAAAACATGTCAGAACTATTTCCTTTAAAAGTTGTTTCATCTAACATTATTGTTTGTTAGATTACTTTTTACAAGAATTAAACATGATTGTAAAGCATTGATCTAGCCTTTTATTTAAATCATATTCTGTGGACAAAAAGAGTGACATATTTTTGAGTGCATATATAAAGGTATTTAATGCTACTTTCACATGAAAATTATCATTTTGAAGTCAATGGTCCAAAATAAAGGCCAAATTCTGATATTATGAACACTGAAGTTAGTTATAGAAAAATACAAAACAATTATTCAGTAATAAGTTTCAAATCCAGCTTGAAATCACTTGTTATACACAAGAGAAGTACTGAACTGAAGTGAACCGAATCAGATTTACAGCTGACTCAGGTAACAGTGATTGACTGGCAAGGAGCAGTAGTGCAAAACATAGGTGGAAGGGGTATAAACAAAAACAAAATGCTGCTCTCCACACATTTACAAGCAAATAACAGCTCAGTGCTTTAGTGCTTTCAGCTTACATGGCTTAATCACATTTTACATGCAATTTGAACAACACATTTTTTTAATGAAGTGCCTGTTGATTTGTGGCAGTAGTACTGCAAAGAAAATGTGCACAAATGCAGATACAGAATTACATTAGCTTATGTTTAAACAATTATATTAGCAAAGGCTTACAGTTTACCATGATTTTCCATTATATATATATATACAGCAGTAACAATAATATACCTGTAGATGGCTCCACTCTATTTTCCTTGGCTAACCTTCTTTGGATACTTTTAACTGCCAGAGAAAGCTGAAAACATGCTTTAAATACTGCAGAGACATGTACAAACCACTGAGTAAATCAGGAGCTATAATATGTGAGGAGTCAGAGAAGTGTGGAAATCAGATGTATTAATAACTCTTTATAACGGTTGCTATTATTCAGGATAAGCTCATCTATCCGTAGACCACTGGAATGGAATACTGTATGGAATGTTACTTGGTGATGATTTAATGTAACACTGCACTGTGGAAAGGCTGGAAGCTCAGGGCTATATCCGGTTCCTGTTTCGTGAAGAGCAAGAGAACAACTCCAGGTACTGTTCCATTAAGAACATCAAAAATAAAAGAACTTACATCCTGTCTGAAGGCTCATATTTTGTTTTCAATACAGTAGGGCACATGTGGTTTGACAAAAACCTGTTTTACTTTCCAAAAGGACCCGCTTTAGCACAAAAGGCACTTTCAGCACTTAATTTAAATCTGACAAGGCCACTATAATCCTGTATTTACCTCATAATATTATAATTTAATAATATATGGACGGATATTAACATATGGGTGAAAAAAGGCTCTCTGTTAAACCAAACTCACAAACGAACTGGCCTCATCTTCCTGACTGGCTAGGCTGTCAGTTAACATAAGGCACTGCATCAGACCTGTAGGAATGATGGGCTTGAAAGATCGGTTGCGGCTGTAAGCGAAGGGGAATGAGGATGGCAATCGTCCCGAGGAGCCGAACGACAGCAGCCGGTGCTGAATGTATGGACGGTGATCAGGTTTAGCAGCTTGTGATGAGTCTCTTTGCTCCAGCACACGCTTCAGATCCTGCACCTGACTTAGAAGTTCCATGAGCTTGGTCATGACGGCCACGGAGCCTCCTCCCAGAATGTGCACCTCAGGTATCCAGCGCAGGTAGCGCTGCATCCAGACGCGGACAGCCGGCCCGTCCAGACAGGGGAGCAGGAGGCCGTGATAGTCCAGAGGACGTTGCTGCCAGGACTCGTAGAACTCTCGGCTGATGGCAGCGGTGGAGTCAGGAGAGCCCATCCAGCGACTGAGACGCTTCACCCGTAGCATCTTTTTAAGGCTGTCGGTCTCGTCCTTAAAGAAACCTTTCTTGAACGGGGTTTTGAAAGCTGTGCTGGGTAAGGATAACTGTCTTTGGTGCTATAAATTTTAAATAAAAACAATGTTAATATTAATCTGCAAAAAAAAAAAATCAATGCACAAAAGAAACTCAACTTAGATATTATTCAATATAAACAGCAGAGTTAAACAAACAAACATAAAAGCCACAGAAACAAAAGTAGGGGTACAGAGTCTCCCTCACCTTTCATTTTTATCTTGACTACAGATGTCACTAAATCTCAACACATTTACCAAATAGCTATACTCTTATTGAGCTGTCATCTGAACATCAACATTTGTGAGATTTATTCCTTTTAAACAGTAATTCATTTAGATTTGTACGGTAACAAATACTTAATATTTTGAAGCAAGAGGTTAAAGTGAAACCCTCAGAATTAGGTGTTTTTATTATTTACATTCACATGATTTAAAAAAAAAAAAAAAAAAAAAAAAAAAAAAGACATGAATGGATAAATCACTACAACAATCCATTTAAAAAAAAAGTCAATTTTGATTTTATGATGACTTTAATAATTATTATAATTCAAAGCCATTTATTAAATCAAAGGTTTAGATGTACATTTCAGATATCTTTATTATTCACCAAAATGTGTAGGCTAAGTGAAGTCATTTAATCTGAATTCATAGTTTCTGGCTATGATGACAATGTTTATATTTAAAAATATAATATGAAACATTTGTAATATTTAAATAAATATTTTAAAACATTACATTATACTCTAGGTCTATAAATAATTCAGATATGTTTCTCTGACTGTGATTGTTATTTGATTTATCTGTAATTTATCTGTAACATTTGTCTTAATGACACCTTTTCGAAACATTATACTTCACATGATATCAGATGTATATCTGTATTTTCTTGTTCAATAAAACCTAAAAATGTACAAATGTATTTCTCTTAATACTATATTGCGTGATGCATACATGCTGAACTAATTTCTTAATATGATACAATTTAGCAGTAAATGAACACCGTTTTTAAAGGAGGCATTTTTCCCTAAACGATTAAACTATGTAACATAGATAGTATAGGGGCATTTCACCCGCTCACCTTGAGCTTGTGAGGTTTGCGTACAGCTTTCTCATGTTTCACCTTTTCTGAATACAGAGGGTTAAAGAAGTAATTCTGGGCCTTGCTGTCAAACTGCACAGACCAGTCCCACACTGTAGGGCAGCTCAATGGGCTGCTTTGTGCAAGCGGTGACTCTGCCTGCCAAGACAATCAAGCACAGCCAGTTAGCGGGAGGCGTGCCGACTGCATCCGGGAGAGTACATGTACAGTAATGACTGCATTACAGAGGGCTGACTGTTTTCTTGTTAGCTACTGTACATCTATAGAGGCCTCTAATACTGCTAACTTGTAGAATGGTGAATGCAGTACTCAAAGCAATCTTCAAAACAGTGTAACAAACTAGCCACATTGACATCAACCTCAACGAATATGTTTTAAATGAAATCTATAAAATAAAATACCTTCAAAACACTTTCTCTGTGATGGGCAGAGTTGAACAGAAAGGTGCTAAAGACTGGCATGTGAACACTGTCGGACAGCACAGTCAGGTAAGTCTCGGAGAACTGGAAGGCCGGGCTGTGCTGCTGAACAAGCTGCCACACGCACTCCAGGAACAGGAGGAAGACTGGAGAATAACACTACATTGAGAAACAAAAATCAAATTAAAATGACAACGAGGATGAGAGCATCACACAATAAACCCCAGATGGTCTTGTATCATGCTGAAGGGGTTTATTTTGTGATCGCAACTGTATTCTCCATTTTAATCACACGGTTACTTAAATAGAAAATGCTTTTAAGTGAAATTATTAAAGAGACTGCAGCGTGCATTGAAACACATGATGACAGTAGTGCAGATTAGCTGAACTGAGTAGTCAATAGAGTTCAGTAGTCTTTATACAAAATATCTGACTGCAGAATGCCATGACTGACCAATCAGAATCAATTATTCCAGAAAAACGTGTTCCCGGAAATGGTTTTACATCCTGACAAAAGACAGGTTTGCTGGTTACTTTTTTTTGGCTGCAAAATAGCCTGTAATTCTCAGAGGTTAAGAAGAACAAAAATGGGCAAATACAAAACAGTAACATTTCCACTAAGCCTCTGAAGAAACAACAGGCAGGAAGGAGCATGTAATAATTACTTCCTTGTCTTTCTGATGGAGGTGATTACATCGATCCAGGAAGGCATGGCAACCAGCCACCCACTCCTTCTGCACCAGACTCTGGAAACCCATCAGTGTTCTGTAATAAGGGTCCAGCATTATCTGAACCAGACTGGAGATCACACAGCACAGATCGGTTCCCTCTTCCTCTGCAAAACAATCAATATCAAGACAAAACACCAGGGGATACAACCTCAGAGTCAAAGGGGTACAGTAGGTCTATCGAGGTTTAAAAGTACTTCATTTTTAAAGATGTGCAATTTCTGCACTACTTGTGGTACCAAGTAGAACAGTTCCCTCAGATACTCCTAGCACACATGGACAAGCAGGTGTGCTCCCATCCCAAACTCACACTATTGCTTAACCCAGAAGCTAACATGTTGGAGCACTAGAATCTTTGGAAAGACAAATTTAGTCGAAACATGTTTGACCTACCTGTTATAAGAACATTTGTGTTGTCCTTTTCAAGACATTCAACCACCTCTACTGCTTTTTGGAGACATTGTCTGTTGTGGACATTAAATGCAGTTTGATAATAGTTTCATAGAATCTAACTGATGATTATGAACAGGAATACAAATAGTAAATCACACAATTTAGGATTTTATCAATGTAAACTGACCTAATAATGTCAAGCCACCCTGAACTTTCAAGGGAAGAGAACCATTTCATGTCTGACAACCAAAAATCAGTTGAATTTTCTAAGAGACAAATAAAAAAAAAAAAACATTACTCAGTGATTGCAAACAAAATATCCATCCTTTCATTTAATAGTTTTTTTTTTTTTTTTGCATTTTCTTGTGAAAGAGATATTTGTGTATTCTGTGACTCACCGATAAGGAAGAATTGTTTGAACTTGTTATATGATTGCTGGATGTCTTGGATAGTAGGAAGTGATTCTGAGAGGTCCTCTGTTTTTGCGGAGTAAAGGTAATTATGTGCAACTGCATTTATCATTCTTAAAAAACAAAAAAAGGAAAAAAAAAACAACTTTGTCAATGTGAAGGTACTATTGACTGGTTGTATTTGACAGTCAAGATAAGAAAATACTACTTTTTTGTTTGTTTTTGCCGTGGACACCATATTACATAACTACTTTTGTCCTTCAGTTGAACAGAGTAGAAAAACACAAAGAGAGCATATTGGTTCATGCTGATGGTGTCTAGCACACTACTAGATAACCTTCTGCATGTTGTTCTTTGATAAAGAACAGTGGTCTTGAGTGTCAGCACACAAAACACAGAAACTCAGGGAACAGATAACCATGAAGGTATCGCAGCAGACTGGCTGATCTCACAGGATAAATAAACAGTATAGTAAACCGAGTCAAAAAAACAGAATATTCTTTTACATGTCAAAGTGCTTTTGAAAATCCCCATCTTCCTGCGTCACAGGCGGTAAAGACGCTTTGAAGAGAGCACAACCGCTGTAATGAGACCAACACCAAATCTAAAAAGAAAAATAACAGGCATCAAATGTCAATTGCAATCAGGTATACAAATGACAATTTGTACACAAAATCCAACAACAAAAAAACAACAACATTATAGCAACATTCATAAAAATGATTTAAATGCAGATCTTGTTATGTTAATATTCTTACTCACTGGAAATCCCTTTCCTTGGTAGCTGAATAAATCCCCTAGTGCTGATGGGATGACAAAGTACTTCGGTAATCTAAAGACAATGTCAGAGCAGTGTTTGTTAGATACATTTATTTCACAATGTATGACTTGCTATAGATCACTGAAAACTGTTTTAAATTTTAAAATTTTATTTGGATTTTTTTTTTATTTATGAATGCATTTTTTTTTAATTTAGTTGGTTGAGAGAAATGGATTGTTTGTTTTTTTTTTTATGAATGTATTTATTTAATGCTAAAAGCAGATTAAAATGTAATAGTTCCATCACCTAAAATAAAGTTTGGTTTTTTGTGAACTACTCAAATATAAACAGTGTAGGATGGATCTTATAACAATCTAGGTCAGTAGCACATATAAACATAGATTAGAGATTACATTCCATTACTGAACATGTACCTTGTAATTCAAACAATAGAAACACTTTATTAGACACTTCACAGCAGCATAAAGTACCTCTGAGAGAGTTCAAAGTTCTCGTTTTTAGTGACTAGTCTACAGTTCGCTTTTGTCCGTTTCATTTCCTGGGTCCAGTCTTCTGGTGAGTCAAACAGAATTGTCTCCCGTTTCCTCTGCATTTCTGCAAACACAAAATACATCTTTTTTGTTGTTCCAGAGTTGACTAATTAGAGTTTAAGACATTTAAAATGTAGAACCATATAAGATTATCCTTCATTATTATATTAAGGAGCACAACTGTATTGATAACTGTATTGTTAAAAAGCTAATCATATTACAATGATTTCTGAAGGATCGTGTGACACTGAAGACTGGAGTAATGGCTGCTGAACATTCAGCTTTGCATCACAGGAATAAACTGCATTATGTCGTCTAAAAAGAAAGAATGACTGGTGTTCTTTCGGCCATCTGTTGCATTCCAGTTGCAGAGACTATGATCAGAATTTAGCAGTTGGTGCTACAAGACCAGAGTTGCATTTCAGATGTGTGCAAAGTTCATGCTCTGCTTAAGATAGACTTCATGAACTTCTCAAGGTGATATTTTCCCTTATGTTGTATAAGCAGTTCCATATGTTTGGTGAATAACTGGTTTTGGTTTCTGCTGTATTTGGAGGCATGTGGTTTCAAAAGCAGTTAAATATGCACATCAACAACATAAGAATATAGAACTCAGACATCAGCTGTATTTACAATAACAAGTGAAACTGAAAAGTAACAATAGTATCACAATGAAAGCCTCTACAAGGAGATATATCTGTACCTGGGCTTGGTGTCCCTGTATAGGAAAAAGCAAAGACACACTTCAGAGATTTCTCCTCTAAACAATGGTGAGCAATACCCTGAAAGATCTGAAAGAACAAACAAACAAACGCACAAGGAGATGTGAAACCCTCTGTACAATGCACATATACATTTCAGTCCTCGTGTCAAAAAAATTACCTTTTTGGCATCTTCCTCCTTGGTGTATGTTAGACAGAACTGAAAGACTCGTAGGTCTTTACAGTGAATGATTATTTTGGACGGATATTTGTTCTTCACAAGGGCTCCTGTTATCAGTTTTCTCTTTTCATCATAAACTTCAAAAGAAACGAAACGTTTCTCAGAGAACTCAAAAATTCAAACCAAAAAGCTTTCCCAAGAAAAATCTCATTGTTGCTTTTTACACATGTACAGATCTATAATCATTAATGATAAAAATTAAAAACAACTGTTACCACCATAGATGTGATCCACGAACATTAATGGAATGTCATTTTCTCCATAGAGTTTGTTCTTAAAGGTCTTGGTCTGTAACAAAGGTGAGTGACACAACAGCCTCTTTCTCAATGCAGACAATACTAAAGTAAGCAATGATTATGAAAGACAGTGATTAACAAATACCAAGACATTTGTGAAAGGTGCGCTTTTACACGGCACACCATAACGAACAGGAAAGCCAGACACTGTTGCCTTGTTCAGTGTGCTGTATCTAGCTTTCACACAATAATTTGTTTGTGAAATCAAGTGTGAAACACACTTCAGTTCCTGTTAACCACCCTCAAATTTAAGTCTGAGAGTAGCCTATGAAACCTCTTGATACGAACTAACACTGACATCTGACCAAATTTATCTTTCGGCAACAACACATTTCACAGCTTTTTAAGATCACTGATTAGATTAGTAACTTCTATATACTGATCTTATTCGGTATACAGACCTTAACAAGCCAAGAAAAGACCCTTAAAACAAGAGCACCTGGCACTTCATGAATACCTGATCATCTGAAGCTGCTCTAAAACACTGGTTTCCCACCAGAATTTCACTGCCAGTGAGTCAGGCACTCAAGTTCCTGAAATGGCAGCTAAAGTGAGAGCACTCACAGCACAGTTCCTCATGCACGATCACCAAGCATGCATTTTGCCAAACACTCTTTTAGTTAATACAGCCAGTGTTTCAAGGCCATTAAAGATTGACTGTATTCACACTTTTTCGATTTACTCTATTTCTATTGATTTTATTTCTATTTAGAAATGTTTATCCAAACCTGACTAACAAACAAGGAAAAACTATTTATCAAACAGGAGCCAACAAAATGAGCAGATCTGTAGGGTTTAATTTATTTTGGCTAGAAAATTTCTATTTCGAACCAACAAACTCTTCATGTACACTGTCATTTACCCAAACATGCTCATTTCCAATGCAGCAATTCAACTTCATAGTAATTCAACTCCGTAATTCAAGACGTTAATCTTCTTGTGTCTCTATAATGTACAACTCAGGTCCAATTTTTTCCATGTCACTATTCTGTTTCAATTAAGCATCGCTGTTTAGCACAATAAATCCTACAAAACTATTAAAGATTCATAGTAGGACTGTCAAGTTAATGTGTTAATTTAGCATAATTACTAATAAAAACAAGTTTAAAAAAAAAACAAAAAAACATTTAGTCAACAGAATGAGTAATGAGCTTTTCAAACTGGACACATTTTTAATAAAACCATTTAACTGATAGACAACCCTAATTAATAGCATTCTTATAATTAAGACTACCATTGTATAAACATCTAACATACATTATCTTCTTTTCAACCACACTACAAAAATGCTGCAGTCTACATACAGGAAGCACGTGACGGTTAAAATAAACACTGTGGTTCTTTGGTTGGTTGAATTTTAAATTCTAGATGGTTTCTTAGGCGACAGCATTGTAGATGTGAATTACCATTACAAATGGCCATTTAACTGAATACAGTGTTCATACGTTGATTATTTTGGTCTACCAGACAAACTCTCTATTTGACTATTTGTAACCATTTTACATTTCCGTGAATTGGTGGCTAATTCGTATGATGTCATTAGTATGCGTTTGTACAAGTTGCTTATACCCCACTGAAGGGAGGACCTCCATCCTTTCATATTTCTAAAAATTGTACATTTTTGAATGAATCAAATTCGTACACATCATTAAAATACTACAGTACTGCTTTCACGTGAGATTGTGTGAGATTTGAGCCCTGTCACCAATGCTTACCGTCTCCTCCTGTGATTTCTCATCACTAATGAATGTAATGCGAAAATTGGTGCAGAACAATGTGCCAAAGACGCCCCGCTGGGACAGATCATCTTGAGTGTATTTGAGAATGGGGTTGGCGCTACAGAACTCCACTTCACCTAAGAAGCAACAGAACAACAGTCATGTTAGTTTGAGTAAACACAATGCCAACAACACAGGCTGCTGTTCCAGGGCAGTCTTGTGGTGTGCAGACAGTGTATTACACACTTTACTGTATCTTCAAAATCACTCTAATTATATTAAATGAGATTTCTGGAAGCTACCACCTGAATTAAAGAACTATTATTAAAGTCTGAATTGAAAATCACACCCATGGTACTAGTGACATACAAAAAATATTTAAGATTTATTTAACAATAAGCCAAAGAAAAACCTGAGAGAGCAAAACATTGTGGAAGGGATTTCGTATTTACCTGGCAGCAAATCAGGATGTTTCAATTTCTTTGGTGGTTCTTTCTCTAATTTTATTTCCTGAAGAAGACAGAAACAATAAAATTGAAGTAAAAACTGTAAACGTGATTAATTATCTAATAAAATATTTGGCATTCTAAATGGCATTTTCACAAGTACTATATATAGCAATATAATGTCAAACACATCATGCCACATTTCACACACTGAGTGTGCTGCTGCTGAGTAAGTGAATATCTGAAGTCTAGATGCCTCCACAGGACATCTGCTCCGTAGAGAAAACCCCAACTGCTGCTGTCGAACATATGAGAATAGAAACCTACACTGTCATTTATTACATTAAAAGAACAGTTCACCCAAAAATGAACATTCGGTCATGAATTACTCATCCTCATGTTATTTCAAACCTGTATGACGACTTTATTATTTTTAACACAAACAAAGATATTTTGCATAATGGTGGTAACCAGTTTTGCTGTCCAGTTCGTCCATCATATGGGAAAAACACTGAGAAAACGTTTACTTTGTTACTTTTAGAAAAAAAAAAAGTCAGGTTTGGAATGACAACAGATGGGTACATGACAGAATTTTTTTGTGGAACAATCCCTTTAACATTTGATTTAGTAACATTTGACTTTAGTGTAATATACAAGTAATATAATGAGAATTCAAAAAAAAACTGAACAACATCAGCACACTAAGATCCTCTACACATAATAACGGTCCCATGAATTTTAGCAGAGGCCCTGTGATATCCACAAGGCATGCTTTGCAACTTTCAAATTTCAATCAGGCTGCCTCCCTTGTCACTGGTTCAAACAGATAAAAGAGGCTGCAGAAAACAGCAAAATCAATAAACGAGTGGCGATGTGTAAAAACTGTAAAAGTTCCATTGAAACAAACAGGATAAATAACGGAAAGGAAGCCACCAAGTATCCTGGCTACCATGAGGTCAGCTGCAAAACAAAACCTCACAAAGAGTCCCAAGAATTTGGGACACTCCTTTCCCCTAATGACATCCTGGGGGTGAAAATATTCTCTTAAAATTTCCTTTTGAAACCTGAGACATTAAAAACACATGGTCTGTCCGTTTATGTAAATTTTGCTAGACATAAAAATGGATCACAGCAGGTCTTCTTCATTAATATCAAGCCAACAAAAATGAGGGGAGAATGCTGAGATCCGACTAAGCCCCCTTCAGCTGAACTCTTCACAGAAGCCCCGGGGCCAGTTGCATAAACAGACACTGTGCTAAGACTGTCTTAAGAACGAGTTTGACTTTTGCATTCAAGCTATATATTTCATCAGTTCACACATTCCCTAGAAATCAAACCCATGACCTTGGTTTAGGTGTCTACTGTTTAGAGCTACGCAAAATGAAATAACTTCTCCAAAGAATAGGGAAAATCCAGCAGGTTTTGAACAACATATTGGTAACAATAACAGTTCTCCTTTAAATCTCTACTACTCTATTATTTTTTTGGTCTTGTAATGTTTTATGCACTAATTTTTTGAATAAAATAGAAAAACGTGAAAATAGAGGGTTTACATCTTCACGTTGTTTCTATTCTGAGTATAACCATTCTCTTCACCATGCTTTCTTTAAAAGAACAATAAGGGCATGAACTCTGTTGGCCAACAATGGGTCATGACACAATGGGTCATGACATCTATTCAATGGGACGCCCTATGCGCGCTCACGACTAGATGTAAGTTTAAAACACAGTAACGAACCATGAATGGACTTCAAACACATCACATGTCAGAGCAAAAGGAAGACACTCGTGACTCGTGCCAGTAAACATAAAATCATCCAATAACCTGGATTACAACCACACTTCACAACTACTTTTGGCAAGTCCAGAAAACTAAAATTCAGTCGTGAACTTCGAAGTGTAACGTTAAGTGAGTGAAAAAACACTGCTGCTCTGTGAATGCATTTCCCCGTGTGAACGAAACGTACCCCAAACCCGACTGAGATTTCCCTGTTTGTCTAAACTTGAAGAAGTCAACAATGTCAGCATCAGTTTGGGACTTAACCCCGCCC
This sequence comes from Cyprinus carpio, assembly GCF_018340385.1. Lineage (NCBI taxonomy): Eukaryota > Metazoa > Chordata > Actinopteri > Cypriniformes > Cyprinidae > Cyprinus > Cyprinus carpio. The sequence goes on from NC_056576.1 coordinate 24,038,082, forward strand.
AGCGCATGACGGTCCGCGCTTTCAGCTCCTGTTTTACCTCAATTCAGTGTCTCCGGGATGTTTTGAAAACAACGCAGGTATAATGCGGCATGAAAGCTTACCTCGGGTGTAACATAAGACACGAATGACGGTTTAGTGGACTTCGCTCCTACGCTCCCCAAACTCAACATTTCGCCTGTCCCAGTATCCCGCTTCCCGAGCAGTCAGGTGGAAATCCGGGAGAGCTCGAGCAGCACAACTTTCCTCTTCCTCTCACTCTCCAGCTCTGCTCTCACAGGCGCGATTTCCTTTGGTTGGAAGTCAAACCTGCTCCGACAGCAAACCGCGCCCGTTCGACATCATTGGCTGTTTATGGACGAGCTGTCCGTTTTCTGAGCTGGTCAGCGCAAGTCGCTTGATGCTCATTGGTTTGCGCGGCTGTCAATTTCATGAGCTTCCTCATTGCCGAACCCATAAGCAGTCGTATTGAACATAGCCTACGCCCTGAAGCGTTTATATACTGACTACAAGTGCGCTTGGCTTGCCGCTTTCTGAAGTTTTTTTTCTTTGCTTTATGTTTGCGCATCTAGTGTTTCCCCTTATTTGTGCATAGACTAAAGTAGTTCCTCATTAGCATAAACAACAGGAAAGACAGTCAAGCACCTGCGAGGCAATCTAGAACTAACATGCACAGATAACTGTAATTTTTAAAGGGGTCATATGATGCAATTTCAATATTTCCTTTCTCTTGGTGCATAAAGAGGATCTGCAAAGTTGCAAAGACTAAAGTCTCAGATCCAAAGAGATATTCTTTATAAAAGTCAAGGGTCAACCATGCCTTCCTAAAACGCCTCATTTAAACACGTCCCCACATGTCTACGTCACTATGTGGGAAGATTTGCATAACACCGCCCAAATTTTCATGCAAAGAAAGAAGGTGTAACTTTTTTTCTTGCTGTAGTATTGTTGTTGTTATTGCCGTCGCCGTGTTGTGGAGACGCTGTGTGTTTCCTTGTGAAAACGAAACTTTGTTTGACTTTCCAAAAGAGGACACAGCTAGAAATCAGTGGTCAAAGGTGCTGTATGTAGGATTGACACTGAGTGGTTAAACTAGGTATTGCAGTCCAAATTCAAAATATTGGAGAGGGTTTTTTTCACCCGGCCCCTCCTCCTTAGATTTGATGCACACTCAGGTTGCCAGATTGAGACACCAACAGGAACTAGTGCACATGATGATAAATTAAATGAAATACGCTGTGTTTTCCGGCAACTGGCAACCTGGGATGCCAAAATTCAATAGGGTAAACTAACAGTGGGCGGTTTCACAAACCAAAACAGAGACCGACATTCTGGCCCAGAACGCACATTTTCAAAGGAGAATAACTGACTGTAGCATTGTTTTTCAGATAAAAAAGTATGTTAACTTAGCATGTTTTTTAAATATCTGCAAACATATTATTATTATTATGCTTTAGTAGAGTCAAAAACTTACATACAGCACCTTTAAGTTGTATTTACAACACTGTTCCAGAACAGTTCAACCCAAACATTAAGATGTGTGCAGTGCATTTTATGGAGGACTGTTGATCCTGAGAGTAAACTACAGTGCCAGCTGTTCTGAGTCACAGTCTGTAAGTACGTTTACATATTTAAAGGATTTGCCACTGAGGATTCAAACGCAAGTTTTGAAGTAGGGAGCAATGAACACTGTGTAGGGAGCATGTCAATGGGATCACAGTTCATGCATGGAGCTCACTTCTAATGAGCTGATTATCTGAATCAGGTGTGTTAACAAAGACAGACATGCATAATATGCAGAACTGGGGGGCGCGAGGACCGGAATTGAGAACCTCTCGTATTGTCATTATAATCCATAATTATGTCCCCACTGGATGGAACAAATGCCTCGTTTTAATGGGTTTTAATGATTGTGTCTCGGTGCTCTGGGACACATGGCATCACAGTATGTTAAGGGACGTAACATTTCCGTCACACGCTTGAGGTATTCAGCCAATCACAACACACTAGATAGCTGGCCAATCAGAGCACACCTTGTTTTCAGACCGATGAGCTTTGTAAAAATCGACACGTTTCAGAAGGCAGGGCACAGAGGAGAAACAATAATGTACATTATGTGGAAAATAATGTTTTTTTTTTTTTTTTTAACAAACCACAAACATTTCATTACACCAAATAATGTTATTTTTAGCAACATCATATGACCCCTTTAATAAGTGAATTACACATACAGCAATATCAAAAGATACACTTTGATAATATTAAACTAAACTAAATCTTCTGACTGAATATGACTACCTTTATTTCAGTTATACTTAATATAAAGCAGTTAAAAAAAATGAATGAAAGAAAGAAAGAAAGAAAGAAAGAAAAACAAATCATTCTGGAAATGTCTTTATTATAGGCATTGTAATGCAGTAGTACCTTGACATCGAATGACAAGCATCAAAGGGTAAGTCTACATCAATCTGCTGTTACAACACCGATATTTTACTTGTGTCCCTCCCATCTTCAACAGATATTAAACAAACTCGAATCAGAAACCAAAATTAGGGCAAGCAACTATGCATCTATAAATCAGTAAAACAAAATCCATAAAAACAGAACATTAAAAAAAAAAAAAAAAAAAAAAGAACACATTCCAGGGCTTTAAAACCATACAGGCATTTGTTTCTCGAGATCTACTGCAAGATTAGATACAGGCTTATTAAATGATCATATATTAGAGATCATACAGTTATATGATCACATTTAAGGTTTACAACATTATGAACACAAAACACAGGCAGACCTGGGCCAATTACTATTTCTAAAGGAAAAACAATCCAACCAAAAAAAAAATTATTTGACCTTAAAGAACAAATGTTTGCTGCTTGAATACTTCCTTGTGTGAACAACTGATGTGAAATGGACTGGTAACACAAGATTCCTTATTAAACTTACAGAGACAATTGATAGATGCTAATGGTATTTTGCCCAGGTCTGATTTCAACGGTCAGTGTCTTCAGAAATGTGATACAGCTACACCACAGAGGCCTGTGAATGTCAGAGCACACGTTACAGCCTAACTTAGGACAAGTGCAGCCTTACATCACTTGCATTAAGCATATAGAAAGAACAAGGAATCTGAAGATGTTTCAAGGATATTAATTGACAAATGTACAAATGGTTAAAAGCCAACCCTGCCTTCAGAATGCACTAGCAATGGAAAATACATACTTGTATAAATCCACATCCAGTATGTCACATTCATCACAATAGGACTAGCGCGTCGCATTAATCAATCATTTTATCTTCGATCTTGTGGTTTTAAGAGGAATGTCTCTAAACAAAATAAGTTTCAAAAACACAGAAACAATTTTTTGCAAAGCCAAGGAAGCCAATGTCAAAGTTACTTTACATGGGGCACTAGAAGGATAAGATAGACTTTAAAGAAAGAATCTGTTCCATACTGACACAAGTACGCAGCCCAGACTTCTACAAATGCCTAGTCTGAAGCTCGTAAGAGATCTGAAGATGGTGAATGATTACATCCAATCTGCTGAACAGAGCATGAACTTTAGGCTTAACTTCTCTTGGTTTGCACACATCTCAAATCTTTCTGCCGAGACACCAGACTAAATAAATGAGATGGACCACAGTCTATGTGTCAAGGACATGAAGCCTGGCATTTCCCCAAGTGGCCATTAATAGGTCTTTACCAGATCTTAAAAACATTAACGAGTAGTAATCAGCATGCACAGAGGTCAACAGAAACAACATTTTGTATTCCTGGACTGAACAGGATTTGAAACGGGTGAAGGGAGAGCAGGGTTAGTTGTACTGTGGTGCATTTCAGAACCCCTCGTAGTCCTTCTTGTCCTTCTTCCCTTCAGCTTCGAATCCATCAGTCCCGTCACTGTTGTCGCGACGCCTCTTGCGGTTATTCCGTACGTTGAAGCGCGAGTTCATCTGGGGCAAGGGGTCCATACCCAGAACCTTGTTAATCTGACGGAATGCCAGCAGCCTCAAGGCAAACTGTGGAGAAAGGAGAAATGTAATCAGTTTACATTTACTGCTCTCAATTAATATGAGGCCATAAAAATGGCATGCATAATTATGCAACTATTGAAAACATTTTGAAATAGTTTTAAATGGAATCGCTGCAAACATTCCTCAAGCAGTTACTGTACATTACCTGAGCGCTTGACGTAATGTCCTCTCTCTGCTGCTCTTCCATGGTAGCCAGTGTATCTGTTGGATTCTTCTCACAGGGGTCTATCAATCCTGGAGCACCTGCATTACACCGAAAAGCACAAAAGTGTGTTAAATTGAGCATCTAGATGAGGGGTCTCCAACCCTGCCCCTGGAGATCTACCGTCCTGCAGACTTCAGTTCCAACCCCAATTAAACATACCTGCCTGTCATTATCAAGCATCGCTGTCATATTTAGGAATTCAGTTTTTTTTTTTTTTCACTATGCCAGTATGTCTAGAGACACCTCAGAATCAAGGCATATTTTGTGGCAATTGTATTAAGACATTATCTTACCAGACAGCAGAATGCCTGAAGAAATACACTCAAAGACTCTTCGCAGAGCATCTCCTGGGCTCATTGGTCCAGAGGCACTGCTGATGGCCTTCTCCACCAGCAGCTCCATAGCCTTAAAGTACACACAGTAACTTAATTTACAGTATCAAACAAACAAAATCAAAACACTTGCTGCGATGATGGCATTTTAAACTCTTTATATCTGGATCTATATAATATCTCGAACTAAATATCTGGAACGCAACTGTAGGAAAGGCCTCATACTTTTGTTTGTCAGATTTTATTGGCTATTTGACATGTCATAGAAAAGCAAGCTTAACAAGCTAATCCTGAGTAAAACAGAAAGGAGCTGTACTTGTGTCACTACAAAACTACTACTCGGGGATGTCATCAAGAAAGAGGAACATGAAAAGTGCCTGGTGGGCCTTTTAAGGGAACAAAATCAATCCATAGCCCTATTCAGACTGTAATTGTTTCTCATGTGAACATCTGTAAAAATCACTTTACATGGCACCTCAGTGATAAAAATCAGATTCAGATGGCGATTTATTCAAAGTGGAGAAGCGAGTTCTGTGATCCTACAAACCCAGGAACACGCTGCTCACGTGGCCAGTTGCATGATTGTCGACTGATGTAAATAAAAAGTCATACCCTGGGAATAATAAGAATAAATTCATATTAAATAATACCCTATTTATTATTTGATTTAAATCTACCATTTAAAAATAGATGTACTACAGTTGAAATGGTTTTCCGTCTTGCAATTTCTCTCTCAAAATGGATTTAAATGGAAGAGATTAGCAGAAATAAGTTAATGCAACCTCTTATTTAAATAAGGTAAACAAAGCTGCTTGGTTTATGTATATAATATAAAATTATATTGCATATCTGTTGCTGCCATAATATTGACCCATTTCAAATCTTTACATGAAGTTCTTCTTTTAGTTCTTAACAGCTCCCACTCACTGACATTATAGATTAGGACAGCCCAAAAACACACACACACACACACACACACACAAACCCCTGTAAATGTTGAAAAAAGAACACATTCCTGTGTTTTAAAACCATACAGGCATTTGTTTCTCAAGATCTACTGCAAGATTAGATACAGGCTTATTAAATGATCATATATTAGAGATCATACAGTTATATGAACACATTTAAGGATACATTTAGAGTTTACAACATTATGAACACAAAACACAGGCAGACCTGGGCCAATTACTATTTCTAAAGGAAAAGACAAACAAACCAAAAAAAATAAAAATTATCTGCATAACACACACACAGACTATCCCCTGTAAATGTTGAAAATAGTTAGTGTCCCCATGAGAAATAATTACCATCCAAATCGGGCTTGGTAATAATCTACTCATGTCAACAGCTGATCTATGCATTGTGTTAATGCCATCTAATGTGATCTGACAGCAACTTAGCATTTTTATATAGTATGCTCGTCACTGGTCTTTTTACTCACCCAGCTAGGAAAGGCAGACCAGGTGGGTACTCGCTGACAAAGGTCACGCAGTATTCGAATGACAATCACACATGACTGGAGTCCATTAGCCCTAGCTTCAGTGCAGTGAAGTAAAGAGTAGTTAATGCACAAGAGCTAAAACATACAGTCATACATGGCGGAGTTCAGAAAGAGGTGCAACACTACTGTTCACAATGGAAGCTTACAACTGGTTTAAAAATAGTTGGGCCAATTGGCTTTCTTAAGCTGCCATTTCCAGCAGTATTTTACCTCACCATTAGTACAAGAGTTCAAAGTTTGCAAGATTCACTTGGAATGGCTCCCTGGTAATCTTGTAAACCCTGACCTCAGTTTTCAGATACTTCACAAACATATACTTTCATTTTTACAAAAGATCAGTTTGCAAGAGTAATTGCATAGGAACTGAAACAGTCAAGGAAATCTGCTTTACTTTGCCTGTGTATTTGCAGAGATGGCAACAACACAGTAAACCAATCAGATATTCCTTTCCTCTCAATCCCTATCCCCAAGAAAAAAAAAATAATAAATCAACAAAATAAATATATATATAAAAAAAGAAAAAACAAAACAAGAAATGCTCAACATGAAAGCTCTTATTGATGACACTTTATGCAAAGGTATTCTGCAGCCTTATGGAATCATTTTACATGCTATGCATTTAAACTAAAACTTATGAATAAATCACATGTATGCAAGGATGCTTAATTTTTTTATGATCAGATTAGCTCCTATATATACAAAAACAGAATGCAAAAAAATTAGTACCATCATCTCCAAATTATATACACTGCATCCTTGTATCACTTTTTCCTCCCAAACATCAACTTTGAGGTTTAAAACTTAAAAACAAAAAGACTAAACAACTTAAATGAATAAATAAAAAGGAATACATCTCATAAGGCTACAAGAAGAAAGTAAAATGATGTTCCGAACCTGGAACCACTTAGCGTGGCGTAGGGCAGCCAGAGCGTCAAGGCATTTTTGCCTGTCCAAGACGTCCGCTGGGTCTTTCACCATACTCGAGGTTACATCTAAAAATGGATCGAATTGTCAAATGGTGATGAGGAACGGGTGTTTGACCAGGTCAGAGAGACTGCCAAGAACACATTGCCACACATACCAGTCTTTTCCTGATCACTGCTCTCTTTCAAAATGTATATGCATCTCACATTTCACCCCATATGCAGAATCTTTCAGATCTTAACAGCTACACTTGCCATTTGGTGCACTTCTATTTAGTCTGTGATGTGGTGCTGAGAGAAATAGGATAGGGACGAATGAGTCCTGAGTTAAAAATAAAGGACTTTGTTTGGGATACAAGACAAAAAAAAAAAAAAAAACAGATAAAATTTGGCATGGTGGCGGTGATGTAGGATCTCATAATTGAAGTTGGAAATGCACTTGTGATTTTTTTTTTTTTTGGTACTCTGCATATAGTGAGCATGACACTTCTTATAATTACTCATGTGTCTTGATAAAGACTATATCAGTTACAGCCTGTCACATTAATGCTCTGCAATCCACCATTTGAAATTGCTTGGAATATGACTATACATGATTTTCCAGTACTAAAAGCCAGCAGACTAGCTTAGTAGAAGTCATACTATCAAATATCCATCATATCACACAGGTATTCAAACACAGTTTTAAACGGTGCCATTTTGCCAATTACGGATGATCTTGTTGTCTTGCAGTAGAAAAAAAACTTTTAGAATAAATTAATGATTTGTATTTTTCAAAACTAATAAAATCAAATTTTCTAGTATTTGCCATGTTGGATATGTGGAATGTTATGACACAAATCTAATTTTAATATATTTTCAAAGTGTACAATTCCTGGACTTCTTAGCATTTGAGGATAAAATTCTTTTCTTTTGCTTAGGGCAAAAACAAATCGTGGATTCCAGTGTCTACATAAGTAAAGTTTGAGATCATAAATGGAATAAATACTTTGGATAAAATTCTTTTCTTTTGCTTAGGTGATTTGTGTTTCGTGGATTTCAGTCAATGTACTGATCCGCTGCAAATGGTACCAGATGTATAAATCATGATGATGTAAAACAGGGATATCAAGGGAGACGTGCAATGTTTACAGTAGAATGAGTATTTGTAGTGACCCACTACAGTTGCATGGCAATGGTAGGTGTGGCAAAGTGTTTGAAGGTATTCAAGAGGGGGACCTTGGTCAAAAATCCTTCCGGAGCTGGTAGACGTAGCCTCAGATGGGAGACAATTTGCTGAAAAAGCTAGGAGGCTTTGGGCTGGACTTGAAAAGCTTTGGATACATGAAGGCAGCAATGCGTGCTGGCAAGAAAATATGAAGCTCCCAGCAAGAGGATTAGGACATCACTGCATGCATACCTGTCATGATCGGGTTTGGAGAACCCCCATATCTCAATGTATACTGAAGGCTGTAAACCCCAGGTCCAACCAAAGATTCCTCTATCAAAGCCTTCCTCCCAAAAGCTGACTGATACTCCCCTAAGGAGCCAAACAGGAATGGTGGCATGGCCGCAAAGCCTGCATTTAAGATTCCACCATTTCAGCGGCTTCTTACAAACTAAAACTCTTCGTTGTAAAGATATAAAAAGACTAACAGGTTATGGATACGATTACTCTATTATTTGGGGAAATGTGGCTTTTTTGTTGCTTAATGTATTGTTATAACTGAAGAAATTAAAAGTAACTGTTAATGTTTGAATGCCAAATTTCACCATCTGTCAATCTCTATTCGACTGCTTCTCTCAGGGGAGCACTTTCATTTTGGAGCAGGGGACCACAGAATGGTGAACCTTCTCACCACCAGACAAATATAACATTTGTTTCCTGTGGGGACTTGGTAGGCATTCCAACTACTGCTAAGGTGTCAGACCCAACTCAACCATTTCTCATAAGGAATCAAGTTTAAGTTTGTTTGGTTTTTTTTGCACAGAATAATATATAATACCCCTGACCAAACTCTATGACCCCCTGGGAAAGAATAAAATTATTGGTTTCTGCATAGGACACAATCCCCTTGAAAACAGGAAACAAAAATGAATCTTACCCAGGACTAACTAGACTTACACAATGCAAACACTTATCATGCTTGTTTTGGGGAGAGCTTCAAGAGCACTGGAGAAGTGTTACAAAGAGAAGACCCGGAGCACCACTGCTGCCATCGGAGATGGTTGGATAAAACCTGGTAGTGTTGAACTCGGCTCTAAAGCAACTTGAAGCCACCTGAACTGGCTTTAAACCTTTTACAGTGTGAACATTACAGACTTCATACGAAATAATTTGTGTAAATAAAGATAGAAAGAGGCACTTTACCTCAGTGGCGTAACTTTCAAAAGGAAAACGGTGTAGGTCAATTCTCACGTAAGGCCAAGCTCAAGCACATACCAGGTTTAATTTGTTCCACTTTCATATTTTCTCAAAATAAATGCTCTCAAGTCAAAAAGGTAAAAACAAATCTGATATCATTAACTTCTAGCACCATCTCCACAGTGCCAACAGATGGGCTCTTTAGGTTGTCAAAATCAGCATGAAATATTAATCAGATAGGTAGTCGGTTAATGTGAGCGATGTCTTTTCCAACCTCCATCCCGGGTGTTTTCCTCTCGGATGACAGGCGAGGTGAGGGTGATGGTCACCTGCATCTTGGGCTCAGCAGAGGAGGTAAGGATAATGGCAGCCTCTTGGACGGAGCCTTTTACCTCATATTTCTCCGGAGCTACAATCTGAGAAACACATGGGTTAGCAGAAAAAGTTACAACCGGCTACTTAAGATCCAGCAAACCCTGACTCACAATAGGAAACAGTGCAGTTATTCTACACCCAGTAAAGCAGTGGCATCAAGTCCTGTTCCCGGAGGGCTAATGTCTTGGAGAGTTTAGCCCCAAAACACCTGTCTGGAAGTTTACAATCATCCTGAAGACATTGACTAGCTAGTTCATGGGGGGGGTTTATTTAGAGTTGGATCTAAACTCTGCAGGACAGCTTTCCTCCAGAGAAGGATTGGACATCACTGCTGAAAAGTATTATTTATAGAGTAAATAAAATTTAAAAGGAAAATCTGTGTGGTGATCTAATATTATTGCAGTTTTCACTGCATTGAGCCAGTACCGTAAGCTGTTTGGGGAGATGTTCCACAATGCGTGTAAGCAGATTCTTGGTTGGCTTCTCAGAACAGAGGAGGACTAGGTTGACATTTTTGTCTCCTCGCAGAAGCAGCCCTTTGGCGAGAACGCCTACCCGCATCACTCCTTTCAGCACTCTGCAATGCACAAGGGATCATGTATTGCTTTGCCCTTTACTTTCTCTCTGCTTTGAGAAACATTAGTGCACTCTTCTCCCACCTGTCTTTGGGAGGCTCTTTCTTTTCTTTGTCCTCTTCTTTGCCCTTCGCACTTGCATCTTGGTCTGTGATTATGTCAGAGACAAGCTTAAGTGCTCGCTCAGTGATTGATACAATCTTCTGGATGGCCTGGAGCTCATCCTCAGAAGGGTAAATAGCTGCATGTTTGGTCATCACATAACGATCATCTGAGGAATCAGGGCGACGTGGAGGCTGCAACAAAAACTAGATGTTATGTACCAGTTGTGATAAACAATTCAGGAGTTGATATGAAGAACTGACCATTCTCAAAACAATTTCTAATAAAGTCGTGATATAGATTTTATCCGATATCCATTCAAGAGCACTCGAAAACCTGATATTCCATTAAACTCCCATTTTTTGTAAATATGTAATTGTCATTTTTTTTGCAAAGCAACCAACCATACTGTTGTGCAATACAATCAAATTTCATTTAACAATTTCTCTTATTTACTTATAACTTAAAATAAAATCTGTGTAGACCTTCATAGTCAATTCTTTCCAAAAACATACCATATCTTATTTACTAACTAGTCATCCAAGTCTCTGATGCTCACCAAGACTGCTTTTATTTGATCAAAAATTTAGTAAAAAGGGTAATGTTGTGAAATATTACAAAAAGAAAGAACTATTTAAAAAAAAAAAAAAAAAATCTAGTAATGGCAAAGCAGCCATTAATTCTAATTCCTGTAATTTTCAGCAGCCATTATTCCAGTATTCATTGTCACAATATGCTGATTTTGTGCTCAAATTCTTATTATCATCATCATCATGTTAAAAACTGCCGTGCTGTTAAATATTATTTTAGAAACCAAATTGTGATAGTTTTTTCTACATTTCTTTGAGGAATAGAAAGTGAATTTCTTTTTTAAACAAGTCTCACTTTTTTTTTTTTTTTTTTCGATCAGTGTAAAGCACCCTTATTTTTCAATAAATATCTTACTGGTTTCAAACTTTTTAAAATGGAAGTGTACCTCAAACACAAAATCACATATTTTGGCAAATTCAGCAGTGTTTTCATAGTAGCAGTTCTCAGGACTCACCACTGGTCCTTGTGGTTGAGGAATGGGCATCCCAGGCCTCACTCCAAGCAGACCAGGAGGTCCAGGTGGACCCTGTGGATAACCGCCATCAGGCATTCTGCGCCTTTCATCCCAGTGGTGCTGATCTTCCTCCATACGTCGCCAATACATGTCCTCTTCATAGCGCCTGAGAACAATCACAACATATAGGACCTCAAAATGCTCATGTGTAGATAATGATATATTGGTAGAGAAAAGCATCACACCTCATCTCCATCCTCCAGCGCTCCTCTTCTTCACGTCTTCTCCAATACTCTTCCTTTTGCATCTGCTTCCTCATCTTTTCCTCTTGGATCTTCCTGGCTCGGATGCTAGGTTTCACTTCAACCTGGAGATCTGGGTTCACCTTTTTCTACAATGGCAGAAAATACAATCAGCAACACTGACATAATAGCACAACGATTTTGATTCTTCTGCATTTATCATACAAGAACCACTGCAAACAACAATCAGCTACTAACCTTATACTGCAGTCGATGTCTCCTTCCTTTCAAATGCATTTCTTTGGCATTCGGGTCATTGAAACTGCATTCACACAGTTTGCAGTGGAATCGGATAACCTTTCCTTCATCATTCCGTACCTGAAACACATTTTATTGATTGCACTTAGCTACACAGCTTGATAACGACTATATGCACTTTTTTTTTTTCTTACTGTATAAAGTCTTCTTACCTCTTCAACATAGTCATGTCCGACGGGCTGGACATCACTCTGCAGGGCTGCAAGTGCTGACTGAGGTGACAGAGGGTCAGGCAATTCATTCTTTTGGTCCGCTGGTGGTGCAGACATAGTGGACTGTGCTGCTTTAGCAGCCTCCATCTTGGATTCTTCATTTTTAACAGCAGTGGTCTGCAACTTGTTTCCACCTGTTTTGTTCATGCATCAAAGCAAATATTGTACGGTGTTAAACAAACTATTTTTAAAAAAGGGAAAATCTAAAAATGTTCTACAGGACCCGTCCAAGAACAAAACACTGATTCAGCAAGACATACCAACAAAGTTGATCTTGGGTGTGTTGACCTTCTTGACAGAGGTGCTGTTGACCGAGACACTGTTGGGCACTGGGCTCTTGCCCTGTAAAGCTGAAGCTGCCATGCTGTTGACCATGCTGCCAGATTTTAAGTAAGAGGCAGAAACAGAGGAAGCAGAGAGGTTGGACGATGTGCTTGTGGAGCTGCTGATGTTGGAGCTGGCAGATTTATTGGGAGCAGCTGTACTGGAGGTGGAGGACTGGGAAACAACACTGGGCTCTGTGGACGGTATCGGCTTTCCAAGTTTGGTATGCAATTTCACAACCTATAGAAAAATAACAATTAGATGCTAGGTGCATTTAATCTATATCCTACCCACAGCTATGAACATCACATTCTGACTTGTTGCAAGCATACTCGATTATGTAATGGAAAGTTGTGTCATCCATACCCCTTCAAACAACTTTCTGCTGCATATTGTAACAGATAGCCCTTAAGAGGCCCTTCTCTACAACGAAGAGCCAGAATCATACGCATTCAAAAATAGTGCTGCCAAAAACAGGCTGAAAGCAGATTATTATGTGCCGAGATCAGAGAGTGAGTCATGTACCTTCTGGTGTTTGGCTCCTCTGATGTGTGCCGCGTAGGCATCGGCTCCAGTACAGGAGACATCACAGAGCTCACAGCGAAGCTGATTCTGTGTGCTGCGGGTGGAGCTCCCGCCTCCGCTGCTGCTACTGCTGCTCTGTGACAGTTTCAGTGCGGCTTCCTTCTTTTTGTGCTTTTGACCCTCCAGATGCTCCTTATAGGTCTGAAATAAAAGGTGATAAGATATGTGCAACAAGTCATGCGAGTTCACCTGACCATTTGTTATGAATATCAGGTAAACACTAGCGTATGGGCCATCATTACACATGATAACACAAACAGCAATAAATACATTAAAGTAAAATACCTGGGGTCCAGCACAGCTGATCTTGCAGACATCACAGTAGTGTATCTGTGGTGGTTTAGGGGGCTGTTTAGGTTTAAGTGTTTTGTTCTGCAAGGGAATTTTCTTGGTAAAAGTGCTGCCAGTCCATGCTGCAGTGGCTGCTGCGGCAACGGCCGCCTGTTTCTGCTGCTGTTGCTGCTGCTGATAGTAGGAGGAGGCAGCCGAATACACTGCAGCTTCATAGCCAGAGTATGACGTTCCTGAATATACAGAGATGAGCAATCATTAGCCACAGTACAGATGGAGATTGACAGGACTGCACTGTAAATCTTTAAGCCTAGTTCCTGTAGCTCAGTTGGTAGAGCATGACACCAGCAATGTCAAGCTCAATGGTTTGGTTCAGTATTATTACTAGAAAAAACATTTCACTTGCCTTCAGTCCAATTCTGCTCAAGCACACTACTCAACTACCTTTAAACGAAAGCTTAGTGTCTCCGGGGCTCAGTGTGCATTTCACCATATCACATCAGCGTTTTGAGAATTCAACTGAGAACATCTGCAAATGTTGTTCTTACCAGAGTATGTGACTGCATTGGTGCTGTAGGTGGGACTCTGAGAGTATGACGGGACTACAGAGGCGCCCGCCGCAGCTCCGACCGGCTGTACAGCGGAGGACACTGGGTAAATGGAGAAGGTTGAGGTGGCAGGTCTGGGGGTGGCTGGCTTTATGGCTGTAACTTGACGCGTTTGTTGGGTCTGGGTGTATGGAGTGGCGCCTTGGCTGTATCCAGTTTTAGCTGCTAAATGAAGGAGTAAAAAAAAGTTGTATTGAACATTACAGATCATTTAAAGGGTAACCTGAAGAGGATTACTAATTTAATTCTGTGCCCTCAAATTGCATTTCTTCAAAATACTGGAATAGGGAAAAGTGGGGGAGGGGTTAATCTAATTTTATTTTATTTTAAATTTTATACTTCATTATATTTCACCAAAAAATTAAATCAAATGTTAACCGAGGCCTTTCATACTTGGTAATAAAAAGCAATACTAGATAATTTTATGGAAATGTACATACATCGATCATTTATTGCAGAATATTTCTTCAGATTTAAAGGTGTCAAGCATACCTGTCTGATAGTAGGATTCGGCCACCGTGGGTTGAGGCTGGGCTGCTGCAGCGGCCACAGCAGGTGTAACCACAGGCTGCTGGTAGTATTGTTTACTGTCATACGCTACAGCCGGAGCTGTGGACCGCACATAGGAATAGGAGTCCTGCAACAGTAAACAGGGCTTGTGTCTTTTCTTGAACACTGGACATGGATCTGACTCTTAAAATGGATAATGCAAAAGCATAGAAAGAAAGATACACCTATATACAAAATTTTGAGGTCAGTAAGATTTTCATAATGTTTTTGAAAAAAAAAAAAAAGCCTTTAATGCTTACTAAGGCTGCTTTTGTGTTATCAAAAAGACATTAACATTTTAAAATGTACTTTATGCAAAGCTGAATTTTCAACATCATTACTCCAGTCTTCAGTATCACATGATCCTTCAGAAATCATTCTAATATGCTGATTTTGTGCAAGAAACATTTATTATTATTATTATCATCATCATCATCATCAATGTTGAAAACAGTTGTGCTAATTAATATTTGTGTGGAAACTGTATTTTTTATTTTTTCAGGATTCTTTGATGAATAGACAGTACAAATGAACAGTTTTTCCAGAAACTAAATCTTTTGTAACATTTTACATGTTATTAGGGTCAATTTTGATCAGTTTAATGCATCCTTGCTCAATGCTGACTAATGTAAAACATGTAAAATGTCTAAAATAATAATAAAAAAATTAAAATATCTTGCTGAGCCCCAAGCATTTGAACAGTAGTGTATGAGAATGACTCAAGGCAATGTAAATGGCATGTTGGCGCCATTTCTTTTACCTGGTAGTTCTGTGAGGTAACAGGAGGTGGTGGTGGGGGCACCTCCGGCTGTCTCTGTGCATACCCGTAATCCGTGGCAGCGTGGGCTGGCTGGTATCCTCCATAAGCGCCAGCAGTAGCCGCTGCTGCTACGGCAACTGGTGCAGGCCTAGCAACAGCAACCGTGGCGGCTGTAGGGGCGTAAGCTGCCGCCACCGTGTGTGCCGCCACAGGTGCTTGATGCACAGTATAGCTGGCCACTGTAGTGGGGTGGGTGTACGCTACCCCAGCAGCCGGCTGCTGACTGCAGAAGAGAGGACGAGAGGCTTAGATGACAATCACAGCTACCCTTGCTCATTGAACAAAAAAAAAAAAAAACAAAACAAACAAACACAGGACCCACACAAAGGCAAATAGCCTAGGTTAGCAAAAATAGCTAAATAACATACAGATTCTAATCTAAAACTTGTTAAATCTTGTTAAAATCTAACTCTCGCCATAACAGATTATCTTGGAGATAAAATCATATTAGTCTTTCCTGATTGCTGGACTTAATGCACCAAATCCATTGGCTTGACAGGGAAGATACATGTAGAGGAAGAAAATCTAATCAGTTACGGATTAAATTATTTAGTACAGCATTTTCTTGATAAGAGGCAGACAAAAAGTCATCGTCCATTGGTTTGAAAGCATCACAACTATCTTGAGCTTCAACCAACCAACACAAACCACACCAAAGGCATCTCTCTCACATCTATCTAAAAGGTCACTGTCAGAAATTGGGCCAACATCTGTCTAGCTGAGATGAATTAATCAACAACTTCAGTCTAATACTGCCATCCACCCATGTAAACACTTCCAAACTATCAAGCCAACAAGCTCTATGCAATGCGGACAACCTGTCAGGAAGAGCAACACACTAAACTGATGGAAAACTGCCCAGAAATATGATCCAGCTTAGAAGAAACTTCAAATCACGGCTATTTTGACAAACAGAGGTATGGTCTTTCAATACATGACCCAAACATAGACATTAGGATTACTTTAAAAGCAACTTAATAACTGAAGAACGTCAACCTAGACCAAATAAACCCTTTAAAAAGCCTAGCAGTAGTGACATTCAAGGAGTCCTTGAAGGCGTCCGTGAAGAAAGACATCGCCCTTTCCCACACACACAGTCAATTATTCCGCTAAAATTAAAATCTGTGATTTAAAACGAACGAAAGTGTCAAAATGACTTTTTAAACAGTGTTGGGCGACCATGTAGATTCGGATTCAGTCTTAAAACGCTTGTAGAGGAGATCGTTAGCAGGACGGTCATGCGCAGAGCCGCTCTGGTGCAGAACTAGAGAGAGAGAGAGAGGGCAGCTGCAGTCTGCTCGCTTTACTTTAGCTGCACTGCACTACACTCACAGTTTATCCAGACAGACACGTCTATACCACAATGACTTCACAACAGTCTTAATGTCTTAAAATATTAAAAAAGAAAGGTGTTTTTTTTGTTTAATTATTATTTATGTATAAAAAGAGATTTATTTTCGGTTTGTTTAGGAAGAAGGTCTTGATATTAACGCAAACAATATTTATTAAACCTAGGCCTTTAGTTACACAACAAAACTTAGATATTAAAGCAGCTATTTATTTTCAACTATGATCACATTAAACGGTTTAAACGTGGTCAGCACGCCGGATGTTTATAGAAGTAGAAATTGATTCAAATAGCGGTATAATAACCTCTTATTTGATGAATTTATGATCTATGATTTCATTTCTTTTCGTAAGTTGCCCTCCCAAAACATACTAATAAAAACGTGTCAATATCTCTCCCTATAAAGAGAATAAAAGCCACAGATACATAAACACAACGCGTTACTCGATGTATAAACAGAAGTAAGTTATTTAACATCGCATGTAATAATGCCTCATTTCCACTCCAGCCGTTAAAGCTTAGCCAATAGCCTCCCTTCCCTACCCCCCACCAGGACCCCGCAACAAAGGCAGAGGGGCCAAATCCCACCATTACTGTAAGAGCCCCATCAGCGCAGTTCCCATGAAACACCTCGGCCCTTACCTGTACTGGGCCGCCGCAGCTCCATGGGTAAAGCCGAAGTAGTTGCCGGTGGCCATTTTGACATCTTCACCTAGCCGGCTGGGCACTGAAGAGAGAAAATACAGACAGATTCACGAAGGGTAAGCGACTGTGTGCAATGGCAACCATGATGAAGAGCCGTATCATGCAGAGGAAGAAACCACGCAGGAGAGGCCACGACGAAATAAGCCCAAACGATCCCCGCACACCCATAACACGGTCTCAATCACATCCTCTCTCGATTAAATCGCGCCTGCTGTCTCAGTGTGCTTTTAAACCCCTAATTTTACTCACCATAGGTGAAGGAGACTACTGGACATATGGGAATCATTGGTTTCCTATTCTCTTACGAACTCTGACTCGTTACCCTGCCTTTTTATATGAGAAGTCGTGCCAGGATCCAGCGCTTACCGCACATGCGCGTTAGAACGTTAGGAGAGATGGGAAGTGTAGTTCTCCTTAATACCATTTCAAGGTCGTTGAGTACAACTTTTAATCCAAAAACACACAATTAAGTTAGTTTTGTGTATAATTTTGATTCGGAAGTGATATAGGACTGCCAATGTTCTCCTTAATACCATTTCAAGGTCGTTGAGTACAATATATATATATATATATATATATATATACATACAGGTCCTTCTAAAAAAAAATTAGCATATTGTGAAAAAGTTCATTATTTTCCATAATGTAATGATAAAAATTTAAACTTTCATATATTTTAGATTCATTGCACACCAACTGAAATATTTCAGGTCTTTTATTGTTTTAATACTGATGATTTTGGCATAAAGCTCATGAAAAACCCAAAATTCCTATCTCAAAAAATTAGCATATTTCATCCGACCAATAAAAGAAAAGTGTTTTTAATACAAAAAAAAGTCAACCTTCAAATAATTATGTTCAGTTATGCACTCAATCCTTTTGCAGAAATGACTGCTTCAATGCGGCGTGGCATGGAGGCAATCAGCCTGTGGCACTGCTGAGGTGTTATGGAGGCCCAGGATGCTTCGATAGCGGCCTTAAGCTCATCCAGAGTGTTGGGTCTTGCGTCTCTCAACTTTCTCTTCACAATATCCCACAGATTCTCTATGGGGTTCAGGTCAGGAGAGGGTTGGCAGGCTGTTGACAGAGACGCTAAATAACAGACGAGAAGATACGTCTTTACCAACCGCACAGTCGCTCTGACTGGTGCATTTTTATTAAAACAGAAAAAACACGTGCATTCATTCAGTCACTGATTAGGTCACATGACATTTCACAGTGTGACTGGATTGCCTGTCCCAAATAAAAACAAAAAACAAAAATACAAATACAAATGAGAGCATACCATTTATACATGTCAACACAGGCCAATTGAGCACAGTAATACCATGGTCAGTGAACCATTTTACCAGTGGTTTTGGCACTGTGAGCAGGTGCCAGGTCGTGCTGAAAAAAAGGAAATCTTCATCTCCATAAAGCTTTTCAGCAGATGGAAGCATGAAGTGCTCCAAAATCTCCTGATAGCTAGCTGCATTGACCCTGCCCTTGATAAAACACAGTGGACCAACACCAGCAGCTGACATGGCACCCCAGACCATCACTGACTGTGGGTACTTGACACTGGACTTCAGGCATTTTGGCATTTCCTTCTCCCCAGTCTTCCTCCAGACTCTGGCACCTTGATTTCCGAATGACATGCAAAATTTGCTTTCATCGAAAAAAAAAAGTACTTTGGACCACTGAACAACAGTCCAGTGCTGCTTCTCTGTAGCCCAGGTCAGGCGCTTCTGCTGATGTTTCTGGTTCAAAAGCGCACGCCTGTGCACGGTGGCTCTGGATGTTTCTACTCCAGACTCAGTCCACTGCTTCCGCAGGTCCCCCAAGGTCTGGAATCGGTCCTTCTCCACAATCTTCCTCAGGGTCCGGTCACCTCTTTTCTCGTTGTGCAGCGTTTTTTGCCACACTTTTTCCTTCCCACAGACTTCCCACTGAGGTGCCTTGATACAGCACTCTGGGAACAGCCTATTCGTTCAGAAATTTCTTTCTGTGTCTTACCCTCTCGCTTGAGGGTGTCAATGATGGCCTTCTGGGGACAGCAGTCAGGTCGGCAGTCTTACCCATGATTGCGGTTTTGAGTAAGAACCAGGCTGGGAGTTTTTAAAAAGCCTCAGGAATCTTTTGCAGGTTTTTAGAGTTAATTAGTTGATTCAGATGATTAGGTTAATAGCTCGTTTAGAGAACCTTTTCATGATATGCTAATTTTTTGAAATAGGAATTTTGGTTTTCATGAGCTGTATGCCAAAATCATCAGTATTAAAACAATAAAAGACCTGAAATATTTCATTTGGTGTGCAATGAATCTAAAATATATGAAAGTTAAATTTTTATCATTACATTATGGAAAATAATGAACTTTTTCACAATATGCTAATTTTTTGAGAAGGACCTGTATATACACACACACACACATAAGGACCTGTATATACACACACACACACATTATTTTTTTTTTTTTTGGTTTTTGATTATTGTAAGTTTTTGTAATAATATTTCGACATTTTTGTTTGTTTATTTATATGTTTTATTTATACACACACTATAGGATTTATATTTTTATATATTATATTTTTACTTGCGTGACAGTGTCACATAGTATTACGATAATATTTTTTTGTGGTTATAAAATCAATTAAAAAAATAAATTAAACTAAATTGTGGCCAGTGAAAATGTTGAGTGACTAGTAAACTAAATATATGTGTTCACTTATTTGTTTTCAGGTTACATAGATTTTTCGTTGTATTGCTAAAGGTGTGTGAATTGAATCTTTTACTCAACCGATTCTTTAAGAATAGAGTTGATTAAAACCCTGCACGAAAACTACGGAGGGCAAAAGTCCGCAGAGGAATTTTCCACCATCATCCAACAAGTCTTTTATAATTAGCCTATATCAGAAATAATATATATGTTATATGCGTTTCATTACCGTCATTACGTCAATCAACAGGTGTGCTGTTCCTGTGGTGGTTTACGATCTACGCAGTGCTGTCATTGAAGAAGAGACAACTACATTTCCCACAATGCCCTCCGACACGTTATTAGTCATGTGGTTGGTCCTCGAGTCCTCGACTTCCCGCCGCTGAGCGTGACTGCCTGTTATAGCCCACTGCACAACCTTCAACGTAAGTCCTGTTCAATTCGTACTAAAGCTAAGAGTAAACTGTCTGTTTTAGACACGCACTTGTTGTGCACATCCATGACGAATCATATAAAGACAAGTCATACAAAACTGCTTGTAATATGAACGCTGTTATTATTCAGGGCCTATCTTTTCACCTTAGTTTTGGGATGCCGAGGCCCCTGATCAGCCCCGGTATACACGCCGCTGTTGATGTAACAGTTAACGTTACACGTGTTAGTTTTGGGTTAACAAACCAATTAAGCGGCTTAATGTCGTCCATTCCCGTATATAGAAGCAAATCGTTGAAGCGAGGTCATTATTGATCGGGAAAGCCTCAATTCTGTCTCCGGCTTAATGGATCTTTTTGACCAAGATGACGGCTTTCGATCGGCGGAAGCGATGGAAGCTTTTAACAATCAATGTAACATTCATATAGGCTAGATTAAAAAATAAAATAAAAAACATTGAAAAATGTATTTAGCATGTTAGGGCTAGGAAATATGTGCACAAGGGTTTTAACAAGATTTCATTTAGTACTTTTGGATATCCATCCGATAAATAACTAAATAAACTAGTGTTTCCGTGCTTATAATAAATTCTGGGAATCTCACGATTGGATTCTAGGCCAGAGAAAGTCTCGGAAATTAATAAAATCTTAAAATAACCCCCCACTGCGTCTTGTCCTTATATGTTTTTACTATATGTTTTTATAACAATATGGTTCATATTTGTTTGGTTGTCATTTGTTAGAGTAAACTATTACTATTGATAACCTTTTAAATAATTTAGAGTCATTACAATTATTCGTTTGTTCTGAGGAATCGTTTAAGTGTGTTTTACGCCTAGAAACAACATTGTGTGACTCCGGTGCATTGAGGACACATGGTGCTAATGTAGAGAATATCGTATTTGTTATTTAAATGATTCTTCTATTATTATAGAATCTACATCTTTGTAGTCTTTATGTATTTAATACATACATTGTTTCAAAAACTAGAAGACAGTTTCATTAAATTCTGTATCAGTTTAGCAGTTAGTATATTGCTCAGGTTTTCGCATCAAAGGCCCCTTGGTAAATAGAGCTTGAGCAGGGACCCCCTGTTATATATTTGATAAAGCTGAGCTAAACTGGGCATACCTGGAAAATGTGTGATCAATACTAAAAATATATATTAATAGTTCCATATAGTAAAAAAAATATATAATAGTTCCATAAGTGGCCTCAGGGGGACAGTGTTGAATCATGTTTCCCATTAAATTGGACTTGTTTGTGTTCAGCAGGATGCCTAAGTCTAAAGAAGTGCTGTCTTCCACCTCTGGTAGTGATTCAGACAGTGATACAGAAAAAAAGGTAAGAATAATATTGATTTATACATGAATGCAGCAAAATTAATATAGCCTTTGCAATTGGAAAACTAAGTTTATGCTGCTTGACTTGAAATTAGCAGTGGCTACTATATTTAGTGATTTTTTTTTTTTTTAAGTACTTATTTAATCCTAAAACATGGTGCAGGCCTAAAAGGTCATGTGTTTGTTGTTGTCTCCTTATTTCTACCAAAGGCCAAAAGAAAGAAGGCAAGTGCTCCTGAGAAGCCTGCTAAAAAACAGAAAAGTGGAGAGACCTCCAAACCGAGCGGCTCTGCTAAGAGTGACAGAAACAATGAGGATAACATGTTCCAGGTTGAGTTTTTTTTATCATGTACCGCCCTATCAGGGTTTATTAATGACCAAATGACTGTAAATGATTCCATACAGAACTGCTTACTAAATAAATAAATAAATGCATGGACATGTAATATTGATTTAACATTAAATAATCTTTCTTGTAGATTAGCTTCTACTAAGAGCAATAGTGCATTAAAATCAGTTTATATTATTATTATTATTATTATTGATCTGTAATGCAACTTTATTTTTCCCTATGGAATATGTAGTTTGCTTGCATTTATCTGTAACATGTCTCTTATCGGGTTCTTGTTACTGGTTTATTTAAGGGAAAAACCCTATAAAATCTTTATTTTCTATAGAACTACAGAATACACATAAAGATTGCATAAAGAATATGCAAGATTCTGACCTTATTTTGCATTATAACTAGCAATATCTGCTGTTTAAGTGTCTTTTTTTTTTTTTTTGAGTGTTTTTTGACTGTATTTAAGTGTAGTATGATTGATCGTAGAGCTGTTATTTACTGTCCCTGGTAGCTCATTCATGTTCTGATCTGTGATAGATTGGAAAGCTGAGATACGTCAGCGTCAGAGATTTTAAAGGCAAGGTTTTGATTGACATTCGAGAGTACTGGATGGACCAAGCTGGTGAGATGAAGCCTGGAATGAAAGGTAATTTTTTTTTTGTTTATTTTTTTTTTTTTTTTTTTTTTTTAGTGGATATATTTTTTTTGTTTAGGTGTTATGTTCCTGTGTGTCTTTTGATTGTTGTGCCGTAGTTGTTTTGATCCATCAATTGTATTGAATTACCCTCAGGCATTTCATTGAATCCTGAGCAGTGGAATCAGCTGAAGGAACAAATGTCGGACATCGATGATGCAGTTAGGAGATTGTAAGAGCTCTTTGTGCAGTGAATGGCTGTCTGGTTCTTTTTCGAGTTCCATTCTTTGGTACATGGGGACTTTAACAAAATCTTTCCTGTTTCAACTTGTACGTATATGTATGCTGTTAAATTTGAAGAAACTTCTTTAGTTATGTTATTGTTAATTTCCAAATGTCTGCTGTTGATTGTTGTGTATGAATAGTAAGTCCTGACTGTGTGATTATTTTATTAGTACAATAGCTGCATTGTTCTCATACTCTGCCTACATAATAAAGGCCTTTTTTGTTTGGAGTCTTTTAGTCTGTCTTTTTGATTGAGTATACAAATATTAAGTTTTGATTATTATTATTTTTTTTTTGTTCCCTTTAACATAAAGTACATATTTTTAAACTCAGTTGTTGTGATCCAGACAATAAACAAAGCAGTAATGGATGGCCTAAAATGAAGGCGTTTGGCACTTTATGATGCTGCTTGTGTCCAGTCCTGAGTGCTCGTGTGTAATTGGCTTGCCTTCGCGTGGGAGCAGGAATTATAATGGTCTGTACACTCACTCAAACATAGACCAGACTCCAGAATAAAAACAGCCCTTTCACTTGACTGTCCAGAAGAGCCATCTTGCATCAATTGCATTTGCTGTTTAAATTAAATCACTCTTAAATCATGGTAGCCACTGTATTGCCAGCACATCTTTCAGATAATATGGTTTATGATGTTGCGTGCAAATCAAGCATTATTGGAGTAGTTTCTGTAAGAGGTAACCACAGTACAAGCAGAGGTTCATACTGTGAATAAACATTTATAAAATTGATTTACTTTTATATTATATATATTATATTTACTATTATACAGGTTCTTAAATTAACTGTCAACTATATTTCAGAATTGGTTGACTGAACAGCATTTATAAATTAAACATTTAGTGCAATAATGGTACATAAACTCATATATACACACACGCACTTCAAGATGTGAACTGATTCATATTATGACTGTTCCTTAAGTATCAAATGCATCCTATGGTTTGAACGTCAAGCTGTGCCTTAGAGAAGAATCTTTATTTTTCTGTTTCACTGGTTGCACTTCATGGTGGTTGTTACTATGGAGATCACATGCAACCACAGAGGTTCATTTTTAGTTCCTGAGAGGTAATTATTTTTCTGTTCTGATTGAACCAGCTTTTCACTCCAACTTCAATTCTGTGACCAAACGCTGACACATGAACTATGAAATAGCAATCTCTAAAACCTTGAGTGTGTTACATACACCTGTTAGTGTAAAGCTAATGTTAGCATGTAAAACTGATCAAAAGAAAATTAAATCTTCAATTGGTGGCCACACTATATAGGCCTGAGTTTGGTGTGTTGTGTATGATTTCATATCAGATTTCATATTCATTATCAGTTAATTGTCGTCTTAATAAATGTTCTGTTTAATACAGTAAAGTTCCGTTCATATTTGTAAAAATTTGGAAAATACAAATGTCCAATGTCTTTCAAAAATAGAAAGGTATCACTAGGTGGCACCAATGCGCTACTGAAACATAGTTTTTGGACAATAAAACCATACTCAACCTGTCAACGTTTTTAAAAAATGACACAAAGGTCTTCTTAAAAATGACTGTCCATTGTAGAGTACAAATTTCCATTTTATAAATGTAAGGTCTTTAGTTCTTCTACTTCATAGCCTTTCTATCAATATTACAATTCCAATACCAGTCAGCGTGTTTGTGGCTTACTAAAGTGAATTTCTTTCCATCACATGTTGGCTGTTGATAGGAAAGGAATTAGTTTTTTGTGAATTTGTGTCTTGGCAGTGGATCAAACACCGTTAATGCATGAGAACTTCCTTTCCTATCAGTGTGTGATAGATATTTCATATGAACTGAGTGATGTGGATGTCATGAGGAATCAAATTCATTTGTTCAATCAGAATGAGCTACAAGTTGTGCTTTGGTCTGCAATTATTTTAATGAAAGCACAAACACAGTGCGACCATCTGTCCACAAAACAGGAATTGATGGAATGTCCCAGATATCTGGAGGCACTTTGAATCATCCATGCATCCTCCACCTTCTCGAGATTTCCTGTACATCACTTTGATTATGGGGGACCATATTTTAAAAATTTTTTTAAAAAAGAGGGTGGGGGTTTGGGGGCGTGGCTAGGGTTGCCAGCTCTAAAAAAAGGAGAATAAAGGACAATCTTGGTTTTTCATAGCAATATACAGTATATATGTGTGTGTGTGTGTGTGTGTGTGTGTGTGTGTGTGTGTGTGTGTGTGTGTGTGTGTGTGTGTTTATGTATACAGTATGTATGTATGACATTCATTAATCACTTTGTGAAACAAAAGCCTAATCCCGGACATTTTGGGCGATTTAGAAATCCTGGCCAGGCACATTTTTTAGGTCCAAAAAGAGGACATGTTCAGGAAAATAGGGTCACCCAAACTTTGATGCTTTTATAATGGATGGAGGAATAGGTAGAACATCATGGGAAAGAGAAGACGAGTGGGTGTGTTGCACTAGTTTACTAGTTTTGGAGCAGTTTAGGTCACAGATGCTTCAAAAGTCCAACATCTGCTTCCATTTGAAGGGTCTGCTGTGATCCTGGCGATTGAACATCGGTGTCTGTGGTTCTTGGACTGCTGCTCGTGTCATTGAGTATTGCATTGCATATTTCAGCACTTGAAGTTTCAGGTTATGTTTACATCTGGACATGGGAATATGCTGGGGTCTGTAGCTCATCTTTGGGCTAATATCAAACCGGCGAGGGTTTTACAGGAGAGAATAACGCATGAGGAAACCCTTTCAGCCCAGTTTTGATGGATGTCTCTGCCTCTGTTGTTTTACTCCATGGTGGCTAATATAACGGATACTGTTTCATGGAAGGAATTTGTTCTTCCATTGAGATGTGAAATGCATATTGATTATGGGGCGCCTTGAGTTTCCTGTCCGTGACAGGGATGGTATTGGCTGGAACCCGCTTTGGCTGTGAACTACAGTATGACAGGATCTTGCCAATTTGTCTACAGTTGAATTATCTTTACAATGGACAAATGAAACTAAGAAGTTTATAGGCCAGAATCCCTACTCTTGACCCTCTGACAAGGATAAAATCATTCATCTGTAACACGTCAGAAGAAAAACAAGTCCTCTTAGACTTCACCCTGGCTAAAGTGTTCTCACTGCAGTGCATTTCTGCCAAAATGTACGGTACTGTCATTCTGTGTATAGCACTAAGCATAGGCCTACAATTAAAAAGCTGAAGGAGAAAGTAGAAAGTGTGTTGGTATCCTGGCTGGTTCCATGGAATGTCCATTGAGTGTCAGTTTAATAATGGTTGAAGTTGTCTTTGGCATGGAAAAGTTCTGCTTACATGTGAGGTCAGATTGGTGAAGCTGCCACAGAAGTGAAGATAGATCAAAACAGGCCCTCGTTCATGATTAATGAGTATAACCCCAAAGGCGGTCAAGGAATCAAGCATAGGGATGAGATAAAATGCTGCTTTGCTGACTGGAATGATAAAACAGAGGTCCAGAAGTTCCAGCTTATGCAAGATTCCATTTGATCACACTTTGCTCTTCATCTTTCGGATTCAAAGAAAAATGATTAGTTTCTGCAAAAATACACACAGAACTCTTCTCATAAATTCTCTCTTAGTTCATCAACTGAATATCTGACTCATGCAAATTTATTCCTTAGTAAATATTTTTGTAAATTACTCACATGAAAATATTTACAGATCTGTTGTTACTCGTGGTTTTGTATGGCAAATCCATCAGAGAAATATAAAACGTCTGTAGTTCAAGAAAAATAAGCTTTTAGTGTTGTTTTGTTAACTGTAAAATTCAAAAACCTGACTCAAGTGTATCTTATTGTTTCCTGCTCAAAGTGCTTTTGGCAGTATTTTGAGTGGAACACATCATATTTCATATTTCATATCAGCTGTTTCGTTGTTAGCACAGAGCTTAGATGCAGACATGGCTGCTCATGTTGGCTAGAGAACAGTGAGGAATGTTGTGGTGATAACCTCTCCCCCCAGCCCCTCGTGCTGGCTGTGGGACCCCGCTGAGCAGAACGTCCCTGAGGTTAGCTGGAGGTGCCCTTGACTTGACGGTCCATTCCGCCTCATAAATCTGCCCGGCCTGAACCAACCGTTATTGTTCACAAGGAGTGTTGTTTGCCAGGGTTTAGTTTCACCCTCAGGGTGGACAAAGGCCTTCTGTAGTGAATCGATGCATTTTTGTAAGAAAAATATCCATATTCTAAACATAATAATCACTTTAATGTAGCTTGCGCCAACAGTTGTACACAGAAGCAGCTCTGGGCTGATGACGTATATGGGGTCAGCGTTGCGCATGCGCCAGTGAGTCTCGTGAAAACCAACGTTTATTAAAAGGAAGGAAAGTTTCCTTACTTTAGCAAAGGAAAACCAGTCTCCTCTTGGCTTATATCGAAATCCTCTGACATTCTTCTTTACAAATCCTCATTTTGTACTTCTAATTCATGACTGTTGTTTTGTTTTGATCTCTCCCCTGCGATTTCGCATACATCACTTCTGAGCGGCGCATGTGCAAAGCCGAACTCATACATCATCCTGTACAACAGTGAGCGCAAGCTTCATTAAAGTGATTATTACGTTTTGAATATGGATATTTTTCTTACAAAAACCTATCGATTCGCTACAGGAGGCCTTTGTTCACCCCCCCGGAGCCGTGTATGCATTGATGCTTTTTATTTCACTTCTTTTGGAATGAAGCACTGCAACACTGGCTGAGTGTCATGATACAGCTTGAAAGATCAAAGACAATTTTTAATATAACTCAGACTGGATTCGTCTGAAAGAAGAAAGTCATATACACCTACACTGAAAAAAATGATTCATTGAATTTACAAAATTTTTTTATGGTAAGTGGTTGCAATCAATTTATTTTAGCTATATTTAAATAAACTAATTTAGTTGATTAACTTTCAGCAAAATTTGTTTTTATTTTTTTTGGTAAAATAAAAATATTGTAATTATGTAGCATAAAATTTTTTTTTAGTAAATTCAATGAATCATTTTTTTCAGTGTAGGATGACTTGAGGGTAATTTATGGTCTAATTTTCATTTTTGGGTGAACTAACCCTTTAATATGTTGTTATACGCATGTTAAATGTTGTATTTTGGATAATTTTATTCTGAACATACTGACTTAAAAAGTTGATTAAATTGATACTTAATCTTTACCCTGGACCTTTGGAAACAAAGCTTGCATGTTTCCAATTGTAATTCTATATATGGTGATTTTATTGGCCATGTGCTGAAAAAAAACATAGTCAATACAGACATACCCCAAAGCAGAGATGTAGCGTTTTGTGGCATTGAATGGAGGCTTTGCATTGTACACACAAATGTCAATCCCACAACCCCCCATGGCGAGCATGTAGCTTTGCTCCCATAAGAATAAATTGAAAATGCCAGTTCTGATCGCCTTACTCTATGCCAGTGGATAGACAGGCATCGTAAAGAAACCAGCACTACTTTCCTGTATTACACAGCAGACATGATTTCTGTGAATCAAGTTTTAAAATCTGTGTAATTTTGTTGCAGTGTGTGACTTGTTACTAGGCTGATTGTTTTACATTGTAATGGACAATTTTTTTTCTTTGTGAATGCTTTAAGATAAAACACAGGTAAACTCATTCAAGTAGTTCATGCCCAAGTATTTATTTATTTATTTGACATATAGTCATATAATAAGTATTAAATTAACTCTTACATAAGGCAGATTTCCCTCACCTGCATGCAACACAGCAGGACAGAAAGTTACATTTCAGGAAGCCTGGGAGGATTGAATCTGCCTGGGTGCCGACATGCTCCCTCAGTGTGCTGCTGCAAATGGCTGCGTAGCGAAGAATTATGCAATGCCATACTTGAGCCATACTTTAATTCCTTTGATTCCCCATGGACACAATTAAGATAGTCATGGTTGTAATTTTGACGCAGCGGTCCAAATGTGCTCAATCTCACTCACAGGCAGAGAAATGTCTTGCCAGAGAGGGAAAATACAAGGAGTTATGTCTCATTTATCTAGAGTAAACAATACGGCCTCTGTAGCAAATCATCTTGTTATATGACTGGGTGTATCCACAGTGGAATTTCTTATCGAGGATCAATTCAGATAGTATTATTATTAAACAAACTGTGCAGAATTTAGATAATGATATTACACATGTCTCAGTTTGCATTAATAGTTGAAAACACAATCCACTGAAAGACACTAGGTACTGAAGAAAAATCTACTGTGATTAATGGGGGGAAAAAAGTTTTTGGAATAGTAAAGTCATTAAATATTCATGGTTGTGCTTCCTGTGTTTGCGCTGGGCTATGTTAAATCACTTCGGGGATGAGGGTTTTCCACTTGACCTACTCATATCCTGTTTTTCCTCCTTTTTCCAGCTTAAAGACTCTAAGGACACTAAAAATTCCTTATTACATTAAGGTGCTCCCAGCTGTATTGTTTCATTATGTAGCAGACCACGTGAAAAGAATATCTGTGCCATGCCTCATCTGATTTTCTTAAACAATAGTAGTTGTTCTGAATCTGTGAGATCTGAGATCTGACTGCAAATATTCTGATATTCAGATCAACAGCATTTTATATGCAAGAGGTTGATATTAAGACAGACAAATTTTGACTAGATAGTTTGTTTTTTTCTCAATAGAAATGGTTTCATGGTCTTTTCCATAATCTTCAATTCCCCGCATTCAAATAACATCAAAAACACATCAAATCCGACCTGACGGCTCATACTAAAGCCATATTATGGGGAAAAAACAGATACATTTCTAATTTATTTACAAGTGTCAAAAATCTGTTCTTTTTTTGTTTGTTTATTTTGTTTTTTAAATCAGATTAAATGCAGTTTGGGGCTGTTCATGCGGTGATTCAATAAACAGATCTTTATCAAGCGGGCCTACCATTCCCTTTACAGATAATTAGAAATTTGGAACTTGATTATTTGAGACATGAGAAATACTTTGTACTGTATGCTTTTTTTTTTAAATCAGACCTCACACCCCTCTGTCTGCCTACCGTCTCTCTACTAAGGACAAAATGTAGACTGGACCAGACAATGGGAAGCAGTAATAGACCATTCAAATAAACAAAGATTTGCAGAAGAGGCGAAAAAAGAAGCAGAGAATCTCTGACGTAAAAGCATCTACCGCACACGCAGTGTCAATATGTAGTGTTTCTCTTCGGCCGCGGGACGTCAGAGCATGCCATTTGGAGGATGTTTAAACAGAGATGTGCTCATCTCTTTGTTTTTCATCTCTTTATCTGCTGTACAGACCACAGGAATTCCAGGACAAGCCCTGCTTGGACCGGTCTCCTCATTATATTAGAGAACCGTAACTCTCAATCCTTTTTTTGGATGGGTTTACTCTCAAAAGTATCATTAGAAACATGGAAAAAGGCTAACACATATAAATATCATTGCATCACTGCTCCAAAATATAGTTGTACAATGAATGTGTTCTGAGAACACATATATATGTTCTAAGAATATTTTCCTAACTCAAATAAATAAAGCACCGGTTTGCACTGAAAGTGTGAAAACTAGCAAAACAATATCCTGGCTAACAATTTTCAGTTATAAGAATCATGTGCATTAGGTTATGAAGACTGGGAGGTTTTTAGAGTTCAAAAAGAACTCATAGATGTAGTTGTTTAAAACTAGAATAGCCCAGCCTTTAGTAATTTTTAAGTTTCAATATGTCTAATGAACTGATTTCATGATAACATTTTGAGAATGTTTCTCAATCCTGATAACTTTAAACGTACCATTAACGTTGCTGCAAGAACATAACTTTGAAAGAAAGTTCTGGGAATGTTCCTTGTTAGCTTGGACTGAGAGATGGTCTAATCCACTAATACTAATTGCGGACTAATTCAGCTAGCGGTGAGAAATGCAGGCAGTCAGTCACACTCTCATTCCGGGCCATTAAGTCATTTGCTGCCCAGAGGCAAGCCTCAATACACTTAATTAAGTCACAAGCCCCATTTATAACATTATTCTACACTTCACATTTCCATCTCATTTAAAAGCTTTAATAAATGGAATATTTTGGATTTCAACAAACCCCTAACAAGTTGGAGGGATTTTTAACGTGTACTCCAGGAGATAGGAGGCTGCGTCTGCCCTTCGGAGGTGAAAGGAAGTTTAGTGGAATGTCTGCAGCACAATTTGAAGTAATGGACTTGGGTCGTGTTATTATTTTGTTCCGAAAATCATTACTTTTACGATGTTACATTCTTCATTTTATTTGGACTCAAGTGGAATAATATTTCTCTTTACTCCTGGTTGGCCTATTGGGTTACTGATTTGCATGTAGGTGACAGACACAAATGCTGAAGGGAACAATTTTCTTTGCTTTATATAAAAATCACCATGTGTTTTACACGTCTATTATGATTGAATTTTATAGAGTCTCGTTCAACTGCTTTAAAATCTCTGATGCTTACTAGGTGTCCGCATCTCGGGTTTAGTTACTAAAATCAAATGCCTGCTGGTATGGGCTATTACTGAATGTTGATCTGTGGACTACTTGACTTCCAGATTTGAGGGCATGGTGCCTCTTCTAATCCCTATGAGGACTGTGGGTCCTATTAACCTGTCCCTGAGAGTTTGTTTTTACATGTGTATGTGTTTGCTGCCATGGCCAACAGGAATGTTGCCAAATGTGTAACCCCATACTGTAGATTGCTCTGAGAGGAAGAGGAACGAAACAACAGGAGGTGTCTGCTGTACAACAAGGCCAAACATCCAGTGCTGTCAGGGGGCAGATTGAAGAACGCACTCTGTATGTGTTAAATATTTTCAAAACATGAAACTCAACTCTTTAAAACATAGCTCACACAGTCTCCTGGTACCTGTCTTTGGATATTTGCACTCCAATCACATCAGAAAAAGAGTGTGAAAGTGAAATGTTGCAATGTATGTCTTCACATATTTGATAACACAGAATTGTGTAGCACTTATGTCTGCCAGTGCAAATACCATCCACTGGACCAGTTCTAGACTCGAAAGGAGTGGGGAGGAAGATATAAAACTTATACGGGAGACCAGAGGTTGAATATAAAAATAACACTTTGCTGTAACACGGCAAACACCAACCAATTGTTTAAATCAATAAAAAACAGGTAACAAAGGGTAAGTAAAACACACACTTTCCCCTTTTTTTCTTTTTGTAAATTAGCAGTAATTTAATTTAACAAATCCGCCCAGGTTGGATGATTAGTTTAGTTAGGCCTAGTTAATATTAATTAAGATTAAATCAATTTCTTTCACTTTTTTCAATGTATTAACCCTTTTTACCTTCACAGGTGAAAGAAGAACTTTGTTGTACTCAAGGCAAAGCAAACACAATCACATCACAACACAGAACAATAAAACATTCATCAATTTGAAGAATTTGGTACTCAAACTGACATTGACGTTCAAACTGATGTTTGAATTGAGTTTGAATTGTCCAGTTCATGCAATAAATGTAAAATGTCCAGTTTGTGTGCAAACTTTGAAAGTTCTGTTCCTTTGTAATAAGCTCAGTTTGTGTGTAATGTAAAAAAAGAATAATAAGCTCAGTTTGTGTGTAATGTAAAAAAAGAAGAAAAAGAAGAAGAAAAAAAGGAGGAACAAGATCGTATCCGATCCAGAAATATCATGTGTTATTATCTTTGTACTTCTTTAGCTTATTAGGAATTTCAACTTTTAATATTTGTGTAAAGGCTACATTAATCATAGGCTGCATTTTTCTTCTGGGTTTCATTGTTACCAGTGCAAATGAATGATCTCACACTACTGTGGATTTTAATTTACATGTATATCATATTCTGTCTGTCTGCATGTCTATCTATCTATCTATCTATCTGTCTCTTTGTCTATCTGTCTATCTATCTATCTATCTATCTATCTTTATATTATCTGTGTATCTATCTATCTCTGTCTGTCTGTTGTCTGTTGTACCTCTGTCTGTCTGTCTCACCTATCTATTTATCTATCCCCATATGTCTGTCTGTCTGTCTGTCTGTCTATCTATCTATCTATCTATCTATCTATCTATCTATCTATCTGTCTGTCTGTCTATATCTGTCTGTCTATCTATATATCTGTCTGTCTGTCTGTCTATCTGTCTATCTATCTAGCTATCTGTCTGTCTGTCTGTCTGTCTGTCTGTCTGTCTGTCATCTATCTATCTATCTGTCTGTCTGTCTGTCTGTCTGTCTGTCTATCTATCTATCTATCTATCTATCTATTTATTCTTCTATCTATCTATCTATCTATCTGTCTGTCTGTCTTTCTGTCTGTCTGTCTGTCTATCTATTTGTCTATCTATGTGTTTTTTTATTTTTTTTTTTTTCTTTTTCTATGTATGTGTGTATGTATGTATTTCTGTCTGTCTGTCTTTTGTACAAAGTTTTGTGCAAAGGTATTAAGCTTACAATTAATTTACTTTTAAATCTGCTAATGTTTGAATTAAAAACTTGAATTAAAGTAGCATCAGTCATTTATCTGTATCACCCACATATTACAATTTTGTATCAAAACAGCCATACAGTAAATACATAATACCGTCAATAAAGTGGACTTAAATACTTGTATACATTTTCTAACAAAATGTCTGAGAAT
Source organism: Cyprinus carpio (assembly GCF_018340385.1). NCBI lineage: Eukaryota > Metazoa > Chordata > Actinopteri > Cypriniformes > Cyprinidae > Cyprinus > Cyprinus carpio. The sequence goes on from NC_056576.1 coordinate 24,071,856, forward strand.
CATTCAGAGAATCACATGCTCCATATGAAATCAGCATGATGTTCAAAGTGTAGGCCTATTTATAGTGCACCTAGTTCCAATTAAAGCAGATCTTTAGTGGTCTGTTTTATGTGATAAAAGGATGAATTTCCCACCTAATGTGGCATAAGACATTTGGGTGAACGCTGATATCACAAGCTACAAAGAAAAGCAGATCCAATCCAAACAGGTGCCTCTCTCTCTCTTGATCTGCATGTCAGGTTGAGCTAGAAACTCCTAAGAGACTTCTGTCACATTCATTTATCTCTACAGAAATGCGGTATGTTGATGAGCACCTAGATAGGATTTTAACACAAAGTTTAATATGTCACACAGGGCCGTCCTTAGAGGGGTGCAACAGGTGACACACTAACTTACAAAATCATGTAGTTACCTAAAGTTTTTGTTATCTGTCAAGAATATTATATGGACTAATTATGTGCTACAAGTGAATTTAGGTATAACAACATTATATTAGTATGGTGGCCCAGTAGTGCACAACACAACGAAATTGCCTCTTCACAACAGAAACAAGCCGCAAAACAACAAGCCACAGCACAACAGAAACAAGCTCCTCTTTAGCTAATAAATATGGCACTTCGTCTTTTTAAGTGCTGTTAGAGTTGAATGGGCCAAGGGATTTAATGCAAGGCCTAATAATCTTACGGAATCCAAATTTTGATATCCAAAATATTTTTATGAGCCCAATTGAAGTTTCTATGAGGTAGTACATACATAATATAAGCCCATTTCATGGTGCCATTTCTATAACGGGGTGTCTATTTACATTAAGTCCAAATAGTTTGCCTTTGTTGACATACAGGCTATTTACACCTATTTCTGCTCACCATGTCACCATGGGCCAGACAAAAAAAATGATGCTCTCCATGTAACAGTTAGTTGCTTACTTTTACTTAAACGTCACTATCCATCACCACTGAGTGTTTGTAAAAAACTACTGACTGCGATCCAATGTAGATTTTGGTCAAATGATTAGGCAGAGATAAAGTGTTAGTAACATTTAAGAAGAATTTTAAAGGAAAAGTAATGTAACTAGTAGTGTAACTAATTACTGTTGGCAGAAAATAATAAGTAAAGTAATAATATTACTTTTGAAAGGAGAAACTAGTAACGAGTAATAAATTAAATATTTGGAGTAACAAGCCCAACACTGTTTAACTTACAGTACCAGTGTTTGTTATGGATTCTTAAACTTACTGTTGAATTCATTTCAGAACGCTGTTTCTCACGGCCACATAAACAATGCTTTAAAGGATTAGTTCACCCAAATATGAAAATTATGTCATTAATTACTCACCCTCATGTCGTTTCAAACCTGTAAGACCTTTGTTCAGACAGCAACACAACTCATATATTCCCAAGTCCAGAAACGTATCAAGGAGATTTGATCTGAACGGAAACAGGCTTTTTAAATGACACATTAAATTTGCATAGCTATATAAATGACATGGCTAAATGTTTTTTTTTTTTTTTTTTTTTTAAATTGGTACTACAGTAAAATGTCTAAAATTTGGATTTGCATTACCTCTGGTAAAAAGTCCTTATCTTTAAGGATTCTCTGTCCACCTTATTTTTCATGTTAGAATGGCCATTTGTAATTTTAAATTTGTAATTTCATTGTGAAAGCGAAACTACTTTGCGCATACAGTTTTACCGTTTACTGCACTTTGAAATTCTTCTCGTTATTTGGCTAATTAAATGGAAGTCTAGCACATTCACAGAAAATGGCTTACTTCCACGTCGCCAAGAAAGGGAGCTGGAGCATTTCAGTTATTGAATGATTAATTTTTTTATATTTTTTTGTGATTTTTTATTTTTTTTAATTTTATTGTGAATTTATAATAATTTTGTCTAATGTTGTTTCATGCATTCTGAGTTATTTACACTGTTAAAGAGTTGCATTCTCATACTAAACATGGCCAAAGTAAAAAAATTAATAAAACATTTGGATGTATGACAGAACATTTCTGTGCCAAATACACTCCTTCTGGGTTTGAATAAGTTTCGGAAAGTTTTTTCATGAACATGGCTCTTCATGACGTCACAGAGAGCGGAATTCCTTGTATGGGCACTTCTCCCGGAAGAGCATATGCACTCAGCAAATAGAGCAAGAGCACGCGCCCATCAACCTGCTTGATTAGGGTTGAGGGAGTCATCAGCAGCACTGCACAGGACTTGCTCGAAGAGAAGAATGTCTCCAGAGAAGTGTGTTTTGGATATGAGGGAAAGATAACCTTGTTTAGCTTCCCAAAGAACACTGCATTACGGAACAGTGGATGCAGTTTGTTTTTCCGGGACAGCCCCGGAGTTTCACACGTGTGTGTTTGTTCCCATAATTTCAGTCACGAATGTTTTATTAACAAGGCTCAGTTCGACGCTGGATTTTCAGATCATTAGATACTGAAAGATAGAGCAGTCCCAACGATAAAATATCCCGATCATGAGCTGGAATCGCAGATGGTGAGTAAAACTGCATCAAATTTCTGTGACTCTTAAAGGGGTCATATGATGCATTTCAAATTTTCCTTTCTCTTTGGAGTGTTACAAGCTCTTGGTGAATAAAGAAGATCTGTGAAGTTGCAAAGACTAAAGTCACAAATCCAAAGAGATATTCTTTATAAAAGTTAACACTTGTCCATGCACCCAAAAAACGGCTCGTTCTAACACGCCCCCACATCTCTATGTCAGTATGTGGGAAGATTTCCATAAAGCCGCCCAGATGTTCATGCAAAGAAAAAAGGAGTACCTTTTATTCTCGTTGTAGTATTGTTGTTGCCGCTGCAATGTTGTATAGACGCTGTGTGTTTCACTGTAAAAACGAAACTACTTTGTTTGGCCTTCCAAAAGAGGATGATATCCGCTTCGTTTGTGACGTTGTTCCGTTGAGAAAGTGAAATTACTTTGTTTTTGCCTTCTAAAAGAAAACACGACTAGAAATCACATTTATATCACATTTATAATGGGTTTTATGTTTTTGTCTAATCACTCCGGCCAGACAAGGCCTCTCAATATGTGAAGAGGCGTAACATTTCCTTCATGCGCTTGAGGCATTTGGCCAATCACAACGCGCTGGATAGCTGGCCAATCACAGCACACCTCACTTTTCAGAGAGATGAGCTTTGTGAAAATCAACATGTTTCAGAAGGCGGGGCATAGAGGGGAAACAATAATGTACAGTATGTGGAAAATAATGTGTTTTTTTAACCTTAAACTGCATAAACACATTCCATTACACCAAATGCACAAAATAATGTTCTTTTTAGCAATGTCATATGACCCTTTTAAGCTCTACCTCCATGAGCTCAGCTGTTTTCAGAGAGAATCGTAAAGCTGTATCTCTCTTTTATAAATCAAATAAAACTAAAGACTCTTCGGAGATATGAAGGATGTAATACTACTATATAGGTACTCTATATAGGTGATACTGACAGATATTTTGACCAAGAGAACAATCACTGTTACTTTCTGTCCTGTACTGCAGCTAGTTAAAGTAATGTGGTTCATTCTTGTAAAACACAAATACATTACTTTACTGAGAGAAATCACAAGCATCTATTTCCATGGTCTTTTAAAGGTAATTTAAGTTAATTTAGGCTAGTACAGGGAGAAAATTAAACATCTTTGAATGATGTGAAAATGTGAGCTCAAAAATGAACAATTTTGTGCATGTTACGCACCACTTTTGTTTTCCAGTTTCCTCAGCAAATGTTTCATTGTGCTCATTCATGACACAATGACTGGGTGTGAAAATAGATGATGAAGCCAAATGATGTTAAATGTCATCATGAGCACTTGGCTTTGAGTGAAAATGTCAAGATATCATGGCAACCGATTGTTTGTTTGACCCATATGTGAAAATGATCCTACCAGCTTTTGCTGAAAAAGTTTAAGTTGATCCTCATTGCAGTTAACCAAGCAAATACAAATCAAATTCTTGTTTCACATGCAATGTCATTTGATCTTATGTTGCCAAAGTATTCAAGCTATCAAATGTAAGAGAGTACTGTAATGTGCATCAAAATCTTAACAAATATCACAACTGGCTTTTGCCAGGTCAGGACGTCAACTTTTATAATGGTATTTATGGCTTTCAGAAAAAGTGGTTGTCTGCTATTGTGCAAAGGTCTTGCATTTCTAACGAATGGCACTGCAAGTGTCACACTGGCGCTCTCAGTGAAATTCTTGAAAACATCTCTGAAGAGGTGGCCTTTCCAGTAACTACTGAGGAGTTTAGTGTTTGTTGACATTTCCCAGACTTTGCTGTGTGGTGATTGTCTGTATATGTGCTCACCAAAGTGTGTCCAACAATGGTACTGAAAACAAGACAAAACTAAACAAGGTCTTCTGGGTTGATAGGCGGCTCTTAATCTCCGCTACATCTCATCTCTTTACAGGGTTACATCCCTTGATTCATTTAGTCTTAAATGGCAGAAAAACCTTATATAGGCTAAACTTGATTCTGTGGCTTTCTTTGCATGAAATTGCATTAAACAACTGTTTAAGCAATATAATAAAATCAAAAGAAAATTGAAGATAATGGTATTTTAACTTTTGTTCTACAAACAAAAGGGAAATTTATTGCATTATTATTATTTTGCTTATCATCTTGTTATCAACATAACTGTAGCTTAAATATGAAGTACAAGGAGCACAAACTGATGATGAACTGGAAGATGGAATGTCACTTTTAGGCAGCCATAATGATGATCTGAGTGATTTACCTGAGTGAGTCCAAATCTCCAAAACCGTATTGAAATATTGTAAAGTTTTTTTTTTCCTGATATTGCCATGTTAGTTAAGCTAAGATGCTTAAACTAGTTTTTTACTTTGGATGCTACCAAATTTGGACAATATGCAGTAGGAATTCCTTATTGAATCAATAGCTGTGTTTTCATCACCCTTCAAATTGCACAAATTTGAAAATGCCAAGTTCTATCTTGAAACTTGAGATGGTGCAGGCTGATGGGTCATTAATGCAAATTGATGATATGCACAGCTTTAAATTACTTGGCACAAGCTGATTGGTTCATTTCGCATATGCAACCAATAAGCTTGCTGTTTTACATAAACGGTTGGTTAGCATTCACTAGAGCAGTTCGAAGCGCGCTTTCAGAGTTCCTCTGAAACCCTCCACCTTCCCCAGCTCCACCTGTATAGATCTGTTATGGGTTATTATATATGGTATTTGTGGAGAAGCAGTATTTCTTAAATACTCACAGCACTGTATCGGCATATGTATTGGCAGTAGCAAATTTCTGTACTTGATTTGCAGTACCAGCAGCAATAATCTACAACAGCAATAACCAACAGCAGCAGCAATTCAGCAGCAGTCTAGCAGATATATTCTACCAAGACCAAATACATTAACATTGTTATATCCATTACCACGCCAAAATCTGCAGAGAGTTGTCATGATAGACATATGCCTGATGGAAACATGCAAAAAACTCCCATATATATCTCAAAAAAAGGTTTTACACTTGTATAAAGTGGTTCTTCAGGCAATTCAAAAAAGGAATATTTCACAAAACTGCAAAGGAAACATTTTTTTTTTTTTTTTCAATAATGGAAAGAATTCCCCCCCCCCTAAAAGTCACATGATAATTTTTTAAAGCTGGTGCGGCATGTTTGGACAGAAGACAGAACTCTTTAGTAAACTAAAAAAAAAAAAAGGAAATTAAAAAAAGAAAGAAATTGAGAGAGTACTGGATTGAAACCAACAAAGAAATTACACAATTTATCAAGACCTTGAAGCAGATTTGAGGGAGAAGGGCTTGCAGAAGCCATATCAAATATTACGCTCCAAATAGAAAACTCACAAACAGAAGTATCTTTTGGAAAAGAGAAACCTCTGCAAAAGCAGTGCTGGTGGGAAAGAAAAAAATAAAATTAAAGTACTTAATGGATGAAATACTTGGCTAGAGACCAATTGTCACATCGCTGAGAACACTTCTGAACAGTGTAGTAAGGCATCGCGCGAGAGAGAGAAAAATGTTTTAGTCACATAACATCGTCGTAATTTCACAATCATTTTTTATCGACATTTATCACAAAAGTTTTGTGCAAATCTGTAATGGAAACCAGGTTAATGTTTATGAACAAAACGTTTAAGTGAGCGATTCAGTGACTTGCACATTAAAGATAGCTTTCATTCTTGAATGGCATATCTGGCATAACCTGAAGAAAGAGTCGATGAAAAATCACAGACACAGACAAGCAGAGTGACCTTAAAAGTCCCAGCACTGATGAACTGTATATGAAGACTCTCAGAGCATGGCTCGACCAATCAGACTAAAGGACTAGTTGTAAATTTTATTATTATTATTATTATTATTATTATTATACAGACACTTTTAATGACATTCTTGCCCAGGAAGACATTATCAATCCATCTAGGACAGCCAAACAAATGAGATGATTCTGTTCTGGAGAGGAAACATTTCAAACATATCCGACAAACAAACAGACACTGCTATTACAGGCTTCCGTGATTTGTTATATTCCCAAACTTACTCAAGGAAAACAAACATACTGAACCCATGGACAGTGTCTGCTGCAGTGGGACGCTGGGAATGTGTCTGATAAGCGCACAATCGCAAACTCAAGGCCCTCAGCCCCTGTGGAGTACCAGCGTCACCCATGCAGAAGAGTCTGAACATGTCGAGTGATTGAAAGCATGTACCTCTATTTAAACAGGCCAGAGAGAGCAGAGAGGCTTTGGGTTTTAATCTTCAATATCAGAAAAAAGAAACACAAGTCAGAGACAAATTATTACTTTATTATTATTATTAATGCAGATAAATTACATACATAGAAAACTCATCCGCCTAAATTTGAAAACTTGGCTTGGAAAAAATCAAGCCAAAACAAATCAATATAAATGTGCTTTTAGTCATAGTAGTAGTATTTAAATTGAATAGAGCTCCTTCTGAAAAGGATATTGCATTTAAAAAGAGCTTCCTTTGTTATCATTTGTGCAGTGCAGCTCATGCCGAGACTTGGATATAGCTTCAGTGTCTGTATTAAACAGCTCCTTGTTAACAAAGCCAAAGAACAAAATGTTGATGAGGACTCTTAACATTTATAATTTTAAAGAATTCAATTTTGGAATTTAAAACACCCTTGCTTTTTATACCCATACAAAGGACTGTGAGAAAGATCCTGGAAAAAGACTTTTGACCTGGAAAAATTGCTATTGACGTGCTTGATGTAGACTTGCATAGCACCCATATCAGTGTATTAGAGATATTAACAATTTTAATGTTTCTTTGAGTCGAGTGTTTCATTGTGTCTTTGTGTCAAACGTGAACAGCATAAGTCTCAAGCTTTTTGCACAGAGCAGATTGTCCCCTCTTAGCTTTTAGTGCGAGTGACGCAACACAGAGCAGCAAACATCTTGCCCTAATTATGATTATTGTTATTATTTCCTCTCAAAGTGCTTTTAATAAAAGTCAGATGTGCCCCTCAAAACAGGTACTGCCATCATTTCAGCCTTTCCACTGTATTTGCTTTATTTCCCCTGATGATCTCACAAACTGCTGGCACTCAATAGATGCGCTCAAACCGGCCAAACCGTTCAGCACCTGTATTGTTACTTGATCTCATTCGAATACTATGCAGTGCCAAATGATTATGGGGTGTAACGGACTACTCAGCCCTCTATATAGTGTTAAATACATTGAGTGCTTTCCAGTCACTTTAAGAAAATCAGTAACTGCTGGACCATTTTTTAATATTTGTGGCTTCTGTATCCATGGGTGACCATCCTGCTTTGAAGAGGAAAGATTTTTATGTGATTCACTCTTTCCTGGGGTTAAACGTAACAGAGTTTCAAAAAGTATGAATGTCACTTGTTTAACCAACCAGTCTCAAGGTGATTTTATGAAATCTGTTCTCTTTTAAGTTCACACCAGTTTCCTAGAGTAACCACAGGTGTAGGTCAGTAAGTTGAAGATGTTCAACAAAGTGTAGCAACCAGGACTCCAAGTGCCAAACCACTTTCTGACACATACTCGAAAAGAGCACACTTCTGCTTCATTAATTATGGAGGCAGCATCCTTGCACATTTAAACCTGTGTAGAGAATCATGGGAACGAAGAGTCCATCAGTTGTACCCTTCAAAATCCTTCATTACAAAGGAACCTTTGAGTGGCCAGTTCTGAGCACTTTGGTTTGGAACGGCCCTTAAATACAATGACAAAAATTGTTCTTTGGAGGCTGGTTAATCTTGTTTGAAACGTAGCGACAGTCTGTGGAAAAATCCCCAGTTACGTTTGGTTACGTTTTCACTGAATTTCAATTTGGGGGATCTCAAATGTGCATATTCCACTGTATTGAGCTGTACCAAATACAGTGTACCATTTTGATTGATATGGAAAATGTAGATGTAGATTTAATATTTATATTGAGCTGTACCAAATACAGTGTACCATTTTGATTGATATTTGAAATAAATCTGGAAAATTGGCCAGTTATTTGCAATACTTCCATCGCTCCATAAAACACCCAAAGGAATATTCAGAATAAAGCAAGCAAGAATGATGTGATTTCGCATCAAGCAGTGTCAACTGGTTTATAGAGTAGGAGTAGGTGGTGCTCTGGAACACATTCAAACACATGTGGCCCAAAGCAGTAACTAGAGAGCTCAGAGCTGGAACTTAACAAAACCAGCACAATCGTCCTTCAAATGGAGTGTATTGTCAACAAAAACATAAGCCTGCACTACCACTACCCATGTTGCTGTAAACACAGATCGTTTCTAGCTAATCAGTGCGGAAACAAATTTATCCCACGTGGAGGTAATCGGTTTAATAAAGAGCATTTGTCTGGAGGCCATTTATAAATGCAAACCGTGCACATCTGGAACTGATCCTGAGCTGAGATAATCCTAGTCTGACGCTTCTTTGGTCCACCTGTAGTCCGGCACGGTGCAGGTTGTGCACAAATGGTCTACAAGATGAATGTTGGCGAGCGAGGCCTTCTACCAACAAGCATTATGTCGTTGACTTCAGTGAGTCCTCTCCAAACTATTTGCCTTTTTCATGACAATGGGGCTCTTTATGACTCTCAATAGATGATTCGTAGCCCAGCACTGAGTCCCCCTGTGGTTTTATGGAAAGAAAGTTTTCGAAATGGGGCATATGTTTCGACTCTAAAGTTGCATTACACATGGGTAAATGCTATTCTGATGATAGACATGGAGTTTAGAAAATACTTTAGTATTAGTTAAATATTGACTAGATATTCTGCAATAAGAAGTGCCTAACAAGTGCTTCTTTTGTCTCCTCAGCCAATAAAACATTTAAAAGGATTTCCTGAAGGTTTCAATGATTTACAAACCTGACAAGTATTGTTAATGGCTTTTCACAGAGAGGAAATGTGACATCTCTTACCGAGACCATGCCATTCAGGAACACAATTCAGCCCTAGATTTATATGGCAGCACAGATACTATTTGTAAGAATTTATAAAGAAATGCTCCCTGGAAACAAGGTTATTGCAGGTTTCAGACAAGATAAACTAATGAAACAAGGACGGGAAGGGAGCTGTTTGGTTTGTGAGGCCGACATCACACAGCACATTCTTGCAGTTAAACATTACTGGAACTAAGCAGTGCAAACCTGGGGTCTTCATGTTAGTTCACAGCTAATTGCTATTCTTGTTGTCTGAGTAACCGGTCAACAACTCAGCTGTCAGTGTTTTAACATACTTCACAGTCCCCTTGGAAGCAGATTGGGACAAGATCTGTGGAGGGTCTGTACAAAAAAAAAAAAATACAACAAAAAAAACAACAACAGTGATTGACTATTGGAATGGTTGAAGTAACAGAAACTTTAATCTCTGTTTATATACTTACTGAAAAAACCATGTTCAAACTGATAAAATAACAATAAAACAAAAGAAGAATTAAAAAGTATGGCACGTTTTGCTATGGCGAGTCATGGATTCCACGCTCTGTTGAGAAAGTCTTGTGTGTTCACCGTTGGTTGACTGAACTTACTCACATTCGTGGTAACTCTCATAATCAAGTTTTGGGTTAATCAACCAGAAGTTCAGGGCATGTGTGACAGTAAGTTAACCTTGCTTTCTGAAATACACCTAAAGCCCGGCTCAGACTACAGGAATTTTAAAATCCTAACCTATTATAAAATCTGGTTACAGCACACACACAAGGAGAATCAGATTTTCTTCCCTCAAATCTTATTAAATACGCACACACTACAAGATCTGAAAATCGTGGCACATCACAAACTACAAGATATTATTAAGACTATCATGCCAGAGGGACAGCCTCACGTGATCTCACGTAGCAGATCGTCATTGACGTTTCAGAAATGTTTACGTATGTTAGCTAGCGTGTTAGCAGCTTTCTACAGTATTTGTGCTGACAGTTGTGGTACTTCGACACATTACACAGACAGTCAACATTTTATACAACAGTTTCCCCCATCTCCACTACAGCAGCTTGTTTTGCAGTCATGCATCGGCTATTGTGAAAGTGCTGATGTCATCATAGCCATGATCATCCTGATTTAAAATGCCCAATATCACACATGTTTGATATGATCGGGGCAGTCCCAATTTGTCTGCGAGCAGATCAGGAGGTGCAAGATTGGATTTGTAAAAGCCTATATATAAGTATATAAGGTTTTACACAATTTGGCACCCTTTTATTTAAATGATATTTTAAATGTACAAAAATCCTAAAGGAATTTAAGGTCAACCCCTTAATACCACGACTGAGGTGAGACCCTTGAGCAAGGTACCAAACCCCCAACTGCTGCCCGGGCACCGCAGAAATATGGCTGCCCACTGCTCTAGGTGTGTGTTCACTGTGTGTGTGTTCACTACTGTGTGTGTACACCTGGATGGGTTGAATGCAGAGCACAAATTCTGAGTATGGGTCATCACACTTGGCCACACGTCACTTGACTACACTTGACTTCACTTCAAAGTGGCTCTCGTTTACCTCCTGTGTTTTTGTTGTTATTAGCTGTTGTTAGTTTGTTCTCTTTTACCTTTAGTTGATTGTACAGCACATTGGTCAACCTTGCATTGTTTCTGCATCGAACGTCGGAACCAATCAAGGTCCTCTACAAGATTTTTCTCCAATTCTCGGGAGGAGAAAATTGGGGATAAATCAGCTCAAAACTCCTGTAGTGTGAGCCTGACTTACGGGGAATACATTGGACTCTATGCACGGCACGTAGCCTACGTATTTCTGGTGAAATCTCAGGGCACTTAAAAGCTTCCAATCTGTATTCAGCAATTGCATGAGTGCATTACCAGCCTTGATCTTTTGTCTATGAACGGTTGATATAAAATAATATTTTTAAAGTAACCTTCAGGTTCAGTGCAGACAGACTAACTTTTATTATTATCACTTTGTGTGGTGCATATTTTATGAAAACTTGTCTGACAACCAATCTAGATTTGAGATTTAGAACAATTTAATGGCCTTTTGGAGACTTATTGAACCTGCATCCCACAACATGGTTTGTGTGACCAGAGCAAGGACAGCTACAACAAAGAGTGAAGTTGTAGAAACAAGCAATGCAATGGTAAATATTGATATTGCATTCTTTGTGACAGAGAAAGAAAATAAATTGTATTTATTTTTCTCTCTTGATGCACACATTACATGTATTATGTATCATAATTATTTAAAGGGGTGGTTGTTTATGATTTCACTTTTTGAACTTTAGTTATTGTGTAATGTTGCTGTTAAAGCATAAACAACGTCTGCAAAGTTATGACATTAAGAGTTCAATGCAAAGGGAGATATTTTCTTTCAAAGAAATCGCTGTTTAAGGACTACAAAAAAATAGCTGGGAATAAAATTAAATTCCCCCGGAACACGTAACTACCTGTAATAGTAAGGGGGTGTGACGTTTCCAGACAACGTAGGCGGTTAGCGAATCACAAACACACTGATCCGCTAACCAATCAAAGCCCACTGCATATTTCTGAGGGAGGGGCTTCATAAAACCAGGAACTCAACAGACTGTTTTGACAAGAACACTGCACCCTATAAACACAATCAATCAATTTGTTTTGACAGTGTCAAAATACTAAGAATTTATGATTCTTTATTTATATTTTTTACATTTAATACTGTTTCTTGCTCACCAGAATAATCTAAACATGTAAATATAAAATACTTTGATACCATTATTTAAACACACACTTCACCAAAGATGCACAAAATCACTCTCATGGACCTTTTCCTGGAATGTTTCCAGCTGGTGGAATGACCTGCCTATCTCAATTCTTTAGCCATTTTCAAATAACGTCTAAAGACACATCTTTTTCAGCAGCACATGACCAATTAATAATAGCACTTAGGCTAACTATTCTGTTCGATTTGTTTGTTTTTTCCCCCTAATTTATTTAATAATTATAATAAAAATACACCTTGCTAAGTGTACTGTGCTAGACTGAGACTTGTCACATCAATTGTATACTGCTGCTCTCTTGTTGGTCTGATTGCTTTGATTGTTCTCCTCATTTTGTAAGTCGCTTTGGATAAAAGTGTCAGCTAAATGATTAAATGTAAATGTTTGTGTTAGGGATCTCTGGAAACTGCTATATTAAATGTAAACAATCAATTCAAGCTTTAGGTTACAGATAATAAAATAATTTAAATGTAAGAATGAACTGTCAGAAACTTTCAGACTTCAGGTTTATTACAATACATACTTAAAATACTTTATACCAAGTGAAGACGTTCCTATCACAGCAAACACCTATCAGAGATGCAAACAAACATGGGATACCGGGAGATGTTGTTATTGCTACTTCTGTCTTTAAGGAGTCATAAAACTTGAGGTGAATGCAGTTTAAACCTAAACTCTATTTAAGTGCTGATCAAATTCTCGCAAAAGCAGCATTATCCAGCCTTATTAGCTAGATTTGCTAGAAGAGGATAGCACAATCCACCTTATTTTTCAACGTGGATGTAAGCCATTTTCTGTGAACGTGCGAGACTTCCGGTTCATTAGCCACTGTAGGAAAATTAGGAGAAGAATAACAAAGTGCAGTAAACGGTAAAACCTGGTTAAGACTGATTGCGCTACAAACAAGTTATTAATAAATTAATAAAAAAAAGAAAGAATACAAACATTTTACTATTTTGATTGCATTTATTATGTTGTACTTTCAAGAAAGCATTTGCATTGGGTAAAAGCTGCTTTTTTGCATGTTTTGGCATTTTTGTTGCGTTTACACAGTTTTGACCAGAAGGCGTCACCAGCGTGTGGTGTTTCGAGCGCCTCCAAACAGTGAATCATTTTGCGCGGCAATTTGTTCAATTGATTTAAAGCTTTGAAAAGGTTTGTTTCTCCCATCACTACAAACCAGTGTGTTCATAATTAAGATAATACATTATTATAATATGGTAAGACACATCAATTTGCAATATCAAATAGCAAAAATAAAAAACAACCAACCAAAAAAAAAAAAAAAACAGCTGTTTTTTAGCTGGAAGTGAATGACACCGGATGCAAGACACATTGATTTAATACAAATGGCTGCACCCACACATACAGGAAAAATAAGGTTGATACTCACCCTAAAGTTGTCGATGAAACTTTGTTAAATGCCCTTCTCCGTTTTGGTTTGACAGTTGACAAACTCGCAATACGATTAAATTCATTTACAGTAATCAGGGGAAGTTCTTGTAAGCTGAAAAATCGTCTTATCCTCTGTCATTTTGAAAGTTCTATGTAAGAAACAATGGCTTCCGGCACAGCACCGGATGTAAATAAGCATCCTGAGGAAAAATGCAGAAGTGACCATGCTTAGAGTCAATTAAGGGGAATATATGTATATGAAAGTGTTACATATTAAAAATACTTTTAACTTTTCCTGTCCAGAAGAAATTGTAAGTTTGTTGTATCGATGGAAACATTTTATTCCATCCAATTCCTCCATCTTGTAAAAAAACTGCCAGTTTTTGTTCTCGTTTTACACCGTTGTCTGTCTCTGTGTATTTTGTTAGGTCTTCAATAAACACCCTCCGGCTCAGCCTGCTACAGCCACCACTCCCCAAATGTCTCACTATTGGCTGCGCGGAGGTATGCAAATACATAGGTTGACAGGCAAGGAAGAACATCCTATCACTGCATTTGGACCGAATGTAATGATTGGTAGATTATTTTATGGTCCTGAGACTTTTACAGAAGATATAGGCTTTCAATATATTTAAATAATTTTGAACACTTTAATAATTTATTGCTATCAGGATCTCAAGACTCTTTCACTCAGTTTAACAAAAATCTTTATGCGAAAACATTTTTTTCTTATCTCTCCACTCTTGTAAGATGTCCTGTATCCAAGTGTACACTGGTACCTCCAAACACATTCACCCATTCAGACAAACAGAGCTGAAGCACAATTTCACAAGATGCATGTAATTGTATTTTTTAAAAGCTTGAGAGCCAAAAGTTACATAGTGTACTCAGAGATAAGATTCAATAAATCTTGGATTCATATGTGAATGAGCATATCAGTCCAAAGTGTCCCTCAATCCAATGTTCACCAGTGTAGACTGGCACGAGACTAGTTTTTAATCTCTGTGCCATTATCAGCTTTTTGATATGAAGTAAAATACTTTTGCAAGACCATTTTTCCAGTTATTCCAAAACAAACAGAGGCAAATGTTAAACATCTCACATTCTTCGTTAAGTTTATGATATTTCCTTTAACCCTAAAGCAACACAGTATAATGCGTAATTCAAAACACCTGTGCAAGATCAATATGAAAATAACTTCATAAAAGCACATTCGCACCGACATAACTATAACGATAAAGATAGAGTTGTAAAAAAAAATCAACATTTTAAAGAATGGCAGATTCCAGACTACAACTATAACAATAATGGCAAAGACAAACAATGTTGTTAAAATCACTTTTAGAATGATTTTTTTCAGGCTAGTTATTGTTATATTTATCATTCTAGTTGTATTTTTTTTTTTGGGCTTGTTTTTGTTATGTTTATTGTATTGGATCCTAATGGACTTTTTTTAAGAGTGTGGGTCAACCAAGTATTTTATAAAATACATAAAAATACATACACAGACAGCATACTGCAAAAATGGTATGAGTTGAATAGTAGTTTGCTTTTCCAAACATAGCTAAAGACAGTTTTACTATCAGGAAAGGGAATAAAGAGAAGTCACTTGACTGGCTGGTCAGGCTGCTTTAGAGTCGTTTGGTATCTGAATCAGAAGGGCCACAGGCAGTCTTTCAGGCAGATGGACCTGGTTATTGTGGTAAGATTGTTTCAACACCGATGATATGTGACCACATAACATTCTACAGCTGCCTGAATATGTTTATATAAAAGATGTCACATTTCTTTGTTGCTGAGCGCTAAGACCATAATTCTGCTGCTCAGAAGAAAACAGACCAGAGCATCGAACACTACCATTGTTTTCAGCTACACAATCTCTCAGCTTTTCAAGTGGGTGACAGTCTCATTAAATTATGTGCTTTCCTACTCAATGTGTCAGATATTTATTCATGCAGCTAACAAACCACTTAGAGCTAAGAGACCGTATGATTTATCTCCCTCTCATGGATATTAAGGGGATCTGGCATCATTCAGCCCTGCACATGGTCTCTCTCTAGATAATTTTCTTCAACATCACTTTGGAACACAAGCTAAAAGCTCCCTATTTATGACTAAGATATAAATCAGTGTGGCAGTGAGGGAGATGTAGACAGTTATGTGTCTAGTCATACCTGTATGTGGGCTGAATATGAAATATGACAGCTGTGGATACATGCTCAGTATCTATTTTTTGCTTTCCACATGCAAGTATCCATGCAACACCTAAAGTATGTTTTATTGGTTGAAATGCATAAAGGGAATGCAGACAAGCTTTACCTATTCAATTTACTTAGCATTTTTCTTTTAAACCTAAGAAAGCTTTTAACAATCATACACCCACATCTTTTTAACAATCATACACCCACATATACTTGGCTACAGTCCTTTTAGCAGGCACTCTAATCAAAAGTAATAGGACGTTCCCTCTAGAACAACAGCAAATATTGAAATATGAATATGAAATGTGTGTTATGTGACCATTATCCTATATCGAAGAACCTAATATATGTAAATGAAATGTGTTTGTAAATTATTGAAATATTAAGGTTAATTCAGGGGGTACAGTACTTCAGGTAAATATTGATGATATAGTTAATATAATCAGCAAGATGTAGATAGATAGATAGATAGATAGATAGATAGATAGATAGATAGATAGATAGATAGATAGATAGATAGATAGATAAATAGATAGATAGATAGATAGATAGATAGATAGATAGATAGATAGATAGATAGATAGATAGATAGATAGAATAAGTCATTGTTGTCTTTTTTCCTCAAGTTTCATCAATACAGAATCGTTATAGTGTAAAATAAATGCATAAGTAAACCAAGTTTTTCAAACATTTATAGCTTTTTTTCCCCCAACCAAAGCAGTCTACAAGCGTGTGCATTTATGATGTTATGTGGGAGGATACATACAGTAAAGCAGAGACAGAAAGATCCCAGAAAATGCTGTTAGCATATATGTCAGCAATCTTTCACACCTGGACACCCTTTTTCATAAATCTGTCACCATTTGATTTTTTAATTTTTTTGCTTTACTGAATGTAAATGGGAAGATTTAGAGGGCTGTGACACTTTCTGTAAGCAAGTGAGAGAGGTGAAAGAGGATTTCAGCACCTTCTGCAATTACCACCTTTTCCTGGAAGTGCTTATAGCTCTAAAGGTTGGAGAGCTCTCAGAGATGCATTAATTCTGGAGGTGAGTTTAGGTGCTTGAGTCTGGCTGTCTGTGTTAAAAGCTGCTAGAGGGTGTAAATTAAACATAAGCACTGCTAGTCTGGCCTCAGTCCAAGAATCTGCAGGACACAAGAGCCCTGCTTATGGGCTACACTCTTAAAAATAAAGGTGCTTAAAAGGTTGTTCACAGCGATGCCATAGAAGAACCATTTTTAGTTCCACAAAGAACCATCCAGTCACAGGTTCTTTAAAGAACCATCTCTTTCTTACCTTTTTATAATCCACCACAAAGAACCTTTTGTGAAATGGTTCTTTACGGAACCATTTAGACAAAAAGGTTATTCTGTGCCATCGTGAAGCACCTTTATTTTTAAGAGTGTATAGAGTGTCCCTTGGCTAAATAACTGCTGAGTTCTTTTGAAAACCACAAATCAGCTGACTGATGACATTTTCTTAGATATATATTTTAAGCTTTCATAGTTACCAGTTAACACAGTTAACACAGTTATCAGTTCTTCCACCAATTGAGATAACTCCTATCCAGTGTCTGTTAATTGTAATGCAGGTTATGCACAACAGACTTCTGTATTCTGTAAAACAGGTTTCATAATTTCCGGTTCAGGAGCTGTTTTACTCAAAATGCCATTAAAGGAGCTACCACAGATGATCATAACCGATTTCCATTGCATATGCAGATTAATATATAAAAAAAATTTTCTTCATTAGATACTGACTAAAATAAATACATAAAATATAAAGAAGTGATAAGTTAACTAATTACCTTAAAAGGCCATATATATTGCTGTCAGTTTGTACCATTTCTCAGATAATTCTTTTTCACAGGCAAAATCCAAGCATTTTAACAGATTCAGGTTGGTAACGTGGATTTGCTGCTTTGACCACCATAAAGCTGCAGGTTTAAAAGCAACGTCTGTGTGAGCAGTGCTTCATACATTGCTACACTATTCACATTTGACAATAGAACTTTCTTTGTGGGTGACCATACCTCTTTTTCCGGGACACGTCCTGGCTGGGATTTCTAAATATGGGTTTTGACTTTGTCTTTCCATTGTTTTTATACTTGCTGAAGGTAATAACTGAAAAGTAGTTTGCCCAATAACATGCAGATATGGTAAATAATTGACCAATCATGGTGTGCGAAAAGGTGGCATTTACAGACAACAGTCAAAGCAATGCAATGTGCATGTTAAAATGTGGAATGTGGTAGTTAAAAATTGAATATGGAAGCAAGCTGAAGATGACCTCTTAAATTTGTTGAGCTCATAATCACAAGTGGGATTTATAATAGTGATAGTTTGTGATGGAACACGAAGGCACCATGTGACCAGCTATGTTGTTATTTTTATCGCACCGTGCTCCTCGTCTGTGTAATTCATAAACGTGAATTTACTATGCACAGTACAATCAGATTGTTCTGTTTTGTTGTTGAATGTATGCCGGAGCATGAGTTCTTGAAGCTCTGCCCTATTCCAAAAAGGGAGGCGGGAGCACCAGCTTACTTGCATTTAAAAGTACGAAAACGGCGCGTTTTGGCTCATACAGTAAAAGTGACATTTTCAACAAGCTATAAAAAATTATCAGTGGGGTATTTTGAGCTAAACCTTAATATACACACTCTGGGGGGATTTGAGACTAAAAGGAAAGGGGGGCATAATAGGTCACTTTTAAATAAAATGAACACATTTTCTCAGAAACAATCCATATTTACATTGTGCTTGAATTGAAGTTTCTCTGATAAATGAATTTTTGTTGGAAGTAAACACAGGGAACTGTCATAAATGTGCTAAAGGAAGAGAGCTTGAGACAGAGCTGATGGATTACTGGCTTGTTAAACAGGAATATAGAGGAAACATGGGCCTGAAAGTTTGCTGTCTCAGGCCAGCAAGTCCTTGGTGTTTACAGGACTTCCTTTTTAGACAGCAACAACCTGACTCCCCAGCTCTGCATTGATTGGTCCTCTGACCTGTTTTCAGGAAGTAATTGAGATAAGACTTTTGAATGGTCTCTTTTTTCTCTTTACTCAACCCTGCACTTTGCCCCTAAGTGCAAGGAAATGAACAGCCCTGTGCATGTGTTGACATTAGAATTGTGAGAACATCATGTGGGAAAATTCCCTGTCCAAAACATTTTTCTTACTAGAAGTTACAAAAGTTTCTCCTAAAACATTTCCAACTAATCAGTGTGACACATGTTGTTAAACTTGAACTGATATTACACATTGTTTTTCCTGTCAACTACAATCAATTGCATTTTACATTGGACATATATGCTTGGTTTTATCACCCGTCATAATGGCCACTTACAGAGGAAAATAAAAGACAAAGAGTTATGAGGACACTCTGAACGTTCTATAGAATTTCCACATCTTTATCACCTTTATAACTTGTATAATTTCTGTACTAAAACAAATACAGTGGCCCTATAGTATTTGGACACTTAAGCTAGACTTAGGCCTAAAATGTTAAATTGAGTGTTAATCATTTAAAAATATCAATTTCTTAAATATATTTATTTAAAAATGTAACAAAAAAAAAAAGAAACAAAAGAAAAAAAAAGGACTACAATGCAAAGACTTTTAGTTATTGTTTTTCATTTTGACAATGAAATGGTTCTGAACTAATTACAGAGTCATGAAGAGCAATGCTGTCTAAATGGTGTTCCATAGCTGCAAGGTACAAACTTTTAACAAATTTTAAGCTATGTTTCCAAAGCAAATTACAGTATATGACTTGCATCCCAACCTATGGATAGTGTTGTTTCTCTGGACATCACACAGGCAGCTCTTTCAATAATTCTCTAGTTTCTCCCATTCCTGTTGTTAAGCTCCAATGCAAACATATATCTTGTAACGGTATATACATGAAAGGTGTGGTGGAATAAGTCCTGGGATTTATTATGACTTAATGAGAGCTGGGATACTGTGTGTATTTTTTCTTTTGCTTTCACATCTGTAAAAATGTCACAGCTGTGGGAGGAAATATGTCTGGCCACTGCAGGTGATTTTCAAAGAGATTCAGTGTGTACAGTCTCCATTTTTTTCAGCATGAAAAGACAGAGTTTCCCGTCACAAAGACGCTGCAGCAGCAGCAGGAACTGCTTGTAAAAGGTTCACTTCTGTTCAGCCTCCTTGGTCACGACCCTTACCTGAAATCTCCATGGTGTATTTTGTTTAATAATACCTACAATATTTCAGGTTATCTGGATTTTGTCAGCTTTAAATTCTTGGTGATTATAAAATAAAATAAAAAAAAATAGACATTGATTTTCCAGAGCTAAAAGCTTGTTGAAAATCCAGAGCTCTTCAACATCTTTATGAAATTTGTCTATCAACCAACACACGCAAATGCAATGGAAAATGACTGG
This sequence comes from Cyprinus carpio, assembly GCF_018340385.1. Lineage (NCBI taxonomy): Eukaryota > Metazoa > Chordata > Actinopteri > Cypriniformes > Cyprinidae > Cyprinus > Cyprinus carpio. The sequence goes on from NC_056576.1 coordinate 24,092,077, forward strand.
GAAGCATTGCATGCGAAAGTATACTAGGCTAATACTTTCTCAGTGTTCACACGAGAACGTGTTATAATGTTTGCAATTGTTTCAGCTAAAACCAGATGTGGAAATATTTGTTCAAAGATTATTTGTCATCAACAGGCAAACATATGTGGAGCAATTACATTCGCTGCTTCTGTAGCTTTTCATTTTTTAACATTTCAGAGGTCTGTGTGTCATATTGATTTGTTATGCAGCAAACAGGACATAACAAATGATAATACATCTTGAAGGACTATTATTTCTGTTTTATTGCATCTTCAAGAGATCAATCAGATGTGATAAACAGAATCAGTCCACAAATTGATAGAGCTTAATGCTCCATTCACAGAGATTTAGAGAGGTACGATAAAGAGGCTTGGCTTGTGTATTTCCAGCTAATACAACTATATTGTAAATTTGTTCTAAGGTAAAAGTCTTACCTCAGAAAACTTGGCCTTTTTCCTTCACAAGGTTATGAAAAGTAAAAATGATAACATAATAATGACAATTTAGCAGACAGTTTTGGTATGTTTGGTATATTTATGTATTTATTTCTAAGAAACAAGAAAAATATTTGGCCTCACAGCAAAAAGGTGTTTGCTTGCTCTTCTTGTGTTGGCGAGGGTTTCCTCTGGGTTCTCCAGTTTCCCCCCACAATGCTTAATAGGTGATTTGGACACTGTAAAACTGACCATCCTACATAGAACATAGATGTAAGAAATGAAGATGTTTTTGCAACCAAAATACGACTTCTAAAAAATACTCCTATAAGAATAATGGTTCTTTATTGTAATTTGCGATTCCGTGAAGAACCTTTAACATTCATAGAACTGTTCCATTGCACTGAAAGTTTTTAATAGTGGAAAATGGTTCTTTAGATTATTCAAATCTTTTAAAAACTGTTCACGTGGATAATGGTTATTTAGATTATTAAAATATTTAAAAAAAAAAAATTGTTTGTCAGATGGCACATTCCATTCCACAAATATTGGGTCCCTTTACTTGTTTTTTGTTGTGAGAATTTTTTTATTTGTTTTGATTTATATAGTTTTTGTGTTTGTGATAATGCACAAAGACATGTCATCAGGAGGATTTTAATTGCCATCTGGTGCTCCCCAACTTGCACTGAAAATAGCATCCCTCACAGTTAAGTACTGCTTACTGATTGTAGGAAAGAATGAAATCCTGAGCCCTTGAGATGGCAAAATGGCAATTAGTGCATTTCTCCGATGTACGTACACCTGTGGATGACTGTGACTCACCCTTGGGGGGGTTTCCTTTATAAGGAATTTGTGTAAATAATGAACTGATACTGTGAGCTCAGTGTGGTATAGACAGGGGACATGTGAGTCTGCTTACGCAGTTTGTGGTCACTTTCAGATGGCTGGCAGAAGAAAAGTTTTTTTCCCTGTCTGGAATATTTGATCAGCTCTAAGTGGTGCAATTATATCTCGTTAATCCATACAATTAATCCCCTTATATTGCTCATTTCCCTGCTCTTGGCTTATATGATTAACTGGATGGAGGATTGTTTATTCAGGTTTTAGCCATGCTTGGCTTAGCACGTCAAGAGGAAAGCGCTTGTAAGGGAGATCAAGTGAGAAACCTGGCTGTGTTTTAGCAGACTTCAACATTTAGAAGCTCAGCTAGGTTTCCCAATTATCAAAAATCTTAAAATTAACTGTAGTGAATTGCATTGTGATGTATGATGGAAAATAAACAGTCTTCAGATGGTCTTTAGCATTAATCTGTGGTAATGGTATATTTTTTAGATTGTCTTTAGCATTAATCTGCGGCATTGTAATGTTGACAAACACTAACACTGAAATGTTGGTTTAAACCTCTCACCCCGCTTGGGTGTCCTCACAACACACCTGATCCGAAACACGCGATGAGCCATCCAGCTGGGGGCAACCAAACATCATGCTGATCATTTTCCAATTAGTGTTCACCATGTTCACTTTAGTTTCAGTGATATGGGGCCTTCAGGGCATACCAAGATGTTTTTAGTGACACTAATAACATCTGATATACACATAGATATATCAGAAGTCACAAGAAGGAAGCATGTCATCCCTTACGAAAAAGAAGTTTATTCAAGTGTGCTATTAGTATACTTCTTTTAAACTAAAAATAGGAAAGTATGCTTTTAGTTTACTTTTTTTATGTACTTTCTCAGAAATGGGCTTTATGTACTCCTCAGAAATATACAATTAAAATGACATTTAAAGTATACTTGATTTATTATATTACAAAAGTGCTAAATATACTTGAACTTTACTTAAGTATACTTAATAAAATAAACTTGAAGTATACTACTTTTTGGTAAGGGATACCCAAGTTTTAATTGATCGCGTCAAACTTGATGGTTGTAGGGGGCAACAGGGGGATTGTTTGTTACAATAGTGCAGCGAGCTTCCAACAAACGCTTTTATCTCTGATCTTTGATCCTCTGGTTCTGACGTGTTAAAGCAGGATGGCTCCCAGGCCAGAGTCTCTGGCACCTGTACACAATCAAAGGGGAATTTGAGGTTGGCATAGTTTAGCTTCAGGGCAGAAAATAGTGCCCATTTCCATCAGTCAAAGCAAATTTTGCATTCCTTTCTATTGAAAGGTCATTTGGACACAAAAAAGCTCACGAGAGTGCTGCGACAATAATAATGTTTGGTCAACACTCCAAAATAATAGCTAAATTTTCATTGTTTTAAAATCGAAGTTGTTGCACTTCAAAGAAAAAACTCTGAATTATTTTATTAAAAGTGCAAATAAATGTGTTTCCAAGCAGTCCTTGTAAAAAAAAAAAAAAAAAAAAAAATTGCTGCAGTGTGCTTAAAAGTGAAGATTAAAGTGCTGTCAAATGGAAAACCTGAAATCTGAACTGACATATTTGGCCTAAAGGGATCCATGTGCCAGTTATTGGGCAGCTAATCTTGGGAGCTAGTAGGCAGACTCTCAGATATCAGGCTGGGTGTCTGACCTCTCATTTTACCACTCTCAAGATCCTTTTCAATATAAGGGGATTTGACTTTTGCGTGCAGATCATGATGAAGAGGCTGGAAAAATCTGGGCCACACATCCCTGTGGAAATAAGATGATAGGCAGATTTGCCTCTACAAATACACCTGTTATGGTTTTTCTGGAATTCTCTGTTTTAACTGAGCCGTCTAGCTGTACTGAGAATGGAAACATTGGCCAGCATGGTCCAAATTAGTGCACCTTCATGAACAAATACATCAGGCTTAAATGTTTTTTTTTTTTTTTTTTTAAACAGTCCTGTCATATTTTGGTGTCTGTCCAGCACACAATGTTAGAATTAGGCCTCTTTAGAGAGAGAATAAAGATGGTTTAAATTTGTCATGCAACTTGTGCAAATTAACCTCAAATCAGTAGCCAAAAGAAAAGTAAAAGTACTAAGTAAGATGTAGACTGACATTTTTACCTTTACTAAATAAATTGTTCCACTCATCTTAAATAAACTTTTTTATAGGATTTGATTCTTGTTGACTTTTTTTCATTCTCATCGTTCACATCATTATGAACAAATGCATCAAACCATTCTAATAATTTTTATTTAAAAAATTATACAATAATTATAAAATAAATATTATACAAATTTTTTTTTGAGTGCGTATTTTTTTTTACATGTTTTGGGTAAAGCCATTTTGCAGATATTTTTTTGTTTTTTTTTTTACATCTGTTTTACATATATATATATATATATATATATATATATAAAATAAATATTATACAAATTTTTTTTTGAGTGCGGTACATGTAGGGTAAAGCCATTTTGCAGATTTTTTTTTTTATACAGATGAATGTTTTTAATTTTTTCTTTTTTTTCACTCAACCAACTCAAGTACCGCCAAATGAAGATATTTCTCTAAACAACACACAATAGGTCTTGTTTCTTTCCTTAGTGAATCATTGTGTTTGAATAAACTGATTCAGTGACTCCGTGATAAACAGTGACTTTTATTGTTCCTGAATAAGTCATTGCAAAATTGATTGACAATTTGTGAAAAAAAAAAAATTAATGAATCTCTCAAAAAATTCTGTCTGAAGCAAGCAAACATAGACAAGCGGTGTGATAAAAGCAGTAATATGTCCATGAGGACAAGCCACCTTTCAGCATATCAATTAGGGTAAGAATCGCACAATGTTAGGAACAATGTCTTTTGATAAATATAAAAATATTTACATTTTGGACACATACACATGTATGTATGTATGTATGTATATATATATTATATATATATATATATATATATATATATATATATATATATATATATATATAGGCTGCATTTACACTTGGCATTAACATGCGATCTATATCTGGATGTTGTCCACATACACATTGTAAAGACAAGTGTAAACGTGTTTCTGATCGGAATGTATCTGATCAGCGTGTCCTGGTTCAGAGGTAGTCGAGGACGCATTGCGTTCGGATCTCAGTGTAATGTAAACGCATTTCAGCCATCCTGTCTGCATTCGCTGGTCGATGTCACGCAAACCCCCCCCCTCCCTCCTGAACTGTCAGAAGGATACAGAGCAACAACAGAACCTGAATTCACACATATCTGAATTATCACGCACCGGCATTTGTCGCACCAAAATTTGAATTCTGTGTCAGTACATCATAAGCAGAATGAGGCAACAGTTTACTTTCTGGGATTTGTTGTGTCGCACCACACTACATCCAGTATAGACAGCATCACTGATTATAATGGGTTCTATAGTATTTTGTAAGAATTATTTAAATATTTCACGGGAAAGACAGATCCAATTGGTTATCCAGATAGATAAGTCACTTGATGTTGTCAAGTGTAAACGCGTCGTGTCCTGATTGACTGATAATCCGATCTGCTTGATCAAATCATGGTGATCGCATGTTAATGCCAAGTGTAAACGCAGCTATATATACATATACATGCTGTTCATATATATAATCAATGACTTGATACACAGTGGGCAAAATTATTATGTAGTCTAGTCAAGCACATTTGCTGTAAAGTCATATAGCTCCAGGTTGAAATGAGAGAAAGTCTTGTTAGGGTTACCATACATAACCAATACGTTCCCTTCAGTTGGTCACTTCTGCGTTGTGTTGAAGTTCTGACACTAGGGGTCCATATATTAAATGCCACAGCTGCTGAACTGCATTACGAATCCATGGGGGTGCAGATGTGCCATGACCAAATGTACCTCTCCTCCTCGTAACCTTCCAACGTCCGAGAATTATGTCCTAGCTCTCCAACACCCGGGAGAGCTGCCAAATAAGGCAAAGGTCACCTCCAGCCAGAGCCTGAGAAGTCCTGATGGTAACATTGGCGTAGCGTTTTTTTCCCCAAGTGGGGAAAGAACACTACAGAGTCCACATCCTACCCGAAGGGAAGATAACATATTTGCGTAGGTCTGGGCCAGCCTTATGCCAGTGTGTCCGTGCCAAGGGAGCCTTTGTCAGGGAACCCTCAGTGGGCAATGAGTGGATTCTTGTGAGGACAACAGATCTATCTGTGCCTGACCGAATCGACTCCAAAACAGATGGACTGGCTTGGTGTGAAGCCTCCACTCACCCCGTAGTGTGACCTGCCATGAGAGGGACACACGACTGATGTCACCTGGAATGCAAGTGGTATGCAGAGACCTTAGTCTCTACTGGCTCCACAGTAAGAGATGGTGGGCGAGGTGTGAGCCTCGGCGCTATGCCTATTTCAGGACTCAACTAACAACTCTCACGAGTGAGCTAGAATAAGCCAGTCATCGAGAATGCAAATGTCCACTTCCCCAAGAGGAAGACACGAGGAGACAAGGACAGCCCGAAAGGGAAGAACTTTGTACTAATATGCCTGTCCTTCGAAGGCAGACCAAATAAACTGCCTGAGTCTTGAAAGGATCGAGACATGAAAGCATGCGTCCTTCATGTCTATTGCCAGTCTTGGTACCCGACACATGTTAACATGCGTTTGAGGGTTAGCATTCTGAATGGAAGCGTATAAAGGGCCCGGCTCAGCACCCTTACACCATGTCTACACCACACACGAACGGCAAAATGCTATAGAACTCATTATAATCATTGATGCTGTCTACACTAGATGCGGCGTGGCACAGCGAGACACGACAAATTCCAGACAGAAAACTGCTGCTGCATTTTATTTATGATGTATTGACACAAATTTTCAAATGGTTTTCAACTGTCGCTTTGTCGCGTTCAATGTAGATAGACTTTAGCTGTTGCGGTACGTCCAGCATCCAGTGCACACACAGTGTCGGGTCTAAGATTGGTCTGAGCCCCCCACCCTTCTTGGGTAAAATTAAGTAGGGGCTGTAAAACCCCTTCTTCATCTTGACCGAGGGGACAGGCTTTACTGTGCCCTCCGCCAGAAGGGACACAACTTCCTCTTGAAGAACAGCAACACTCTCATCTCGCACTGAGGTAACAGAATGCGTCCAAGCATCCAGACACCTTGTCAACTGTCTCAGTGGAACTACATTTGACGTACCTGGGGCAGGGTTTCCACAGCTTGTGGAACAGACATCACAGTGGCGGAAGACATAAGTCCTTCGGGTCGCACAGTGTCCTGTCCGCCAGGTCTGTCAAACAAGTCACTGACAAATGCAGAAACCGGAGTTCACCGACATGCATCATACTGACTCAGTGACTGACCTCTTGCATCAGAACATGAGGAGGCAGAGAATCTGCATCCAAACAGGCTCTGATGTGCAATCTTAGTTCCTGGCGATGTACTGTACAGACAGAGGCTGCTGCTTCGGGAGTGAAGGGGTAGAACCTCACCCATGCTGAGCAGGCCTCCATTTCTTAACTCAACAGTGTCGCTAAGAGACCAACCTGAGAAATGGAGGAGTTGAGAAAGTGTACTTTCTCAGAATCCTGCATCTCTGCCAGGTTGAGCCACAGGTGGTGCTCCTGGACAACACTTGAGCAGAGCCTGGCCTGAACACCTGCAGGACAATTCATGACAGCGGAACCGCTCCCGCAACATCTCCTTGCTCTCCTTCAGTGCACATGATCATGGCCTTGTACCTGGAAGTAGAAGGGCCAGGACAGGAAGCAGCTGAGGTGACTCGTAGTCTTTTTAAAAAAGAATGCAAGCCTCAAGTGCAATGTGCCGATAGCCAAGACCTCACAAGAACAGACATAAACCAATCACAAAAGCTGCTTCAGCATGAGCGCGGCCCAAACATTGAGCAGAGCAATTGTGCCTGGCAGAGGGTAAGATGTACAAACCAGGACACAGATGGAAAGGCATGTTGTAAACACACACAAATCCACATGTGAAGGTCTTTTAGAGAAATTACTCTTTTAAGAGGAAATTTGCTCTCAAAGATCACAGTTGAAGCACCCAGGGGTTCTCTCACTACATTTATCTGTGTATGGGCAAGGGAGAAACTACTGCCTGTGCCATAGATCCAATGACGAAGAGATTGAGAGCAGAGGTGGAAAGTAAGGTGGAGGTGGAAAGTAACAAATTACATTTACTCCTGAATGAATCAACCGTTCAAATGATTCAGTTCAATGGCAATGACTCACTTATTAACAGTGACTTGCTGACACCTACTGACGGTTTTAATTTCACATTAAAAGTATCTTTTTATATATATAATTTCAAATGAGTATTCAACATTTTATGTCTTATATATCAAAATATTATTTCTGCATTTGTAACCGCGGGTTAAATGCATTCATGTGTTGCATTAAACAGTGTGTAAAAACATCTAAATGCCACTTCCGATAAAGCTTCTATATTTCCTCTGCATTGAAAAGATGAATTTTGTTGATACTCATTTAATTTGCCTGGTAACAGCCCAAATGTCTTATTATTCTAAATAATTCATTCCTTTAATTAAAAACAACTGGTTTGAGATTTATAGGCCTATCCTAGGGGTGTCAAACTCAGTTCCTGGAAATTTAGTGGAGTTTAGTTCCAACCCTGCTCCAACACACATACAATGTAGTTTTCAAATAAGCCTAAATTATTAGATTAGCTGGATCAGATGTGTTTAATTAGGGTCATATCTAAACTGCGCAGGGCTGTGGCCCTCCAGGAACTGAGTTTGACACCCTTGGCCTATGCCATTTTTGCCTCCCCCCATTGTAAAAATTTTAAATGAACTACTTTTTACTTTTACTTGAGTAGAATATTTTCGTACTCTTTCCACCTCTGGTTGAGAGGTGAATGCAGTGCTGTATCTCTCAGAGAGACGCTGCATTGGCTCTGAAGAACAGAACAAGTGGAAAAGTCACACTAGTCTATGTTGGATGTCCGGGTATAGCTATGCAAATTTTGCTCCCAGTTTCACTGGCCTTTTCTTAATGATGTCAGAGGTGTAAGTGCTCCCATGTGCGAACCCTTGTGTCGGAACTTTGACACAACGTCAAAGTGATAGACTGAAAGGCAACATATGGTTTTGCTTTCATCCAGAAGATTTAGAACAGGTCTGAAAAGGTTGTGTGCAAGTCTCATGTTTTGAGATTGCTGATAAAATCAGTGGAGAGAGTCAACACAGGGTTAAATTGTAACATAGCTGATTAAAGGTATCAAAATTACCCACAGTACTCCAAGAGATTGTTGGACCACATTTGGAAGGGCATGTCTGGCATGCAAGGCCTTTGAATACTGTGTGATAAAGGCCATTTTCAGACATGACCAAACCCAGGCTGTGTGAATTAGAACCACATTGCATCTGAAACCATCTTTCAATCGGCTCTTTTGAATCCAACTCAAATGTTGAAAATGTCACTTCTGATCATTCCCAGTTGTCTTAAATTTTGAAACATCCAGGGATCTCACGGAATGGCACCTCCCTTTAGCATTGATATATTTGTGGAAAAACAAGCCTTTTGATAGTTCACACAATAACATTTGTACAAAGGCTCATGCAAGCAGTGACTAATGGGTGTTTAAAAGCCATTGAAATGCTTAGAGACACTTTTCTGTCTGCTGTGCTTTATAAAACAGCAGTCCATAGGGCACATCTGTCTGAGATGAAGAAATGTGGATCTGTGTGGCATAAAACAAGAAAGAATTGAATCAATTAAGTAAATTAATCAAAGGAAATATCAAATAAACAATTTCATGCAAACTCAAACCTCACGATAGGACTGCTTGGCATATAAAATGGAAATACGTACAGTTGCGTGATCCAGACAGACTGTCAGACTTGCACATTACATCATTATGCCAGTAGATGGAGGCAGATGACTGTCTTTATGAGTGAATCCTTGAATCATTTATTCAGCTGATATGTTTTAGAACACTGGTTCATTCAGGAATGTAACATGCAACTGTCTTTATATGAGAATCAATGAATCATTCACACAACTAATTCATTTACAGACTCATTTACAGAGTGCTACCCAATGCATATTACTGGAGACTCACAAAGATTCATGCTGCCTTCAAATGCTATCGGAATTCTTTTAAATAGGAGTTTCCTAGTCAATAGTTGTACATGAACTGTTTTGCAAGTCGTATTTACAACAGGGAAACTGAAAGATAATTATGATACTTGAGCTTCAAAGGCGGGCCATTAACTTGAAACATGGTGGAGGGCAGAAACATAGGGAAGTTTTTTTTAGTTTTCCTACAACATCTACACAGCTTTCTCTTGTTGCTTGTTACCACAGTTGTTAACACCGTTGTGTATATTCATGTATATAAATAACCATTTGGTCCATATTGTAGGAATTGAACACAGCAAAAATAGCATTTATTTCAGCAAAATTTCGGAATCGCCATCAAGCTGAATATCTAGCAGTGAATGTTTATATGGTTACCAATGAATGGGATGCTACATTTTCTTCAAAACATGTTGGATATTGACTATATATATTAACTCATAGCATTTGAAGACAGCATAGTTCTGCTGTGATTTCATTTGGAACTACGGAAATTCATGGAGCAGAAATAGATGAAGTATCTGGCAATATTGTATCTAAAATATACATTTCTCAATAAAAACTTATTTTTATTAAAATGTTATGTAAAAGCAATTGTCACACTAGCAGTCGCAAATTAAAAACTATGCTCATTGCTTTTTATCCTTCTTTCATTACAGACAGATATTTCACAGGCAGCTTTCAAGTCAAATTATTACATTTTACTCTGAACTTAAGATTGGGCCACCTCATTTGTTGATGTTCCATGTAATAACACTGTGGTTTGCCCTCATGACTAATTTTGATTCATCTGCTTATCCTGATCTTCTATTGGCTACTTGTACAACCACAGACATCACATTCTAGAAGAAAAATTTGGTCGTGTCAGAGCAAGTTTCTCACACTGTCAGTACTGATGGACCATTTTGAGCCTTCCAGCACTATCATCCCTGCTTTGAACATGCAGCTGAAATATCTTATTACTTGCAGCCCAGATCAATAAACAACATACCTCTCATCACTTCAGTCCCATGTCATTCAGCAGACACTTTTTATTCAAAACAATTTACAGTACATTTACTGAAGGGACAGTTCCCACCAGAGTAAACTGGGGTTATGTGCCTTGCTCAAGGGCACAGCAGAAGAACATAGCAACTCAAATCAGGGTAAAAGCTTTATCTCTGAAGATTTTTCAATTTTATTTTTTATTTTTTCATTTTATGGATAGTCAATGTAAAGACAACACTGATCTGATACATTTCCCAGTTGTTTTCCCATCTTTCCTGTGTAGACTGAATGCTGAGTGATAGTCGTCTACCCAGAGGAGCAGAAAACGTCTCTGTTTACAAATATTATGATTTGTCTGACTGGGGGGTCCCAGATCACACAAGTAAATTTTTATGCAGGCTGTGCACAATTTCCGTAGATTTGGTGTGTTCTCTAGATTTGTTCCTGTAAGCCTTTATCAGTGTATAAACAAAAATGACTCTTCACATGCTGTCCTAAATACTGTGTATATTAATAGCCTGCTATCTCAGAACCAGTCATCTACTCACTATGAAATTACAATGACAATTTCAAAACATGTTGTGAGCAACAGCTATAGTAGGTTAAAACTACAACAAAAAAAGCATTGTTCATCACATGATGGTCACAGATGTTTTGTCCGTATTATTATTATTATTATGAAAAACGTGTCAGAACACAAACAGATGATTTGTGACATTTTAACTGTGAATAAACAGCTAGTGAGAAATAGCGAGAAATATTGTTTTAAAAAAATAGTTGAAGACAAATGGGCTCATTGTTAAAGGCAAAACAAACTTTTTTAGGTTAATCAATTTTGATACAAATGACTTATACAAGGAGCGGTGTTGTGTATCATAACCAATCATGCATGAAGGCAACAGCCAATCAAAGGTGTTTAAATGACTCACTACCTCAAAATAAATCAGAGCTCAGTCAGTGAGCAATGTTTAGCTCGGTGATTATAAAGGAAGCTTTCTGTAGTTTATTCACAATTTAAATGTTATGTTTTGAAGTTTGGTCGTGATTAAATTATGTTAATTATGATGTATAGCATAGAAAGAATATGTCATGTCTCTAGCCACGTTTACATGGACACTTTTTGTTTCAGTTGAAATGAAATCATTCTGACTGATGAATCTGAACATAGTGTTTACATGAACACTTGATAAAGTGATCGGGTTGATGTGAGCGTTTATATGTCACAAGCTTCAAATCAGATTTAATCTTCTGACATGCCCACACTGCATGAATATACAGAGTCCCCTGCTGTTTTTGCATACTAACCATCCTTTTTCACTTTGTTTTAAAAAGCAGACTCAATATTTATCAGTTTCAGGTCCTAATTAGGAGACGACAAGCACATGAAGATTTGTGTAATGATGCTTATATTAATCAAGCAGTAAAATTCCCATTACCACACCCAAAACAATACATCTACAGATGAGAGTTTGACGCAAAGGTAAACCTTTGTACCCCTAAAGGGTGCATTTTGATACGGGTACATATTAGTTCCCTTTCAGTCGGTCACTCTCGACGTCACGTCAGTGACCGACTAATTGGGATATCACTTCGATAGACCAATCTACTTCGAGTGTAAACTAAACGCCAATGCACATTGGCATGCAATTATTGCATCCAGCTGCCGCTGATCACAGCGTGAGTATAATAAGGCAGCAGGTGCAATGCATACCAGTTTTTCGCTTCTGAGCCGAGCGTTAGTATTGTCTGCTGTGAACTACGAGTTCAGCACGCTCTCGGAAGCTTCGTGTGTTGGCGAGACGGCGCTTCAAGGGTGGTCATTCCCGAGTCAAGTGGGTTGCGCACTTCAGGCTGCACTACCCCCTGTCATGTTGCAAGTGGCTAATTCCCCTGTGCGCCTCAGCACTAAAAGAGCATTTCCTAAAGAGCAATTTCTCTAAAAGAGTTTCACGGGTGCGTCTTTGTAAAGACGACGGATCATCCTTATAAGGATGCCATTTCACCTGTGCGTTTCTCGGTGCAGTCGTTACCTGGCAACAGGTGATGGTCACAATCACTGTATCACATGCCTGGGCATCAAGCACACTGAGGTGGCCTTTGTGGATGAGTCATGTTCCCATGGCGTGAAGATGAGCATCTCGGAGCTGCGGACCAGGTTCCGCTACCTTCAGGCACTGCTGCCTCCACCTGTCCATGGGCCGCAGCGCCCCAGCCTGCTCATCGCCGAGGGCGGCCCCCTGCAACCACCCCCGCTCCCACGCCGCATCTGCAGCACCCTCCAGCAAGTGGCGCTGTAGAGCTGGGCGTAGGCAGGCCGCCCCATCTGTCCTGGCCCCCGTCAAACCTGGCGGTGAGCGGAAGAGCAAGAGGTCCTGGGACGGCGACCCAGAGAGAGGTAGCTGCTTTCTGGGGGATGGTGAAAGCACCTCTCCGGCCCAACACCCCCCCCCCCCCAGAGGAGGGACCGCTCTCTCGTCGAGATAATTTGGAAATCTCGACGAGAGAGCGGGGTTTTCTCTATCTCTGGGTCCCAGGAGGGCACAGAGAGTTGCGGTCGGCCAAGCACCGTACCTCACTCATCCTCCTCCTTTGCCAGATGGCAGCAGCAGGTGGTTTGAGAGCTTCAACGAAGGCCCTACTCTCGCACCCTCTGCCAACCTGTGGAACCGGTGAGCTTTGCACCCCACACTCACACCCCTCTCTCGTCCGCTCACAAGCCGCCCGAGTTGGGTCCCTGAATTCCACCTCGCTGCCACACTGTGGGTACGGCTGTGGTTCCACTGGTCCCGTTTTTACAGTTTTTAAGCGCCTGGTCAACGCTACCCATCTCGCTGGCTTCTGCGGACCATCAGCCTCGGCTATGCGATTCTTTGAAAGAGTCCAAAGCCCCTGTTCTACAGGTAGAGATCGCAGTTCTACTGGCAAAGGATGCGATAGAGCTGGTCCCTCTAGCCGATATGAGGACGGGGTTTTATGGCCCTTACTTCATTGTACCCAAGAAAGGCGGTGGGTTACGACTGATCTTGGATCTGCAAGTTTTGAACCGGGCCCTTCATCGGCTACTGTTCAAGACGCAGAAACGCATCTTCGACCCTGAGATTGGTTTGCAGCGATCAACCTGAAGGACGCGTACTGTCATGTATCGATCCTTCTGCATTACAGACCTTTTCTGCAGTTTGCGTTCGAGGATGGGCATATCAGTACAAGGTCCTGCCTTCTGGCTGTCCCTGCCTCCCCGTGTCTTCGCAAAAGTCGCAGAGGTGGCTCTTGTTCCCCTCAGAGAGCAGGGTGTTCGCATTCTCAACTATCTAGATGATTGGCTGATACTAGCACAATCTCGGGATCAGTTGTGCGAGCACAGGGACCTAGTGCTCCAGCACTTCAGCCTGTTGGGCCTTCGGGTCAACTGGGGAAAGAGCAAACTCTCGCCGATGCAGAGGATCTCTCTTCTCGGTGTGGAGTTGGATTTGGTTAAACAGACCATGACTATGCACAGACAGCCTCACAGAGAAACGTGCGCGTTCGGTGCTAGCCTGCTTGAATACGTTCAAGGGCAGGACAGCGGTTCCACTGAAACTTTTTCAGAGGCTCCTGGGGCATATTGCAGCTCCAGCGGCACTTACACCGCTCGGCCTGTTACATATGAGACCGCTTCAGCACTGGCTTTATAGCCGAATCCCGAGGTGGGCGTGGAAGTGCGGCACTCACCAGGTCCAAGTTACACCGGCCTGTCGCCAAACCCTCACCCCGTGGTCAGATGTTCTTAAAGTGTACATATTAGTACCTTTTGCAAGGGTACCTCCCCAGTGACAGCTTTTGTACCTTTTTTTCTTAGTGATAGTTACCCCACATGCAAAAGATATTTTAAAGTAGATTCTTCTGATTGACATATTGTAAATCGTGATACTGTGGCAAAGGAAATAAACAACTGTGATTGAATACGTTCATAAAAGTTGACACTAGAGCAGTACCTTTTCAAAAAGTACACCTTTGTACCTGATGTACCCCTCAATGGTGCATATTAGTACCTTAAAGATACATATTAGTACCTAAATGGTACATATTAAAAATGGTACATATTTAAAATATATGGGGTACCGCCCAGTGGCAGCTTTTCTACTGTTTTTCATTCAGATCAGTGTACATGAAGATAATACTTTTAAAATGTAGAAGGAAGGAAGCAAAATAAAAAATCCAGACTATTTCATTTAGGCCTAGTATAAAAAAAGGCTTTGCACACTCTTTGCATACATCTCAGCACAATGAACTTTACCTTTGGGCCTTCAGCCTTTCACAAACTTCTTTTTCTTATTTTCATCACATAATCCATGAAACAGTTAAAGGAAGACTATTTATTGTAATAGTCACTAGTTAGAAGGCATGGAGTTTCTGTACTGAAATTCCCCAGAAAGAATGATGTTTTTGAAATAGGAAAAAAAACATACAAGTCATATAACCAAAGATCTGAATTATAGTGCAGAGACTGATCTGAAAATCAATAAAAAAATAAATAAATAAAAAATCACAAAACTTCTAAGCAAGACCAAGCACAAAAGTGACACTTCATTTAATTTACGTAGGATTGTGTGCAATTAAGGTTGGACTAGTGTTGTGCTTCCACTTCCCCCTGCTATAAATATTAATAATTGGGGACAAAGTGTCACGTTATGCTGCCAGAAGGAACACAGAGCCATGGATAATCGAAAGAGACTTTAATAGTTTCCAACACGGTGAACAGGAGGTTGACACACGTACATCACTGGTAGAACCAACAGTGACAGACTGCACAGACTAGAACTTTTAAACACAGGGCAATCAGGGGAACACAGGTGACATCAATGGAACATAAACTAATTAACAAAACAAGGACAGGAACATGACCAAACAAAGGAACAGAAACAGGGGCAAATCATGACACAGACAGTCCATGATCCTGACCCAAAGAAGGGTATGGATGTAATTTAACTGAAACATCTTGACCACTCCCAGGCGGTTCCCATGCACTTTTAATAAAATCCAAACCACGGCCAGCGTGGGAATGTGTCAGGTAAACCTTCCAGAATTTCAATCTACAAAAAGCACAGCCTGGCAATAAAACAGGGTGGATCACAGACACATTCTTAAAGTCTGAGTACTTTTGTGGATTTTCATCCCATAATGCAGTTTTAAAGTCAGATGTTATTTGCTTTAGATGTTAAAGCTTGGTCTTTTTCCCTCAGGCTTCACTCACAAGTATTTTAGGGGAGCAAGGGAGCACTCCTCAATGAAAATCTCAAATGATCTGAAGCAAATGGAGTTGCTGTACCCACGAGATGTCTGATGGTGTGGCGTGCTGGTTGCTCTGAATTAAGATCATGTTTTAAAAGAACATTTCAAAGCTCGAAAACAGCCCGAGCTGAGTACTGAGACACGAATTGCATGACTCTCTATGGAACATTTGTGCATAAATCGAATTACATTGCTATGAATATAATTCCCATGTTTTCTTTTCCATGTCTGAAGTCCTTTCCATTAGAAAATAAGCCATCTGAATTTTTGTGTTTTACAAATTGAAAACATGTCTGTCCAGCTCGCTGAAAGAGTTGTGCCATATTCTTTAATCTGTCTAATTTTATGTGTGTGCTTGGAATGCATAAATCATGTTGACTATTTCACTGAGGCCTTGCTTCTTATGTTTAGGCAAACTGAAAGAACTGAGCCTGTATAGATGCTGATTTTAAACATGGATTCTAAGAGCATCTGTACTGGAGATAAGCAGCAGTCAGAGACATAAAACAATAGCCTGTCCAACAGAAACAATAATAACAGCCCAAATCAGTTGCTCTTTGTCTAAAATGATTGCCCAGCAACATGTCCACAAAGCTAGTCATCACCTGAAGATCTAGGCGTCTATACACACACAACAAAATCAGTTGATGTTCAACTACCTTTTCCGTAACACATTGAATATGCATGATAACAAATGATTTCATTATATTAATGTTGGTCTGATTTATATTAATGATGGTCATTTTATCCACAAATGACATGTCAACACATCACCTTGAGAATTTAGAGAATCCTACAGCACTGTTGTCTACATTGCATCCAAACTCACAAACAAATTTATGTGTAATCATATGAATACTTATAAGTTGAGGCTGAGTGTTCAGCCATCATGAAATACTAAACCTAAATCTTTATAAAACAGACAATGGTAATATGTTATCACAGACCAGAAACATTTCACATGGTTAGACAGCTGTAATGTGCCTTCATACAAAAATCTACTACTTGGAGTCAGGATCTTTTTTTAAGCCTGATGACTATATGTTCCTGTTTCTTGCCCATAACCTTACAGGGCTAATTCTTAAAACTACAAACATGTCTCTTGTGGCTTGTATTTCTCAAAGTCTATCCAGTTACTGAAATTTGTGCTGGGAGTAGCTTGAGGGAATGGAAGACGGAAACACAGCTGAGAACCATCGTGGTTTGACGTGCATCCAGATCTTTTGGACACAGGCTAAATTCAAGTAAAAACATTTCCTTTGGTTGTGTAATAGGAGCTTCGGTTTTTATAATTTCATTCTTTGTCAAGTGGGGTCCTGGATGAAAAAAAAAAAAAGAATTAAACAAACTGTGAATTAAGTGGTCAATAAAGTAAACCATCATACTGCTGTCTGCACATTTTTACAAAACCATACCCATGTTCAGACACTAGTGCATTGGTGGAACATTGTGTTTTCTTAAATCCTTAGACTAATCATTTAAGAAACTTCTAAGCAACAGTTCAATAAACCAAAAATTGAGTAACTTATATATTTTAGACACAGCATTTTAAGATACTTTGTCTGTTTTTTGCTGGGCCAACGAAAATAGTTTTAAGTGAACCACAACAGAATCAACCATCTCCGAGCAACACACAGTACTGGCATTACTGAATGAATCAGTGTTTTGTAACAAATCATTTGAGTGAATGATTCCATGACATACTCCTAAAGGCAGTCAGTTGTTTCACTGCTGAATGAATCAGTGTTGTGAACAAATTGGTTAAGAGAATGATGCAGTGACATAAAGAAAATCACGTAATGCCACCTTAAGACTTTCCTTCATTCATTCAGTATTTTCTTCATGCGCCTACTCTTTTAAGGCCTACCTTTGTGTATTCTCAGCTACCTGCTGTACAGGCACTTTGCTATTTGTCATGATTTGTTCACTTGTAAGTCTTTTTTTTATTTTACAAACATATATGTTCTGAATTAATATAATACTATATTAAAGAGAAGGAGTAAAACAAATACAAATCCCACTGATTGTTATTGCTAATCTAAAACTATTATTCCAGATACTCTTAAATAGATTATGTCATATCTTCACTGTCAAAGCTGTTGTTGCTGGTTTCATGCAGTGAGATTGCATTTCTCTTTTAACTCCACTCCATCAGATCACAGTGTCATTCTGATAAGAAAATAAAAAAAGACTGAGATGGATTGCTGGAATGTTCAACTCTCTATTGCTATGGAAACAGGATTGCAAGCAGTATTTAAAAGTTTGCATTACATAAGGGTTCATGCTTCAGACTTCTCTAACCAAACCTAATGTTATGAAATGTTGATTTTTGCTGTTGAAGTTAAAGGTTTGCATGCATAAAGTCAGATCATTTTAGACAGACTGCTTGCAGATGATTAATAGATTAACCACCAAAGATTTATTGGCAAAGATTTTTAACATCAGAAAAAAGCATTCAAGAAGACTGTGACAGACCTTAGAAGGTCGGTGTAAGAAGTTCCAGATGCAGCGACTTGTTCCTCTGCCTGAACATCACCAGCGCTGCACACGAGAGTAGCAGGAAAGAGAAATTGATCAGAGCTGAACAAGACTAATGAAAAAGGAAACACTGCATCAAGGAGGAAGGAAGACTGAAATTGCTTCAAGACTTAAATGTGTATGAATTTTAAACAGGGGAGCTCTGGGACAAAGAATCCCAACTGATAAGGAAACTCTGACGTCTCTGTTAGAACATATTAAGGCCACAGAGGACATAAGCTGTCTGAGAGGACTGGAAGCGGAATGGGCATTGTTGATACTGAGGCTGTTTCAGTGAGCTGTATTGTTTGTAACAGCACAGATGCTAATCTGGCTACTGAGTAAATTTAATGAAAGCATCCCTCACAACATCCCGCCTGGAAAATAATATTTATTCAACATCACATGCAATTGTGCAATAAGGGAGAGCATTCTGTTGAGTGCTGAAGTTTGTTACTCTGATAAAATGTTATGTAAAGGGTTTTATAAAGCATTTCTTTCATGTTGAGGTTCAATTCAAGACTGTTAGAATTTCAGAATATAATTTAGGGAGTTTATTTTTGCTGCAGTGTCATCTTTAATCATTTATGCAGCACTGCAGTGAATGTGCCTGTGCTTTGGAACAGGGTTCACAAAGAACCTTGCTACATTACAGCCATCACATGAAAGTTCTTCTAAATTATTTTTGTTATTACATGGAAATCTTGCATTAGGATCTGTTTGATAGTCAAATATTCAACCAAGTTAAGGTAAAAACAAAATCTAAACTGATTGACCTCTACTCTGAATCTTTGGACGTGGAATGTCTATTCAGGGTTGAAGTTGCATGTGGTTATAATATTAAGCATGCTTTTATGTGCAGTAGATAAGGAATGTAAGATCAGTGCTTAGAAAAAAAATTTGAAAATCTATTCTATTTATTAAATTGATTTAAAAGCAACAGTTTGCCAACTTTGGTGGATGTTTTTTTTTTCAGCCATGCATTAAGACCTACATAAAAACATTTAAAAATGGCATTATTTACCTTCAGAATTTTCATGTCTTGAACGTCTTCACAACAAAGGGCCTTTTAACTCATGTGAACAAATTGTACACGTTCTTGGTCTATATTTTCCAAGTTTCAATAATAAAGGCATTAAAGAAATATTTTGTTGCATTCATTTATCAGCACTTTTATTCGAGCTTTGTTAGTGGTATTTCACAAAAGATCTGTTAAGATTTCACGCGAGAATGCAACACATTTTAAGGAATTAAAAAATGTTTGTTCTCGCCGTGGATTGGGTGTGGAATATTAAACAATATGAGTGGGTAGCACTTAAGATCGCACAGCCACTTACAATTGTCAGGTTTTGTTTTACATACATACTAAAAGTTATATTTCTCAAAAGCCATGTCAGGTTGGGGTTTTAAAAATAATGTTAGATTTCACAGAGCCGTCAAGGCAGTCTAGTTAGCCTCTGCTGGCAAATGCTGTAACTATACCATCTGTTTGCAAAAAGCATCTTTCTCCTTCATTCAAAAGTAGACATGTATTGTGAGAAACATATATAAATTGAAAATATTTCATTATATAGTTTTACCAGTGACTAATTTTGTTGCTCATGTGACTGGTTAAAAAAAAAAAAAAGAAAAACCTGTAACAGCCAAGCACCCGTGCCATTGTGGTGAATGTTTATGATAATGGGTGGCTTTCTTCTTGGATTTCACAGGCCTTTTAGGTCATCACACACATCATAAATCACCACAAAATGGTAATTGTTCTGACATTTAAAGGAATAGTTCACCCAAAAATGAAAATTTGCTGAAAATGCACTCATCCTCAGGCCACTCCAGATGTAGATGATGTAGATAAGTTAACCAAACTTGCTCACCAATGCATCCTACATTTTCTTCTGTTTAAGGGCATTTGGTTCTGCCTCATAGTCTGTAGTCTTCTGTTTAAGAAGAATTTGAGGAATTTTTCCATGTGGTTTTCTGTTGCCAGATGTGAGGTCAAAGAATGACTTTGTATCAGCTGTCTTTGAAGTGCGTTTGAACTCATACTGTATTTCAATAGGCATGTCATGACTGTTGGTTCATAATTTTGATGGTAATTTGAAGAGTGTCTGGCATGTTAAACATTTAGGAGAACCTTAAAGGGATAGTTCACCCAAAAAAAAAATGCATCTTTTGGGTTCCACAGACAAAATAAAGGCATTGAGGTTTGGAACGACATGAGCATTAAAGCATTAAGCCTCAGCATCAAAATGTGTTTTGGAGGAGTTGTATAGATGGACTAGTAAAGGAAAAAAATTGTGTGTGAGAGACACCTGTTGTGATGAGCAGCAAAGGAAGTGAGTTGTGTTTGCTTTGGCTACATGGCCGGTGTTCACATAGTGTCTCTGCAGTCTGGGATCATTTGCGCTCACCCTCTTGGAGATCTATGAGGAATTTCAGACCACAGCTATGACAGTCCACTGGCCCACTGAATGGACACATCCACACTGTTGCTTCTGTAGTTTAGAAGTTACATTACAAGAGCGAGATGTGCTGCTCTTATGCAGAATGGAGACGTTACCATTTGCAAGTTGTAAGAGCCGCTAGGGGTAAACACGCAGAGACTATTTAATTTCATAAATTTTCTTTTTAATTGGACAATATGTATCAATCTAAATAAGTTACAATTCTTCTGAGTGTTTACAAAGCCTTGTAAATATACTTATCAGGAAAAATTAGCTCTGACAAGGCAGATATACTGTTTACAAAAAGGATTCTGTATATTTCACACAAGAAACAATGTTAAAATCATCACTAAGAAAAATGAAACCTCTACAAAAATATCAATAAATAACATCACATCTTATGTTGATACATTTACTTACATCAGTATACAATTGCCATCATACCAAGCCTGAATGAAACCCTAGAATTTTTTTTTGATGCACAAACCATACATATCATCATTACCGAATCATCACAAATGTTAAAAATATACTTTATATGCTATTAAACTGATAGATTATTGATAACCACCTCCCGACAAAGACAATCTAAGACAAAGGTGTGCAATATAAATTGAACATAGCTTTTTAAAATCTTTTGTTGATAGGTAGACTGGCTTCTGTGGTGTATAAAATCATTTTGTGACTTATTTCTATAGCTATTACATAACTTCCTGACAATCTCCCATCTTTTTAAATCAAAGAAATTTCCTCTGCAGTTTACCTTCACGTATGCAACAAAGTGCAGGAAGATGAACGATGAAGAATCAGGCATGATTTGAGCAGAATCATCTTTTCTTTAAATCTCTTTCTAGCATTCAAAAAGCATGAAGTTTAACAATAAACAGCGGGCTGTACAAGATAATGGGGGAGGAGGCCCATAGTAGGAATTGATGTATTTTCCTGCTATTTAAGCACAAGTTTAAAAATCTTTTTCAAGCATCATGACATGAATGGACACTTTTTTTAAGTCGGTTTTATAAATCGAATCTTGAAGCCGTAACGGTGAACACCAGTCGGACAACATTTAGTCATGAGGCACCCAGCAGCGCGTTCAATACTGTACATGGCAGTGTAAATCAAAAGAGCTGCAATTATATTGGATTTTTATAATTAGTGGGACTAAAACCTATGAATGAAGTCACTTGTAGAAGATCAGAATTTATAATAATAAATAAAACATTTCAGTGTTTCAGCATGCAGCCAAATTTGATACATCAAGGCTTGCTGATACATTGTAGACAGGGAGGACCATTACTTTAAAGCTCACATGAGTTTTGTATTCATCAGTGCCACCTGAAAAAGTCTACAAAGAGGAAAGAATGGATGTTTATCAGTGTGTTCTACTGGACACTCTCTACAGGAACATGAGTGAGAGTGTTGCATTTAAAGTAAGCTTAGGTTCTGAGTATCACTCTTCCTGTCCTCAATATCTCATAACCACTTCTCCCCATCGAGCCAGCAGCTGATCGGACTCAAGTCAGCTGACTATTTTCTACAAAACTGACAGGCTTCTACAGAGTTTTCCTCAAGATGAGTTTGGCAGGAGAAAATGTCTGTAGTTAAATAAAAAAAGACCATTTTTCTTTACAGAGAGTCAAGAAGCCTTGCAAGCACTTCTCCAATAGTTCAACTTTCCTGAGTTTACGAATTGAAGAGCAAGAGACATTTACAAGGAAAAAACACTACAGCATGTCTATAAATATTTCAGGGTTCCTGGGATGGTGTTGATGAGCTCCCAGACCCATTTGAGATGCACCTTCCCCGAATTCGAACAGACTACTTGCAACTGCAGACTACGCTGATGAGAAGTTGGATCTGATGGAGTCTTCCCGCAACTGGCGATGCTTCCCGATGTCACACTCTTCTCGAGGTGTTCTCCGTTCAATGGTTATCCTGTAATTTTTCCTAAGGAGCGAGGAAGAACAATATCATGATTGTAGATAATATTGTACGAGCAGCAATAATAATAATCTATTATATCTCAACAAATACTAGGGCACTTTAGGCAGAGCTGACATTTAAATGCCAAACACTTCATATCATTATAATTAGTACAATACATTAGGTTGTTGTTTTCAGTGTATACCTAAAAAAGTAGAATGCTATAAGGAGAGCCGTTCCCAGAATTCCCCCTACTATTATCCCAGTCACTGCCGATACACCTAGTCCACCTGCTTGGGAAAGAAAATGAGACCATTCTTAAGGAAAGCAGAACATCTTTATAATTTAGAGGTTCACCTACTGCAGAGCACTGGTTTTCAAACTGGGGTCTGTAAGAAGGTGCTGTTATTACTATTATAAGTAATACTAATCAAAGTTATTATTAATAATATTATTTATCCAAAACAATATAAAAATGATTGTGTCCTTTGCCATCTGTTGTCTTAAATTTGACTCGTTTGCACATTGTGCCCGTACAAATAAACAAGTGTCAGTCTTAAAGCAGCAGAGGTAATTTACACGATGGGTCACTGTGTTTTGGGTGTTGAGGCTCTGGTGCTATTCGCAAGGAGAACCATTCCCTCTTAAAGCCTGGCATGATCTGGAAACTTCCATTGGTGCCAAAGTAGCTCATGACAGTCTAAAGGCATAAAAACACATTTATCGTGGTGATTACTTAACATTTCCTCATTTTGGCACAAACAATAACAGAATCCTAAAACTAAATGTCTGAATTTCAGCTATTGTCCTGATCTTTGTGTGTGTGTTTGTAATAAAGCAGAGATGATTATGTGCACATACCTCGTGCGTTCCTGCCTCTGGGTCTGTCATCCTAATGACAGAGAAATCCCCATTACGGTCACCATTGGCATCTAGAGACACCTGGCCAGCAATGCCTGTTTAACGAAATGTGAGGAATGAGAAAATTAATTAGTTTGAAGAGTCAAACATTCCAAGGAAAACACCAGCAAGGGTCGGCAAATTCCGGGTGGGCAATACAACAGGAAATCTCATCCGCCATCCTGCCGTTTGTGTTGGCTTTGACTGCAGAAATGGTAATTTCATCTGTACATCTGTGTTCCTGAATTCTTGAGATTTTTAAAATATTATTTCATTTAACAGGAAAACATGACCCTGTTCCTGATTATTCTGGCTGAGCAAAACATTGTTATTTCACGTTTAGTTGAGACGGGTCTGGACTGCAGACTTGTCTGAGCACTTATTTTGGAAGGGAAATTTAATGAATTACAGTGGCAAGAATACTGGCGAGCCCTCTGTTCACAGCTACAATAATGGGAATCAAATGTGGTGAATAATAATGGGAATAAAATGGGACTTGGTCAGTGTTAGGATTCCAGTGTTCTCTTTGAACAAAATACGTACTATTATTTTCCTAATAATAAGCTTTGAGTGTAAAGTATCATTTAAAGGCCCCATGAAATGCATTTTTTTTTAAATTATCTTATGTTTCCTGAGGTGCACTTAATAATATATAATAATAATAATAATCACACACAGTAAGCACTTAATAATCTTAGTGTTTTTTTTTTTTTTTGTTTGTTTTGTTTTTACCAAAAATGGTCACAATTTAGATATAAATGGTCATTTTTCTATCCTGAATTTAGCCCTCTGATTTAAACGCTCAGTTGAAAGGGGTGTGTCTGATGTGAGATTTCAATGTAAACACACACTGCTATGATTGGTTAACATCTTTGCATATATAATGAGCATTACATGTGGAACTCTCTTGAAAGCTTTTACTGTGTTTTTACTACAACAGCTGCCACTAGTTGTGAAAAGGGTTGATTATAGCATTATATTCAGAAGTGCTCCCGTAGCATCAAAGGTTGCAGCGCTGCACTGTAGCCAAACACAGTCATGTCTACTGAGCACATGATACAATGATCTCCTTATTGCAACACAATTTCTGCAATCTAACACTTTTATTATAATTAACACAGTGAAAACACAATGCTCATTGAGACTCGCTGAGCAGTATAAACTGTGTCATTGATTATATCAGGATTGGTTTACACGCTATGAACAGGAACAGTGTGAAGTTGAGTGCTTAGTCACTGGCTTGATTCACTTACGCATAAACAGCAGTAAGGTAAATTTATAAAATTTACATTTCTTTCTTTTCCTAACAGTAGTAACGCTCTTGTGACTGATTAACAGACGTGGATTCTTTAGAACAAACCTCCTTGATTACAAATGACAATGTTAAAGGGTATGTCGAGGAGAAATCATGATGTCTTGATTTTCTTGATTTCAAATCCTGGCATTTCAGAAGGGTAGAAAAGAATAAATCATGTTTTAAACCAGGGAGTTACTGTAGTTCTGAGTTTTAAAACTTACAGTGTGATTTTATCGTAGAGTAACCTCTATATATTTACATAATGTGTAAATATCAGGAAAATAATGATTCTCCATTTTATGACCCATTTTATAGGACAAAAATGTTACTACCAACCAATTTTACTTGTGTTTCCCTAACCATTTCTATATTCACTAAAGTAAAAAATAAATAAATAAATAAATAAAAATTGGGGCTTGGCAAGTTTTTGAAAGAAGTCTCTGTGAAATATTATTACAATTAAAAATAATGATTTCCCATCTGAATACATTCTAAAATGTAAATTGTTCTTGTGATGGTAAAGCTATATTTTCAGCACCATTACTCCAGTTTTCAGAAATCATTCCAATATGCTGATTATTAATGTTGAAAACAGTTCTGCTACTTAATTTTTTTGTTTTGTTTTGTGGAAACCGTATTTAAATCTTTTCAGGATTTGTTGATGAACAGAACGTTATTGAAAAATATACAATTTACATGTTAAATGTCTTTACTGTCACTTTTGATCAATTACTGTGTACTTTAGACAGGTCTTGAATCATACTACAAACCGAGTGTGCATATTTCATGCAGAGATCTCTCTCTTTTACACAGTGAACACATTCAGGGCCTTGTATTAATTTAATGCTACACCCACACCCAAGGTGCACACATGCAAATTCAGCCTGATTAACACAAGTGCAATGTTTGTTTTCTCATGCAATCATCCTATTCTGACACCGTCTGGCTGGTGCATCATCCAGAGATGCTAATTAGATTACTGACGAGATTGCTGCCACTGTTTACTTTCTCAGTCGCTGAACTTTAATGCAAAATTGAACCAGTCAACCCTTACATTTCTCTGAGTATATATCTGCATTTCAGAATTAAAGCTGTTGATTCATTTTTGCTTTAAAATGCAAGTGACGTCCAGCACAGATCAGTGTCAATAGCACGTCAGCGGCCTGATTTCAAAACATTAAGCAGAGGAAAAAACATCTTTTTTTTTTTTGTGAATTACCTTCAATTGTTCTGTTCCACATCCTGTGCGTGATTTCCAGTCCATCCTTTTTCGTCAGACCGTTGCTCTTCACCTCATGCAAGGCTAATGCATACAGAATCAAAGCATCATGGAACCCCTCCATAAACATATTGACCTGCAACCAAAAAAAAGAGGTGGCGGGGGGGTCAAAATAATGTGTCAAAAACACCTCTCTTCATCAGTAAAAGGGTAAAAAGGGTCATTTTCACTTTTACCATGCATTGTCATATTGGAGAAAGAAATAGAGAAGTAATATTAGTTTATGTAAATGTTTCATTTATTTTAATATTTTCTCATTTAAATAACAAAAATCATTATCTTCATAAAAAGAATAAATAATTATAAATGGAGTAAACAAATTAACATTTACAAGATATTATTAGAAAACTGTAAGTAAAGGTTATTGTGAGAGAATCCAGAAGCAGCTCATGTTTGATATCATACTTAAGTTAAACTGCAAATGAATGAACAATGGCATAAAGTGTTTTCTAACATCAAGAGTGAATAAGATGGGAGGATCCATAAACAGCACTACACTGTTCAACGAAATGTTAAGCAATTAAAAAAATAATATGGGCTACCCAGCCGCCATGAATACTGAACAGCACATACTAATAGATGCTCATGTTATGCTACGGATTAATGGTGCGTTCCTGCCTCAGAGCTGTATGCTGCATGTGTACAGCCCAAGGCAAACAATAGTAGATCCTGGGGCTTAGTCAGTCTGCGACCCAGGGGAGATTCAATAACTGGCTGCCAAGATTACTGTATATTTACATTCACCCTCAACTGCCTAATAAGAGTGAAACAGCAGGAAAAGCTGATATAGTCATATGACTGTTTGTATACATATTCATTTTTGGAAGCGTGAACGGAGGTGAAATCTCCAAGCATTCGGAGCATAACAAACCCTGTTGTGTTTTCATACAGAGCACAGCTTGCGATTCAGCAACACGATGTATCGGACTGAACATTCCTCATGCAAAAAATGTCATGCTTTCTCATTGCGAAACAAATCCTGCTGATATTTAAGATCAGTCGCTATTGGTTACAGTTTGTGTAAAACTGATGCCATCTCAGTTCAAGAATGTGATATAATTCATTGTAAATAATGCTCAGAGAAAGTTTGGTCAGAAAGAAAAGTTTGATTAAAAGTTTTGATTAAATTTCTATTATTTTAACTCAGAGGTTAAAGGAAAGGTCTCAACGACTGTCACCCACGTTGAGATTTGTGGTTTGCAGCACCTTTAAATAAAACCGTGATTTCTTATGAAACAAAAATAAATAAATCCACTGTAAGGTTTTCTTCACTTCTTTTTTTTAGTGCCTGTTTAAAAATAAATAAATCCATATATATATATATATATATATATATATATATATATATATATATATATATATATATATATATATATATATATCAAAGTTTAATAAATAATGTTTTTAGTTTTTAATTCCTCCATAGGAGGGGAGAGAAAACTGCATAACGACATTAATTCATAGTTGGCCCAACTGCAGTGATTAAACCAAAACAAGCCCTGCATGATTAGAGTGAATGTAACTCATCCTCAGGTCTCACTGGACTCACTGTTTTTACCAATAGGCCTGATTCTGTTTATTTGGGCTGATTAACTTTAGGCTCTGGCATGAAAATGTGCAACCGCGTGTCAGTTTCCTCACCCCGGTGAAAAATTACCCAGTGCAGTCTTACTGTCAATACCAGCTATACTGCAATGACAGAAATTTTAAGATGCCATCTATGAAGAAACAAATATGAAATATGAAAAATAAATTAATAAATGACCTACTGGGGCATAATGTTTATTTCACACTACAATTTAATTTAATTTAATTTAATTTAATTTAATTTAATTTAATTTAATTTAATTTAATTTAATTTAATTTAATTTAATTTAATTTAATTTAATTTCTTCGCCTATTTCCTCATAACTGAACAAAAAAAAAACAACAACAACATGAAAGCCAAACAAATGTTCGGACATCTTCCATTTTGTACGTGAAGAGCTCAATCACTGCATTAGGACTTTTCTCGTTGATTGAAGACGACTCAAAACCTTACATGATGAAGCCTTTCGGATGTGTGGTAAAACCTCTTCAAACAATGAGAATCAAAGAACAGTTTCATATATTATGCAATGACCTGGTAAGAAAATTCAGAAATACAAAGATCTTCTTTATCCTTGTACCACAACTAAACTATACTGCACTGATTATATATAAATAAATGAATATATTTCTGCTGAAATTAATTTATGAATTAATAAAAAAATAACATGAAATTAAATAAAACTGTATAAAAAATACAATAAATTTTGTGCCATTGGGTCATGTATTTGTGTTTTATTTTTTTTATTTTTTTTTTTCATTTTATGTCATTTTATAATCAGATTTCCTCATTTATTTATTTGTTTTCATGTTTAAGTCCTCGTTAGCTCTCTTTTCTTTCTGACCAAACTTTCTCTGAGCATTATTTACAATGAATTATAAGATTAGATAGAGAAATGTGATAAAGGTTTACATAAGAGAATTTCATTGGTTGTTATCGCAGATTCAGTCCAACTTGTGTGCGACAGTGTCTATTCTGAAAACAGCGATAACCTTCATTGTTGATCAAATGGAGATGATTGAAGCAGAATAAACTGTCTGTAATAAGTCTGTGACTTCCTTTGTTTGTCTCAGTTTAGTCATTCGGCCACAGTGTGTTTAGATCCTGTGAGATGGTTTTAGGGGCCCTTAATGGTCAGCAAAGCGGTTGTCTGTATATGTTGTTCTAGATAAGGGTTGAGAAGGAAAGAAGCAATCATGGGTGGCCATAAATTCATATGCAGTCTAGTGCATTGAGTTTGATCATCTCTAATGAATCTTCCTAGTTGCTTCACTGATCCTCCTTCTCAGGTTGAATTGTTTTTTTTAATAACTTTGTTCTGCTCAAGTACAGGCAGACACACACACACACACACACACACAAACATATAGATGTATATAGAGCCAGTTGCCAAGCATTAAAACCTCATTAGTTGAAACCTGACCCTGAACTGACTCGGCTTTAGCTGTGATTAGATAATACACACCTGAGGAGATTGGTATTTTGGAAATAGTATTTCTGGGGATTAATTGGACCTCAGTGGTTTTGTCATGCTGGAACTTGATAACCTGCGGTGACGCACACTGAAGGGCGAGCCGAAGAAAGAGGAAAATATGTAACAGACCAACCTGAGGGCCAACAGATGACAACTATTACCAAGTAAGATAAAATACATGTCAGTCTGACTCAATTAATACTTAGGTTCTTTTGAAGAGATGTTTCTCAGCTAGAAAAAAATAGTTAATGATTCTGAGGAATGTTGCCTGTTTTTAGGATCATTTCAAAACCTTTTCTTCCGAGAGTATTTTGCAAATGGAAAATACAGAATAAACTTTGGAGAAATCCAATCAATCACATAGAACATGAAACGCATTATACTGTAAAACATAAAACATGTTCCTAATGACTGTGGTAATCCAACACACCCACCTACTGGTCATCAGTGCATAAAAATGCTTAACATTTTTCACAGGCTCAGTCATTTTTGAGTCGCTAAGGACCTATGATCGACGGAGCCTTTGGATCTAAAACAGCACTTTTTAAATACCCATATTTTACGAATCTTTTAAAGGTCTTACTTTGTAGCTGGATTATCCTGTACAGTCGACCTTCCAGAATGTTAACAGAGGAAACTGTCATTTCTCCAGCAGATTTACGTTCTGCATATGGGGGGCTCTTTGCAAATGAGTATGGCTGCATTTCCTGGCAGCTAGTATGAATTGCTAAAATCTGTGTGGATGTTCATAAGAACACCACTCACTGGAAGCCAATTCCAAAAAATGTATCACCTTCCTTAATAAATAAAGTGAGCATTCTTCATTCAGCTCATTAATTCAGCATGAACACCGCTGTCAGAAAAAAACGGAGCAGATACAAGCAGCAGCTAGTTGTATTCGGCACACTAAAGTCCTGACATTCATATTTGGAATGAGAACGCTCTTTGTCTGAATACTTTTCTTTCTATATGATGGTGGTCCCCTGCAAAGGTCCAGCTCAAGACTTTTGTGGCTCCTGCTGATACAGCAATTGAGTCAGTCAAAAGTGGCAGGGCCCCCACTGAGGTTATTTACCTTGGCACTTCGATTCGTCTACAGTTGTTTGTTTCAGAAAGACAGTTCCCGCTGTCTTCCTTAGAAAAGCTTTGACGGCTTTTCAAAGGAAGCTGACATGATGGGAAAGAGGCAGGGCAAAATTTGGGGCCTGTGTGGAACGCCAAGTCACCCCATTCAAAGGTACTTAAAGTGTGAATGCACCTTATTTTGACTTTAAACTGGGTGAATAAATGGATCAGCTGCTCTTTGAACCATGCAGGCCACAAAATAGATTGAATTGCAGGAAGGGCCTCATGATTGATTGATGGAGTGACTGATTTGCCTGAATACTGTTCACAGGGGATAATGAGGATGGTGTATTGGAAAATAGACAAGAAGGTTCTGTGACATTTTCATGTTAGGATGTTTTTCGATTAATCTCTTTTGCATTTCTACCCAAAACTTCAAATATCGAATGTATAATTTATATACACTACAAGTAAAATTATTTATTTAATCGAACATATACATATATACATATTTACCAAGGTGTTGGATAATCTAAATGAAAAAATAGAATGTGAAAATGTGAATAGAATAATTAAATATTCAGTATCAACAGATATACATTTAAAATAAACTCTAATATCAGCTGATAACCAATATTTACCAATATATCGTGCATCCCTAAATTTTCATTTATCTAAAGGATGAAGAAAATGTTTGTAGAAATTTAGAATCTGCAAAGACTTGACCAAATGTATCTGAAATCCAATACCATTCTGAAATGCATTTGGCTTTTGAACATGACAGTATTCACTATTGTACATTTTTAACATTATATTCAGTAATTTTGTTTTAAAGACTCACGTACAGCACTGCAGCCTTCGCAGACAGGGATGTCTGACTGCTGTAGTGACTTTTTCATTTCCTTGGAGAAATCTTCAAACTCTGCCTTTGTGGATCTAAGCAATGTTACAGTGTTGAGAAAGCTGTAGGCAGCCTTGGCCTCATTGTCATATTTGTCTCCTCTCCTCCAGGATCCATCCCCTGTAAAATAATGTTGTATTTTCATTGTATGTCATGTTCAGATGAGCATTTAGCAAGATTTGCCATAGAAAAGTACATCTCTTAAAATAAGGACATTATACAAGCATGTTTTGCCTGTTTCTGCTGATAAAACCTCATTGACAATGGCTGAA
Source organism: Cyprinus carpio (assembly GCF_018340385.1). NCBI lineage: Eukaryota > Metazoa > Chordata > Actinopteri > Cypriniformes > Cyprinidae > Cyprinus > Cyprinus carpio. The sequence continues at coordinate 24,123,428 of NC_056576.1, forward strand.
ATATCTACTCTGTTATGTTTGCTGCAACAATGGCGCATTTAGATAAACACAAGAACATCAGAGGAACATCCTGGACCTGCAAACCAGACAATATCCAGGCACTTTTGTGTTGAGCCAAATATCTTATGAATGTAATCTCTATCAAGCAGAAGAGCTGGGCTTCTTTTGCAGTTCAGTGTAGATAGCTTCATTGTGTTAGAGGGTCATAGGACAATCTCGTATGACTATGGCTCATCCTGGGAACTGAGATAAGCTCTGTAATCAGTGTGTAACAACCATAAGTACAGTAGTGGAGCTTTACCATAGGAAGAGGAGTTGAAAAGCTCAATGTTGAAGAAAATGTGGCTGTCGCTGGTTAACTTTCGTCGATGGGCTGCAAGCATTAGGTCTCGTACCGTGTCCGCCTTGGCACACATGATCACCACTGCAAAACGTGAAAGAACAGAATGTTATTTGTCATTCAAGACTATAAATTTAGGGTACCACCCCTACCAATGCCGCCTTGTTCATGTTTATAATGTTTAAACTGCATTTATGACTAGGGTTCCCTAGTGAAAATGCATTTATTTTGTGCTATGTATACTACAGCTACACTTTTGGTATACTAAACTGGTATACTTAAAGTCTGCTTAATGCACTTTAATTGTGCAGAAGTAGTGTTGAGGTCAAACTAAAGATATACTTAAGTACACTTTTAAATATCTTGCATTTAAAGACTGATATTTTACAGCGATCATACAATCCTTATTAATAGTGATATTAAAACGAATTTTAGTCATAATATTAAGAAATGTGCATTTTGCAATAAAGCAATACTCCAAATAAAGTTTAATTATAATTTTATATCAGTAAGTCTTAATTGACGTGTCAATAAATATGTTAATGGATTTGAAGTATGCGTGGTAGTTTTTTTTTTTTTTTTTTTTTTACTAGGGTTGATAACCAAGATAATTATAAAGAATAATACAGTAATCACATGATTTTCATAATTTTTTGGTTCTGTTAACAGTTCTTACATGTGCTTTCCACCAACGAGGAAGGAAAACTATACTAAAATACTCTGAAATTGTTACCTGTTACTATTTAGCAAAAACATAACACACACAGTACAGGCAAATTCTCGAACAAATTACTTTTTTTTATTCTTATTTTACATTTTTTTTTTTTTTATTTTTTTTTTTACAAACATACCTGTACAATGCGACCAGTGATGTTTGATTCCTAAGTGAAAGACTATTAAGACAGTTCTTTTTAATGAATCACAAATTACAACTATTGAATCAGTTGGTGTACTTTCTCATTCTGACTCACTTACTGAAATTATTTTCACCATTTACAACTCCATGAACCAAAATGTCTTGGTGTATTTAAATGAGATGAAATTTAAATTTCCTGCTTTTAGTGACTATGTCGGCCTTAAGGATATCTATGAGCAAGTGTTCTCTAAAATATTGACAAAAATTGCATTTAAAAGGCTTAAAAGCATTCAAAACTGGTCTCTCACTTCAACGGATCAATGATTTTGATGAAATCTTTCTACACTTCAGCTCCTCATCAGTTTTTTTCTTACCAGTCAAATGCTCTCTACAATCTGAAGCATTCCGGCCATACACCGTTAAAAAAACACTAAAGCTGAGACCAAAAATGGACATTTGTTTACACATTTATTATGATATATATGGCAAACAGTATCTATCCCATTATATAAGGGTTGAGAAGCAATTCAAACACTTTAAACATGCTTTCCATTGGGGAGAATGAAGTCTAGTTTTCGTGTCAGTGTCATGCGAACCTCCATACACATTTGAATTCTACACAGAATCCTGTATTTTAAAGAACACTGGAGGAGGTTGAACATAATAAACTTCCTGTTTCTGTGGAAATTATGTCAACACATTGAATAACTTAAGTGGGACTTGCTAGACCCAAATCAGTTACTGACTTGTTGTTTGTATGATAATACTGTATCTACCAGAATCGTTCATTTCCTTATGGTTCCCATTTCTATTTATGGCAGACAAAACAAAGCACTGTGTTCTCATAAGAGTTTCACAGACCACAAATCCAACATGTACATTAAGTTATTATAGTCTCGATCCAGAGAATGTGCATGGTGCTGTTAATTTAAGATCAATTATGACCTTTATGCTACTGGCCAGCTTTACAAGAGCATGTGGCATTGATTCAGTTATGTAAGCACAGGCTTATAGGTACCATAGAATAACTTCTTTTTGACCTGGCCTAACAGAAACACAGTCTGAGGTACAAATTATTTTCCCATGGAGCAAGGAGGTCAAAAATAAATAAACAAACAAGCAAGCAAACAGAGCTTTTTTTTTTTTTTTTTTTTTTAGTTGCAAAGTGACCCATAAATAGGAAGATTCAGGGGATTGGAACTTTCCCCACAGCTCAGTCAGTGTAATGCGCTGCTTGAAATATCCTCAGCTGAGTGGGACAAACTTCACCTCAGTATTCCTGCACTATAGCACCCTTTAATTACAGAGCACACAGTACACTACAGGCCCTGTGTTCACTCTGCAGTGATTCCATGGGGTACAGCTCCAGCCAGCAATATTTCAAAAATCTGGATTTTCCCACTGACACTAGTTACAAATGAGCTGAGGAATGCAAAGAGGCAACACATGGCACACTTACTGTTGGTTGTGCTGCATTTAATGCACCTGGGGGTCTATATACACTGATAAAAATGATTCTGTGGTGAAGTATGGAAAAACAAATTTAAGTTCTACATTAAATACTTTAGTTAAGGCAATAATTGAAAAAAGAGAGTAAATTCTAAATCAATACTCAATTTTAGCTTGTAGAAATTGAACTTATAAGTATATTTTACTTGAAATTGTTTGTGATGTTTACAAGGATTTTTTTGAGTAAATATCAAAGTTATTATACTGGTGTTCCCATCATGCACTGGGGCATGAATACTTAATAAGGTTGATTTCTTTCTCTCTTTTTTTTAGTTGCATTTACACTGTTTTTTTTTTGTTGTTGTTGTTGTTGTTGTTAGGTTTAGTAACTTGCTGTTTTGTGGCATCTGGGGTTAATTTTCTACTCAGAATGACCCATTCATATACTCTAGCCACTGATTGTTCAAGTCAAGTCAAGTCAAGTCAAGTCTAATTTATTGTCAATTCTTCCACATGTACAGCACATACATACAGAGAAATGAAATTGCGTTACTCTCAGACCCATGGTGCATACAGATAACACTAACAGTAGAGCCTAAAAATCCAGATAGATACAGATTAAATATAAAATATAAAATACAACTATACAAATAAGGGCATGTAAAAAATAAGAATGATGTCAGTTCTATGCTGAATGAGGCAGTGAGCAGACCAATGCTGTACAAAGTGACTGGTGCATGTCACCGTATGTTAGTGGGAGGAGGGAGTGGAAGGACCTGGGGATGTGGAACCATGGGGGGAGGTTGGGGGCATGGGGGTTCATAGTTCAGTGGTGCCTGGGGCAGAAGAGGGAAGTGGGGGGCAAGTTTGGGAGTGAATTCAGCTTCTTGACAGCCTGATGAATGAAGCTGTCATTCAGGCTGCTGGTCTTGGCCTGAGACTCCACAGTCTCCTCCCTGATGGCAGCAGACTGAAGAAGCTTTGTGACGGTTGAGTGGGATCACTTGCAATGCAGAGGGCTTTGTGAGTGAGACGGGTTCCGTAAATGTCCTGGAGGGAGGGGAAAGAGACACCAATGATCTTCTCAGCTGCTCTCACTATGCGTTGAAGGGTCTTCCAGCAGGACGCGTTGCAGGCACCATACGGATTTGTGATGCAGATTGTTGGAGTTTTTTAGATTGTTCTTCTGTAGAAGGTGCACATGATGGGGGCCGGGGCTCTAGCTCTTCTCAGTTTGCGGAGGAAGTAGAGACACTGCTGTGCTTTCTTTGCCAGTGCTGCTGTGTTTTCAGTCCAGGAGAGATCCTCTGTGATGTGCACACCCAGGAACTTGGTGCTGCTCACTCTCTCCATAGTCGCACCGTTTATGGTCAGAGGAGCATGCTGAGTGTGCACTCTCCTGAAGTCAACAACAATCTCCTTCGTCTTCTCCACATTCAGAGAGAGATTGTTGTCACTGCACCACCCAACCAGCCGGCTCACCTCGCTCCTGTAGTTTGTCTCTTCTCTGTTGCTAATGAGACCCACCACAGTCGTGTCATCCGCAAACTTAATAAAGATGTTGGAGTTTTGTGACGGTGTGCAGTCATGGGTCAGCAGAGTGAAGAGGAGGGGGCTCAGCACACATCCTTGGGGGGCCCCAGTGCTCAGTGTGATGGTGCTGGATGTGTTACTGCCGACCCGTACTGTCTGAGGTCTTCCAGTAAGAAAGTCCAACAGTCAGTTGCACAGCGAAGTGTTGAGTCCCAGCTGGACTGGTTTGTAATTGAGCTGTTGAGGTATGAATGTGTTGAATGCTGAACTGAAGTCTATGAACAACATTCTGACATATGAGTCATTTTTGTCTATATGTGTGAGTGCTGAGTGGAGGGCAGTTGCGATGGCATCATCAGTCGAGCGGTTGGACTGATATGCAAACTGGAAGGGGTCCAGGGAGGGGGGGAGGGCAGACTTGATATGGTGCAAGACTAGCCGTTCAAAGCACTTCATGAGAATAGGAGTAAGTGCAACTGGACAGTAGTCATTGAAGCAGGGTGGAGATGGCTTCTTCGGGACTGGAATGATGGTGGTAGCTTTGAAGCATGTGGGGACAACAGCCTGACTAAGCGAGATGTTGAAAATGTCTGTGAAGACATCAGTGAGTTCCGCTGCACAGTCTCTCAGTACACGCCCAGGAATGTTGTCAGGACCCGGAGCTTTGCGTGCATTGATCCTGCTGAAGGATCTCATCACGCTGTGTGGGGTCAGCGCCATCACCTGGTCACCGGGAGGAGGTGGAGTCTTCTGTGCAGTGGTGCTGTTTTGTTCCTCAAAGCGAGCAAAGAAGGCGTTCAGCTTGTTCAGCAGGGAGATGTTGCGGTCACAGGTCCGCGGTGGGGGCTTGTAGTCCGTAATGGTCTGTATCCCCTGCCACAGGCTCTGAGTGTCTCTGCTGTCACTGAATCGATGGGCTATCCGTCTGGAGTACTGTCTCTTAGCCTCTCTGATGCCGCGGGATAGGTTGGCCCTAGCTGTCCTCAGGCCCACCTCATCTCCAGCTCTGAAGGCAGCGTTCCGGGTCTTCAGGAGTCTGTAGACCTCCCCTGTCATCCACGGCTTCTGGTTGGTCCGGACAGTGATGGTCTTTGAGACTGTTACATCATCAATACACTTGGTGATGTAGGCAGTGACCGTCTCGGAGTACTCTTGGAGGTCTGTGGTGTTATTGTATGTGGCAGCCTGCTTAAATATATTCCAGTCAGTGGTGTCAAAATAGTCTTGAAGAGCCTCTGACGACCCTTCTGGCCACACTTGAATTTGTTTGTGAACTGGTTTGGTGACTTTAGAGCGGTCTGTTTGCAGGCATTAGCATGACAGTGATGTGGTCTGAGGCACCAAGGTGGGTGAGGAGGAGGGCTTTGTAAGCTCCTCTCTGTGTGGTGTAAACAAAGTCTAAACTGTTATTACCTCGTGTTGGAAAGTTAATGTGTTGGTGTATTTTTGGGAACACACTCTTTAAGTCTGCATGGTTGAAATCCCCAGCTATGATGAGAAAATCAGGGTGGGCTGTTTGCTGCGCACTGATGTGCTGGTACAATTCATTCAGTGCCTCACTCCTGTTGCTGTTGGAGTTCGGAGGAAGGTATACAGCAACGAGCAGTATGGCTGTATATTCCCTCAGTAGATAGAAGGGCCGGCACTTAATAATCATAAACTCCACCAGGGGTGAGCAGTGTTTGCAGACCACAACAGCATCGCGGCACCACGCGTCATTGATGTAATCACAAAGCCCGCCACCACAGGTTTTACCTCCCGCGACGAGAGCTCTGTCCGCTCGATAGCATGTCAGCTGATCGAGCTGAATAGCGCAGTCTGGAACATTGTTGCTGAGCCATGTTTCCATGAACACAAAAACACAACAGTCTCTTACAGTCCTCTGAGTTGAGCGTAGTAGTTGGACGTAGTCCAGTTTAATTGTCCAAAGAGCATACGTTAGCCAGTACGATGGTGGGGATAGCTGGCTTCTGTGGGTTAGCCTAGCCCGGATACCTCCGTGCTTACCCCTCTTCTGCTTCCTCTCACGTCACTTGTGGCGCCTCCGCTGTGGGAGAGATGCAGTAGTGGGGGTCGGTGATGGTGTAGGCCTCCGGAGCAGACCGAGGTCCCACTGCTCTTCCGCGTGCGTGGAGTTTAACTCTAAAAATATGGTTCGGCCGACATCCAGCAGAAACTCATGACTGTATGCATGCTTAAAGACAGGTAGACGCGATGAAGATGTACAAAAACACTGCGACTCACAAGACAAAAAACATGAAAACACCTTTCTGACGGGAGAGAAAGAAGCCGCTGCATGTGTACGCGCCACCATCTTGGATCTCAATTTGTTAATTTGGGTATTAACTATATTGTGTAGAGATATTATCTTAGAAAGTGTAAAGCTGTCTACTGCCTTGTTTACTTGGATGTTTCAAAGTCATGGGTGTCCAAAATCGGTCCTGGAGGGCTGGTGTCCTGCAGAGTTTAGCTCCAACTTACCTCAACACACCTGCCTGGATGTTTCTAGTATGCCTAGTAAGACCTTGATTAGCTGGTTCAGGTGTGTTTAATTAGGGTTGGATCAAAACTCTGCAGGACATCGGCCGTCCAGGACTGAGTGTGGACACTCCTGTTCTAAATGAACCATGTGCTTTTATAGCATTGCTTTTTTTCAGTGCTATGTTGTTAAAATAAAGTTTACAAACAATGATTGAGGAAATTTACTTAAGTATTGCAGAGTTAACTTTTGATTAAGTAGAAATTACTCAGCAAACTCTATATTGCAAAGTTAAATATACTTATTCTCTTTAACTCTTTCCCTGCCAGCATTTTTGAAAAAAGTTGCCAGCCACCGCCAGTGATTTTTGATGATTTTCACAAAAATTGGATGGCCTACAGTATATTTTGCTGTATGAATATTTGAATATGCAATACACCAAAATAAAGATCAAAGCCTCTACTTAAAAAAAAAAAAACTTAAAGCATTCTTTTTTTATCAACACTTGAATATAGGTAGGTTTCATAAACATGTATAATTTTGAGCAAAAATGTAAGAAAATCACATTTTTATTAAAAACTACATCTGGATAATATTCTGTATGACTATCAAAGCATAAATCCAGTAAATCACTTCCATCAACACCTCCAAAGCTTGCACAGCCATATACACTTCCTGGATCATCATTTTACTTCATAACATTATGCAGTTTTCATTGTATATGCTGTCTATTGCTGATGATCACATTATTTATCACATGCATCTGTTTACATAAAAGGTCGCTATTGTTTTTCCGTCCTGTTCACATGTATTTTTGTTCGGGAGGTACTTGTTCAGAAGATGTGTAATAGCACCCCCGAGTGTATTACAGTGAAAACACGAAAAGCCGTTGTCTTCTAAATGACGAGATAACTCGTCAATGGCGGGGAAAGAGTTAATTTTACATAACCCTTTAATTTTATATAATTCCACCTAAATTTACTTAAAAATGTTCAAAAGAAAAAGTAAATTTTACCTTTAGTTTTTTTCAGTATAGAAGAAAAGTGTGAACGTGCACATGGAAATAATACTGTTGTGCAAACTTGTGCTATATTGCTACTAAGTATAAGGGTTTACTTAGTCCGACATTGGCACCATGGCAGAAAATGCAAAATAAGCAGGGCTATAATGACATATCTCTGGCTTAGTAAATTCACTCCCTGAGGACCACTCTGCAGGTTTCCAGCAAGCCAGTTTGGGGTTCTGTGCTCACGTCATTCACTGTCAAAACACCGCAACACTGTATGCCATCCTCATTAAAGTGCCTTATCTTCCGACACTTAAAGTGGATCATTACTCGGAATTGTATTTATTTACGCAGTCAACAGTCAGATCTGTCATTCTTATCTGCTTATTGATGCTGATGCCACACGTCACAGTTTCCAGGTCCAAACACTGTATCAGATATCAAAAGCAAACATCAAACAGTGCTATTATTCACTCACAGTGAGCTGAAGTACCACCCAAACGTCATGATCCTAACCTCCTAACCTTTGAAATCTCAATGTCTAGGGCACCGTGAGTCCAGAGACTGTAGTGTGTACACTGTATATTTTAAAAAGCTTGTCTTAAATGTGTGATATGAATAAATAGTGCTAATAAACAGCTGTCGAGACAGAATTCTCAGTTAAAACTTGTAGAGGCTTGGACATTCATCTATTGTGAAGCCTTTAAGTTGATTCTGATTGGCTCAGCCGCAATTTTGAAATTTTACAAAGGTTTTGCTTTTCACAATCTTTCAAGACACAGCAACTAAAACATAGTTTTAAATCAGCAATCATGAGCAGGCTGGGCCATGTTATTAAAGTTATCTGTATTTTATTACATTCACCTGCCAATTGACACGCTGCAGCCCCATGCAACAGTTTGAAAACCACTTAACGCAGACTGACAACAACAAAAACAAGGGCATCACGATGGCCAAATGAATCAAATCAGGCATCACAGGTGCTGGAGAACATCCCAATGACGTCCTCTAAAGATGCAGGCTGCAGGCAAAGAAAAATTATTTGGCAATCTCCACTGACTTCTGATTATGAGAAACTGTGTGAGAGAGTAGATGATGGATGCTATTACAAGCAGTCATCATAAATCAACTTGCTTACATGCTTGTGTCACTGACCACTTCAGGGACAAACAATGAACACTGCTGCAGTATACATTTTCAAGTTAAAATGAAACTTAAAGTAAAATAAAGAAACCTTAAAAAGTAAGCCATTTGTGGTGAATAGTAGTTGGAAAAATATGTACAAACTTGTAATATGACAATTGATCAGTACATTTTTTTACCCTGACACATTAGCATCTTTGCCATCTGTACTGTATAACTACTCACTACTACAGTATGTACATCATGGCAGCCTTTTATGAGCCCCTGAAAACAAAACAATGAAGTGTCTACCATGCCTGGAATACTAATTCTAATGCCAACAATTGACCTCATGGAAAAGGCTGCACCATTTAGCATTCAAAATATATGCTAATTTATACAGTGTCTATGGCTATAATTTATGGTAATGTAAACACAAACTTTTATGACCTTAGTGCTACGGCCATCTTTCACTTTGTCATTTGTCACCATCTTTAAATGTTGCAAAATTTGTTCATTTATATGTGATGTTTCCTTCTTGAAGCAGACCAATTTGGATAAATTTTATTTTGGAAAAATGGCTGCCTTAGTACTAATATTCAACTGCTGCTATATGGCAGCGTGGGCTGCAGTTCTAATACAACTAACCATATAATCTTTCATAATTAGGATAGCACAATAATAGGCCTATCAACTTTTAAAAAGGCGTACAAAAGCTTTTACATAACTTTTGATGCTGACATCAAATCAAACTGTACAGCATTTGGCCACTAATTCAACTGTCTGTTGGTAGAAGGCAGATGCCAACATGGACACGCAGTGTTGTCATTTAAAGTCACAATGTTACTGAAGAGACAACAATCTTTTTATAGCATTGTTACATCCAAGTAAAATGAATTATCACAAAGAAAAAAAAGTAAGACTGGAAGTTTCCATTGGCTGTTCATCACTAAAAAGAAGCCTGACGTTTCACCGGAAGATATAATGATTTGATTAAAAAGTACAAGTTTAAAAAAAAAAGAGAGAGAGAGAGAGGGAGACATGTATGGATGTAACAACTTGAATATGGATGCCAACTTTGAATTTAGAAGCACTATTACAAAATGACAGGGGTGGGCACTGCCTCCATACACTTTGCTGTGTTTTGTAGGTCCTGGTGATGGATTGATTGAAACCCCATCATCCGCAACCCCATCATCCGCAAAAATAAAAATATATATATAGCCAGACTACAGTATGTAATTTTGGCCATGCTGCTTTACTAGTTAGGATGCTTGTCTACTTTAAATGATATAAAAATTGTGGCATTTCTGATAAAATACTCTTACTTCTGCAGAGAAATGACACCTTGGGGTGGATTCGGTGAATAAAAAATGTGCAGTTTAATGTTACACTTCAGAAGAGGCTTGAAACAGATGTCAAATTTTGCCCTGAGTGTTTGGGTGGTGGCTTGAAAAATGCATCCCATCACTGAGATTCCACATTCAAATCTCTGCATGGCCTGCGATGGGCAGATCAAAGGAAGTATACATGTCATCATACATGGAGCATTCCATACTTATACCTTTACAGTTGCTGTGGGGGACTGCAACATGTCGATGACCTTTAGCTGCTGTGAACTGGTAGAAAAGGGAAAGAATTATAAAAAGCCTCGAGAGGAGTAACCCTGGCATTGTTAGTGTCAAAACAGCCCCAAGACAGCATTAACCTCCTACCCCACTTCAGTCATTCCATACTGACATTTTCAGAATTAGTGTAACATTTCTTTAATGACCAACTTTCACACAATATGTTTTAACTTGAGAAACCTAAGATGCTCATTTCAACGCACAGGACTGTCTTAGGAAAGTGATACAGGGGACTGCGCCTTCTGCAGGGCCCCTGTATTTAGGCATATCTGTATATTTTCTAAAATGACAACATTCTTGCTAGGAATGTAAGAAATGCACCATTTATGAAACAGGATCCGTAAAGAGTTGCACAGTCAGCCTTTCTGAAACGGCACAGATTTGTGGCAGACAGATATGATGTTTGAAAGCAGGCTGAAACAGCAGACAATTCATAGTTTTGACAGCAGGCATATCTTTTAGCGCCACAATGTGTCCAACACCAATAGTAGCAGTGCGCTCCAGGCAGAGTGTATCCTCTCTGGTTATTAAGAATCAGCCAGGCAGACAGCACATGACTTTACTCGCCATGAGAAAAGCTGTTAAAAAGTGCTCGAGGATGTATAGAGGAGTGCTAAAGCCTACAATTGTTCCCCAAAATTCCAACAGCTCAGTGTTGACTGCCTGTCAAAATTCTGATCATTTTTTCCACAAGCTTTCATATGGAGTGCAACTGACCTCTTGTCTAACTTTACAGACAGGGAGCCCAAGGAGATCAGGAGAGGTTTAAAACAGCCCTAGTTAGAAAAATATCTGCATTTGTAAATGTTCTATATCGCTCTTGTCCGTTGCACCATCCTTGGCCGTTTAACATGCTGTGGATTAGGACTGCTGTTCGCTTTAATGCATTTTAATTTGATGTAAACACCACTTCCAGAAAAACTAAGCTCCAGTTCCAGTTTAAACTAAAAGTCACTTAATAACATAAGGAAATGTGTTGACCAGGGGCAATACTTTGCAAATCCACCCTCTTGACCTGTGAATACCTGAGGTGAGTCACAACTCACTGCAGAGAACAAGCTGCTGGTGAAAAGCTGCTCCTGATTTTTTAGGAATGTTTTTCAAACTGATATTCTCTACAATGTTTTCCAAACATGTTAGTTATGTACCCCTACAGTCCCATCATTTATGTACCTATCAACACCAAAGCTGATATGTGTTTAAGCCATATTATACTGAATTTCTTAACAGAAATTCAATTACCATGCATGAAAGGCTGCAAACATTATTTAAATAAACAATGTGCTATAAATTTACATCAATTAACAATGCAACAATAACAAAAAAAGACATGTATTTTTTGGCCTTAATCATTTTTGTCAGGTTACCAGTAATTTACTGCAAAAAATAAATAAATAAATAAAAATCACATACAGCGATTGTTTGTGTTTGATGCCTAATTGACGGCAGTTCTGCTTAGAATGATGTAGGTGTTCTTAACAAATCTGATCCCAAGGCCCATGCCCACTCCCATGTCCCTAATACATCATTCATTTGCAATGGAAAAAAAGGTTGTCCTGTTAGCTAGTTACTGTGACTTTATCTGGAAACATGTAATCTCATCTATTTAGTATCAATGTGGATTACTACCACTTGGGGTGTTGTCTAATAGTAAAGATCTAGGCTGATAAATGAAAGGTAATGGGCTAAAACTCAATAAGATGCCATCCATTCCACTTGTGCAAACTAGCACTTTCTGGCAAGAAACTTCATCCTTTTTGCGTCTATGGCAAGCTGTTTTATTTCCTAAAGCTCATTGTCTGTACTAATAAAGCCTGAGTAGTTACTGTTTAATAGTGAAAGATTAGAAACCAGAACTAGCACCTAAATAATAGTTACTGGTAAAACGGAAACAGGTACCAGCAACAACTGGAATACATACTAATCTGAAATAAATGGCTAATAATAACAGAACCACAGATCCCCATGCAATTTAATGACAAAAACCTGCAATTTGTCACAGGTAACAGTTATAATGCATATAATGAATACTAGCGACCTGCTATAAGACTAATTAAGTAGCCTATCTATAAGTATGAACGTCAAATTCATAAACACTAGTAGGCTATTTAATGAAAAAGTACTAGAAACAAAGTAGACACAGATTCGTCTTATGGAATAACTGTTAAAACGGCTTGCCATAAAACATTTGGTAAATGACAGAGAAGTGAGTAGGCTACCTTCGCTCCCATAGACGGACGTGATGATCCCGTCGGCGTCTACTCTCTCCTCGTTCGAGTTTAACACCGCGTAATCTGTGGCGATGTGGTTGTACTCTGAGAGCACCGTGAAGACCCCCTCTATCGTAAAGTAACAGTTTCTCTCGTCTTTATCATCGTCGTAAATCAAAGATGCAGTTCTCCAGCCGAAACGCCCGAACATCGCCTGAAACGTCTCAGCCATCTTCACGTAAGTTGGAGCGATTCTTGTGAGGTGCGAGTACTCGGCGGTTTTCGTGTTGAAGCCGGTGGCCAGAGCACCTGCTGAGATCACGGGGATGTTCCAGTGCGATGCCACTCTGACCACCGACGCGGCCGTGTACTCGCACACCGGACCGAGGACCAGGTCGGGACGCTCGTCTCTCTGCTTGTCCACGAGCGCGTACAACGCGTCCACCCCGCACGCGGAGTTCACATACTTTACATTGAATTTCAATCCTGCAAACGGCTCTGCTCTGCCTAGTTTTTTTATCGCGTACTCAATAGCCGGAGAAACTCTCTGGTTAGAGAACAGGTATGTGTTGTTGCGAGGCAACATGACCATCACGTCGATGTTGTCAGTCAGTGCACTTGTCCTGCCAGGCATCATGAGCACTACCATAATGGACAGACATAGTGACATGAAACATGACATCTTTAACAACAATGAACGAAGTAACTGAGGTTTTTTTTTTTCTTTTTGCAAAGCTTTTGAAAGTTTCCCCCCCAAATAGATTGTATAAATTAAGACGTATCCTTAATTGTACTTAGTATGGCATAATCCCACTCTTTCTGTTTATAAGTGAGATGTGGCGTGTGTGTCTGTCCTGTGAGGCTCTCCAGAGCCCCTTTCTCTTCCCCTGTTTGGAGTCTTCTCTGGGTCTCTGTCTGACTCTCCTCTTCCCTGTGTAATTACTCTTGTTAGGATGTGTGAAGTGTGCGGCTCGGCTGGTCACCACACACGCTGCAGTCACGGAGGAATTTTCAAGCATCCTTTCATTATAATTCCTGCGTCATCGCTGCGCAGCCCGCCCCCTCCTTAAAGTTACCGTGTCGCAATTCATGACGGTCCACAACTTCAGTCGATGTCTTATGGTCAAGGTAGCGTTAATATGAAAATATAAAAAATATATTTTATTATTAAGCACATTTAAAGACAACACATGTGGATCCAAATGTCTGTACAAATTAAGCCATATACATAAAATGTGACAAAGCTCTTAACCCAACAATAAAACGAATAAAAACTGGAGTGATGTAGGCTACCTTACAGTACAGTGACATAAATAAAAAAAATATATATACTTCATAGTATATAAAAAAACAAGTATACGTAATTGTCAAATTATGTCTCATGAAAGTGAGCAAACTTATCCCTATTTTCTGTATTGTAGACTATGGGCATTCACTATACAGGGAATAGTTAATGAGTCAACGATTATGGGCACATCAAATGTTTCCCCAACTCTCCAAGTAGTTTTTTTTTTTTTTTTTTTTTTTTTTTTTTTTTATTGAGAAATTACCCTTTTGTTAATTCTGTTTGCTTTCACTTTCCAATGCTGATTGGAATTTTACAGTAATCAACTCATTCAGAGCTGTAGCACGTTGAGCTGAAGCAGTAGTGAGCATTGTTGCACCAACAGGTTCACTGTCTTCTACATTATGAAAAAACGCCTGTACACAAGAATGACTACAAGAACACAAGCAAGACGTCCCTCTTACCATGTAAAATGTTCTTAAAACCAACTTCTGACTAGTGTTATCAATCAATAATTTTATGTCATGTAATATGTCGTGTCATATTTTTAATAATGGACTGCATATCCATCCATGAACTCGTTGAGCTTTATTCAATAATTCAAGCACTATCATAGTGACATCTAGTGGTAGACATACAGCGACACAACAGAACACAGATTAGCCAAATTTATATGCAAGTTTTTGAAATGGATATAAAATTATAATATTGGATAATAATGCAACATATAGCTCTTATAATTGAATAGTAAGACTCAAAGTAAAAGCACATTTCAGAAAAACATGGTATTATAGCAGAACAGATTTATCGGCAGATAAAAATTGACTCAGCCAGGCTCTCCAGACACAATATTTCTTATTCACGTCACTGCTAAATGGTGCGCTGAGTCTGTGGCTTTAGACAACGAGACTGTTCTGAATCCCGGCTCTTTCGACTACCCCCAAAGGTATTACACATTCAGACTGGATAAACAAAATCGATATAAAGATAACAGCAACTAAAAGATCCGTTCAGAGAACTGCAGTGAAGTATGTCCCTGTAATTATCTAATGGCCAAAGTACAACGACAGCCTTGGCTCACCTACTGTACTCCCACATAAATATCAGACTCCCTATTTCCTGAGATGCAATATGCTGAGAGTGTCTTTTATTCTGTGGCGCTGGGTGTAGTTCTCCCATGGGACTGATATGCTTACTGAATCACAAAATTGTTCCAAAATGCTCCCTAGCCATTAAAACTCAGATAATTGTGTTAATGTTCTATCCTTTTCCACTTCCAAGTCAAGCTGTCTTCCCTAAAGTTTTCAGATATATATTTATTTTTTTCCCTAAGGAATTGATTCATTTTTCTGCAGTTCCTGGAACAGACCTGTACTTGTTTTGAGTATATGACTCGTGCTCTCTTAAATGTATTACACTGCTCACGTAACTGAAGCCATCTGTCAGTGGGCTGTGTTCATTAATCCTGATTATGCTAGATTAAGGTCTCTATCTCGTAGTTGGCAAAGTCATGGTTTCCAATAGTAAAGAGATGTCAAACATGAAAGTGCCACCTCATCCCTTGGTTTCTAGAGGTAACTGTAAACTTTGAGTGGATGGGTTACTGTTTACTCACTTTTCCTTGTAATTTGTTCATATTTTAGAACATTTAGTAAATTGCATTTGCGTCATTAATTTGCAGTGGTGTAAAAATGTCTGCCACCTTTCTTATTTCCTATAGGCCAAGTTTTTGAATGTTGAAAGACTTCAACTGCATTCTCATTTTAGACTAAAAAACCTGAGTGAATTAATGATGCTTTTTTAAAAATTTAATTTAACTTTAAAGTTATCAGACACCAACAGACACTATACGAAAGGTTAATTGCCATGTTATTAAATTAATTCAATATAAACATAATTTATTTGTACTCTAGCCAAATAAGGAAATTTGCCAGCACAAACACTCTTAATGGCACGATCAAAGGGAGAAGAAAAAAAAAGAAAAAAAAAACAGAAGCACTAACCCATAACCAGATTGAGAACTATAGTCTCCAAATGGAGGAGACTGGAATAGTGGATCTGTCCAGAAGTGTCCAGGCTTACAAGTGATCTTGTTTTAGCTAGTGATTATTATAAACTAATTTTATCTCATTGTAATACAGTAACAAGGCAGATATGTTTATATGTAAGTCTGTGTGTAAAGAACTTTGCATGCCTTTCTTATTACTTTTTAAGCAGCCATTTATATTATAACCCAGTAACCCCTCACTGCAGAACAAAAGATCCAGGGGGGCGTGGTTGGATCCACATCTAGGGGGTGGAGATTTGTAGGTTTAGGGGTGGAGACGGGTAGGTTTAGGGATCAGGGGGTGGAGATGGGTAGGTAAAGGTATAGGTGTGTTCGACTTCATGCAGCGCTGAGTAGACCTATCGGCGAGAGTAGCCGCTTGCAGTCAGGGGCAGAATTGAAAGCAGAGATGTGAAGTCGGACATTTTCTGCTCCCGGTAGTGATGCTTTTGTGGTGTTTGCATACTCTTATCAGAGATGAAGTCAATAACATGCAATATTTGTCAAATGCACAGACGTTTCAGAAACGTTT
The DNA here is from genome assembly GCF_018340385.1 of Cyprinus carpio. NCBI lineage: Eukaryota > Metazoa > Chordata > Actinopteri > Cypriniformes > Cyprinidae > Cyprinus > Cyprinus carpio. The sequence goes on from NC_056576.1 coordinate 24,139,915, forward strand.
TCATGAGCAACAGAAACACTTTTTATATACTGCTTAATACAGCGCCATCTGTTCAAGAACAAAGTTCAACATACACATATACTATTTAAATACCATTAAAGTGGAGGTATATTTTCTTTTATCAGTGTTTTTTTTAATTATTAAATGTAACTCAATATAACATTGCGTAACAGGAAAAAAAAGCTTGTACTGTTCTAAAAACAGATTTGTGAGCAGTATTGGAATTGAAGATGTTGGAAACACACGTCATCGTTGTCATGTGGTGAATTTGGCCAATCGTGAAACAGCTGTGTCGTCATCAGGGCTCCTGTAGTTGCTCTGAAAAAGCTGCACCAGCTGAGTTAGCCGGCTGCTCTCTAAACGCTATTGCGGTACTTTGATGCCACACACGTGACAGTGACGTGGCGTCAGTGCCGGTTCAAGTCGGACAAAATTTCTAACCGGCATGCACTGCTTCAAGTCAGCTGCCGATCGGTTTGCGTGGCGCCGCATGAAGTCGAACGCACCTTATATGTAAGTTGGGAGGAGTTGGATCTGGATCCAACCAAGCCCCCTGGATCTTGTGTTCTGCAGTGAGGACCATCCCTGAGTCCCAATGTTCATACTATCCATCTAACATAGTAGCCTATGTGAAATTAGAATAGCAGACCTGACTTACATTTCACCGCTGGTCATATGCTCACCATATAACCATGTATGTGACAAATAAAAATCTTAAATCTTGAATAAATGTGTCCTAAAGCATAGTATATTGAAAAAATTATGCCAGAAGTCTACTATTTGGTCTACAGATGGTCTACTATTTCCGGTCGATTTTTGAAGTGTGGATCCGTGCACACTCTAATGGCTAATATTACCCACAAGCCATTGCGCTTTGTTGAAGGACTCGGTTCAGAACTACAAACACAAATAAAAAGCGTTAAAAATATAAAAAACATTTTTACCGACGGTTAAGTAGAGATGTTTAGATAAAGGGGTTTGAGTTACTAATAATCAACATTTATCCTGGTAAAAAAATATATATATATTTAATGTAATCTATGTTATATTTCATCTGCAACAGCAATATAAACTTTTATAAACATCCATTTGGTCAATTAACTTTTAAATGGATCATTATGCAGAAAATATGAGCGGAGTTCTCTCTCTCTTGTGAAGCCAACATGGAAGTGACTTAAACTGTAATTCATCGACTGGCCACTAGAGGCTGATGCAATAGGGAGTCTATCCCATAGACATTTTAACATGGAGAGTCTTGACGTAGTGTCCGTGACGTCACTTGTAGACTCCTGAAGAACGTTTTTGAAGCTCAAAGTGTGCAGAGCAGGCCTTCGCCATCTTGACAGCGCGTCACCGCACGACTCTCCCGGATAATCGAAAATGGGCAAAAAGGCGGGAGCTGGTTGCTGAAGCCATGCCCACCTAGCTCGATGGCAGTGTCAGCAGCGGCAATCCACCTGTCACTCAAGTGGCCACGCCCTTAATTATGCAGAAATTTAATGCTTAATATAATTTAAATGGATGAGTTATAAAAAATTTCACCCCCTCACAGTTGTCATGAAGAGCAAAATTAGCTATACAGACCAAAATCATTTTTTGAACCAGGCTGTAAACATGTTTTTTTTCTGTTGTAAAGTTGGGCATTTTAACATGGGGAGTCTATGGGACTGACTCCCTTTTGCCTCACAGTAGTCGATGAATTGCAGTTTTAGTCACTTCCTTGTTGGCTTCACGAGAGAGAGCGCGAGGTTGCCGCTCGTTCAAACCGTGTTTCTGTGACTGCCTTTGGGAAACTACAGTTTTAAAGGGATACTCCACCCCAAAAGGAAAAAATTGTCATTAATCACTTACCCCCATGTCGTTCCAAACCCATAAAACCTTTGTCAAACTTCGGAACACAATTTAAGATATTTTGGATGAAAACCTGGAAGGCTTGTGACTGTCCCATAGACTGCCAAGTAAATTATACCGTCAAGGTCCAGAAAAGTATGAAAAGCATCGTCAGAATAGTTCATCTGCCATCAGTGGTTCAATTGTAACGTTATGAAGCGATGACAATACATTTTGTATGTGATGAAAACTAAAATAACGACATTATTCAACAATTCCTTTGTCAACGGTCCCGTCTGTGTATCTCCACATTACCATTGCGCCATTTTGGACAATATGAGCAGCGCAGGCAGAATACGCTCTTCTGTGTCAGCCACGCCACACGGATGCATGGAAGCTCATATTCTCCAAAATGGCTCTACGGTGATGTGAAGAGACACAGAGGAGACTGTCAGAATCATTTCATACATTTTACTGAAATATAATTGTCTTTATGACCCACACACACATTTGAACTTGTTTGATCTTTGTGTTAACCTGACTGTTAACATGTTGAGCTCATATGATCAGTCTCACATTATCCCCCTGTAATTACCCTCTTAATGGAAACTTTTACTTATGGAATTTATTCACACAGTATAAAATGACTGATCAGAGCAATGTAATTACTTATAGTGCACCTTTAGGCCTTGGTGACCAAGGCACTTTCCAGAGATTAATCATCAGACTGAATTAGTCTTGGAAATTATTTTTTACTTATACTAATTCTTTCAATCTCAGGCTGAACTTTAAATTTTTGCAATATGCACATAGGTACTGAACAGAATAAACTCATTTGGCTTACACAGAACACAGGTGAACCTTTACACACATGCACCCTTAGAACAAGTTTAATTCTTAACATTATACTTATTTTAACACAGCTTTGGTTGCATTTCCTAACATACCAGTGCGATAATGCTTTTCTCTGAAAGCATCACCTCCCAGTGTTAATGCTGATAAATACCTAGAGAATTTTTTTTAGATGCTACAGTGGTCATGAATCATGAGGAAGAGAATAATTAGACAAAATGCACTCAGATAGAGAGCAAGAGATGTAATTTCAGTAGCTAGCCTTCCTTTTAACCCACAGACTTTTCAACACAATGACATCAATACTGTCTAATTACGAGTGTGTTCCAGACATTTGTAAACCTACCCTTACACACACACACACATAGCAGTGCATTACAGTAGATACATATGATAGTTATGTATGATAGATACATTAGGATTATTGTCCTCTTGCATTATTGACAAACTATTTTGCTGTTTAACACTGTAAAGCTGCTTTGAGACAATCTGTATTGTATAAAGCTCTATATAAATAAAGGTGACTTGACTTGTGCTATTGTGGAACAGGTTATTTCACATAGAATTATAGAAGACCACATCAGCTGAAACTGATTTGAACAACATAAAAAAATGAGTTAATGTGTTCATCAGTTATGTAGTCTAAATTAAAAAGATGGATTTTTGTACTTGCTTTGCATGCAAAAATAATGGGAAAGCATAGGAAAAACTAAGATCCACAATCATTCTTATACACTGACCCAAGTTTTCACCGATCAATAACCCTGATCAGTATTGATTTAATTATCCGCTGTTCCATTTTCAACTGTTAACTTAAATATGCAGGTCTTGGTCAACATACTTACTTCCTCTCCTATTTACAGTATGTCAATCACTTGTATTGGTGATCTGAAAAAAATATTTTCTCAGAAATTCACAAAGAGGAGCTGTATATCATTATACAGCTATTGCTGCATATAATTTTAGTCTCTAAACCAAAATGGGGTAGATGTAGCAACGGTGATATTTCAGGAACTGTCCTTTCTTTGTAAAGTGGTGTAATACAAATATTCTGTTTTTGGATCGACTCCATTGGGTTGCTAAAAGTATGCTCAGACAGGCACTATTGTATGTATCAATAACATATAATATAGCAGTATCTGTCTATAACAATATCTAACATCTATAACAATAACATATCATTAACAATAATATCAACATTATTTATATTCTTGTAAATCTATTGGAATTCCCTCACTTTGTTCACCAGAATCTAAAAGGTCTTCAGTCTTTTATGCATGCATGCATTTGTGATCATCAATGCTAAAACACTACTGTGGTTCATTACTCAGTAACCTTAAAAGAATACATTTCATTTCATTACTTTAATTATGTGCCTAGTTACACGAGAAAGCTCAGAGCTCACCTGCTCAAAGGGAATGCAGCCTATCTGTGTCTCTCGGGCCACAGATGATGCAGAAACAAACCAAAATACTTTGAATAAGCTATGGTGTGGATTGCATTCAGCACATAATATTAACATGAGATATGTTTGGTAGTGTAGCACCCAGATTTATTTTCAATATACTTGGCACTTTTTAAGTGCAAATATTGGTTTTCTTATAAGTTGAAACATCTTTTGAAACTTTGCAAACTTTTAAGAATTTTACAAAGTTTCAAAATGTGTAAAACCAAAATCACCTAAACATTTACTGCTGAGAAAAACCTTGTCACATGTGTCCGCTGTGCAGGAGCAAAGGACATGGAGAGTCACGAAGAACAGTCTTTATTTATCCAAACGGGTAACACAGGGCAGGCAGGAACGCACGTAGCATTGACAACACCAGGCAAAGAAACAAAGGAAACGGACAATACTTTAAATACGAGACTCACCAAGGTGTAATAAACGGGACACAGGTAAATCAAATGACTACCAAACATAAGGGAAAACTAAGTCACGGAGCACATGGGGAAGGAAAACACAACAAAACAGGAACACATTCCTGACAAACCTAAAGTTCAGACACCTGAAAAAGTTGTCTGTGATAGAGCTCGCTGTATGTTTGTATGTCTATGTCCCTCAATACTGTCTGTAACCTCACTGCTGATTATTTCCCATTAGAACCAACCTAACCCATCAAATCCCTTCCTCATTCTTATTAGGATGCTAGGCAGCTTCATAAATGGTTATTTTCCCCTGCCCTCTACTCATGACCTCTACCGCTTGTTCCAGTGCATGGAAGGTTTCTATTCTTGTTCTCATTTTCTTTGGTTCTTTATACTAATTTGATTATTATTCTTTAAAAAAAAAAAAAAAAAAAATTCTCTTCAAATGCACTTAACATTAAACTTGATTTTAACAAATTAGATTATTAATAAAGCCAAACCAAGGTCAGTTAGAGTAGAATTTGTTTAGATAAAAATGTGACCTACCAGCATTCACCTCTTTTGAACAAATTTCTGACCTGCATTACAGTTTTTGACCAAATTTGACCTGAAAATGATTACTGATTTACTGCGCCCATGGCATATTCATGAATTAGATTGTGAATATAGACATGATTTTGTCACGATTAATGTAATATAAGTGAGTCGGTTACACTGATGTCATTTTGTATTGCTCGTGATGCTATTTTTCTCTCAATCACACCATTGTGCTTTATCTATTAAGCCCCAATTGTGTTAGTGTTATTGAATTTACTTAGCTGTCATCTTAGAGCTGATGCCAATCCCAAATGCTTTTATATTTTCATTAGCTAAGTGTTTCTAAAATGTGAGTGCTATGAAAAACAATGACAATTTTCAGTAAGTTATATGTGGAGTCATGTTTATTTTAGAGTAATTTTATAGCTGAAACTGGATCATTAGCCATGTTGTGATAAAGAATATGTATTAGGAACACTATATATATATCCTCTTTTAAAATTTCTGGCATTCATTTCTTACTTAAATATAAGAAACACTTGGAGCTCTCACAAAGGCTTTAAATTTAAGTATACTTTACATGTATTTACCGATTATGAACAGCAGGTGGCGATGTTTAACAACACATAACTTACACAATTTACGTTCATTTTATGAATTTTAATCCACTGAGATGTTTGTAACCTCACATTGTTGGAAGAGAGGTTTTGTTTACATAACCTTGGCAACAGTTACCTCAATCTGACTTTTTTTTTCTTCTTTTAATCATTGCATTAGATTTCTGGCATGTGTCCCAACATATCTTAGCTTTAACTAAATAGTCTCACTGTTGTTCTAAGATCTGCAAATATAATAATCAAAGTATTGTGTAACGTGTATAAATTCAAACCTGTCATTAAGAAATTCCTCTGAGCACAGTTCACTGTGTCAAACATATTAACCATCATTCTAGCTTATCAGTGTCAGTGCAAGACCTGAGCCTTGCTTTAACTTGAACGGATTGTAACTGTGGAATGATTATCAATTTTGCTCAATGGTTTGAGGGCATAAAGCAACACAGAATTCTTTTAAGGAGTTATTGGGGTCAACAGATAATAGGTTATTTCATCATAATCAGAGAGCAGGGGGTCATGGGAGAAATTGCCTGCTGTTCAGTGCTATATGGACTAATTCAGACATCAAATATATAACAGTTACTATCTATCTATCTATCTATCTATCTATCTATCTATCTATCATCTGTCTGTGTCTGTCTGTCAGCCTTGATTCTGAGGATTCTGCAAAGGCACCTTTGGCTTCATTACTGCAAAATTGTCTAGAACTGTGGTAATGACTAATATACTTTTCTGAAATTATGGTATATTATACATAAAAATATATATATATAATTTAAGAAAATCAGTGCCTAAATTGCACATCTCAGAATCAAATCTGGAGCTTTAGTATTTTTAGTGAGCTCATGTTTCAAAGCATTGTTAATAGAGTGTGTGAGGATTCTGTTTCTGAGAATTCATAAGATCCATATGGGGGGGGAAAGCCAATAAACAGCGTGCACATGAAAGTTTTAACCAGTAAGCTAAATCAATCTGAAAATGCTGTAATATATGTCAAATGTATTTTTAGTGTATATATCATACAAACGTGTTTTCAATATACGTTAAACCCTAAAACCTACCGTCTTTCGCTACTCTTGCTCAGAAACACATAAACAGTGGTTATAAATGTATGCGGACATTTGTTTTGAGGAACAATGCTTGAGTAAGATGATGCTATAATTATAGCTTACTTTATCATTTGCGTTTCACGCACGCAAAGCCCTCTTAAACTGTTAGATAGATCTTTCCACATTTTCTACACCTTGAACTCTTAAAGGCGGAGCATTCGTTTTGAGCTCAGATGTGTAGATTGTTAAGCGTTCGATGAGTTTCAAATAAAGTTTAAAGTGCTGTATTTGAAGAGAAGCGCGCGCAGGAAGCCGATCGTATTCGCTGCTCAGCTGTATTTCTGCTGGCTTAGTGCAGCCCCTGCCCTGATTGTCTTATATCCAGGTCTATTGACGTGTAGAGAGCAGATGGAGGCAGAGGGACTGATCTGATCTTTAGTCTTCAGAGGTCATTCTCGCTACAGTTACAGCCACTTGTTGCCAGATCGCTCAAAGACCGCGAGCGTGTCGCGACTCCGTTTCCATAAAGAGCTATTTCTTTGCATTCGCGACACACATCTAGATGTTGAGACGGAAATACAAGCACTTCTGACTTTGGGGAAAAAGGTCACTGTTGAGCAAAATCGTCGCATTTGACGGGAGAAGCATGGTTGACAACACAAGCATAGCGACTAAATCTGCACTGGTAAGCACGCGCTTTTGCTCCTCGGCTAGAATATAGATGTCGTTATGCTTAGCCTGTCACTGTATTTTAGATATTTTAATTCAATATTTAGTGCACTTAGATGTTTATACGCACGTTGTGTTACTCTGCACACGCTGCCCTTCGACTTATAGCTAGCAACACAGCATATACGATATAGTTTACATAATTTGTCATGTTTCTGTCACTGAATAATTCGAGGTCGTTTTTTTTACATCACATCAGAAATGTGACATTGCGTGCAATTACAATGCAGACCGTCAGGTAGTTTATCCTGTTAGTGGGATCATTTCCATAGGTAATTTCTAAAAGTAGTTTTATCTTATGAACTCGGTAATGCTATTTGAACATTTTAATATAAGAAAAATTAACGATAAAAAAAGTTGTGCCGAAGTTGCCTGTAGTGATGAGTTCACTTTTTCCGACTATTTTAATTAGCTCACAAAAGAGTAAAATCGAGTAAAAATAACAAATTAGCTGTAACAAGTTAAATGGATGGAAACAAAGTTGCTATGGCAATGATGAGAGGATTTTGCAGTGTGCATCCGTTTTGTCTTTTTCAATGTGAATAGTTTTTTTTTTTTTAGTGATCTTTAGTCAAGTAGGCTAAGGCTACCTAATTATTCACAACCACTATGCGAATTATACTCTTTAAGGTTCGACATATAGTGCTACTTTTTAGGGATTTTTGACCTATAGCCTACTTTTGACGTAACCATTCTGCTAAACTATAAAATGTAAATGTAATTTTTGTGAACAATCTGGAGGGGCTGTCCTTGCGCACCGCGAATTGTAATTTGGCGCGACTATTTTACCATTATCTAAACATCAATCATCAAAATTACTTTTAAAAGCAACAAATTTTGTGATTATAGTTCTGATATGTGAAAATAGCCTACAATAGGCTACAGTTATGCTTCATTGTTCCGCCTGAATCGTAATGGGTAGCGCGTGAACACCGTAGTTGTTATGATTACTTCTGACGAGCTTGTCTGTTCGTTACCACCTGTTTTGATGATAGCTGAAAATACGTGCTCTGGCTAACTGTAATTGTAACTTTTATACTTATTGAAAAAGCTAACTGTTTGTATGAAAAATAATATTTATTTTACACCCCCAAATTACCCCCTCCCAAACTATTTAGGTTTTTTAGGGAGAGGGGGGTTTAGGGCTTAATTAAGGGGGCCTGACTCCACGAAGTCACCCGTAATTCTGCTTCCAGCTACAACTTGTAGTGACATTTGCATTCTGTTGCCCCCAGCAAGCCGCTTTCTCGTCGGCGAGCAGTCTTCCTGTGCTGGTGTGCTCCTCCGGCGCTCACAGTCACTCGAGCGGCGGCAGCGGGATGAAGCTGGAGGCGGTCATGGAGAACCTGCAGCGACAGCAGGCGGCTCGACTCGCGCTGGAGGAGAAACTCCGCCAAGCCGAGAAGGAGAAAGAAATCAGATCAATGGTGGAGTCGCAGATTCACCAGCAAGCTATCGCTTTCCGCCACTATCAAGCAGCGGTGAGGGAAGCATTCGCTGCGGGAGCCCCGAACTCGAGCTCCGGCCAGCCACACGAGCGCACAGCCGACTCCGACATCGATGATGATGATGATGATGAGGACCCAGACCTTGACCGCGGCATGGATGAGGAAGACCGCGACTTGGAGGAAGATGACAGTATGAATGAGGCTGGTGGGGATGAAGATATGGAAGGACCCTTAGCTCATTACCCACCGCGCCATGCTGTTTATCCCGGTGACGGGCAGTCTCCAAAAAGTACCCCGATACATCTGTCCAGAGTCCAGCCAACCTGTGCAGCTCCTAGACAGACTGAGTCCCCGAGTGATTTGGCACCGCAAGCACAATCACAGCACCACGAATGGACTTATGAGGAGCAGTTCAAACAGGTATGTTCATGAGTGATAGATTCTAGTGATGCTCTCCAGTAACCCTTGAATGTGCACGCTGGTGAACTCTTTGGTGATTACTAATGTGTAAAGTTTGAAAGCATGAAGTGAGATTGTGTTTAATCCTGTGTGAAACTACTTGCATAAGCCCCAGTATCATTCAGAACGACACAGCTAGTTGTCATCATAATCAAAAAACTGAGTTATTAAATGGAAACAACAGGCTTTTAGGCTTCAATGCTTAATGAAAACCATATTGTCCAGACACTTGCATCATGCATTGACATTATATATTAAGTTCGACTATATCAGGATCAGTCCCTGCTTCAGTGTCTACTTTCTTCATTAGCACATAGACATATACAGTCTGCAGACTCTGCACTAAAAATTTCAAAAAGTTTAATTTCTGCATTACATTTTTATGAAAAATCAAAATTGCAACCTGTAGTAATTGCACTTTTTGAACTACTTTGAATTTAATTATGATGCAAAAAAAAATTATTCATTGCTTAAATTATTGCTTAAAATATTTAAATAGTCACCATTTCATAATTTAGGTCTAAAACGTGTTTTTGCAGAGAGCATAAAGAGCAAATATGTTTTTATTAAAGTCTTTGCTGTTGATGTGCAGAAGTGCAAAATATTAGTCTGGTTTGTTGGTTTTGATTGTTTTATTTAAAATTATTTTGTTATGGGTACATTTTAGTTATTCAAGGTTATTTGTACAGTACACCTGTACACTGGAAATTCAGGGTTATGCGCAAGAATGTTTCATAGTTATGTTGCAGCAGTTTTGCTCCACTGTATTCTCAAAGGATAATTTAGAGTGATACACTGAGAGTGAGGCTCTTAAGCAAAACACAGATCTATGCAGAATGAGCCTGGATGGACTTGTCATACCTTATTTATGATGGATCATTCAGAGACCTGGCCAAATGAGACATGCACATTACCGCTGCATTAGCGTAAGCACTGGCTTAATGTAAGGGGTACAATGCAGTTTGAATAGGGACAGCTGTTTTGACTTAACGTTATGAAATGGAGAAAAACAATGCAAAAAATAAGAAAGATCTCAAATAAGGTCAACTTTTTTTAAATAATGTGATGTTATATGTTTGGTTTTCATTTCCAGAAGTTGTGTGTTACTCTTAGATTTATAAAGAACTTTTAACAAGATCTTATGATCTTTGATCATACAGGTATAAGAATAATACCAACCACAACATTTGCTTAAAAAAAACTGAGGACAGTGTTACACAACACAATTAATGTTGTTTTGCAGAAGTCAAGGACATGCATTTTGTAATCGCTTTTGAGCTATTTGGACAAATCAAGTGAAATGCAGAAACAATGTAAGGATGCTGATAGCATTTGGCAGACTGACTGGAGCCACTGTACTGCCTGTTTTAAACATTTAAAAAAAACTGTCTAAATGCTATAAATGGCTTCTTAAAATAAGAAAGGCTTTTTAGAGGAATGTAAAAATAGATTGGCATTAAAACTTGGGACCAAATTCCTGCTGTCTGTATTTGCAAAACTAATTAAAACACTAAATAACAGACTATTGCTTAGCTTGGAAATAAATGTATACGTCAGATCAAAGTGTTTTCATTATCTTTCATTTATGTTTCTGCACATTATTCCTTAGTTAAAAACCAAACCCAAAAATCTAAATAACTCTCAATTATGAAAACCAAATTTAAGGTCTTATAATTATAAATTCATTTCTCTTTTAGTCAAGCCTAAGCTAGATGTGTTCATTTGCACTGATATTAGAAATGAGTCATTCATCAAAGGAAAACAGAATAGATAGGAGAGAGAGCCAGACAGCGAAGCATCGGAAGAGACAAAGTTAAACCGGTTGCCAAATGGCTGTTTATTGTCAAAGAAACAGTGAGGGGAGAGGAAAAAAAAACAAGTAGTTGCGTAGAGTTTTGGCAGGAATGCAGGAAACGAAACCTGGTGGCATTCCAACCTGGCTCCCTCCCAATAATGCTGGGATATCCCTCTCAGGCTGCATATGGGTCGGCTCAAAGCCAAGCCATTACGAAATAGGAACAAACTGCATACTTCTCTAAAGTCTAGCCAGACAAACGTGTGTGTGTGTGTGTGTGTGTGTGTCTGTCCTCAGTGAGAATCACATTCTGGACCAACATTGTTGCACACTTAATTATTTACTGGCACTTTCACTTTTGTTCATGTAGTGTTTGTTAGATGTATGCATTGAAATACCAGAAGGATTTTGCATTGCATTGCACAAATGTTTTTATATACTTTAAATAGCAAACTTATTAAAGGATTGTTTTTCTAATTAATTAAGTTATGTTTTAAAACATAAGGAATATTTATGTTTATAATTGAGGTTTGGGATTAGTAAGATTTAAAAATATTTTTGAGTCTCTCATGCTCACTAAGGTTCCATTTATTTGATCAAAAATAAAATATAAACAGTAATATTGTGAAATATTATTACAATTTAAAATAACAGTTTTCTATGTTAATATATTTTGAAATGTCATCTATTCCTGTGATGACAAAGCTGAATTTTCATTACTCCAGTCTTAAGTGTCACATGGTGCTTCAGAAATCATTCTAATATGCTGTTGTTGTGCTGCTTAATATTTTTGTGAAAAATGTGATAAATTTTTCAGGATTCTTTGTAAATATTTTTTGCACTTTTTTAAAATAGCAAATCTTTTATAAAAGTCGTTGCTGTCCCTTTTGATCAATTAAATGCATCCTTGCTGAATAAAACCATTAATTAAAAACACAAATAATTACTGACCCCAACCTTTTGAATAATAGTGTATGTATTATTAAACTGATTCCAATTTATAAGCAGGCTCTGTATCTCAACCTGTTTGAAGCACATATCAAATGTGTTCACTCAAATACAGAGTGTACTTTTTCCCTTCAGCAAATATCATCTTTTGATTGCTCAGTCTGACCTCCACTTTGGTTTCAGCGCATATGTTTGATCCCCTCCTCTGTCTCACTCTGCCATGTTTTGCAAACATAAAAAACTCACAGAATGGCTTTTTCCCATAACAAGGCTTTAACAGGGCCATAGAGGGGGCTGGGCAGAGCTGAACGGGGTGGAGGAAACCCAGCAGTGGTGTTAGGTTTCACTACATAAGCTTGTGGAAAGGGAGGGTTGTCTTTGCTACTCCAGTCCACTTTAGTAAAATAAGTCTACTTATGTACTGTCTTTTGGCTCAGAGGGTATTAGCACTCTCTAAACGTTGAACTTTGTTTTGTTTGTTCTGAGTTAAGAAGAGACAGTTTGGATGTTGCATCTTTCAGAAATAATTGTTAGAAACCTGTGTAAATTCAGAATGATCTTTTTGGATTTTTAAAATGCAGTTCAAAAGAGATGAATGAGTATCGAAGCAGCCAGTGATGACCTAATTCACTCAAAAACACTCACAATTAAGCAAAACATCTCTTGGAGAAAATAGGAAATGAGGCAATTGTGAAATCACTGAAAGGAAGGCAAAGTTCCCCCCCAGACAGGAAGGCAAAATAGTCTTTGTGGTTAAACAAATGTTGTCATTGGGCAGGGGTTTTAAGATACGCACCTCTTTGTTTTGCTGGACACTTTTGTGAAAAGAAAAAAAATATATAAAAACTTGTGGAAGTGAGAGACAGAGGCTATGTCCAGTCAACACAGCCCTAACCCATGAGCCTCTGCAGTTAGTCTGTTGATATATGTAAATAGCCTGTCTTAAAGTCTTCTCAAGTAACACGCTTGAATTCAAGCCCATTTATACCTTCATAAAAATGCTTGGAGCCCCTTCTTTGAAATCCACACACAGTAACTCCAGTGTCAACACAAGACATTCCTTGACTTTACAGGCCTGCTCCACCCCTACGGTATCCCCTTCTGTTTGATTACACTGCTTTGCTCACATGTTTTGGGGTCCTGAGAGCCATTAAGTTCCCCAGCATGCAGTCTCAAGCTAAAACACATGCATGGAGCCAGTTCTCCGTATGGCACAGAGATTGTGATTTTTACCTAGCATTAATGTTGTTAGCCTTCTGTGGTATGAGCTAACCCAGGCCTTCTGACAGCTGTGGCAGGTTCATTTGGCACGTGTGCTGTAAGTGGAAATATTTAATGGAATTCCAGTCTTCTCGGTTTTAGATCGTCTAATAAATAAGAGCCTGCTTTAGCTTGGTAGCCTGTTATAAATCCATGTTGAACATGTCATCAGCAGGTGATCTGATAATCCTGCACTGAACATTAACCATACTGAACATTCAGAACTGGTAACAGACCCAGAGCTAGAGCTACGTCAACATCTTACTCGCTGACTGTAATAACAAAAACAGTCACACGTCCATTTTAATCCTGCTTGTTGCTGCCTCGGTCATCACACAAACTCTGAATGTATGCAACTTTTTACTGTAGTTTGTGCAAGAGGCTGATAAATGTGCCTCTTAAAAAAATGTTTTTATTTAAAAATGTTTTTAATTTTTACTATAATGTTACACTTGTGTTGGTGTAACTATCATATATTCACAATATATCAGTATCTTACGTGTCTATATATCAGGCAGTTGTAGACCACATGGCACATTACCATTGCCATGATATAGAATTCACTTACGTTTAATCTTTAAAACCACTAATAAATTAATAACACTATTAAAATGTAATCTTAATAAATATATATTTTATTTATACTGTACATTATAATGTTGCGATTCCTAAATTCACTTGTGGCATTTAAAATAGTCAAAGATTATTCATAGCATGTTTAAATTTTTTAGACTATAGCCCCCCCCCCAACATATTTCCAGTGCGTTTATAAGAAGTAACATGTTTTTGGATCAGAGTATACTCTGTTTTGCATGATACATTACCCTGTAAATGGTCTCCATTGCTTTTCAACACTTTGCCCTTAATCTGAAGAATGAGGTGTGATTTCAAGCAGTTCAAGACCACATGGCATCATTTAGACACACAATTTAGAGTGTATGTGCCCTGCATGATTTCCTGCATGCTGGAGTTAAGTGATCAGAAGGCAGCCTGTATGAACAGTGGACTCTGCAGTGGAATAAGTAGTTGAGATGTAAAATGTGTTTTTGTGTACTTTTTTATCAGTTCTAGAACAGGAACATACTGATAAGCACAGCTAGCTTTATTAAGAGAAACATTTAATTACTCTTGTCTGAAATATGGGAATATCGGTGCTTATTTATTAGTAGTGAGTCATTGTAGTTTGATTTCACAATACATTTTGTGATCATGGTTACCAGGCATAGTCTATGCAAACATTATATCCAGGATATAAACAAAATGTTCTGTTCACTTCAGCTAGATATTCTATATACAGTACCTGAGCCAGTAAAACATTCTCAGATTGTACAGTGACTAACCTTTGACGTGCTTGAATATGGTACAGTAATTGTGCAGTTTTTTTTTCTCATATTGAGTGCAGGACTGTCATATATGATCACTAGTGGTGCATGTGATATATTGTTTTTAAGGTCATTTACTGCGCACTGTGCAAGGTTCATCATACATTTCTCTAGGAACTTGAAGTAAATAGCTATTAATGGACATACAGAGCCGTTTTACCTCAGTTCAAGAGTAATGGTCAGTGAAGGAATGTCTAATCTTTTGCAGTATGTTTAGGCCAAGCTGAAGCTCACTTTTAGATAATATTGCACTGGCCTTGCATTTTGGATTTTGGTGCTACTTAAAGTGTTTTAATTTCTCTTTCTGTCGGTATCAGTAAGACAGCAGGCAGCAGCTGAGCTCTCATGTCTTCGTCAGTCTTGGCCCATATGGACTCACGCATCAGCGTTCATTAAACTGAAGAGCTGTAATGAAAGATAGGGAGGAATCAAGCATTGAATGATTTAGGCTGACGGTCTGAATCAGATACTCTCTTTACAGGATTAACTTCTTCTTTACATCCAACTTTCCTAATGATCTCTCACATAACACACAGATTCTTTGTGTTTACATGAGTTTATTACTGCCTGATTGGTTTGGTCAAGTACAGCACACAATCATATTACACTATGTTGTAACTAGATGATGCAACAAGTTTCTAGTGACAAGCAATTTGTCTGACCACACTAAGCATGAAATGGCTGTGTGATGAAATACAATCACATTATGAAGATGCATTTTAATGTAAGGGATGTGCAAAACTGACTAGTTGGTGGTTTGTCTGAAAGACTAGTTGACTAATCTCTCTTAAGGGAACGCTGTATAATTTGGCTGTTTTTCCATACCTGTAATAAGAAGCAGTTATAAACTGTCTGTTGTCAACACAAGAAAAGCTTTAAGGGCTCCCTGCGTTTTTCTGTCAGAATAAAAGATTGATAGTTTTATAATTTGAAAATGAAGAAATATTGAAAAAATATTGAACAAATTAACACTAATTTATGTAAAAATTAAGACTACATAAATATTAATATGTAGTATTTATTTTTCTACAGTGAAATATCACAATAGTAATATTCTTCTTCTTCTTATTATTATTATTATTTTAAAGTCATATTATTATAGAGTATAATCTTAATTTTTTGGGCAAAATTGTGCCTCTATACAAAGATTAGATTCCCAAACTGTGCAGCCCTAGCATAACATAAAAAAGATACATGTTCTATTGCTTGTCCTGGTTTGTGAGGACAAAATCTACATGGAAAAGTTTGATTTTATTCTACTGAACTTTTTTTATTGTAACTTTTTTGCTTTACACCCGATTAGCTGGGAATGTCATTAAAAATGTACAGTTATAATTGATTACTGTGCACTCTAAACTGAATAGTGATGTTCAGTCAAATCTATTTATTTAGCTAAGTCTGTTTGACATATCTTTGTGTTAGTTTTGTCTCTTTGTGTAAAAGTGTAACACTTGTAGTAACACCCTTTTCCTTAGCAGTTGAATCATTTATAAGATGGAGGGTAATCTCAGCCTGACCCATTGAGTCTGGTTCAGAGACACACGGGGCTAAAGATCACATGTAACAGTAGTAAATTAGCTTGTTGCTTAATCCCACAGGAGATTTTTGGATAATGGACCCCAAAAGGCAGTTTTTCTGGGTTGAAAAAAATGGACGTGTAAAGTGAATAGAAATGGAGAAGAATGTAAGAGCATAATGGGGGTGGAAGGAAAAAGGAAAGTCCTGTTGTCTGTGAATGCAAATATCAAATGTTTATGTATAATCTAACTCACTTGTCTGTTAATACAGCGTCTGCTACTAAAGCAATTAACACCAGAATGATTTGTGTTGTGACCTTTGTTTAAAACAAATGCCATCTTTCTTTGCCGGCTTCATTAGCATGAGTCAAATGTAGTTCTTTGTACATCTCAGCCCGTGATTTCAGTTGTGCCCTTGACATGTGTTCAGTCAGGCCAAGGCAGCGGGCCAGGGAGGAAGCTGAAAGATTCGAGTGTTGCTTTCGGTGGCGGTGGCTCTTCGTCTTTGATTCAGGAGGTCAGTAATCACCCCACCCCCCATTCCTCATTTCTGCTCTCTTTCTGCTTTGTTCAAATTGCAATCACAGCCCCTTTTACTGGCCCCAGGCCTCCCTGTAACAACCCCTCCACCCAAACAGTAGTGACAGTCTGGAGAACTTACGCCTGTCTTGATGATAGCATTAAAGTCAAATCTTTTTTTTTCCCTAATTGTGTGGAATCTTTGGGGCAGTTCACGCAAATATTTTTTTTTTCTTATTATTTTCCATACAATTAAAAGGTCAGTAGTGTGCTGTGTGGTTCTGAACTATTTTGGCTTTCATTGTGAGAACAAAAAACATTTTCAAGATATCTTAAAAAAGTCATACAAGTTTTGAACAACACAATGGTGAGTAAATGATGACAGCATTTTTATATTTGGGTGAACTACCCCTTTTAATGTCGTCTAAACTGCATACTAGTGTAGTACTGTTAAAATTCACTTCTGTATTGATTAGTTCTTGGCTCGATTCAGAGGTAGATGTAAAACACATGCATGAACACAAACATTTTCTTTAAATGGGAAAACACATAACATAACGTAACCTGATTTATATGAGTGAAGAATTAATTCAGCCGCTAAGGCATCAATGATCCACTTCTAACTCTAAGACAAAGTCATTTCTGTCCTAACTCCAAAGTTTGATACTATCAAGGCCCAAATTAATCCAGTGCTGAATTCATGAATAAGTGCTGCTCATCTGACCAGCCAGTGCCCTATATAGTTCACAACCCACATGCAGCATAGAAGGCCTGCTTTGTTTTTAATGTCCAGCAATGAATTCAAGGGTCAATTAGAGCCTGAATTCCACAGGCATGTGACACAACATTCCCCACCTTCATGAAAGAAACCTCAATTACAACAGACACTTTAATGCAGAAGACAGCTCTGTTTTAAAGCCGTTGATCATTTTACTCATTTAAGAAGGGCAATTTCAGTACTATTGCAATGGATGTCATTTACTTCCAACTGACTTCCACACCTCCATGCTAAAGGTTTTGCAGGTCAGTAAAAGAGACCTCTGCTTGCTGGTGCCACAGCAAACAATTCATAGTTTAAACAGCATCAGACGCCTCTGGATCCCAGGAATTGTTTATTTTACAGATTTTGCCCTGTGCCCGATTCCTTTCCTGCTGCTGCAAAGATGATTTATCAGCTCTGAAGGGAACTATGAAATATTTGAAATGAAAACAAGCTTGTGTCGCATTTTGTTCTGAGGGTTTGTTTTTTCCGTCTGGTTCAGTTGTTAAAGAAGGCTGTAACCAAAAATATTTCCACTCTAAAATAAAAAGTAACACAGCCATTAAAATGTGGTTTGTGAAGAATGTGAAGAAACAGAGTGGCGGGGGATTTTTAAATTCATCTTAAATATCTGTAGTTTAGTTTTGATGTTTTTTTTTTACTTTATTCCTCAAGCAGATATCCTCAGGAAGCAGGAAGGTTTGATTTCCTTCAGTTTGCCCGTCAAAGTGAATGCATTGTTTAACATGCTGTTTAAAAAAGAAAAACATTTGCAAGGACATTTGTTATGTTTTCATAATAAATAAACCAGAAATAAGTTTATGCTGTTTATAAAAGTTGTAAGTTCTGATTTTTCATATTTTGATGAAGTTGAAAAATTACAATAAATTATATTTTTAGGTGTTTTTCAGATGGGAATACACAGGTGTTTAATGGCTATTTAAGTGTAATCTCTCTTTAAAGAATATCATTATCACTGAATGCAAGTTCTCAGTGTTTTATCCAATAAATAAGATTCAAAAATATCTATTTCTGAACAGTGAGATGCATTTGTCACCATATAAATATATGGTATCTTAGAAAACATGTCTGTATTTAAGAAATGTCAATATTTTCTGCTGTATAGCACCAAAGACTAAACCCCCGTTCACACCAAGAATGATAACTATAAAGATAATGATATTAGCATCCGTACCAGCAAACAATATCGTCTGTCTATTCTAAGCGCACGCTCGTCTGCCGCTTTAAAATCTCGAGCTCGTAATAGCAGGTTGGATTCTGATTGGCTGTCAATATTTGTATAAATCATCAGCTGGAATTTTTTTTTTGAAAATGATTCCAATGAAATCGTTTCTCTGTGCCTTTATCATTACAGTTGTGCTGTGGACTCTGCTATTCTTTAATATTGAGAACGATTTTTAGAACTATATATTTATTGTTATCTTTATAGTTATCGTCCTTAATGTGAACAGGCCTTAAGTTACTTCAGCAGGAAATCAAGAAACATAAATGGATTCTAAGGAAATAATGATTTTTGCTGCTTTTTATGTGAATTATGGTAACAACAGACTGTGCTGAACTAATCAAATGCCAAATGTCAGCAGAGCAAAAAGAAAATGGACTCTGACCTTCATTGCACAGTAAAGTAAAGAGCAGAGGCTGCTTTTGTCCACACCATTTGTGGACGATTTCAGTATTGTGTAAGAGTTGTAAGTAAGAGTATACCGGGATCCTCTGATAGCATCTATTGAATGTTTGTACGCCTGTGTTTACCAATCACGCTTCTTTTTGTGTTTCGCTCTGAACTCAGTTCCATTCATTTGTGTTAAATAATAGCACTTCCACAGAGGAAGGGACAGCTTGAAATGGATTTTTTCCATGGATATGGTTTTGATATTTTTCTATATTGTTCTTTGAACAAAAAACTTTCAGTTTCTGCATAAAAATGTGTATTTAATTTTACACATTAATTGATTAATTTAAAAAAGAATATGGATGTATTTTTTTACTATTTTAGTTCCCTCAAATTTCTTCAGTGTTTGTTAGTTTGCACCTTTTGTCTCCATCTTCCTCTATTTGTTTCACAGGTGAGAATTATTTTCCTAAAATAGATTTATCTATAGGTGAACACAATTGGATTAATAGAGCTAAAAGTCATATTCGTGCAATACCCTAGATCCCTTCTGGTCCCTTCCTCCTCCAAAGGGGTACAGGGAAGCAATCACTAAATTCTGATTGAAGTCCTCACTAAATCAATACAAATCAGATATATCACGTAATGCCATAGATCCGCAGCTGACCTAGTGCCTTGTACATCCTCACTCTGGTTTGCCCTGCCTATCTTTAACCAAATAACACATTAAACTGGGTGACAGAGCAATAACTCATCACTTAAAATAGTATGTCAACAGTTTGTTTATCCAGTGAACAAAAAGCAGTAAAAGTTGTCCTGCTGAAATCATAGATAATGTAAGATGATTTTTCCGTATACAAATGAAAGTGCAGCCATGCATAATTTTTGTGTATTGATGAAGTTGTTGGGGTGCAAAATATGTCCAATCATGATTGACCGCACTGTTAAAAAGCAGCCAATGTTATCAACAGAGGACATTATCCACTTCTCCTAGGATGAGGCCTAATGAAGTTAAATAGAATTTTGACAAGATAATGGATTTGTTTTCCTTCCTTGATTCCATTCTTTCCCCCTCAGCGCTCATGATAAACTGTAGTAAAGAAGTCCGAAGGAAACGGATTATTCAAGGCTGCTCGCAAGGGGGACGAAAGATCAATAACGAACCTTTTTGAGAAAAAAATATAACATCCAGTGAAGTCCTCTACAGTTTGGGTTCGAGTTAGTGCTTAGGTGCAGGAATTAAATTCTTAGTATCAGAGAAACCGTAAGGCTTGGCACTGGATCTGGCCCCTCCTCAGTGGGTGATCGCTGACCAATAAAAATGTACAACACATAGCTGAGAGGAAGTAGCTTGTACAGCGACCTAGCTACACAATTACATGGTGAAGTACACTACCATTCAGTTTGGGGTTGGTTGGTAAGATTTTTTAATGCTTTTGAAAAGAAGTCTCTTATGCTCACTAAGGATGCATTTATTTGATCAAATATGCAGTAAAACCAGTAATATTGAGAACTATTATTACAATTTAAAATAACCTTTCTGTTTTAATAAACTTTAAAATGTAATTTATTCCTGATTTTGCGAGACCTGTGATGCAAAGCTGAATTTTCATCAGTCATTACTTCAGTCTTCAGTGTCACATGATCTCTCAGAAATCATTCTAACATGCTGATTTGGTGCTCAAGAAAGACTTTGTGGGGGAAGTCGTGGCCAAATGGTTAGAGAGTTTGACTCCTAACCCTAAGGTTGTGGGTTTGAGTCTCGAGCCAGCAATACCACGTCTTAGGTGCCCTTGAGCAAGGCACTGAACCCCCAACTGCTCCCCGGGCGCCGCAGCATAAATGACTGCTCCGGGTGTGTGTTCACAGTGTGTGTGTATGTGTTCACTGCTGTGTGTGTGTGTGCATGGGTTGAATGCAGAGCATGTATTCTGAGTATGGGTCACCATACTTGGCTGTATGTCACGTCACTCACATTTCTGATTATTTTTTCATATTATTTTTGAAAACTGCTTAAAGGGATAGTTCACCCAAAATTCTGTCATTACTCACCCTCATGTTGTTCCAAACCTGTAAAACCTCCTTTCATCAACACAAATTAAGATATTTTTGATGCATCCCGAGAGCTCTCTGACCCTCCCATAGACAGCAAGGGTACTATGACAATCAAGGTCCAGAAGTGTAGCAAGGAGATCGATAAATTAATCCAGGTGACATCAGGGGTTCAACCGTAATTTTACAAAGCTACGAGAATACTTTTTGTGTGAAAAAAAAAAGACTTTATTCAACAATTTGTCTCCTCCGCGTCTCCCTAGCACCATTTTGGAGAGTATCCACTGAACGTAAATTGCGTATGCTGTTTTGTGTCAACTGTGCCAAGCGGATACTTTGTTTCTTTTTAAATCAAAGCATAAACAACATAAACAAAATATCTGCTTGGCACAGCTGACAAAAAGTATTCTCGTATCGATCTCCTTGCTACATTTCTGCACCTTGACCGTGGTAGTACCCTTGCTGTTTATGGGAGGGTCAGAGAGCTCTCAGGATGCATCAAAAATATCTTAATTTGTGTTCCAAAGATGAACTGAGGTTTTACCGGTTTGGAACAACATGAGGGTGAGTAATTAATGTCAGAAGTTTCATTTTTGGGTGATCTATCCCTTTAATATTTTTGTGGAAACCATGAACAGTAACACACTCCCAAATCAAGAAAATAATAAGTTACTGTCACTTTAAGATGGCTCCCAGAGAAACATGATCCTCTTCTATCAGCATTTGCCTCTGTGAAATCTAACATGGGGTTGCTGACTCTACGTTTCTGTTTAGCATAAGCAGAATCTGATGACCTTTGACCTATTTGTAGACCTCACCCCCTCTCATAGCCATAAAACTAGGCTTGCTGAGCATAGATTCCTCACTTGGTCATTGATCATTAAGGAGATGAAAGGGTTAGTGAAACGATCAGTCATGGCACACACTATACTGTGAAGCAATCAGTAGAAAAATCTTCTCGTTCTTAAAAACTATACGATAGTGTGGCATTTGACAATGAATATATATTAAGGATATAATATTGAATATTGCAACATGCATTTCTTAGGAAGGTGTAATGTCTGTCGTTGGCGTGTTGTGTGTGTGGATGTGTGTATATATAGTGCTCACCTTTCACCTCTCATCACTCACTGCTCTACTGTGTCTCCATGTAGCTTCAGTGTGTGTTTCTGACTAGCTCATGTTTGTTCCACTTCTTTGTCGAATGCAGGAGAAATGTGCTGTATTCCTCAGAGCTGACCACGACTCATATTCCCCTCTCTTCAATAATTCAGAGCTAGTGTCGTAAAGCTGTTACTTAAAGGCCTCTTCCGTCAGTGTCATTTTGTTGGCTTATATGTTGTGTTCCTGCTGTGTATCATCTGCTTAGACAAATGTTTTATGATCAACAGTAAATTTGACAGGCCAATGCTGTTCAGCAGATCATTTCCAGATGGTATTTACAAGGAGAAGTGAGCTTGACAAGGATTTTAAAGATATATTTGTTAACACGTAATTGCATTGCTTACATTTCAGCTACTATTTAGTCCTAAAACTACTACTGTATATGCTAATGTAAGAAATTAATACTTTTATTCTGCAAGGATGCATTAAATTGTTCCAAAGTGACAGTAAAGAATTTTGTTACAAAAGATTTCTAAGACTTTTTGAGCAACACAGTAGGGGTGGGAAAAAAAATTGATGCATCGCGATTCTCTCTTCAATGAGAATTTCAGAATGGATTCTGAGCTTAGTTTTTAACCAGATGCACGATGACGCTGAGTTTGCTTTAGAAACAGCCGTACCCTGCTTGCTTCCAATTCCTTACACACTTACACCACTCGAACCTTTGGTGAAATGATCTTTCATAAAGTTCAGAAAGGTTGAAGAGAATTACAAGGACATTCGCGGGCTTCATTGTACAGGATAAACTTCACTAACAGAAGGCTGCTTTCAATTTTAAATGCTGACGCGCACTTTGTTTGTGAAGACTGCTCGCGCATGCGGGTGTGCGCGACTCAGTGTAAGTGGTTTAATGCATCTCAAATTTTTTTTTTTATGATACAAAAATCATGTAAACACAGCCAGTTATTAGGGTTGCCCACCATTCATCAAAATACAGATTCGTCCGTCCCGTATTTAGAGTAAAATGATTTGGCCCGTATTTTACAAAGGCCAACACATATTTGAATAAACAAATATATTTGTACTTTGTACTTATATAATACAAAAGTATTTTACACTGTTTATAATAATAATAGCAATTATAATGAAATAAATTTAATTAGAATTAGGCTATTAGAGAAGCTCATTTGCGCGTGATTTTGGCGTCTTTGTTTCCATAGCAACGGAGTCTCCAGATTCCAGAGCGTGCGCCATTAAAGCCCTTTCACACAAGAGCAGCGCAACGGAGTCTCCAGATTCCAGAGCGTGCATCTAGGAGCTGCCCTCTGAACACAAGACTGTCCAGATGTAGCACTGAATGGAAAGTTATCAATGTGTCTGTCCAGTAACTAATGATGAATGCACAGTTTGCAGAGAGGCATTTCAGTTGTTCACGGTGGACTCTCTGACTTAAAGGGACAGTTCACCCAAGAATGACAATTTTGTCATTGTTTACACACCCACAAGTTGTTCTAAACCTGTAATAATTCCTTTCTTCTGTTGAACATAAAATAAGATACTTTAAATAATGTGGGTAACCAAACAGTTTCTGGTCCCCAATGGTCCCCTTCTGTGATCAACAGAAGAAAGAACTTTATGCAGGTTTAGAACAACCTGGGTAAATTAGGACTAATTTTATTTTTGTGGGAGCCATACCATTAAAGTCACAGACACATCCATGCTTCTAAAGGTATAGGCCTATTGTTTTATTAACATTTGGATAGTGTGTTAATATTATATTACATACATTATCAGAGCTTGGTAGACATAATTATTATGTTTTTTAGACATGATTAGACAGATTAATTAATATATTATAATTAATGTTATTAAGTTATGTTTTGAAGTTATATTAGTTAAAAACTCTTTTAATTATTTGTAATTATTTTTAAAAGTACTTAATTACTTAGGTAAGGATATGTAAATTAGGGCTGTTACGATATTAGATTTTTCATATCACGGTTATTGTGGCCATACGATTTCACGATATCGATATATCATGATATAGAAACCTTGGGTGGGGGGGTATCAGTCAAATTTTTTTTTACTTTGTTTATCAGTATTCTTTTGTGCCCTGTGTTTATCAGTATTCTTATTTTTTTACTTTGTTACAAGACTCTGGCTTTCTCAGTCTTCTTTGAAGCTCCTATGAAATAACAAAGAGAGAAAATACTGTCAAGTTCAACATTATGATGAATAAATATTAATGGTAACACTTTACAAATGAGATGTCATTTGTTAACATTAATGTATTAATTAACTAACATGAATGAACAATGAACAATACATTTATTACACAATTTATTGATCTTTGTTAATGTTAATAAAAAAATAGTCGTTCATTGTTCATGTTAGTTCACAGTGCATTAATGTTTACAAACACAACTTGTGATTTTAATAATGCATTAGTAAATGCTGAAATTAACATGAACTAATATTAATAAATGCTGTGGAAATATTGTTCATTATTATTTATGTTATTTATATATGTTAACTAATGTTATTAACTAATGTTAACTAATGAATCTTATTGAAGAATGACCGCAGATCCACGGCACTGTGACCAACTTAACATTTTACAGAGTTTAATGTAGCAATGTGGTCCAGTAAGAGACCACAAAAAGAACAGTTTTAATCGTGTAACTGTTAATAGATTTGAACAAAGAAATAAAGTGTTACTATGCACAAGCCGTATTGATTGCAAAAACAAAAATAAGACGAGTAAAGAAAATGCGGTACTTATTAAAATAATCACCCTTTACTTAAATATATGAACACAGAAAACCGCATCCATCACAGAAAAAAGCTTACTGGGAGTAGCTGTGAGCACTGCGTCTTCTTCTTGTGTTACAGGTGTCAGCGTTACGGCACAATACTGTCACCTGGGAGCTCAACCAGGTACTGGCCATGGAGTATTTACATGTGGTGTTATCATAAGAGAACTGTTCATTTTAAATATTACAATATATATTCACACACTAAATTAACACGATATCAATAATTGTTGCTTTGAATATCACGGTTATCGTCAATACCGGTATATTGCGACACCCCTAATGTAAATGTAAGGATTTTAAAATTCTCAAGTCAGTAAAATAATTAATTAATGGGGGAGGTTGATCAAGAATCATTCTGGAATCGGATCATGACTCCCAGAATCGAAATCAGATCGTGAGTTGACTAAAGATTTCCACCCCTACAACACAGTTGTTTTCAAGATTGATAAAATTGATAAAAGAAAATGTTTGGGCACCAAATCAGCATATTAGAATAATTTCTGAAGGATCATGGGACACTGAAAACTGGAATAATGATGCTGAAAATTAGGCTTTGCCATCACAGGAATAAATTACATTTTACATTTTTATATATATATATATATAATTATAGTTTTAGTTTTATTATTATATTATTGTAGTTTTAGTGTTAGTGAGAGTATGATCATAATGACGCTGAAGTTTTGATTTTTAATTTTAATGCAGTCAAAGAACGTTTTTCACAATGAATTGAACTTATATTACAAAAGCAATGGTGGTGTAGAACAGACCAGCTATGATGGGTTTTAGCAATGTTTTGAAATGAGTTACGGTTAATTACACTTCTCCTTTTTCCCCAAATAAGCATGAATAAGATATGCTAAAAAAGTTGTGATAATATTGGTTTTAACACTTAATATTTCAGTTTAGCCCGTGGCATCATGCTTCCACTTATATCAGCATATTTACAATAAGAGAAATGGGGTGTTTAGACCTATTAGTTGAACAATATGTATTATGTAACAGTTATATATATATATATATATATATATATATATATATATATATATATATATATATATATATCTGGGAAGAAATAAAGAAAAAAAACACATTTCATATTTTATTGTATATTTGGCTTCTACATTATTCATAACTGGTTATGTTACAGTATATGTCATTACTAATATATTATGTCATAACTTCTACTAATGCATTTAGCAGACACTTGAATTAAAAGCAACCTTTCTTGTGATTTTGTTTTTGATGTGATTTAAAACTTGTTAATGTAGCGCTGTAAAAATAAAAACCCAATTATGTTTTTGATGTCTATACATCAACTGAATTATCTTGGGTATGAGACTGAATTGCATTATTTATAGTTATTAGTGGTGGTTCAATGGATCACAAATCTCACAGTTCAGATCATATTACGGTTTTTGAGCCACAGATCGGATTTTTCAGATCAGCAAGGAAAAAAAAATCTATGTAACTTTGCTCTCCTTAAGTACGATACCACAGCAAAAACTCTTAGCCTAAGAAATTTCAAACATTATTAAAGAGACAAGTGAACAGCCAGTAAAAATAAGAACAAATAGGCTACATAAGTTACGAGCACAGATAAATACAACAGAACAATGTTACAAATAAGGTTGGTAGTATTCATATACAAATGAAATGTAATAATTAAGTGTAAAATTAAACTGCATATTGTTCACTGTATAAATTAAAAAAATAGTTTAATCTTTGTCAAAAACGTGTGTGGTGGTTTGATGAGCAGATTTAAGACCTGATGCACGGATCCAATATAGCCTAATGATACACATCCGATTTCTTTCTCAGCTGTTCTCGTTCACTTAAGGCACAACAGACTGCATATGCCACAATGATTTTGTCAGTTTTATGTGTATATGCGTCTGTTCAAAGGCAAAGAGCGAATGAGACAGGAAAGATAATTCAGTTCAGTGTTCGCGCACAGTCAAACTGCACCTCTTTGCGTGTGTGAGCTTCATGTTTGTGCGGCTGTGATAGAAAACTTGCTTGTGTAAACAGGTACAATTGATAAACTTTACTCTATTATGGTTAAATTTCACAATTAATCCGTGGATCAGATGCGTGCCGAACCATGGGGCTTGGTCCGTACGAATCATGGATCAACTACGATCCGTTTAACCAATAATTATTAGTTTTTCTTATTTTTCTTCTTTCTTTCTTTTTGCATAAGAGTTTTGTTGTTATGTTTAGGAGGTAATACTTGAGTTGTGTTTGAAGGTATAATTTGTGGTGATATCTTCACCATCTGCTTTTGCAATGCTAGTTTGACCCCCTTCTTTGGCAGGAAATGGCATCCCCCACTGATGATGTGGCACTTTGAGTCATAAATTTAATAGCCTGACCCCCCTCATTTCCCCACCCCTGCTCCTCCATCCCTTCATAGTCCACTTCCTCTCTCTCTTTCTCTCCAGGGCTGACCGTATTTCTTTAATCATTTATCCATATTACTTGTATGGCAAGAATTTGTTACAAAAGAGCCCAGTGGATGTGTTGGTTTAAGCCCCGCCCCCTCAGCCATACGCTGTGATGTGACAGTGCAATACACCCTTTGTGATCGTGACAGGTGAAGGGAATTGATGAGATGAAGCCAGTGATTTCCTGCCATCTAAAGACTGGCTACATATGTCCGTTGATTTATGGTGTGCTTTGTGATCATCTGTTATATAAATTAGGTTATTATAATGAAGTTAAACTATTGCAAAAGCAGGTTAAGTACAAATTTGGAAACTAGATAGCAATTAGATGGGTTGCATGCCTTTCTAATAGAGCTTATAGAATGATGCAATACACCCTCACCCTCATGATGTTCCAAACCTGTATTGAAAACAAAAGAAAGTATTTTGGAAAAACATCTCAGTGTTTTTGATCCATACAGTGAAAGGCAATGGGGTCCATAGTTGTTTAGACTCCAGCATTCTTCAAAATATCTTCTTTTGTGTTCCATAGAAGAAAAAAGTCATACAAGGTTTGGAACAACATTGGGATGAGTAAATGTTGACAGATTTTTCATATTTGGGCGCACACAAAGAATCAGAATCACTTTTATATGTCATGTTTAATGCAGATCTCATGTCAGCACAGTATGTACTCAAGAAAATGCTCGGGAAATTTGCCTTGATACACAGCCCAGCATGTATGCTTTAAATTAAATTTACTGGTTAACAAATTAGACTTGCAATATAGGAGTCGTCATTTCTGTCTAGACGTGTAGA
This sequence comes from Cyprinus carpio, assembly GCF_018340385.1. Taxonomy (NCBI): domain Eukaryota; kingdom Metazoa; phylum Chordata; class Actinopteri; order Cypriniformes; family Cyprinidae; genus Cyprinus; species Cyprinus carpio. The sequence goes on from NC_056576.1 coordinate 24,168,330, forward strand.
CAGTCATGTGCCTCTTCATCTTTTACTCTACTAGCACAGTGTTAATGTCAGCATTATTTTTTGAATTGCAGAGTTTACAATGAACACACACACACTGCCAGTCACACATTTCCCCCTTTATAAAGTCTGCTAACCAAACAAGACATGACCGAGGGATATACACTGTAGCCTACATGACAAATGTGTCTATCAGAGCTGACAATACAAACAATAAGCCTTGGGTGAACAGAAATGAAACTCCAAATCCTTTAAACCAAACAAACAGGTTATTAGAAGGTAGATAGCTTGTAGTGTAGGACAGGCTTAGTTTTGCTACATCTGTGTGTAGTATCTACATGTAATGCTGATACTGCTAATGTCAGTAATGTCCAGAAAGTAAAAGGTGGGTCATGGTTTCTGTTGGATTGGTTGTTTGGTATTTGGCTAATGTAATGTAGTCTGCTGTAGCATTTGGTCAATAAAGACGCCTCTGTGTGGTAAGGTATCCATCTTGAGCCTGGCTGTCAAAGACCATAAAAGGTTAGCTCACACAGGAACTGCACTGTTGATATGACAGAGCCCCTTGCCTTCAGTGCACACAAGCTGTGGGAAACACCAGCCCCTCCTGACAAACTCATACATACACAAAACACACACACTTTCTCCCTGTACTACACACGCACACACAGACACACCAAATCTTGAAACGCAGAGCAGTCAACATGAGCTCATCCATCACGGATCTATTCAGAGCTCCAGCTCCCTCTTTGTTCGCTAGTGTTGGCTGCAACCCAGCTTTACTGAAAGTGATATGAACTTACTGCTGGTGGTCTTGGGCAGTAAATTCTACTGATGCAGGGATCCTACTGCTCACTGGTACTTGTAAACGGCCACCAATATCACTGTCCAAGTACTGGCTATTGACATAATTCAGTTTCCCAGTATTAGAGGGCAAATGAATAAAGATGACACTGTAACCGAAATCTACAGAACTAGTCCTGCCCCTCCTTTGGCTCAGAGCATGTGTCACGCAGCCTCCCCTGCATGGCTTTATCTAGACAGACATCTTAGATTAGTGAGTAGACTGCAGTATAGTGAAGATGATTCACTGTTCTTGTCGTTTCCAGTGCAGTTTTATTATGGCTGAGAACTTGAGCAAGGAAATTGAAATGGTTCAAAGTGACTATAAAAATGTTTACACTGTTACCAAAAAATTATGTTTCAAATAAATGTTGTTCTTTTAAATGTCCTATTCATCAAACAATCCTGAAAAAAATAGCATCACTGTTTCCACAAAAATATTAAGAAGCGCAGCTGTACATTGTTGATAATAAGTAATGTTTCTTGAGCAGCAAATCAGCATATCTGAATGATTTCTGAAAGATCATGGGACACTGAAGACTGGAGTAATGATGCTGAAAATTCAGATTTGCCTTCACAGGGCTTGCAAAATCACTAGCCCGATGTCCCAGGACTATTGTGTCTTCTAGTCGGGCTACCTAAATGTATCACCGTCCTGCCCTTCAGTAGGGCCCTATGAAATCCATTTTATTTTTCCCAAATTCCGTTTAATTTTTTTCCAAATTAATATTTTTCCATTTAAATTTTTCTGGATTCCATTTTTTTCCATTTTAATTTTTCTGTACTACTTTTAAATGGTTTAATCACATTTTATTAATCAAAAAGCATGTCTATTTAATTAAAATCATGAGACAATTTCACATCAATTTATTAAAAGTTTAACAAAAATTACGTTTAGGGCCCTATGAAATGTTTTGTTTTTTCGCACCATATGTTTTATTCTTATCAAATTCTGTGTTTTAGCATGTCTTATTATTTGAATGCATACATACAGGTGCATCTCAATAAATTAGAATGTCATGGAAAAGTTAGTAATTCAACTCAAATTGTGGAACTCGTGTATTAAATAAATTCAATGCACACAGACTAAAGTAGTTTAATTCTTTGGTTCTTTTAATTGTGATGATTTTGGCTCACATTTAACAAAAACCCACCAATTCACCATCTCAACAAATTAGAATATTCTAATTTATTGAGATGCACCTGTAATTTGTTCAAACTTATTCTTAAAATAGCCTTATGAAATGTTTTTCCCCCTTAGAAATTCTGTGTTGTGGATTTACATTTTTCTGGTTATTAAATGAAGGCATATAACATTAATTTCATTTATCTTTTAATTATTGAAAATTAAGCAAACCTTATTTATGGGCAAACAAAGGGGATTTACAATTACATTTAAAACATGGATGAAATGTTGTGGGATTATAGCATCTCAATAGTAGTATTGACGCTGTTGGATTTAGGTATTAAGAAATATATGCTTGAACTTTTCAGTTTCTAAGCTATTTTATTGAGAAATCACAGAACAGTATTGACAGTACATTTCCACGCTGAATGATTCTGTGCTCACGTGATCTGCGCGTGAAATACGAGCTACTGTCTGTAGCCTATATGTGTGCGTTACAGTGCAGCAGCGCATTAGATTAGAACAGTGATTAACTTACCTGTACAATAAGCTGTTTAGCATCCAGTAATATAATCACACATGTCTTGTGGAGCTTTCGGAGTATACTTTATTTGTCATTTGAACTGTTTGGAAACGGAACGTAAATGTGGAAGTCCTTCAAAGATTTCTTATCCTGTTGCGCCCTCTAAAGGACCAGCGACTAGTTGACGTCAAGCTTAAAGCATTATGGCAGAGCATTGAAGTTGACTAGTCGACTAGTCAGTGCAACCCCTAGTGTGTATATGATATGACGCTAGTTTTACGCAAATTAAACTGTAAAATGCTCGTGAAGTGACTCTGAGACAGTTTTGGAGATGTAGTTCATTTAGTGAGACGACAGACGCTGAAATCACCGCATCTGTGCCATTCACACACACAGAGACACACAGAACATGCAGGATTCATAATTAAATAGTATAATAAACTGTATAATCACACACAGAGACACACAGAACACCACGTATCCTTAAAAAGTCTTCAATTTAGTTTCATCAAAGGCAGAGCATTGAAGTTGACTAGTCGACTAGTCAGTGCAACCCCTAGTGTGTATATGATATGACGCTAGTATAATTATAATTTCAAGAGGTCTTACATTTAAGGATGGAAGGACAAGATTCGCGATATGGCTTAATGTGATGATTAAGGCTATGATGTCATTTCATAAATATGTCTGCTGCACATTTCGAAGTCAAAACGGGGCGCTGGTGTTTTTATATGAATATGTATCTAAAGGGAATGACTGACCAAATGTTACCTTGACAACACTATGCTTGCGTGCAGCATTCAGCACTCCATCAGTTGCTTAATTTAATTGTATATTATTATTTTTAATTTTTTTTTAATTATTTTTTATTTTTGTTTTTTTTTTTTTTTAAAATTTTTTTTAATAACTAAACTTGCTTACACTACCGTCTTAATTTTTCAATCACTGACGAAAAATATTTTGTATTACATTAAAATAGACAAATTCAATTAGCTTGTTCTACTTACGTTTGTATGTGAAGTCTACTAACTTGCAAGATCTACTAACTGAAGATCACATGATCACAAACGGAAATCACTTCTGTGAAGTGACCATCGCATGTTCCCTTCGCTAACGGACTTCTGGAAGGTCCCTTTGTGAAGGGATTCAGTTGCTCACTTTCATTTGGAACATCCCTATAAATGGCGTTCCCTTCCCGAAGTGCCCTTCGAGGGCACAAAAAAGCCATTTGGAATTCGCCCACAGTTCCTCAAACAGTATAGAAATGTATTTTCTTTTGAGAGGGAGGCACCATGAAGGGCCGTCTTGATCTTTTGAACATTTATCCATGAGTCTGGATTTCTTGGTTTTACTGTTTGCTCATGTTGCTCTGCATTATTTATTTGTACAGAGGGAACAGTTTCCAAGTGCCTTACATCGGTTACCTATGATTTATTCACACAGCTTTATATTGGTTTAGAGGCGGATATGTGCATTTCCATCTGCTGGGTCTGACTTATACTACTGTTTTGATTAACTGTTCATGGACCCAGGAGTACTAGAGCCATATGCCGCTCAGGAGAAGAAAATCTAATGACTAATCCACTCTGAGTGCTGAACTGAGAAATCAGTTCCTGCTAATAACCTACAGATCTCAGAGATATTGTTTCAATAATGGATTTTAAAGACCACAATTCCTTGTAAAGAATTGTATTTTACAGCGTTAAAATATGAAGTATTCGGTAGCATTAGAACAAATGAGGTTTTTACATCTCACTGTGTGTCCCAAAGCGAGACACTATTTCCTCAGCAACGCCTCAGAGATCTTCACTGATGTTCTTGCAATGCACCATCATGCTCTATGTTCACTACACACCTCTATACAGTGGGGCCCAAAAGAATGCATTGAAATCTGGGATTAAATAATTTGATCTAATTTAAACCTGGATCATACAGAAAGTTAAAGAATTTTGAAGGATTTTTTTTATACTTTTGGACCTGCTGTAGTTGATAGAGCCCCAGTGATCTTTAAATTCTGCAGTACAATAATTTTTTTCTTTGTGGGGGTTGTCTTAGCAAATATTTGCATGTGGTTTCATTCAGTTTTTTTTATTAACAGTCCTAGTTTTACAATAAACAGTCAAATTTTGTATGGGTTCAACAGTAGGGAAATGTGACATAATAATGTCAACCAGTGGACATTTACAGTTTTATGCAAAAGTTTAGACACCCCTCTGAGGCTGCATAATGATTAGATTTCTTTATATGTAAAGATTGTAGTGATATACCATTCAGTTTCTTGAGAAAACTGCATAATGTGATGTTTTCCAGCACTGAGCTGTTTGAAATAAAGTAGAATGTGAAAAATAGGCCATGCAAAAGTTTAGGCACCCTTTCAATTGTGTTGATTTTAATACCTGTGCCTTTGCTGATTTAATTTCAGCACAATATTGATTTGATTGCTCAGTGAACCTTAACACTGCAAAATCAGGTGCAGCCCATCATGGAAAATGATATTTAAGGGAGCTAATTGCTAGTTGTGCTTCTCCTTAATTCTCTACTGAAAAGTAGCAACATGCAAACCTCAAAAGAACTCGCTAATGACCTAAAAAGTAGGATAATTTGTCAATATGAATTAGGAAGGTTGCAAGGATTCCACTGTTCAGTGGCTAAAAGAAGTGTCTACAGGCTATTACTTCAACAAAAGGTGGCTCTACTAAATATTGATGTCATTATTCCACTGGGGTGCCCAAATACTTGCACCTGCCCGATTTGTTATGATTCACATTGCATTGTTTCTGCTTATTCAATAAATGTTACTTCAGAATTGAAATGTTACTGTATCCACAAGGTATAAATTATATCCAAATCAAGTTGCTGCTTCAAAAGCCTAGCAGATTATACATTCAAATTATGATAATTATCTGGGGTGCCCAAACTTTTTCATAAAAGTGTACATATGTGCTCTTGTTGTACATCTTCATATCGATCTGGCTTTAAGTAGTGTCCAACAGAGTGGTGAGATAACTATAATTCCGTGCCACTTGTTTTTTCAGGCTGTTATCTCAGTCAGTCATCTTCAATAGTGTCGTGTTTGCTCAGCTTCTCCAAAAGCAGCTGCAGCTGCCGCTGTATGAAGAAGCCATCCGTCATAATGGGAGAAATAAAGCAGGCTCGTGTGCCGAGAGTCTCTGTCATCCCCCCTCCCGCGCTTCAATCCCCCTCTTTTTCCAAGGTCTGCGTCACACAACACTTTCTCTGACCTCTTCCCATACTGTTTGTTCACACGCGTGGCCTGCTGACTTTTCTGGCAGCGTTTACTTGGCCTGGCTCCAGCTGGCTGACGGTGCTGCAGCAGCACGCAGACAATCTCTTACAGATGTCTGGAGACTTGAAGTAAGGTTCATGCTTAAGAAACAAGGAAAGCAAGAATCGAGGAAGCAAACAAAGCAATGTGAGCAAATTGCACTGCTTCGTTGAAGTAGCCAAATCCACCAAGTTGGATATATATCATATAGAACTTTATCCGCATACATACACTATACTCATGTAGGTTAATACTGTATATACTATATAGCATATCACCTGCTTGATTGCTTGTATCATAACAAAGTGATTACTATACACTATGTTATATAACTATAACTATAATCTGCTAAATGTGACTGGAAGGTGTAAAGATATTAATATATAAACAATAACATCATGATTTTCTATAAAGCTGCTTTGAAATGTGTATTGTAAAAAGCACTATATAAATAAACTTGACATGACTTGAAATTTGACTTTTAGTGTAAACCGCTGAAAAGTCAGAGTAGGGGACAAGTTTGCAGATTTGTTTTGTTTTATGCAGAACACTAGTTTGTTTAGACAGATTATGCTGCAAAGTTAGACTACCATTCAGAAGTTTGACGTCAGTTTTTTATTATTATTATTAATTTTTAAAATATATTAAAACAGAATTTTTTTATTTTTTTTTTTAAATATTTCACAATATTATTTTTTTTTTCTATTTTGATCAAATAAATGTTTAAAAGTCTTCCCTTCTACCTGTTAACTGTTTTGACCAGATTAATAAATCGCTGAGTTCAGTTTGAGTTGTGATAGTGAGTCATATAGGTAGCAACATGAGGGTGAGTAAATTATGAAATAAATAAAAAATAATAAAGATTATGCAAACTGTTCCTTAATTGAACATCGTAGTGTGCCTGTCTATCTGGTCCTCTCATTCACTTTCTTTTCTTCTCACCTTTTTTCTTTTTCTGCCTGCTCTTGCCACCTCCTTTTATCTTTTTTTTTGTCTTTATTTCTTTATTTCTTTCTTCTGCCTTCTCTGTACCCACGTAGCTGCTTAGCATGAGAGGGAAGGGTCTGCCTGACAGATTGAAGGGCCGGACAGGGTCAAAGGGGTTAAATTGAACAAATCTGCCCATTGACGTCCTGTCTCCTCCACCCTCCACTAATATCATTATTCCCGGGTGTCAGTGGGCGAGTGGACATGTCGCTAAGGCTGACAGCACAGAGGCGAGAGCAGCCACTTACCACATTAGACCTCCCACCATGGCAGGCTCCTTTTGTTGAAGGACCTGTCAGCAGAGGCAGAAAAAGAAAAACATTGAGTCCTCAGTGTTCATCTGAGTAAATACATGCAGAGACACACAGGGGAGGAGGGTTATGGATTGCTGCTTTTTGTCTTTGCTAGAAGCAAGTGAAGAGAGGCACTTTGAAGGCGTGGCTCGGGAATGAATGTCATCATTTCAAAGTTCAGTTTTTCATGAAATGCCATGAAATGCTTGGACTTTCCCTTTTTTACTGTTTTGGTCTAGTATAGTATTCAGTGTAGTCGAAGCATGCAAACAAATCAAAGGTTATGTATCTGAATAGATGCTAACAAAGCAGCTTTGTAACTGTGAGAAAAAAAGCATAAAAACAAAAGTGCAACTTATCACTGATACAAATCGATACAAATTACATTTTAGGGAAAATTTTTCAGAAATTAAATTTCATATACTTCATAACATGAGTATTTGCTCATCAACATTCATAAATTATAAGTATATAAGTATAATCATAAGTTATATTAGTCTGCTAATTATTTATTAAATTGTTGGAATTTGACTGATAAACTTGAGTTTGTAAGCCAGAACTGACAAGTCAAGTTTTTTGGGGGGGCAGTTGCTTTTGGTGTTTTGTGATTTGTTTGCATGCTTATCAGTTTACATTCCTGCTTCATAGATTTGTTTGTCTGCTTTTGGATTTGGGTGAGTTTTCTGATATGTTTGCATGCTTTTAACATCTCAGGCACTATACTAGTATAAACCAGATTGCTAGTACAGGATTGGGAGGTGGAAAAGTCCTGTACATTTTCTTAATTACGACGATTTACACACAAACAGCGCAGGTCTTAAAGTCACCCCTGAGGCCCTTAAATGGGAGGCTGTGGCTTTATAATCTAATTCTACACAGGGCTAACACAGGACTTGCTCCATGTTCAGTTTTTTGCAACCTATTGAATCAATTAAAATCTTTCCATCTTTCATTTTATTACAGCAAATAATTCACTCTTATCGTATTTTGTTTTCTAGCAAACAGCAATTTGTAAATTGTGCTCTATCTTTGTACTTCTGAAGAAGTGGTCTGCACAGTTTGGTTGGCGGTAACAGAAGTTGAGGGCTGATGACACCATCTAACCCACAGGGCAGCACAGAAGAAAAGTTGACTTCTTTAGCCTTTACATGCCAGAAGTTTCAGTGTCAGGCCCTCAATGGGATGCAGTTAAATGACCGTTCAATTTGTTGTTCTACCCTCACCGTACTCCAGCCTGCATTGCTCTGCCAACTCTTGTGTTACAAATGAGCCGGTAACTCACCTTTTGCCATGGTGGAGCATCAAAGACCAAGACCTAATTATCTGCTCTCCATCTCCAGGGCTTTGAATTCTCTTTTGGGTGAGGGGAGGCCTCCCATTCCATTCCTGTCTTTTATTGTGTTCTAATAAGGAGCAGTGAGAGCGTGTTCAAACAAGCAAGCTGAAGAGCCAGACAGGGAGGAAGATCTGAGTGTTTCTAGGATTCGAGTGGAACCTTTCAAGGTGTTTGAGTATTATTTAAAACTTCAGAAAGCATTTTACAATGTGACAAGTAACTTTCATTCACTATTCATTTTAAAGCCACAACCTTACATTATCCCATCTACATAAATATAGTATATTGAGGATAGTTTTACAAGATCCAGATGTAGTTTGTTAATTTAAGGTCGGAGTGCCTGACATTTTGCAGCCAATGTCATAAGTCTTCATTAAAGAAGTGAATTATGTTGCGCTTTACCAAAAAACCAACCATAAACATCAAAGCCATGAAACAAAAACCACTGGTAGCCAGCAGTCTGATAGGATTCCTTGTTTCTCCTTACCAACACACACAAACACACACACACATCCCCCGCTTGCACCTCCATTATCACTGCTAAGTTAAGTATTCACTGAAAAGCATTCAAGCATGTGGAGCATGTTTATGGTTGTAGCAGGCAGCATTTGACTCGCCTGGATGTAGGTATGGCTCCTGGAGAAGTGGGGAAAACTGACCAAATCCTCGGTCTGGATTGTTGCTTTGGGCTTTTATAGTATTGCAGTTAGCCACAGTCTCATCCGGTAGCCTCACTTTACATGCTCCATTTGCAGTTGTTCTCATTCATGTTCATCAGGCCATTAGATTTCATTTAAATTTAGATTAATTTAGTTCTTTTTGGTAGGGTCATTTTATTTGATTTATTTTTAGTTTTTTTTATTTATGTTGGAAGATGCATATGAGGGTTGACCTATTGGGCGGACATTTCGGGCCACCTGTGCAAAAACATTGTTTATACCAGACTTGTACAGCAGCGCACACAAAAAAAAAGTGTGCTTTTAACTTTAATGTGCTATTTGTATTTGATTGACCGTTGTGACTAAATGATGTACATTTGTAGCCTGATAAAACTTACGAATATTATTTCACAAACTAATACTGTGAAATATTATGCAATTTTAAATAAAAGTTTTCTATTTTAAATATACTCCTATGCAGTTGTTGTCACATGATCATTCAGAAATCATTCTAATATGCTGATTTATTATCAGTGCTGGAAACTGTGTGCTGCTTAATATTTTTTGGGGACTTGTTTTTTTTGGGGATTCTTTGATAAATAAAAAGTTAAAAAGGACAGTGTTTATTCAAAATAGAAAATTTTTGCAGATTTAAAAAAGTTGTGGTCAGTCTTTTTTTCTTATTTTATCTTTTATTCTCTCCAAATTTTTCTGTTCCAAAAATAAAAAAAAAAAACAAAAAAAATAAGTAAAAAATATTAAGGAAGATTCAACACTGATAGCATCATGATTTCTGAAGGATAATATGAACTGAAGGCTGGAGTAATGAAAAGTTGTAGAAATTGTATGTTTCACAATATTACTGTTTTTTCTTCTGCAACTTCGATAAAATAAATACACTTGATGAGCAGAGACTCCATTAAAAACAAGGTCAATTGTTATATATAGGCCTAACATAATATTTTATTCAAACATAGGAATAGAATAGGGCATTCTGAAAGAATTTAAACTCTCAGACGATAGCATATTAGAAACTTGAAGCATTTAAAATGATTAGAATAGAATACAATAGAATAGAAACTGAAGCATTTTAGAATTTCTTGAAGCATTTAGACTGAGATCTGTAAGTAAATATTAAATAAAAAAAAAAACGTTGTCTAGCTATGCTCTGTGACTGGTCTCAAACTGCCGCCTAAACTTGCGTCGGCGCAACGATTTGAGCTATTTCGTACGTAAAATATTCGGTTTCTACAGCGGACTTCATTTGCCGCACATTCCTTTTCTATGAAACTTTCACCGGTTTTAAAACTCTATCGTGATACCAACTCTGTAGCGGTTAGTTTGCCTCCGAAGCATTGCAATTCATTCGCTTTAGCAAATGGCTTTCCCAACTCATTTATGCGTAAGTGCGCGGTCTGCGCGGCTGCGGTGGAAGAAGTGCGCGGCCGCGCGCGCGCGCAGCTTAGAGGGAACATTGGCGCTGGGCATTTCTCTCAGATGGTTGTTAGATCATTTTTTCTTTTGATCTGTCTGGCAAACTGCCACTAAACTTGTGTATTATGTACACAGAGCTCAGTTTGCCTCAAGAAGGCCATATTATGTGTATTGTGGTAACAGAATTGCTCTCATTATTACAGAGGCGTGCACAGTGTGTTGGATATGGAACATCATTCTAATAGCTTTTTATGAGCTAACATGGCCGACGTGGTGCTATACTGAAGTAAATTACTGTTGCTCACATTCCAGCTCTGACAGAAATATATTGACTGGTTTCCATCCTCTGCACAGCCACACAAGACATTATCTAGGCTGCAGATAAGGAATTGGTATGTCCAGCTTTTCCTGTGTAGACATGAATGGTAAATAGTTTAAGAGCGCAGAGCATTGATCATACACCACAAAGTTAAAACACGCTCGGGCCTAGAGTAATGAATACAACCCTTTTTTGTCTGATTTGGCATTATACTAAAGAATATAAATACATTTTCTTGTTTTTTCTTTGCAGAATAAATCAAAAGTAAACCAACTTGAAAAAAATGATTGTTTATGTAAGGGATAATGTTCTCTTATAATCCATTACAGCGTACAAATATACTAAAGTATGTAACTACGTTTTTATGAAACGAGAGCGAGTCCGCGATACCAGGATGACATAAACAATTGTAAACCATTTTGAATCAAGTTTTAATATTTTATTAGCTAAACAAACGTAAAGCTTCCGCCAAGAAAAAAATTGTTCAAGCAAGAGTACAACACCGACTGCTGTCACCTGGATGAGCCTGTGTTATTGGCTTTTACCGATTGTTATCCAGGGATAACATACCTCGGAATGTCGCGACTGACCAATCAGAATCAAGTATTCCACAGATAGTGTAATAATAAAGTTTATCATTTAATCTCTGTTGAATGACACCTTGTTTGGAATAATGTAAACATCGTTTTGTGAGTAGGGCCCTGTGAATTTTTTTTTTTTTTTACTTCATATTTAAATAGCAGTCTTTTGTGGTTTAATATTCACAGAAATTAGTTCATATTGTGATTTGATTTAGTGTACAGTCCTACTTTTGCTTTATATACAGTAAATAAAAATTTTATGACTGGATTTCTCGAATTCTTCTGTTTTCCACACTGTGCAAACACAACCCTTTGTGAGGAACTTTTGTCAAGTTTAGGAAGGTTGTCATGATTGTCATTGTCAGCTTTTTATTTTGTACAGTGTATCAGACACTGAAAAAATATGAACAGATTTGACAGAATGTTGTGATAGACCTATATTAATGTGATGTGTCTCCATTAGAGCAGGCCAGAACCTGACTATTTGTACATGAGTAAAATGTGGGAAAAGGGTGTAATGGAGTTCTTACTTCACAGATGACTTCATTTATATAGAAGTGCAAAAACACAATCAATCACAAAATCTAATTCAGTCAGATTATTGCTTTTTAGCCAGCCTTGATCATCTACAGTGATCACATTATTATTAAGCCAGTTCTTTTTGTATTTCATTAAAAAAATATCACTAGATGTTAATAATTGTTTTTTGGTGACGGTGAAATTCAGCGATACATTCAGACCCGGTTTGTCCTGAAATACTAGCAGCTAGGCCATTCATTTATTTGCATTGATTTGTAGTCATTGTCAATTCAGTTTGTTTTGTCCTTTGAAATCTTCTCCTGTCACACAAAATGAAAATTAATATGTATGTTAAGGTCATGCAGAGTTCCCTTTGATAAAATTGTTACATGACAGGCTAAGAAAAAAGCCCTGTCTCTTATCAGGTAACGATGTAAGGCTTGCCAGAGACCAACATGAGAAGCGATTGTGATACGAGTGAGGAATGTTTAATAATGATGTGATTCTGTATAAAGGCGTTATGGAACTCAAACATCTGTCTCAGAAATGCAAAAAACACCATGGAGCTTTACTGTCCTTGCTGCTCTGCTACAGTTCAGTTTTAGAGGAACTAAAGTTTAGGCTATTAGATGAACCAACAAGCCGTATCAAATTTTCATGTTGCGATAATTGCAGAAGATTTAATCATGTTATATGGTATTATCATGATATTGAAAAAGTTGCAAAAAATATGGTATTATCATGATATTGAAAAAGTTGCAAAAAAGTGTTGTCATAATAATAAGCAATACACAAAAATTACAAAACACAAAAATGTGTAAACAATTGTTAAGGATTATAGTTTAAAAGTTTTATTAAGGTCTATTTGTTTAACATTACAATAAGGTATTAGTTAAAATTGTGTTTAAAATTGTTTATGAGCAATAGTTATTATTCTTTTTTTTTTTAAATACAGCTTTTAGTTCATGTTTGCTTGGGTACATTAAATAATACAGTTGAATATTTTTATTTTATTATTTTGAGATTTTTTTATTGGTTGTTTATGTTTATTTTTACTAATTAATTTATGTTAATTGATGGTTACTTTATGTTGTGTGTGAATGATTAATAATCCAAATTTTCAAACAATATCAAGGACACGTTGTTTTTGTTAACTAATAAACTACTGATTAGTGAGTAGCTACAGTCACCATGAAATCAAATTTGAACATTCAGGTGTTTTATTATAAATAATTTATCCATGTACTTCATAATCTTTTATTATAAATAATTTATCCATGTACTTCATAATCTTTAATCAAAAATGTTAGCCTCCCCTTCCCCTCAAATGACTGATAACTCTGGGATAGACCTTAAAAATTGAAAGGCTATTAGTATATACATTCTCGTCGTCGTCTTCCTCAATAAATATACATTTTCTTCATGCTAGGGTGTTGCGGGTGAATCCAGTGGAGAGAAATCCCCCAGCAACTAACTGCAAACTGGTATTCAGATCTGCCTCCATTTTGTTAGCAACGCCCCAACTTTAAACGATCCAATCAATTCTCAGAGGACCAAGTCTCGCTCTCCATTGCAGATGCCGTTTCACTCGGATAGACATCACAGTAGAGAAAAAAAAACAATCGCTACTTCCATTTCATGCCGACTTTAAGTATTTAGTAATGTGATGAACACCACTGCCAGTACAAAAGTCTGAATGGCTGTTTAAATCATTTAAATAGGTTTCAGAAAGTAGCACAGCTGCTTTGTTTACAGGGTTTACGGGTAATGGCTTCATTTCTGCTGTTCCATCAGCGCCATCTACTGTCAGAGACAGTGAATGTGCATTTTCATTCAGCGTGTCTCTTTCACTTGTTTCACCATGCGCTTCTCATCCGTGTTGGGCTTGTTTACCTCCAATTGCACATACAGCGGTGTTGTGCATTTTAACCAGTTAATGGGAAAAAGTATTCTTTAAATGCATTAAAAAAAAATCTGAATAATTTGTAATAAATAATTATTCGCAGTATTTTGAAGTGCCCACGGTAACAATATCATGCATGTTCATTATCGTGATATATGTGACCCTGGACCAAAAAAACAGTCTTAAGTGTCAATTTTTCAAAATTGAGATTTATACATCATCTGAAAGCTGAATAAATAAGCTTTCCATTGATGTATGGTTTATTAGGATTGGACAATATTTGGCAGAGAAAATCTAGAATCTGAGGGTGCAAAAAAATCAAAATACTGAAAAAATAACATTTAAAGTTGTCCAGATGAATTCTTAGCAATGCATATTACTAATCAAAAATTAAGTTTTGATATATTTATGGTGATCTTAATGGAACATGATCTTTATTTAATATCCTAATGATTTTTGGCATAAATAAAAAATCAATAATTTTGACCCATACAATGTTTCTTTGGCTATTGCTAAAAATATACCCCAGCGACTTAAGACTGGTTTTGTGGTCCAGGGTCACATATGGTATTACCAAATACCGCCACATGTCTACCATCAAGTATATTAGATGAACCATTCTATCAGTTGACACATTTTTTTCTTGTATGAAATGTCCTCTTATTATAAAGAAGTGTATTGCTGTCCTTATTATTAATCATTGATATCTTATTGCTTCTGAAGCAAGCCAATTTGATTTGGTGTTTAGCAATGAAATAAGAAAAAGTGACCTTCTATTTGTTATTCAAAGGCCTGATTCACAAAGCAGGAAGAATTAATTGTGTTAGGCCACTAGTATCAAATAAAAGCCATGCTGCTTGTTACATTTACATTCATTCAGTGCAAAATACGATGAAAGTCTCCTCATTTATGCTCAGCCAGGTTAATATTTGAGTATAAATTATGTGTGTTATTAGGTAAAGCAGAGGTCACTGTGTTCTTCAGATAAAGACATACAGTGTTTTTTTAGGTTTAGTGGTCTGTATGAAGCACATGAATGAATATTTTATCACAGCAAATTAAACCATTCCTTAATTTAGGAGTTAAAACATTAGACATGTTAAAGTGGAGCCTGCTAAAGCAATGGTCCCACTCACACAGAATGGCCTATTGACTTTTGTACCAGACTGAAGGGAATAAATTACATGTGTAATGTAAATGTGTAAACTAAAGTGCTGAATTATCTGTTTCTGTAAATTCATTAAAAAAATTGTGTGATTGCATTTCAACTTAAACTTTGTTGTGCTCATTTAGTCTGAAAATTACGGAGCCACGCACATGGCATGCAGGAAAAAATAGTAGGCTAAATCGTGTGCACGATATACTATTTTGTTCCCTCGATTTATAAATTGTGCGCACGATTTACTAACTCGTTCCCTCGATTTGCTAAAGCGTGCACACGACTTATAAATTGAGAAAACGAATTTGTAAATTGTCCGCACGATTTAGCAAATCGAGGGAGCGAAATAGTAATCGTGTGCACGTTTTAGTACATTGAGGGAACGAATTAGTAAATCGTGCGCACAATTTATTTATTTTTTCTTGCATGTTATGTGCAGGGCTCTGTAGAAAATATTTGGAAAATGAAGTACAAAGTAATTTATTCCAACCTGAGTTGCATGAAACCCGGCAGAGCAAAGCTGCATGTGAACCTAAAAAAAAGGTAAGGTGCAGGCTGAATACATGCTTTAGCTGTGCTGTCATGTTACTGGCCTCAAAAACAGCAAACAGAAAGTTTTGATGTCACTAATCATGCCTAGAGTCACTAAGTTTAAGCAGCTGCTAATGATCTTTGATGGCCTGGGCTCTCATTAGTAAAAACTTAATTAAAACATTAGTGGAGCAGAACATGTTTGCTCTGGGAACGTGTTTAAATAGGGAGTGTTCAATTATAGAGTGATTCAGTGCTTTATAAGTTGGTGACTGTTATTTTTAACAATTTGAATATGCAATATTTCAGTTATTCTATTCGACAAGGGCAGCGTTCCTTATAGACATATCATGGAGGGTTTTTTGGTCATTAAACATATCAACTACACTGCGCCTGTGAGGCTCGATCCAGGGCCTTGCAGGCCATCGAACATTGTCTTCATTGGGGCTTTTCTCCATGAGTATTTATATTATACGAAGGGGCCCAGCTGAAGGGTTTCTGACTTAAAACCTTATACGTCTCCTCTGTTGATTGTATGATGTAGACATACATGCCCATAGCCAGCTATGAGGTCGCTGAGGTCCGGACCTCAGTCAGTTTTTAATGTTCAAAAATAACATTTGTTCTCTAAATGACAATTCTGCTGTTTAAAGCTCCTCAAATGAGTGTCTGCATGTACAGTATAAGGAGGAAATGACGTGACGTGTGGCCAAGTATGGTGTCCCATACTTGGAATTTGTGCTCTGCATTTAACCCATCCAAGTGCACACAGCAGTGTCCAGTGAACAAACATGCACACACACACCGTGAACACACACCCAGAGCAGTGGGCATCGGATGCTGTGGCGCCCAGGGAGCAGTTGGGGGTTCAGTCAAGGGTCTCACCTCAGTCATGGTATTGAGGGTGGAGAGGGTGCTGGATATTCACTCCCTCCACCTACAATCTCTGCCAGTATAATTTAGTTTAGACAGTTTACAAGAATGTTTAGCGCCCGTGCTATGAAAATTATCACTGCTAGATGCTGGCGGAGTGAATGAGGATTGAAAGAATTGTGAGTGAGGGCGCAGCCTCCTTATATACCTCTAACCTAAAGTAATGGTAAATATGATATAATTTAACAATTCTCATTCCTCCAAAACATCTTTCCCAAACATCTACATATCTGTCTCTTTTGAAGTGTTTAGTGTGTATAATGAGTTGTATCTGGTGTTATTATAGCACAATTCTTAACCCCACCTCAGACCTCACTAATTTCCAAACCATGGCTACGGCCCTGTAGACATAGGCTATGACGTGTTACATGGCTCTTGTGAGGGATGGGTGGCTTTTAGGCTCCTGCGTGGTACAAACTTGCTCACTGTCATGTTGTTAGCATCTGTGCACATTATTTCAAATATCTTCCTTTTTATTAGAACTGTAGAATTGTGGCTGTTAAATATAATAGACATATGCAGTGAAATCCAAAAGTAATTTATTTAAAATAAATAAATAAATAAATGACGTGAAAGTATGTTAAGGTGGGTTTCAGAATCCAGACATATTAAATACTGAGGCATTTTAGGAATTAATGTTTTAATTAAACTGTTCACTAAAATTATGCTTCTATTATAGAGAAAATATAGAATGCAAAGATAATATATAATTTCTAATAAAAGGATATATAGGCATTTTCATTTAATTTCACATTTGGACTCCACTGATTAACTCTGTCATTGTACATTGTGCATAGGGCACAACATTACTATAGCTTAAGGACAGAGAAGAGCTTCTCTTTTGTGATTATGAAGAAAACCAGTCATGCATCATGTTATCGTTCATGTGTTAAAAGCAATCAAAAATTGTCTATCTGTTAACACCTATTGAAAGAAAAATGCCTAATTGGTCATAACTGCAGCTCCCTTATCAACTAGACCATGTGATGTACCCATTGGTGCAATGACACTTTCTTACCCACTTCTTCATTTTAAAACCGTTATTTATAATTGCCGTTATCATGGTTTACCATGACTGTAATACTTGTCAACATAAATGCAGAAAAACATATCACAGTGGTTTCTCACTTTATCTCCTCAGTTTGCTACATACTGTAAGGAGACTGAGTAATCAAACAGGGTGACCACAGACTAAAGGGTTTTACATTTGCAACAAAAAGAAGTTATCTTTTTCCAAATTAATTTTACCATTCTGTCCACAAAAATGAAGACTAATGTTAAATTAGTCTTTATTTCTGTACATGCACAGAAAAGGCTGAAAGTTGAAGGAACTCTAATGTGAGGTCAAAAACGTGTTTTAACATCCTCTGTGTTCTTGGAAAGCTATTAACACTAACTATGCATTTTCCGCACTTGTCCAGACATCACATGCTTTTCATTTAGCATTAACCTTTTTCTTTTGTCCCAACACATTCATTCAGGACAGGAAGCATTTCAGGGGGGAACAGAATTAGCTGAGGACATTAAACACAGCCTGCATTCTTTACAGGCAGCTAGCGTGAAGCAACATCACAATATCAGATGCTTAATTGTTGATTCTCGGACACTTATTAACATTTTAATTTGGTCAGGGTGTTCTTTGTGCCTGCTCAGGTTAGTCATTCAGAGAAACTGACTTTAATTTAGCATGTGGTTTAGGTTTTAGTTGCTCAAGTCTTATGCATATGAAAAACAATGATGATAGGCTCTTCTTGAAGTCTTTTTGATATCATAATTAAAAAAAATTGTGTTGAATGTTAAATATTATAGTAACATAGTTTTAGCTTCTTCACTAAATCTAATGAACTGTAATTGGAGTGAAAGGTTCAAATGTGAATCCTGAATTATACCATCCTGAATTGTTGTAGTACAGTTGTTATGGTGATTTAGGGATGCACAATTTATCAGTACCATACATGTTATCAGTCAATACTGGAAAATTAATTATGCTTGCTAAATTTATATAAATTAATTAACATATTTATAACTACAGGTAATTAACTAACTGTAATCTTATCTTAACAAAACTCTAAATTAATATTCGTTTTTCACATTGTATGCAGTATTGTAATGTTTTGATACCTAAATTCACTTGTAGCATTCTTGTAGCAAAATGATTCATTTTAGTGTTCTGTTCTGTATAAAAAAAAGCCATTTATCAGGCCATACACTTGAAATAATTATTGACTAATCTGTATTGTCCAGAATTGTAAAAATCAGTGCATTTTATGTTACATTCATTCCCCAATGAAAAACTGCATGTTTTAAATTCAGAGAGTCAAAGTAAAACCACAATTCACGCATCAGGCCTGTGACAGTGGACAGAACCCATAACATACAGTAGGGTTGTGCGATATGACGATTTTTGATCGTGGACGATAAAAATGTCTCCACAATCTGCTTTTGAAGAAATATCATAGTGTCGTGCTACAGCGCACATTCTATAAGGTGCAGTTCTGATGCCTCAGTCATATACTGAACAACGCCACATGCATTCACATCAGTGTTGACTCAGTGTTGTGCTTTTTCTGAGCGCCGCATACACCTAATATGTAATAAAGTTGCTTTAGGAATCAGTTTATATAGTGTTTTATTTTCAATTTTTATTTTCAATTTCTTGAATGCTCCTGCTAAATACACCTATTGTATCTGAAAATAAAGCACTGTTTGTTTTATTTGTATATTATGTGTAGTTGTAATGTGCACCTTTGTTATTCTTTTATCTTTGTTATTAAAAAATAAGAACAAAGAATTTTATCTTCACCCTCTTTTTCCTAAATATCTCCCATTCTTTTTTTCTTTTTTTTGTTACCTTAAAAGGCTTTGTCTTTATAATAGGGTAATTAGTTTGGCTGTAATGCTCAGACAATTTGCAAAATAGTAAAAACAACATGAAAAAGAATCGTGATGAAATCGTGAATAGTGATATTTCTAAAAGAAACTGTGATGTGATATTTTTTCCATATCGCCTAGCCCCTAACATGAACAGTGAAAGGGAGATCCAGCTCTGAGGGGCTCAAGTGAATCAGACCTGACCCCTGTGCATCAGCAAAACTGAAATATGGAGCAGCTTCCATGCAGCTGGTCGCCGAAAGGCCTCATTGTTTGGGCCATTGAGTGCTCTTGCTGAGGTTGCATTTGCACTGTTCTGTGGATGTGGCCCTGTTCTGCCATTTTTGTTGTATGCAACGATTAAACATTTGTCTGCTTCATTAGTCTAGCATTCGACATGTGTAATTGACCTGAGCTAGCAAGAAGTCTCTCCTGGCATGCTGCAAATTATGAATGTATGGGAAGACTAACAAGGATTTTTTTTTTTACCCCACAATAAAGTGTGAAGTTACATAGGAAAAGAATTGGTGTTTGGTCATAATGATCACACCTGTTTTTGCTGCTAGCGGAGCTCTGGGTATTAGCTCTATTTTTAATGACAGTGCTGGACATTCCAGTTTTCATGTGGGGATAATTAAAGACATGGCCTTGGGCTTGGAGGGTAAACATCACACAGTTACAACAGGATGGAGGAGGGGCCCCAGTCACTAAAGAAATGATGAGGGACAGAAATTGCTAAATGACGGGATGGTGTGGGAAACAGAGATTGAAGATCCTATGAGCTTATGACATTGCTAACTGCCAAATTCCAAAATGAACCCCCCTGTATTTGTCCAGACACATAGAGACTGTTACTCAGAACAGAACTGAATGTTCTTTCATGTTCCCTATAGCTGTACAATGTTCTTATCAGTTGTAGGATCAGATTCTAAATGTGCTCTTTGGCAAAATTACACACAGGCATTCTCTACATTGTTTTCGGATGGTGTCAGTGGACACAGAGCTAGGCGTGGCTTATTCGTGTCAGCCGATCACACTGCGCCTCTTCCATCAATTGTCATGCAGTTAATCAAACATGTGGTGGAAGGCAGTGTTTGAAATGCTGGGCCAAGAAGAGACTATTTTTAACAAGATTTTAGAGTGTCATTAAAGACATTTTATTATAGCAGGACATTGATTCCTCCATGACATCTGACAGAGATTTAAAGAAACGTTAGAATCAAAAATAATAACTTCAAATAACATAGCTAAACTGCTATTTTATTTGAATGCTATATTTTGCAAGCTGTCATATACTGATTCATGTTTTTGAGTCTGGGAAAAGTTTATATATTTGTTTATTTTTGTATTTATTTATTCATTTATTTTTTGCCTATAAGAAGGCTGCAGTGCAAACCTAAATTTAGTAACAACACAATAAGCGAAGCCGGTCAAGTCACACATCTAAATGTTTGCAGCAGACTTCATTTTGGTGATTTTATTAGGGGTAAAATAAATAGAACATTGTAAATACGACATCAATATTGGGTTGTGTGTGTGCGTGTGTTTCTGTCTTTTTTTTTTTTTTTTTTTTTTTCATTATTTTATTTAATTTTATTTATTTACATTTTTGAGCTTTGATCTAATTTTAACACTAATGAAAGATAGTAACATTAATACTCTTCCATGATAAAACATGTTAATTCTTAGTTTCCTTAAATTAAAAATGATATATTTGGCATTTTTCAAATATTGGCATCGGCCGATATGTTTTTCTGTTTGGCTGATGTGTCAAGGCAGTAATTTTATTTTGACAGCACTGAGAATGTGATATATAAACTTACAATAAATAAATTTAATTATAATTGAGTCTCAACATTTCCCGACCCGACCTGATATTTTGATTTGTTTGACAGGGAAAGCTGTGCGCAAACAGCAAACAGAAACACATACACACGCACACATATATACATATACTCATTTATTTATTTTTCTTTAAATCCCCAGAAAAAAGGCCAATATCGGTCGAACACTAGTATATAAATGCATTTAATAAACCTAACTAATAAAGTCAAAATGGCTGTATGAAAATTTCTCTGGTAGTACAGACCAGTATTTGAGCTTGCTTAATTTATGTCACATCTTCACTCTGACTTTTGCAGATGCAGACTCCTTGCATCCTCATTACTGTTTATTACATAAATTATGTCTGACCCTTGTCTTGGCTCAAACACAGATGAAGGCCAGAGATGTAGCTTCTTTTCCTCTTGTGTCTTGTCTGCATTAGAGATCATGGAGCTCCCCCATCTCATGCACGCAAACACAAATCACTAGCCCTTTATTTCCCATGAAGACCTTGAAGACCAGGAGGGGAGCAGATGACATTATTATCATTACAGAGCTCTACCTCCTCGTCTCAGCTTCAGAGAAAAAACAAAGCCCTTGTCTCTCACAAGCACCTTATTATACAAGGCTGTGCTGAGTCTATTTTTTCATAAATTAATGATTATGGGTTATGATCAATATATCAATGGTACAGTCTTTATGTCAGCAGCCTCTCTTGTGTTAATGCTGTGTGGGTCATGGCTACAGCATAATGATGATGCAATTATTGATTAGCATTTAAAAGCTAATCTATATGATATATTTTCTCACGAGTTTGCATCTGCAGGCTCATGGCCTGTTTTCTGTCTGTTTTATCCACAACTTGTGGACAAGTACTATTCTTTTTTTTTCACACAGCTGAGTTTTATTGTAAGTTTATAAGTTTATAAACGTATAAAAGTTTATAAAAAGTGTTTTCTGAAAATGCTTTGTATTTCAGCCAAATGGTACATTGGTACCACAAAATATAAACATTAAAAATATTTCATATTTATGAATTATTTAATTGTATACCCATTTATATTTATAATTATATATATAATTACATACTAATAATTACATATTTCATCTATTATTATAATCCCTTAAGTAGTGGCATGTTTTTTAACCTTGAATGTGGTAATGGTTTTTTCTGTTTTAATGTTTTTTTTAAAAACAGCAGATGATTTAAGTTTGCATGATTTTCTTTATCTTTATTATAATGATTTTATTTTGGTATTGTTGTAATTTTCTGGCACAAGTCATTCACTTAATGTTTTTTCTTGGCAGGTTTTTTTTTTTTTTTTTTTTTTAGTTCTGTTTGTCATTGTCATTTTTCTAGTGCAGTCCCAACCTGTGTTTTCTAGTTCATCATCAGACTTCCTGATGTGTATGAGCCGTTTAATCTGAAAGCATGACTCCTATCAGCATTTCTTTTTCATGTATAGAAAATGTCTGGGCGTGAACGCCATCCATAAAATGCACGCCCAACACATTTGTCACATGAATAGTGTTAAAAAGATGTTCTTTAGCCCATTTATAAGGACACATTGAATAAATAAATTAACCTGGAGTTGGATTAAATGCCTATAAGCTTTCTTATCTATCATGATTAGATGTGCCATTTTTATAGGTAATGGAAGACAGGTGGAATGTTATGTTGTAAAAGAGCTTATGATATGTTAATGTGGATAGTAATTAATTCTGAGGGAGCGGAGAGAAATGACATGTGAAAGAGGTCTGTTTTGTTGCTAATTACAACAGGAGACATCAGAAAGGATATCTCTCATGATAAAAGATCGACAGGGATAATAAGCTGATTCGGCCAAATTATTTCATGTATGACTGAATCTGAATTTAATAGGACCAGAGGGCATGTGGCTTTGAATAAGCAAAAATGAAGCTTGTAATAACAGGGCTGAGTCATTATATAACAGCTGAAGGCAACACTAGAAAAAAGAAAAAAAATGAATGAGCTGGAAAGGGGTGTGTATTCTTCGCTAACCTTTATCCTTTCCAGACATGGCTCACACACCCCTTCCATACATGTGCATGCAAACGGAAAGCTCTTTTATACTCTTAAATTCACTTAGAGAGGCTCACAACATAATTTGCATCAATTTATAGACACTGGTGTCAGGTACAAGTATTCCCATCCTAACTATTAGCATACAATAACCTCTGCATAAAAACCAAAGCCTGATGTTTGACTAGTATATTCGATTTTGCTTTTTATTAAACAGTCCAGTAAGACACATCAGACCAACACATAAATGCGACCAATCACAATAATTAAAGGGGTCATATGATGCGATTTCAATTTTTCCTTTCTCTTTGGAGTGTTACAGGCTCTTGGTGCATAAAGAAGATCTGTGAAGTTGCAAAGACTAAAGTGTTAAATCCAAAGAGATATTCTTTATAAAAGTTAAGAGTCAACCACACCCCCCTAAAATGCCTCGTTCTAACATGCCCCGACATGTCTATGTCACTGTGTGGGAAGATTTGCATAAAGCTGCCCAAATGTTCACGCAAAGAAAGAAGGCGTTACTTTGATTCTCACTGTTGCCGGTGCTGCCATGTTGTGGAGACTCTGTGTTTCATTGTTAAAGTGAAACTACTTTGTTTGGCCTTTCTAAAAAGAGTATCTGTATATTTTTTTCTATTAAATATGTGTGTGTGATGTATGTGACATTATTTATGTTCAAGTTTTAGCTTTTTTATTTTATACACTGTTTGTTTTGACATATACGTGTGTGTGTGTGTGTGTGTGTGTGTGTGTGTGTGTGTGTGTGTGTGTGTGTGTGTGTGTGTGTGTGTGTGTGTGTGTGTGTGTGAATCAATATTTAAATGTACTTTTTATCTCTTTCTGTCATATTTCAATTCTAATCTGCTTTCTCCAGCCAAATGCTGCGAGAAAGATCTAATGAATAATACTAATTTCTGTAGTCAATGTCAGTAGGCCTTTGGAGAGTCTAGAGAGTCAGATAAACATTTTTCCAATTAGAAATATTTACAAGGATGTGGTAGGCACATTTTGGGATGTTGATGAAGACAAAGGTGGATGAAGATGGTAGTAGTAAAAGTATTAACTGAAAGTAGTAAAATAGTATTATAGTAATCTGTCCATTTGTTGATCCAGTCAGTTTTTAAAGTTTTTGTTCAGTGATAAATGATTAATTTTACTGAATAAATGCTCTGTATTTTAGAGCTCACTTTGGTAGCTCTGTGAGGTATATGTTAAGAAATGCTACCATAGATGGCAAAATAGACAAATCCCATGGCCTGAATTCATCTTATAGGTGAATTTCCACAATAATATAGATAGATAGATAGATAGATAGATAGATAGATAGATAGATAGATAGATAGATAGATAGATAGATAGATAGATAGATAGATAGATAGATAGATAGATCACTGAAAAAGCGAAACTAAAACTTTTGTGTGAAAACTTAATGTGTCATGAGAATTTCTGACCTTCCTAAGGTAATATGTTTAGTACTGATTATTTCAGAGCCATAACTTAGATTAGATGCCTCTAATATGATCGACTTGGGCAAATCCAGTGATTAGTTCTTCCTCCGAAGCACTTATATTATCAGTTCAGTACCTTGTAAATGTGTCTTGGTTTCCAAGAGGACTGATAAAACAGATGTGTGCATAAAGCCAGTCAATCAGATTAGAGCTTGCCAGATCATGCAAGCTTTCCAGTATTGTGTGTATAATCCATCAGACATTTATTAAACGGACTGTCTGCAGCTGTGACTAGTATACATTCCATTCTCAACACCATATCGAAACATACACCTCTTTATTTTACATATTTAGAACACCAGACAGAGAGATACACCACAAAAGGCCTGTGGTATTTCAAAAGCATCTTTTATTGCTTTATATAGTTAATGAGTAATTAAGAATGCAACGTACAGTTTGGTTATATGGTACATACTGGATTCATATTTTATTCTGTATAATAAAGCTTTATCAGTTGCTCCTCGGTCATCACTATAGAGTTTAAGGGCCTATTGCTTTTAAGAGTTTTAAGAAAAAGCAGTCACCCCTGTCTGATACTGTATGTGTAAGCTGATAAATCCAATATGTAGTGGGCATCAGTTCAGGCCTTTAAATTCTCTATATGTCCTCTCAATGTCAGGTTAGAAAATAAAGCCACTCACTGTAATCTGGGACCGTGTACTGCCTCGAGAAAAGACAAACCTTTGATGGATGGATTCATGCTTTAACATTAAAATATTGAGCGAAAACACACACACAGAAACCATCCTGGTCGGATGATGTGTAATTCATAGGGCTCTGCTTGAGTGACTATGAAGATTTACTGTGTTTTTCACTTGTAATTAAAGAGCGAAATGTGAGTTCTGACCAATTTTCAGACTAATCCCTTAATTGCACTATGGGGGTTTGCCATTAAAGTGTCTTACATTCTGTCAAACAACCCGCATTCCCTCTTATCTTTCTTTTAACCCTATAAGAATGAGGCCAAACTGTGGCTCTAGCCCAGTGAATTTCATTCATGTCAAAGGTAAAATTATCAGAAGCAGATCTGAAAAAGGGTCTTGTTCAGTTGCCTTTTTACATCCGATAATCTCTGTGGAACTTGAGGTCAGGCAGAGCAATTTAAGGCGTCTTTTGCAATCTCATGGACAAAGCGTTAGTCCTCAGATCACACAGTAAAACACAACAATGGTTGATGGACCATCCCCACATTCTCCCCTGTGGCACTTCACCATCCTGATGAAAGCAGAAGCAGCAGTTGATTTCTGAGCCAGGATTGTGTGAAATAACAGTTTATACTGACCAATCCAAACATGTGAATTAGAATGTGAATAGGTCATTTGAATATATATAAAAACTTATTTTATAACAGATCTTATTTATCCATCCAGTATTTCACATAATTCATAATTTAATGAAATATTTCAAAACTAAATTAGATTTAAAAAAGATTTAACCTCATAAAAAATAAATAAATATATAAATATTTTTGTGAGCAGTATTTGTCTGTAAACAATGAAAACTTTGAACAGATCAGTTTACACTGAACACCACCTAGAAACTTACACTCCATAACTTTACGCAACTTAGTTGAAACAATACAAGAACAGCATTTAAAATAAACGTTATATTTATAATGTTTTATGTTATGTTATTGTCATTATTGTAAATGTTTTAACAATATTTGTACTAGTAAAATAAAATGCTTCTGTTGCTTTTGTTTAACACTCAAAAATGTAATTTCTGTTCATACTTTCTACTCCCTGAGAATCTATTGATAATGATATTCCAACTGTTCAGTCAAATCAAATCTGAAAAAAAGATTAATTATGAATAATTATGACCTATTAATTTTTATTATAAACATTGAATAATAAGTAACATTAATAGTGTGGGAATATTAATTATTAAAGTTTTATTACATTTTGTTTCGTTTTAGTCTCTATTACAACCATGGCTATATGGTGACATTTTAATTTCGAGCGATAAACAGATTTTTGAATTCCCACAGCAGTGTCGTACACCATGACACTATGACGGTCTGATTTAGTCTGGGCAAAGGTCCACGCTAGAGTTCCGTGGATCAGCTCAAACTTCACCCGAATCCGCTGCTTCAAACAAATTATCCACCCGCACCTATTTTTTTCTCTGATTTAGATATCTGCCCGACCCCCACCCGATTTTCACATTACAATTCTAATTCTCAGTTTTGCATGATATGATGAATGGATGGGTCATTTTTAACAGCATATTCAGTGACGTTATTTTTTTTTTTGGTTTAGATGTACTTGTCTGCGACTAAGAAACGGCCACCGGCGGTGATCGCGGCCACTTTATTCAATGCTTGTTTTTATACCTGCCGCGCCATTTCATGTTTCGTAAGCTTCCCAGAAGCAGCTTTTCGAACTGTTTCGCTAAAGATAGCCACCTAGCGTAGACGACGGAACAAAACCTTATCAGAGTCGCATCATTAGTCCACGCTACACGCAAAAGGGCCTTTCTCACTAGGGTTGTCCCGAGCCGATCAAGCATTTTTTTAACTGATCGGTTTCGGCTCTCCTAAGCCCGATCCTTATTTTACATCAGCTCTCATGCTGGTGACGTGCGGTAGATGGCAGTATTTGCCTTCCAGATCTCCGATCTTTCTCTCTCTCTCTCTGTGCGAGTGATGTGTGCGTTAATTAAAGCAGCGAATTAATATAGAACGGTTATTAAACTGACTTTGAACTACCTGTGCATTTAACGGTTTTAATGCATACCTGCCAGCCAATCAGAATCGAGTATTCAGACAGACTATGGAATAAATAAATAAAAATAAAAAAATTATTATATATATATATATATATATATATATATATATATATATATATATATATATAATAACCCAGCCAATATACACATATATATTACTTTTACTCTCTTCACAAACATGGGATTGATTTCAATAACTTCAATGTATTTGAATTGTGCACCAAACACTAAGAATATAAAAGTATCCGATCGGGACATGATATCGGCAGATACTCAGTATTCAATGATTCAGATCAGATTGGAGGCACAAAAACTTGATCGGGACATCCCTATTTCTAACACCTCCCACATGGGAGTTAAAGGGGGACCCTACATTGGTCCTGTAAAATAACACTTAGCTCTGCCAGTACATGGTCAACTCACTGCCACTTAATCCAGTCCGTCAGCTCAAGTACCCGGACAAATCCCATTAGGAGGAACTCTGTCAAGGAAAGACAAAGATCAGCTCTTCATATTAGCTTACACATCTCATTATGTCAGCTGAGCTCGCTGCAGAGCTGCACACTGTTGCGAGGATGAGGGTGTGTGTGTGTGTGTGTGTGTGTGTGTGTGTGTGTGTGTGTGTGTGTGTGTGTAATGGAATGGAAGCAGCACTGGCAGTCAGCCAGTTTGGACCAGTGCCAGTGTGACCAGTCGTGTTGTTCTCTAATTAACTCCTGCTCCCTTGCACCGGTGATTCTCACACACTCACACACACATTCAAACACACACAGGCACATTAAGCCCAGCAGTTTCCCAGGAGCTCTGGGACATGGTGCATGCAGTCACAGACACACATGTGTCCACACACACTACCAGTGCCATACACAATGATGAAGCTTTTGTGTGACTGATTCTGTTGTCATGAGATTTTTTCCCCTAGTATTGATGCTTGTTAATTAGTAGTTTGTTAGCACAGACGGTGATTGTTACCTTCAAAATTATTTATTCCACTAACTTTTTGTTCTTAATCTCACAGTGGTCAATAATGCCAGTCATTAAAAAAAATATTCAGCACACTCATTTTCTGTACTTCTAGCCTTAGTTTAATTTTACATAAGAGATAATGTACAGCAATATCACAAAATATACGCTCACAGGGCAATCAAACCAACTGAAGGGAATATTTTGCAATAATGACTAACTGTATATTATCTTGCTTTTTACACAGCTATTTACTTAATGAATGAATAGATGGACTTGAAATATTGATTTTAAAGTATTATATATTGTGAGAATAAATAAACTGAAGAGTGCTTTGAGAGCCATGAAACTAGCCCAGTATAGGAAGAAGATGTTTGAATCAGAATGAGCTTTATTCGCGAAGTGTGCACAAACACACAAGGGATTTGTTGTGGTTTCCAGGACCTCTGGTTACATACATAATGTACATATATAATACAAGAGAAAGAAGAACATAGAACATTTAAATAAGTAAAATTTGTAAAAAAATAAATAAATAAATAAATAAATAAATAAATAAATAAAAATTATAATAAATACATTAAAAAACAAAACAAATTAACTTACAATAGATTTGGAAGTTTATGTACAGATGTGTGCTTTATGCACTGTATATACAGCTGTATGAATAAATATATACAGTTTAGCATATTGGTTATTTTAGCTAAAAAATTGTATCAGGTAGAAATTATGTTCTACTGTAATAATCTACTTGTTGTGGACATTGGGGGCCTTGGAGTCAAAAATGTTGAGAACAGCTGGATTAGCAGCCCATGATACAAAAATATTTGACAGCAGAATGCCACGATTGACCAACCAGAGTTTTTTTAAAAAGAGCCGTTTAATAAGTGACTTTTTCAGATTGTAATGAAAATATGCTCACTAATATTTACACCTTAAGTTCTTTTACGTTGCCAAATATCTTTAAATTGCATTTTTGCCTTTCATCTGTGCTATTAGCCAGAATTTTGAATGAGCACATCCACGAGTATAACACTGATGGTGTATTATTTGCAAGGTCGCAGAGGTTACAAGGTGTAGAACTAAAAAGCATTTCCAAACTTTAGGTCAACAGTCAGTCCTTCTGCTGAGCCTCCAGGTTTTGATAAGACATGTAGCAGCTCTAGACTGCCTGAAGCTTTACTTTAACTTGGTTCAAAGTCATAGCCCAGCTCTCCCTTCATTGCTTTTGACAAAACGAGTGGTGTGTGTGTGTGTGTGTGTGTGTGTGTGTGTGTGTGTGTGTGTGTGTGTGTGTGTGTGTGTGTGTGTGTGTTTTCAGTCAAAAAGAATGTCACCCTGTCACTGGCTCAAATACCTCATATGAGGATTGTGAAACAAATCTTGGGCATTGTTTGTATAAACACAAGAAAAGTGCATGCTTTTTTTTCTACTCCAAGTTAATTTTCTTGAATTGTTGGTCTGGTTTTGTTCTGAAAGAGCTGGTAAAAATGTCTTAATAGAAACATTTCAGTCGTGTGTGATCATTTATTGCATTGTGAAGAGCTCCCTCTACTGAAATCCTGGCGAGCTGCTTATTCCAGCATGCACACTTAAAGTACAGTTATGTATTGAGATCTAGATTAAAAGCATACTGTACAAACATTTTACTTTGTATTTCCTGCTTTCAGTGAGTTCTAAAAACAAATGTGGAAGTATGAAAAAAGTTTTACACAAAAACAGAAGTACAAGAATGCCATAAGTAATTCATAAATTACTCAAACATATTTAACATAAATATACATACTTTTGCCCATACTTGTTGAACCTGTAGTTGCTGAAGGATGAGTCTGGGTGTGATCACATAGTGTTACAGCAGCCTTGGGGGTTTGACTCTATAAGCAGCTTGTGTCATCCGAAACTACAAGGAATCATTGAGACACTTCATGATGATCACACACATGTGCTCAGCTACTGAGTAGATCAGTAAGGAATGACAAACGAAACTGGCTTACGAATGACATAGATTTGACTTGTGTGCACATAGTGAGCTTTTAATCAATAAACAGTCAGTTTAATTGAGTCATTTAAAAGATTTTGTTACATTTATCATTATTATTATTAGTTTAGAAAAAACAGCTTAAATGGAATTACTCATGAGTTATTATGCACAGTGCAGTTTAAAAGTCTGAGACCACTGAAATGCTTATGTTTAGCTTTTTTCTAATGTAATACACAGTTGGTATTTCACCTTATATCATTAACACAATGAATGTCATATGTAAAATTAATTATTTGGATCGTCTCCCTTTGTCCTTTAGCACTCGAGCAACATGAACTTCACAAGTTTGTTTAAAAATTTAATTTCTGTGCATTTTTTTCTCTTTTCACAATTTTTAATCTTTCTGTTGTTGTTGTTTTTTTTTCAGATATTAATTAGATTTTGAATCTCATCTTATCAGTGTAATCACAGACTTTTGGACATGACTGTATGTGATTTAACAAAATAGATTAGGCCATATAATCAGTGATTTCAAATTGTGAATCTTTCTAGTCACACCAAGATTTAGGTTCATGGGGGTCTTGTGAGACTACGTGCATCAGTGCTCTGAATTCCTGCAGTCATAATGCTGGGAATAGAACTAATATGAGCATAATGGGCCACTCAAAGGTGAAGCAGAGCTCTAATGTATTTTCCATCTGTTAATATTTAATGCAATGTTGTAGACGTCATTACACTTTTGACTTAATTACCCCTTTGCTGATCACCCTAGCTTAGTGATGACCTCTGCAACTGACAGTGTCACAATTACATCACCTCTTAATGAATCTTAATGAATCGCTAATTTACTGTTATGGCTGCTGGCACTTCAACTGAAGTGGGCATAGTGTTGGCTAGATAAAAGTAAGCAGTGTATGTAAAATAAGAAAAATCTCAAAAATAGGAATCTATTTTACATTAAGAGAAACAGGATTTCAATGTTTACACATTCTGTGCAATTTAATTTTTCTTAAGGGTTTACATTCTATTGCTCAACTGTATTAAACTTGCCAGGCAGGTTAATCAGGGTTACATTATATTGCTCAAGATTTTGCATGGATGTTTGTAATAATATATCTCATTAAACCCACACTTAGCAAGGGTAGATTCCTTTAAATTAACTTTGATTCAAATGTCACCTTTGTCATGAAAGTATGAAGCATATACAGACTTTGTTAGATATCATCTATGCAGGTGACTTCATTCCCAATTAGAGATTTTTCTCAGTTTGCTCATCATATTTCAAACACAACATGTTGTGCTGTAAGCCTTGGAAATGTCACATATGGGGAAAAGCCTGTTGTGTCTTATTCACACTTTAAACCCACTGTACCTTTTTCCGAGGCATTGATTGCATTGGTCCTTTAATATTGGTGACAGCTAATACACTCCTAAATGATCGGTTATTATCTCCGGGGCCTTGTTCCATGTGCCCCGCTGTTTCCAAAGGTCATCCCTCTGTCTTCCTGTATCGACCTGCTCGCCTGTTAACATAGCCTAAGACTTATTGAAAGTGAAGGTTGAGGAGCATATTTCCATCAGGTTGCAGTCTTTTCCTTCACGAGACGGCTTTTAAAAGGCTCTTTTGAGCATGTCCATTCAGAGAGAGGGGACAGGATGAGAAAACATAATGGATATGCCAATAAAGGGAAGAGGGCCCTTAAAATGCATGTGGTTCTCCACCGGTGTGAGTGTATCAGCATCCAGCCTTAATATAATATATTTAACCATGTACTGTATATGCTTGACATTTCATAGCTTCATAACTCTAATGGCTTAATCCTCAAAATACTAACAAAGCATCTTCTTTTCTTTTCACAGCTGTACGACTGGACGATGATGAGAAAAGGAAGGAGTTTCTTGATGATCTCTTCAGTTTCATGCAAAAAAGAGGTGAGTCTTGTTATGTGCAGCTGTTCAGATCACAAATGTCAGAAGGACACACCCTTTCACACCCACATTGCTAGGGCTGGATATCGTTCAAAAATTTTCAATACCGATACCTAGACTTCGATCTCAAAATCTCAAAAAAACGTTGGTTTTATTTTTTCAGCTTGTTGACGTTTTTACAGACTCGAATGTTTTGAATCTTAGCAAGACTTGTTTATATGTAGCATGTGCATATTAAATTATTTAATCTGCATTTTATTTTTAATTTTTAATTTTAATTTTACCCTTTCTTTCATGTACATTTTCTGCATGTTTCATGATAAAATTTCTGCACGTTTCATGGACGGAAATATTACAACAATATTTCTTTCCATATCACATCAATATTTATCAAAGTATTCATTTACCATTATTATGGAAGGAAATGCTTTGAGAATGCATGTGAACGTAACTTGTTTTTTTTTTTTTCATAAATTCTTTCAAGCCAAATTTAATTTAGGGCCCAATAAAATTCACTTCACTTTTCCCTAAATTCTGTGTTTTCCATTTTATTTATTTTGTGTTCTGTAGAGAGCAGATTCTCTGTATGCTTTCAAATCGTTCTCGCTGTACTCTGATGTCAAACACCGATCAATCTGCGCAGCGCCGCTTCAAGTCGTATGGTCGTAATCTAGTGTATGGTGTTAATATCTAGCGCATGATCACAGAGAGATTTGCGAGTGCACAGGACACAGTCTGAGTCAAAGTCTGCTCTTGGTGAGAGCAGCGTATATCTGAGAGCGCACGTCCGGTTTTGTGCGAGAGCAAAGGAAATCCTCGTGTGAGCGGAGAGATTCGTGCTCGCGCATTACATTAAAGTAGGTTTGATTTTAATTGTGTGTCACATGTGTTTAAAAACAAAGCATCATAAATGTCTAACCACCCATCTGCGGTCTAGCCAACAATAGAAATGCAGGGTTTATTGTTTTGGTAAAGGCTGAGAGAATGTGTAGATACTATTGTGAACCGTCCATTTCTCTGAAGTGTTGCTGCCACTGTGGCGTGTTTTTGCCCCTGATGCTATATGAAACAATGGCTTCTGCTGTTTGTTTTATAATTACTTTAAGATTATGTGAAAACATCCCTGAGGGGATGACCTTGCCACGGTAGGGAAGCCAGCATCTTGGTATTATTTTAGCTGGCCATGGCATAATGAATTTGAAATCTTTATTGAAGAGGGAGGTACATCATCTGAGAAGTTTTTCCTACCAAGGTGTTTCAGGAGACATCAGAACTCCGATATTTTATAGAGGAAATAGAGGAACTTTAATGGCCTTGCATAATATGAGGAATTTTGCAGCCTATGATGACTTTCCAAGACAGGACAGAGTTATTTTAAGACCATTTTTCTTGTTTTGTGTGGCTCAGCTCTGTTTTGGTAATATGTTGTATTTTAACTGTAATTTTGGTTTACATCCAAGTTTAATTTTTCCCTAAACAATTAAAAAAGCATGGCCTCACAAAATTTCAAAATCCCTCTGATAGCCTGAAATGAATTTAACTAGCCTCCCTGAAATGTCAATCAAAAGCATTTTCAAAACACAAATATCAACAAATATCAAGGAATGAGATTCGTTTCACTATTTACAGGGTATTTGCGGGATTTTTAAAAATCATTTTAAGGCTTTTTATTACCCTTTTTAAGACCTGAACAAATAAAATGAACAATGTATGGCCGGGATAGGGCAGTGTCAGTTGTAACATATTAAACCGTACAATGACATGAAAATACAAAAAATTTTATCAAATGATAAACATCACATTTCTGCCTTTAAACCATTTTTAAGAAAAGAGATGAGTCAAACATATAAATTATTATATTAATTTAAAACATATAAATATATATCTTACTGAAATTTGTGACTCATCTCATATTTACATGTTTGCTGCATAAAAACATGGGTCAATTTTCAGATTGGTCTGAACTAAAACAGCAGACAGACTTATTGAAAATGTGAATTCATTCCCTAGATGGGGCTTTTGAAATGGCAGAAACAGAAAGTGCATTAGATTTCTTCTGAGAAAGAAGAATTGGACAAGAAACCCTCTTAATGAACAATAAAAGATATGCCTTTCTAACAGTTGTGACTGGCTTCCTTAAATCTATGTTAATGTATTGTGTGTTGCTGACCTTGCAGCCTTTTAGCAGTACAGTATATAGCTCACAACATTTTGACAGCTGACTATTCAGAGCTCATTTCATGCTTTTGTCAGTACGTACTATATATCAGTGCTGTAATGTAGTTACATACAAGTTTTGAAGGGGAGGTTCAGATGTCTGTGTTTGAAAATGTACAGTATTAGATTACTTTGATTTCATTTAATAAATGTATATATTATTATATTAATGTTATTATTATATTATTAAATTCAAAATTGTATGAATTATTATATAATTTTATGTGCCACATTAAAATTAATGTGAATTAAGTAATATAAAAAGAAAATAAAGTCATAAAATAATATGCCTAAAATAACCATAAAATAATAAGGCAAGAATAAGGTCATAAGGTTAAGAATTAAGTATTTAAAAAATATAAAAATATTTTTATATTATTACAAGATTAAAGTCGTTAATATTTTGAAAATAAAGTCAAAATTACTAGTTGCACATAATATAATCAATTTTAAAAAATAATAATAATTGACCATCTTAATTCCACATCATTTAGATAGTGCTAGATTATACACAGTATGTTATGTATTGAATGGAAAACTTCTTTTCTGAAACTTTCCATACCAGTGACACATTTTTTGTGATACATCATGTGTGGCCATTTTTGACTAGTCAAACCATCTTTGCAACAGATTTTCATGTTTTAAGCAGAACTCCACCTTGGTGGTTTGGTTTAGTGTTTGATGCAGTTACAGGTCACAGGATATCTGATTTATTTTCCCTGAGAGGCAACAGATGACAGAAAGGCCAGTTCTCATTTAGCACTTTCTCATCTGTGATGACAGGAATGCAGGGCAGGTTTTAATCGCGGTTCATGCAGTTGTTATAGTGCCATGGGCTAATCCATCCAAGACAGCCAGCGAGGAGTCACCCAGTCTGGTGATGCCATGACATAAAAATGCCTGACTGCAGAGAAGTGAAGCTCTTCCCGTCAGCTCAGGCATGAGATCCAATATAATTAAATCCCCGCTGCCTCTGTTCTTATGCTTGATGTCTAAATCTGTATTGACTTCATCGCTCGGGATATCAGAACACCCAGTGCACTCATCAAGAGTTCACTTACATTTATACAGTTTGGATTGAAGACACAAATGTTTAAAATATATTTTATGCAAACATATATGTAGCTATCAGTAATGAACATTAAATGAAAAACCCTGTTGTTTTAGAATAAAGGCTTTTTACATTTCGTCTGTTATGGATTTTCCTGTCATACATGAGTCTTTCAGCACATAATCCTGGTTACCTGCCGTACTTGTTTTACTGTTGTGTTGTCAATCATGTCTCCATGGTGTTAAATAACTGAGTGGCCTTTATAGCTGTGTTATCATAGTGTGTAACTGACAGCATGAATAGAATGGGAACTCCCATTTAACTTCCACCATATTAAGTTTTGTCATTCAATATGGTAGTTCATGAGTGACAGTTGGAACTGTTCATCACTAGGAACAAGACTACGAGAGGATTCACAGTACCTTCCACCAATGCATGCTCAGTTAGGACCCTTAACAGATTTAGTGGGGAAACAATTGTCATTTAGAAATTGCAAGTAAATTTCACAAATAGTTACAAAGAAGAAGCAAGTACCACATTGAAAGACTGAAATAGTAAAACATACTCCAATAATCTTTATTTACTGTTTTGAAAAATCGTTTTTTTTTTTACTGTGTAGACGCTAATAGACAGAGGCAGTTCTGGGGGTCACTGTATCTGGGGTTTGTTAGGCATTTCTGAAGTATAGAGAAAAATTGTGCCTCTGACAGTCTACACCTACCACCTGAACATAGATTTCGCCTGTGGACGTTTCGTCAGTGACTAGGGTAGTATTCCTCACATCAGATTCCACGTTCTTGTAACACTTGGTTACTGCAGGTCCATTTTCTTTCGCTTAGCAATATCAGGCATCTGTGTGCTTCAACAGTGACAGGTGATAATTTGATAATCCTGAGTCTACGTTTTTTTCATACTAGAGCGAAACTATTTGCTCCTGTGAGATCTTGAAACGTGCTGCCCCCAATGCAATAAGGTTGTTCATAGAAGCACACCGTTAGTGGTTTTTCTTGTTTGAAACTTGGTAAGGATCCTTTTACAAATGGCATGCTGCATATTATAAATGAGATTTTAAGACATATTTGGATTGAATAAGATTAATACCATGTTGCAATCTGAGATGGAAGCACAAACAGCTGATATCATGTTACAGCTCTTATTAAAAGCTGCACTTACTGAGAGTGTTTTCCCAAACTTTATGGCAGCTCTTTGACGACAGATATTTGCTCCTTTGCAAATATGTACTACTGCACTGCTTTATCAGACAGGTTTTTGAAGTAATTGTAAATTATTTTAGAGTGTTTTTCACAAATAGGGGTTGGTATTGCAGAGGGTTGGTTACATGTTGATATAAATGTCTTCATAAAAATAATAATTAGGAATAAAATAAATATATAAAATTAAAAATTAACACATGGGAAAAGAAATTAATTGTTTTTCCAGATGTTTATATGTAGATGTTCTAACATAAATATCTGGGGGTGACAGTTTTATGATTATGCTCAAATAACGTATGCTGACATTTAAATGTACTGTTTTATTATTTATTGTAACGATTGTAATTATGTACATTTTTCATTTTATTTTTTATCACTAAAGTTTTTCTAAACTTCTAGATCTGCAACTGCACATATCAATTTTTTGTCTTCGGTTCTTTCTCAAATTTACATATTAACTGAACACCTGATGTTAGGTGATCAATAGCCTGATTTGATATGTTTGACATGAGTAAGATGAATGACAGGATTGAAATGATCCACCTGGTGTTATTTTGGTAGGTAAATTTAAGCAGTACACTATAATAGAGGAAAGGTTAATGATCAGTGATACCAAGTTCATATTTAGAACTTTGACAAGTATTGGTTACACTGCAGTCTGAGCTTTAACCTAGTAAAGATTTCAGAATGCAATTAGGACACACTGTCATATATGTATTTTGAACTGCGGTGTGTTTTCCATGCATCTCTGAAAATAAATGTCATATTTGGTGACTGACACAAAATGTTGTACATATATCTAAAATGCAAGATTTTTGAGTTTTAATATTTGGCTTTGTGCATTACATTTTTTCCCCCTAACAAATCGGAAAGCAATAGGTCACCCCAAAATATAAAACATTTACCCATCATTTACCCTCATATTGTTCTTCTATTGAGAACAAAAAGAGAAGTTCCAGTCTTCGTACTTTTTTTTCTATACTTCAGACACAGACTCACAAACCCCAGATACAGTGACCCCAGAACCGCCCTCTGTCTATTAGCATCTACACAGTAAAAATTATCTTTCAAAACTGAAAAAAAAAGATTACTGGAGTAATTTTTACAAGAAAATACTATTTTAGTCATTAAATGTGGTACTTGCTTCTTCTTTATAACTATTTGTGAAATTTACTTGCAATTTCTAAATGACAGTTGTTTCACCACCAAATTTGTGAAGTGTCCTAACTGAGCATGCATTGCTGGAAGGTACTGTTTTTATTATATATTGTAATAATTGTCAATTTTTAATTTTATTTTTTATCACTAAGGTTTTTATTTTAATTTTTTTTTCTCGACTTGTAAAAATTTGCAATTTGCTGCTAGATCTGCATGGTTCACAAAAATAAGTGATAGTTGATTTCGAATAGATGCAATGCAAAATGTTCCCCTCCCAGAATGACGTTCCACATCAGTTGAGTCACAGGATCAAATAACATCTTGATGATAGTAAGAAAATGAAAACTTTGGCTGAAATCTTCTCAGCTTCTCTACATGTCCGGAACACATTAAAAAGCAATACACGAAAGGTTCTCCCCCGCTGTGAGTGAATTTGTGCCAGGACTGTTGTCCCCTGTAGGCCTGGCCTGAGCCCAGAGGTCACTGGCCTTCCCAGTGTCCCCTGAACCTTGCCATCATCAATCATAACCTGTCAAATGCGAATCGTTTATCGCAAGCCCCTCTGTGTACTGAGATGGCTGTGTCTTTTTTCACATCAAAATGGCTGGCTCTATTCAACAGCTCAACACAAACAGTCCTGTGTTTAACTCCACTCATGAAAGAATCTAGATGATATTCCCTGCTCCCCCAGAGAGCTTTATATAGAGAGAATTATTTATGACTAGCTGTTTGAGACCTGTAAATGAAACGTGTACTGCAAATTATACCTCTGTCAAAGCGGAGATATCATGTGATTCCAAGAAAGTTTCAGAAACATGGACAGTTTTTTTATGGTGGTTCGGTGAAAACTTTCTTTGTTTGACTCTGGCTATACTGTGGTGGTCTCATTATAGGAAGAGAAATGCGATTTAAACAACTGATGTAAATCACCTAATTGTATCCTTTTCTTTTGAGATGCCTTGATGATGAAGAATAAATACGTCCATCGTGGAAGAGACTTTGGAGTGATGGGCTCATTTACGACCACTAATCTTTAAGCAATAGGAACAATGCAAGTGTTATTGCCTATTGTAAACTGATAAATTCCCACTTTGATTCATGATTCCCACAGGAAGGCAACAATAAATTGATTACATCTTAGGGCAGCATCAGCACTTTCTTTTGAATAAATCAACAATTGACACTTTTATAATTACCTGAAATACTAATGAAGAGAATGAAAGACCATGAGCAGCCTTGATGAATGAGTCTTTTAGTTTCTGCCGTATTTTCAGTTCTAATTTCCCTGGTTTCCATAAGACAGAAGTCAGGCTGATAGCAC
Organism: Cyprinus carpio; assembly: GCF_018340385.1. NCBI lineage: Eukaryota > Metazoa > Chordata > Actinopteri > Cypriniformes > Cyprinidae > Cyprinus > Cyprinus carpio. The sequence continues at coordinate 24,207,570 of NC_056576.1, forward strand.
TCCCCTGAAGTGCATGGAAAGGCCATTCTGCTAAGATTAAAAAAAATAATAATAAAAGTATAGATTTTGATTATGCTAATTTACTACAATTGGCTGCTCCAAAAAGTGCTTCTTTTCAGGGTTTTTTTATTTTATTTTTTTTTAACATGGACTAAATGTGTCTTTGACTATTGTGCTGCATCTCTTTTTCACCACTGGTTATTAAAAAAATAATAATAATTGTTTTACGGTGTATAGAATCATATTAATCAAAAGTACGTATGCATATAAAAAGTAAAAATATATGGCTAGTCATAACTATATACCTTGTTTCAATTAAAAAAGGTTTATTGAATATAATTGGATATAATTATATTTTATATTTATTTATTTCTTTATAAAAGCACTCCCACCCTCTCTCTCTCTCTCTCTCTCTCTTTCTCTCTCTCTCTATATATATATATATTATATATATATTATAATATGCATACATACTGTATATATTAGAGATATGCTCCATAGTATCCTATCGTCAGCCTGTGAGATCACCGATACATGATATTATCATGCTAATTTATTTAATTATTTACTTCGTTTCATAGCTGGAGGGTGAACCAACTCCAGGGTAAGGCTAAAAGCAGCCTAATATTAGTGTAATCTATCAACTACACATTATATCGCTTTAGTCAAATAGCCTATGCATGTCATGTCATAAAATATTTTTAATATGACTGAATTTGTATTTAAAATGATAATTTAATAGAAACATTCTAAGTTAGTAATTATATTGCTTACATATCCTCAGTTATTCAAACAGCAGCTACAGGAAATGAGCAAAGATCATTAACATCATCAAAGAACATCATCACTGACTTCAGTCTAGTCTGAGTTAATGCACCTAAAAAAACACTCCTGTTATAATCAGTGAAGCCGTCTACACTGTATGATGAATAAATCTCTTATACTTAAATCGCATGTACATCTGCACTTTGTTGTTTATGATGTGGGAATTCAGTCAGCGAGCATGCGCACTGAACAACAAAACTCCCGTGTTTCAGCGATGATTCATCTGAACATTAATTCTTCTGTTTGTTTTTTATTTGGTTGTAATTCGGTAAACTTTAAAGGAGTTGTATGTGATTTATTTTCAAACCAGGCAGAGAATTTTTTATTTGTTATTTCTTTGGTCAAATGGAAAGCATGTAGACAAACCTGTCACTAGCTCCTTAGGAAGAGTTTCCTCTGTAGCATTTCTTAAATGTCATTTTTGGATAAGAGCATCTGCCAAATGAATAAATGTAATGTAAAGCTACCTAGTGTTCCTGACAAACACATCATAGAGGACTTACTCAGGCTTGTTGGTCAGTGCAATTTGCCTATTTTATACACATGGATAAAGTTTTTTTTCTAGCATTGTGTTTACAAATTAGCCCTTCATTTAATGCTTCGGAAGACCAAGACATCGCAGGCACATTGTCCTTCCATTATCTGGCTGAAGTGAATGATTAAAACGTAGACTGCTGATGAAGGCAGCCACATAGATGATTGGCCACAACACCAGCTTATTCCCTTCAGCACATTTACAATTAAACCTTTTTAGCCAGTGAGCAATTAACAGCAGGCAGCTATGTGAGCTCGGCGAAACGTGTTTCTCTGCACTCCACAATCACTCGTTGTCATAATGATGCATGACCAGATCAAATTGTTTGGGATGACAAAAGCTGTACTGGCCTTTATTCACTGCATCTTATTCAGGGAACTAGAGGAGAAGAATACATCAGCTCAGAAATCGAGCGCTCGTAAATCTTGTTTTAAAGACTCTTATCCAGGTTCAGATTCAGTCCAAAGGTGGCTTTTGTAGAGTCAGGTTTTATTTATTGCTCCAGCCTCATTTCGCTTGGCCTTTTGTGCATGGGAATAAATAATTATTTGTGCATTATTGTGTTTTAACTTTGGACATTATAAGGTATGTTAAGTAAGGAGTATGTTAGGAGGGAAGGTTTTGCAAGTGATGTCCAGTCACAGGAAATAAGCATAGATTGTTTTTGATTACAGGAGACATTTTCTCACAATTGCAAATCTCATCCAGGACTTCACACAATGAGGTGATTTTCAACCTACTGTAAAAATGCTAACTAGTCTTCTTTGACCGGCCTATTCTGCATAGTACCTGTTTCACAGTGTTATGCAATAAATATACGAATATACGGACATTCACATTCAGCAAATAAGCAATATCCAAAGTCAGTTGACCAGATTTAGCCATTTTGATAATATCCTCCCTGGTTGCAGAGGACAGCTCCTTCCTCTTTGCCATTTTCACTAAAACCCACAAAATTATGTCTAATAAAATGGCTAACACCTGCTATTTTATTTGATTAAATTATAGGCTGGGGTTAATAAGCTTTGTATGTCAGCTTGGTCAGAAACACTGACCAAGAACAATGACTTTGACATGTTTCATTGCATTATTACAAATGAAAGAGTGCACATTAGTTTTACACTTTTAGCACAACTATGCAATATTCTTACAAAAAAGAGTGATTGGCCTGACATCGTTTTGGTTTATATGCAGGACTAGTGAGTAAATTTCGAGGTGGGATGGTGTTACACTTTCAACTGCTTAGGTTTTTTTGGAAATTAAAGTGATTTCAATACTTTATCCATTCAATAGCCTATGAACTCGATCCCAGTTCTGCACATAAACGTAGCGCAATACATAATAAAAATGTAGCAGGATATTTGCGTCTAATGCTAGCTGTGCAATGTCATCTTTTGTAATTGGCCATAATACCTGCAGACTGCAGCCAATGAAAATGCTTCTTTATCGCTGCACTTCCTGCTCCTAAGTACAGATCGTCAAAGCAGACTGCGGTTTTTGTTCAGTGCTGAGTCATTCAAGCTCAGATCCTCTCATTATAACAAACAAAGTGTTGACACGATGTAAATAATAGATCCAGTGTGCAGTGTAGAGAGCTTCATTAATTATAACGGAAGTTTGTGAGATCGCGATGAACTAAGACGAGTGACAGCTTTTTAATATTTATGAAGTTTGCAAATGTGACATTGAATTTATACAGCAGTTTTATACATTTTTGATATTATTCAAAAGTTAATATTAAGTGACTTAGATTATAGGAACACCATTCCCTGATTGTGCTCTATTTCGTCTTCAACTGAATGAATAAATCTGCGTTTTTGAACCTGCAAATTACTTTAAGGAGTCAAATATTGCCTTATTTATTCTACAAATCATGCAGTACTCTACCACTGAATAATAAGTGTTTTTATGGATTAGAGACAATTACTAGTCATTCTCAATTATTTTTTTAATACATTTCAGAGTGTTATTTTTAAGACTTTTTTTTTTGTACATCAAAAGTATTTGCACAGTGTTGGGTTAATACTTGAGTTTACTTCCAGTGTAAAGTATGATTTGAATCAAATCCAGTTGAGACCTACTACTCTAAACCCTTGATAGTTACTTTGACTTCAGTGATTGTGTGGTCCGTTTGAGGAGAAGTTAGAAACATCAATCGATTGTTTTAGATGTTTGTGCTGCTTTAGATCCAATACCAGCATTGTCTCAGAGAGAGGGCAGATAAATCTTTGGTTTTTAATAGTGTCTCTTAGTTTACATGCCAGAGAGGCAAAATGAAGTCGTAATTACAAGTCTTAATTGATGTGTTTTTACCGTGATAGACCATAGCTCTGCTCTCCTTGCTCTTTTCAGACTGTGGCTCTGCTTGCTGTTGTTTGCTCTATATTTCTCTAGGTATTGATTGCTATTATGGCAAATCCAATGGGCACAATAGAACTCTATCAGCAAAATACAGGTTAATTATCTTGAGGTCAGGCGGTCTCAGATGCACACAAAGGGCTTATCCTCTTCGCACATTACAACCTAACATTAAATCGTGAGCACAAATTATCACCAAGGTTTTTTTCCATTCAACAAATGAACTGGCAGTAGGAAGGAGAGCAGTGTTTAAGCATCAACATCAAGACTTTAGATGTTTGCCGACTTCTCTTTTAAAAAGGCCATTTGCTCTTTATAGTCAAAATGAATATTTCCAACTACTGTTTGGGATTTAAGGTGCATATTAGATCATGATAAATGATTTTCACTTTGAGTATACAGTGTGAAATTATTTATACTGATTGAGATTTCACTCGTACATAAATCCAGTCTTTCTCCTAAAAAAAGAAGCCACAGGTCTTTCTTTTCACTAGAGGCAAAACAGACAGTGCAGACCTTTGACTGAAGGAAAAAGTGTTATTTTTGCTAAGTGGAGTGGGAAGCTGTCGGACGTTTTACTTATGCTTGACTGATTGGCCTTATTATAGAGGCCCGTCAATGAGCTTGAGTTAATGGCATTGATTGTGGATATTGTGCTTTTTCCCCGGCTCCTGCAGGGACTCCAGTGAATCGGATTCCTATCATGGCCAAGCAGGTGTTGGATCTCTACACTCTCTACAAGCTTGTCACTGAAAAAGGCGGCTTAGTGGAAGTCATCAATAAGAAAATATGGCGCGAGATTACCAAAGGCCTGAACCTCCCTACCTCCATCACCAGTGCGGCGTTCACCCTCCGAACACAGTGAGTGAGATAACTTCAGACGGGAACAACCTGTTGATAACTGCCAGTTGATTCTCGTCTATCTTGTCCTGATCAATTATCTGCTTTTAAAATAAAGAGAGTGAAGAGGGGAGTGTGTTTGGTAGAAGTAAGAATGCGCTTTTAAAGAGATTTGTACAGCAAAATTGAGATTCATCAAGCAAACAATAATGCTGTTTATGCATGGTACTTTATTGAATCAGAACAATGTGAATTTAAAGGCTAGGGCTCACTATTTATTTAACTTAATATAGTACAATTAATTGTTAAAAACATGGCTTTTATGGTGAAAGAACCTAAAAACAGTAGGACGTAATAGCCAAAGACATTCTGCATATGTATAAAGGCTCTGAACAAAAGAACGCATCCTGTGTGAACAACTGCTAAGACACATTGACAGACTTGATTGCCAAATGGATTGCTGTAGACAATATATTGACTTCTAAAGCTGCTTTTTGACTAATGCTTTACTCATCTAACACTCATCTAAGTTTCTTTTTTTCTTCAGCAAAATGTTAATATACTATTGTTCAAAATTAAGAAATTTAGGCTCACAGAGGCTGTATTCATTTGAACAAAAATACAGTAAAACAGTCATATTGTGAAATACATTATTACAATTTAAAATAACTATTTTATATTTTAATGTTTAAAAATGTAATTTCCTGTGATGGCAAAGCTGAATTTTCAGCAGCCTTTATAAAAGTATTGAGTGTCACATGAAGCTTCAGAAATAATTTTTTTCATGTTGAAAAACAAATTCTTTCATAATTCTTTTCAGAATATTTTTTTTTTGTTATACAACTTATATACATTATTTTTTTTAAATAGTCAAAATATAATCTTTTTATTACAATGTAAAAGTCTTCAATGTCACTTTTGAATTGTAGTGTATATGCAATTAATTGCAGTTCATTTGATTAATTTACTATTGTCATATAATTAATTTGATTGATTTTTTGCACCCCTAATAGTAATAAAGAGATTTTAACTTTATGAATTTTAGGAAATTTTACATTTGACTCAAATATTTAACTAATTTAATGAAAACATGTTGTATGTGTTTCAGAAATATAGTTCTGTTTCTGTTGCTACTTTCTGTGTAAATCGCTGACGTACTTGGGGAGCACATGAACTTGTTTGTGCAAGTCCACTCTCAGCACTGTTATTTAACACAATTGCATAACTCTCTAAGACATGCAGGTGTCCTGTAGCCCTGTAGTCAGTCATAAGAAAACACTATGGAATTTGAAGGCAGTCATTATTACGTTATACACATATACATATATAAAAACAAAAAAGGCTCTTTATGTAGACAGTTGAACAGACAGTTGGCCTCACATCCAGGTCAGGTAAATACAGGAATGCAAGAAATTTCACAGCACTGTTGAGAGGAAGAATGTGCACTCAATACATTGTAGTGTACATTGTAGTGTAATCTTTCTGTCCTCCTCCTAACAATAATATATATATATATATATATTTTTCTGCACTGTTGAGAGGAAGAATGTGCACTCAATACTTATATATAACTATATGGTATGGTGCTTTTATATATAGTGTATATGTATAAAAAATATCTGACAAGTAAAATCTTAAGATAATATGTCACGAATTCAAGTTTAAGTTAAAATGCACTAGGAGTACTAAGGATTACTGAGACTGGGTGAATGGTGCAGGTTGTTTGGTCGCTCACTGTTTCTGAAATAAAACAGGGAATAATAGGGAGCGCCAGCCAATGAGATTTAGGTTTGAGCCAATAATGGACCCACTACCCGGAAAAGTTCTTAAAAGATAATAATCCAAAGGAATGCTGTTAATGACAGGAACTATACAACAAAAAATATTGTTTACGTGTATCGGTCAATCTCTCTGATCTCTGCTGGATTCATGCGTGTGTTAAGAAAGGACGGTGCGTGCGCTTCACACTAGAGTTTACGGTATGTCAAATCAAAATAGGGATCGCTTAATGGAGAGTGAGCGCCAGGTGCAATGATTGATTGGCAATTTAATATTCTGTGGCTAAACTTATACTAAGTTCCACCACACTACTGGCGAGTAAAAACCAAAATCTGAGAATTTATTAGCCATTGGCTAATATTAGATATCATTTAGTCTCCCAGAGTGAAGATTTAGTCGCATATGCGAGTGATTTACTTGTAATGTAGAGGGTTGTACATAACAATCACTTTGAGATCTTCTGATCAAAAGTCATTTTAAAAATGTCTCAGAAACATTAAGTTTGTTCTGAGTAAAGCTCCTGAGCTTTTATATGATATTTAGGTGTAGCTTCACGTTCTGTCCTTTTTTGTCTACAGGTATATGAAGTACCTCTATCCATATGAATGTGAAAAGCGGGGACTGAGCTCTCCCGGGGAGCTTCAGGCAGCTATCGACAGCAACCGTCGTGAAGGGCGGAGACAGAGTTATGGCTCCACCCTCTTCAGCTACTCCCCCGTGGGAACCCCCACACTGCTGGCTTCCCCAAAACTCCAGATGCCCCACATCAGCATGCCCACTCCTAACGGTGGGCACATGACTCAGACCTCTGTTATAAAGAAAGGTTTGTGTTTGTATTTCCCTTTGTCACAACCTATTTCTGGAATACCTTAAAAAAAATCAATGTTGAAATAATAAATATTAAGATACAGCTAAAAATACAAGATTTTACCTCCCTTGCACAAGAATTCTTTGCTGTATCGATATAATAATATAGACTACATTGAGAAATAGATAAAATAATAAAAATGAAAATGTAATTATGTATAATACAACAATAAAAAACAGCATTTTATTGATGGTTGATTTTTAAAAAGAAAGAGAAAGAAAAGTGTTATTCCTGATCAGGAAATTGAATGTTATTGCAGACCATGTTAATTACAACATAGATCCTCCAAAGAAGAAGTTATCTCTCTTACACAATAACACTGCCACATCTTACTCACGCTTATTCCACGCAGTGGCTTGAATGGTCATCAGAGCAGACAGGAAACAGCTTGCAGGACTTCCTCTTGCCCACTCTGCCAGTTTCCGCATCACAGCAGCAGGAGCAATGAAACACAAAGACACATGGGCTAGTTCATGATTCAGTAATGTGCCCATATGGAAAAAGTCACGCAACTTTAAGGATCAAAGAGCCTTACGAATCTGACAGTATTTCTAGTGTTTACAAAGCAGCTTTAAATAGATGTCATGACCTATGTTTCATACTCATACTTCCTGTGAGGATGTTGTTGCAGCATATTTCTAAACCTAAATTTGTAGAATAAAATGCTGCATTCAGATTATTGAATAACTTCCTTTTCATTTGCAAAAACATTTAACAATATAAAATGATGATTTTAAGTGAATCAGGTCCACAGTATTAAAATGAATGTCAGATAATTAAAATAAAATATAAAAAAGAATAAAATACACCAACCATTCAAAATGTTGAAGTGAGTGAGATTTGTTTTTTTAAAGAAATAAATGTTTTTATTCAGGAAGGATGCGGTAAATTGATCAAAAGTGATAGTAAGGACATTTATAATGGTACAAAATACTTCTATTTCAAATAAATGTTGTTCTTTTGAACTTTCTATCCAACAAAAAGTATTACTCATCATTTATAATAATAAGAAATATTTCTTGAACAGCAATTCAGCATTTTAGAATGGTTGCTGAAGGATCGTGTGGCACTGACTGAAGACTGTAGTAATAATGACTGCTGAAAATTCAGTTTTCTCAACTGCTATGCTTCACTGTTTGTAAGTGTTCGGTGTGGCAAAATTAAGCATCGTAAATACAAGGTTATTTCAATGTATAGGCTATAAACTATGGGTAAATCGTCCACTACTTAAAACAGTAGGAAATTGTTTTAAGTTGGCAGTTTTCCCAAGATTTGGGATGTTACATGGTAGGGATGTGCATCTCCATAACTGAGGCCGATGCGATACGCATCTCGATGCATAGCCAACGATGCGATACGATTCACTGCTATTACGATGCGGTGCGATACGATTTCGATTCGATTCAACACGATGTAATTCAGTGTAATACGATGCAATGGAGAAAAATAATATGCTGTGCAATTCAGTATGTAGATATTTTAACTTTTATTTATTTTGTTCCAACAGAAATCTTATCTTAAAGTATCTTAAGTGCCATCTGACTTTTTACACATGGCTCTTTCACAAACAAAAGATTAGTTTTTTTTACAAAACCAAAAGATTAAATAAAAACAGACATTCTTTTCCTGTTTTGTCACCAGTGTTGGGGAAAGTTACTTTTAAAAGTAATGCCTTACAATATTGCGTTACTCCCTAAAAAAGTAACTAAATACGTTACTTAGTTACTTTTTATGGAAAGTAATGTGTTACATTACTTTTGCGTTACTTTCACGTTACTTTTTAAATATGAGCAGGGCTTGATTGTTTTTAATATAAGAAGTTATATTTGTTGCTTATTTAATTTTTATTTAAAGTAATGTGTTGTATTGATTTTGTATCAGGCTGAAGGAAAAGTAAATTCACGTCTGTACAGTAGAACACAGGAGAAGAAGGTTCAACACTCTTCAGCAATAAAAAAAAAAACAATGAAGCACAATTGTTAGTTTATCTAAAGTCATTTTTGATTATTAGTATGGTTGAACTGGATCATTAAAGGTCAGCAGCAAAGACACTGTTAATAAAATGGCAATAGATACATTTGTGTTATTTAATATATTTAGTTATTGCAGGTTTGCGTCATATTCTGAGTTTGCATTTCACTGTTTTGATTCATTTTGATGAATACTAAATCTGTTTTTTTTTTTTTTTTTTTTTGTGAGTGGGATGAATTAATGCACATTCACATTTAGTCTAGAACTACAGTAACATCATGTTCACACAGCGCACACAATGCCTCCATACTTCCGATTTCTCCCAATATAGGAACAGGAGGCTTGTCAGTCAAAAAATGGGAATACAAAGTAACTGGCGTTACTTTTTTGAAAAAGTAACTCAGATATTTTCTTTTAAATTAAAAAGTAATGCGTTACTTTACTAGTTACTTGAAAAAAGTAATCTGATTACGTAACTCGCGTTACTTGTAATGCATTACCCCCAACACTGTTTGTCACAAGTTACTTTTAACAGCTCACACATTTAACAGGTGAAACAATTTAGGAATGCTGCTCAGGGATAAACAATAAAGAAATGTTATTGTAATTTGCCAGCAGGCTAATGTGATTTCAGCAGGCTAACTCAGTGAGCAAAAAGCAGGTGCTGTTTTTTTAACATAAGCAATACAAATAAAAACCTTTCACAAACAGGTAAACAAAAATGTAAATATATATATATAGAAGAAAAACTAGTATTGGCAGTCACAGAGAAAAACTGCTAGATTATTCCCTGTGTGAGCCTCATTGAACACTCTAGTCTGAAGAACGTGGTTTTTCAAAACCCACTCATTGTCAATATAGTGTGCTGTGATAGTTACATATGAGTCCGTGGCACAAGACGTCCAGCCGTCAACCGTAATTGCAACTCGTTGGGCATAGCTTAGTGACTCGGCTATCTCTCGTCTAACTTTGTCATACAAAGCAGGGATTTGTTTCTCAGTAAGCTTTCTATTTGGTATGTGGTACCTTGGCTCCAAGACATGGAGGAGGTACTGGAATCCCTCGTTCTCTGTAACGCTGTTAATCCGTTCTAGGTGGTAACTCTCAGGAGGACACCTCTCGGTCTCCGTAGTGTTGTTGTGATATGTCATAATCACGTAGCAGCTGCAGTGGTGATGAGAGAACGCGCTTCTGCAACAGTTCAGAAAGGAGAAATCAGTCTAAAAGTTACATAACAAAATATTGGTCGCTTTATAACTAGTAAAAGAATAGCGCATCTACTAATAATTATATATGAATAAATCGGTTTTTACCGATGCAGATATGTTAGAAAAGATGCATCGCGATACAAATGCCAACTGTATCCGATGCACGCTTATTTAAATCGATGCATCGCATCGTAAGCTTTTATGCCAATGCACCGATGCAAATCGGTGAATCTTACCATCCCTATTACATGGTCCACTATTTCTGTTTTGTTGTAAAAGTGTTCTGTCACCTAAGGAAGTTACACACAGACTTAATGATGATTTCTTGCTCCACAGAGGACTCCATGCTGTCCAACTGCTTGACTAACAGGGTGGGCATCCCTGTGTCTTTGGCCAGCCACCACAGTGCAGCTCAGGCGGCTGCGGCTCAGGCTGCAGTAGCTGTGCAAGCAGCCGCATTGGAGCAGCTCCGGGAGAAGCTGGAGTCTGGAGAGCCACCGGAAAAGAAAGTGATGCTGATGGCAGAGGAGCAGCAGAGAATAATGCAACATGCATTACAGCAGAATCTCTTCGCCATGGCAACCCAGCTACCCATGAACATCAAACTGAACAACAGAGGTGGGTGCAAGGAATGCGCAGATGGTTCTCATATATGTTTGTTCAGTATATGCTTTCACAAAATTCTCTATTTTAGTTTTTTTTTACTTTTAAGACTCAAACGTAAAAAGATAGTTCACCCAAAAATGAAAACTCACTTACTTACCCTCAAGCTGTTCCAAACCTGTTTGAATTTCTTTCTTCTTTTAAACATAAAAGATATTTTTTAAGAATGTGGATAACCAAACAGTTTCTGGTCCCCATTGACTTCCATAGTGTATTGTTCCCATAACAGCAACTTGAAAGATGAATGAAATGGCAGCAGTTTTGGAAAGCCTTAAGTTTGACTGCCATACAAAACATGACGAAACATTAGCCTTCCCATTTTTTCTTTATCAAACTGAAGGAATTTATGAAAAACATTTTATTAATGAAATAATTATTTTATTTTAGTATAGTATATTATGATCAGTGTCATCTGTGAGAGAATAATTCTCAAAACAATACTGAAAGAATTTATGAAAAACATTTTATTTCTGAATATGTATTATGAATAATTGTTTATGAATGATGAATATTCTTGTTATTTTATAAAACTGTAACAAGTTGTGTTTGTTGTCTTCTGCATCATTGCTACTCTTATATGGTGGGACAATGTAGCATAATGATATAATGCTGGGCAGGATTTTCACATAGAAAAACTCTGCAATTTAAAGATTATATTAAATAATATTTTGTGTTAACCTGCAAACAGATATCCACAGTAATGAAAGAGTGAAAACCGAAAGTCGCTGACCTCTTGGAAATATGAATCCTTGTGTGTTATTTATCCCTTTTTTGGTTAAAAAAAAACTACTTAATGTATGTCTGTTGAATACATTGTGTGTAATGTTAACAGTTTGTGAAGAAAACAGTGAAGAAATGTTTTATTTATGATACAGGTGCCCCATGCAATTCTCTATCTAGAGAAGTGAAAGCCCCATTTTTTGACAGTAGTCACCCCTAACTCTTTTAATAAACCCCTCCTTATCCTGTCACTCATGAGTTATCACCGATAGTTGGTGGCACGCTTCTCTTGCTTCTTGTGTTCCTTTTATAAATGCTCATATTGAGTTTTTCTCTTTCTCGCTCTCTGGCTCCTCTCTTGACAGATGATAGACAAGAGACTGCATTGAACCTGTCTACCAACGGCATTAGCAGCATCAACATGTCAATAGAAATAAATGGGGTTGTCTACACAGGTAAATAGAGCGCCGTTTGCTGATGTAATTGCAGGCAGGAAATTCAATAAGTTATAGCAGCACCCCCGCGCTTAGTCCTCCACACAATTTGATGTCTTTGCTATAAAATCCATCGTAATGAAGTGGCAAGTCCAATAGAGTTAAAAAAGTTAAATATCTTAAAATTGGGCCTGGGCGCCAGGAGGTCGATGGAGCTTATTGTCTTTCGTGCCCAAGAGAAAGGCCCTCCGCCTTTACAGCTAGATACAGTGCTTGTGCCTGATGTGCGAGAGACAGTAATTACTAGAAGATGGCTCATAAGCTTGCTGGAAACATTTCAGGAGATCAAGTTGAAGTGGCATCAGATTTATCATTTTTACTGAAGGTTTGTTCTCTGTGAAGTTGTAGAGCCCTAGATCATAGTGCTTTGAAGGTTTTTTCTACGGCGGATGATTTAATGCTTTAGTTTAGCATAATTAATTATATAAGAAATGGTCGAATAAAAACTATAAATTTAATTGCTTTGTTTAAACTCTTTGCTTTGTATATTATGTTAAAAACCTAAAATAAAATATATAAACAAATATGTATTTAATCATGTCCTTGCCAAGTCACACTGAGTAGTAGCACAGAATGAGAAAGGGGCTGTTTGCACAGGATGCCTCTTTGTGTGTAAAAAGAGACAGATCAGAAATTAATAGAAGTGAATGAAGGGATCTTGAGACGTTTTTATAACATTTAAATGTAACCAATTTATATGTAAAAAAAAAAAAAAAAAATGTTTTCATGGTGCATGACACTGAAAAAAAGATTTTTTTACATACAGTATACCAGAAATTAAAGATCTGTTTGAACAGCACATAAGTCTACTTCATACAGTTTGACAAAATGGATTGGCAGTGACAGGCTTATGATTTGCCTTCACCAATCCTATCATGTCTGAAATTATCCTAGATTCTGAAGATATCCTCCGAAAATTTTAGATATATGTGATTCATTTGATTTAGGAGAATTTCCCGCAATTAATTTAAAGGGGTCCTATTATGCTCTTTTACAAAGTCTTGATTTTGTTTCGGGGGTGTACTAGAGCAGGCTCTTATACTAGATTGTTCGAAAAACACACTCTCTGACATAGTGATAACACTCGTTGCCTTCTCTAGTGCAGCTCAACCAGGTCTCGTCCCATTTGTCGATATTATTGATATCACAAATCCCGGAAAATATGTGTTGTAGTCCAAACGAGTCGTTCGTTGTAGTTTTTGAAAAGTGATTTCTGTTAAGTAAAATATCTCCTTTTGAAGTGGACTTTGAGCTTTGTAACTTTGCAGATCTTTTTTATGCTCAAACAGCAACATAACAGACTAACTAAAGCTGAAAAAGTGAAAAAGCATAATAGGACCCCTTTAAATAAAATCTATAATTAACTTTCTTCATATCCTTTCAAAATCTAAGTGTTTCTTTAGTCAGCATCTTCACATTTTTCATGTGGATTTTAACAAAATTCAGATTCTTTATCAATATACAGACACCATTTATTTCAGTTACTGTATCTCCGGTATTGTGCGAATGAAAAAAAAGTCAAGGGGGTGTTGATCACATACAAAACATGTTGTTTGTTTGTTTATATTATATGTTTATGTTATTATTTACATTACTATTGACTGTGATATAATTATTGCATGAAATGATCTATAATCATAATATTTATTGCATAAGAATATTTTTAATTGCACTTAAATGTTTTTAATAAATATATACAAACTGATTGAGTGACTGAACTGCTGGTGTTGGGTGGTTTGGGTGTTTATATGCTTTGAAACTAACTTTAAATATGTGTCTGCTGACTCCAGGGGTCCTGTTTGCCCGTAAGCCGACCTTAGGTTTCATGCCAGGCAGCCAGCAAGTCCATCACCAACACAGCTCACAGGGAAAGAGCAGCAGCCCAGGCCTCAGCACCCAGATGCAGCCGTCCTCCTCTTCCTCCTCACACGGACCAGCCACCTCCCCTTGAGCTTCTCCCTTCCCCCCGACAGGGTCATTCTAGGTCATTCTGTTGGACCGCTGTTTTCTGTCTCCTTCAATATACAATATACACTTTTTACTGTTTTTCTAACCCTCCCCCTGCAATCAGGACAGGAGCGTCCGTCATCTGAAAAACTTCAATTAAGGCTGAGCACCAACAGCTGATAGCTGCACATTTGGAGTGTGGTACATTTACATATGCAGCAAGTTGCAGCTTGTAATTTTGTTCTTATGAGGATGCATTATTCAGTGTGGAGCGACTAAACTGTACTACGTGACAATGAACCATGAACACAAGGAGCGGTGTGATGCTCGAGAGGACGCGATGTTCCTCAGACAGAGTGAATGCTGCATCAAAGCAAGATTCACTTTCCTACACAGATCCTGATGTTGTGGCATCTTTATCTTTACTTGTTGCGTTCTTGAATCAAACCGCAAGAGCTACTATCAGCTAGAACCAAAGAGAACAAGAGCAACATTTTAGTGGTTTATTTGATAATGTTACAATAATTAATGCAGAGTTTTATCACCACCATCACACATCTGATGCCACTGCAAATTATCAGAAAATTAAAATGAATTTTAATATCTTGATTTTAAGCAAAAGCACATCCCATTTAACTTGGGCATCAACTAGTCAGGGAGAAACAGTTATTTACTGTATTACTGCTTAAATATATGTTTGTAAAGAAAATATATCATTATATCCATCGAAGCAGTCTTCTCGAAATCTTTAAAGGACTGGGAGAATCATAATTCTTGCCATATGTGCAAGATTGGTCATGTATAGCTTGATATTGAGGAAAGCTGACAGAATTATATCTGCTATATTCTCTTCTCGTGACTGGTTTTGGCCTGCGGCCGTGGAGAAATATATTCCATTGATTAGTGAGTTATTTGGGGAACACTTGTCGACAGTGTTTAATGATTTTCCAGCACCTCAGCTCGTGTTTTATAGCAGAGAGATTTAAGTGTTCATTAAATGGTTTAGTAAACAGAAAAATGGGTCACACTGATTAATAAAGGTTTCAGAAGTCGAGGGTCAAATGATATTGTGACGTGTGACTGTGAGCTGGATGTTGATCACAAAAAATGTATTTCAACCAGAAAAGAGAGGCTTTTGAGAAGAAGATTATGTGCCGTGAACAGGCTGAATGTGGCATCAGTTCATGAGGTGAGATCTCTGTCGTGAATAGAATCCAATTTTCATCAAGTTTTTAACAACGCACTTGCATTTGAGAGTTCACCTCTCGTCCTTTATTCCATTCTCCTTTCTTATTTTATGTTTTTGCTCACACTCTCGTCTTGTTTATTTCTTTTTCTTCTCTTTTCTGTTGGTAAGGAAATGGGAGGATATTATTGTGTCGTTTTTTTTTAGAATTCAGTAGACGATTTCAAGTATTTATTATTACTTTTATTCTCTTCCTTTCATGTTGAAACTTGGGCTGTTTCAGTGCTTTCAGAAACATCGCTTTTTTTATTACAGCCCAATACCTCACAAATCCTGCAAACCTGTACACAGATAATAGATTATGAAAACAAGATATACCTCATTTATTTCATTTCTATGATTTTTATTGTGAAGCCACTTGAAAATATTTTTTCAACAAATCACTGGATTTTTTTTCTATTGTGTATTGTTTTACCAAAGAAGGGAATATATAATGAACACACATCTACCTCATTTGTGATAGACTGTGCCAACAACATAATCACAGCAGCCAGTTTTTAATCATAGCCTTTCTGGTCCAAATTCACTTCTGCCTGCGTGATTTGTGCTGCAGAACCAGAGGCTGGACCACACAGGGCTCGACACGGCGTCCTTTTCTTTGCTTGTTTTGCCATTGTTTTGTTTTGATTTTTATGCACGGGGGGAAATAAAATACCAGAAGGATACTATTTTATGAATACAACTGTTCAAAATGATTCAATATGGATATGATCCGGGTTCTTCATCACAGTATCAGTAGACGTTTGAATCAGATCTAAAATTCATCTTAAGTTAAGCGTTTAGTTAATGAAGTGTTTTTTTCTGTTCACAACTAACTGTGGCTTTCAGAAAATATATAACCTACTCTAAATCAAAACTAACTAAAAAAAAATCCATTGTTTTCTTTTGTACTCTCTTTAATGGGATTTGAATGTGGAGACATGCTCAGAACAGGACTTATTTTTAAAAATGCCAAAGATGTGACAGTATTGTTGGGTTTATGATTTCAACCCGATACTGTCATTCTTAACTTTTAATCTCAAGCAGCAGAAAAATGTTTTCATTTGATCCTGCTGCGGCAAAACTTGATTTTAAGCACTTGGATCAAAATGTTATCCAAAAAAAAAGGCCAAGCTGTATATTCAGTTAGTCTCAGTGCACGGATGGCAATGTAAGAATGTAATAACAGTTTCCAGAGTCTCAGCACAACTAATGATTAATGAAACAAGTAAACCTGACCATCATTTTGTTGTTGTGCAGGAGCAAGGAGTAATGAAAATATATAGTCTATATTTATGTGGAATTACAGAGGGCACAATCAATGCACAATTGTCTGATTCCTGTTGTTCAGTGTAATTTACCTCTTGATCAGCGTATGAAGAGACTTGCTCTTATTTTTCACAGCAGTGGCACTGTCTATTCCTTCACATGGCTGTCTGTTCTCTCTTCTGCTCGTGTCACTAGACTGCAGAGATTTCTAGAGCAAATCAAACTCTGGTCTCCAGAAAACTCTGGAGAAGCAAAAAAAAACATGAATCAGAGTGATTCCATAACCAACGTTTTTACGAAATCACATTCACAGGCTTACTGATGACAATGTTGGAACATTTGTTCATAAAAAGACTTATCATTCTAAAAAAAAGATTGACTCATGTGCTTAAAGAATAACATGTTGTTTACCTTGTTTAGCTATGTCTGCGATGCTATGCTGGTAGATTTTAGATCCTAGTATACGCTGTGTATGAAGCTTATTTTCCTTTTATTCACTTTGGATAAATCCAGTGCATTATGGGAAAGCTGGATTGTGGTGCTCAGGGGTTAAAAAAAAAGAAAAAAAAACTGGTGAGAGGTTTTTTTTGTTGTTGTTTGTTTGTTTGTTTTGCCATAGACTTTTAGCATAATTAGAAATAAAAGTACTGCTTTCCACTTTAATGTCCAGTTGAGTTTTCTTTTGGTTTTAAATGTTTGTTAAACTGCTGTAATAAAAGTATCATTGAAATAAAGTTTCATATTGATTTAATATGTGATATTGGTTATGAAAGGTCTTGGAGAGAAAGAAATTGCCAAACATAAAATACAGGAGGAACCACTGGCTGCAGCATAAACTATTTTACATCTACACTAACAGATGTTTGGGGTCAGGGTTTTTATGTTTTCAAAAACAAATCTCTAACACTCACCAAGGCTGTATTTATAAAATCAAAAATTATTTTGTTGTAAAATAATAATATTTTGAAATATTATTACAATTTAAATAATTTTTTAATATTTTAATATATATTTAAAATGTCATTTATTCTTGTGATGCAAAGCTGAATTTTCAGCAGTCATTACTTCAGTCTGCAGTGTCACATGATCTTTCAGAAATTATTCTAATATTCTGTTTTTATTGTAATGTATTTAATTTTTGATTTTTTTCATTTGTTGGTGAAGCAGATTTTTTTAAAAGCAATTACTCCAGTCCATGATCCATCGGAGACTGTAAAAAAAAAAAAAAAATTTTTTTTTTTACGCCTTACTGTTGCTCAGTTGAATACAGTACATCTGTGCTGTGCAAATTTTTTAAGGGTGACATGTTTTTCAGTAGTTTGTGTATTTCCTGGGAATCAAACCCATGACCTTGGTGTTGCTAGTTCTACAAACTAGTTGAGCTACACTACAGGAACCAAGTTTCTAGACAGGTGATGGCAATAAATTCTATCTAAATCTGTTTGTATACACCAAGCGAATGATTTTACAGGAATCCAACAAATTTCACACTTTAATCCAGAGTTGAGCCATAAAAAAAAATGAAAGAAGATTGGAATCCTGATGATAGGTCACTTAACTGTTGATAAGCCCGTGTTTACTGACAAAGGATTGTGTTAAAAAGCTATCCACTCAAAAGGCAAATTAAGCAACAAGTGTTCAATAAACGACAAGATGTATACAACAACAAGACAGCCGTCAGTCTCATTATGTTCATATTAAAACATAATGAGATTGTGTGGAAAGAGCAGATGGTCCAGAATTTAAACACAGCTTAGTATTATAGAGCGAATATCAGCAATTCGATTCCACAGTAACCACAAAGACAAACTGGAAAAGGACAGAGACAGACTGGACAAAGGTCAAAGTCCCGCACTGCAAACGCAGGCAATTAAACTAATGATACCAGGGGTGTGTGCAGCATTAAGCAGCTAAAACGGAGTAAAGATCGCTTCATTAAGACCCAAGAACCTGACGTAATTAGGAGTAGGCCAAGATTAGTGTCTGTCAATGGTTTTGCCTGGGATTTGCAGGTAATAGAGTTATCATTGAGGCTCAAGGAGTGTTACATTACACTTCGGAATAAACAAAAACAAATTAGCAGCGTTGTCCAATAATGGGTTATCTTGTCAGAGCCTGGCAGAAATCCATGCCCTATAACACACTGTTAATTTTATGCATCACTGACAAGCACCTTCACAATCAATGGAGGTACTATAAAGTCAGGGAGACCATCAATTCAAGTTCAGGACAGGTAGACAACGAGTTTTGTGTGTACTGGAGGCCAGTGTGTATTAGAACCAAAAGTATTGTTTGTTGAAATCCTGTTTTGAACTTTAAAAACTTTTCTGAACACTGAAATGCATTAAATGACTCAATAAATATAATCATTATAGCGTCAGTATGAAATACATAATGTGGGATTATTTGAATACACTTATGAAATAATACTTTGTCTTGTTATCCATAAGATGGACCAAACTAATATATTTATCATTTAATTTTGATCGGCCACATGCTTTATGAAACAAACATATATAGGAATATACTGGAAAATATAATGCAATAACACAATATATATTTCCCTCATAACTGTGTACAATGCACAAAAATGTTGCCAAATGTGAATATATATATATATATATATATATATATATATATATATATATATATATATATATATATATATATATATATTCATACATGCAAATATTTTTCAATAAACAGAAAGTGGCAATTCCTTGTTATATACACAATGTGTATATTGCATTCCTGTATATTAACACAATATATTATTCTGTATATTTTCTTCACATAAGAACATCTCATCCGACTGCATATCACTTGTACTCTAATTTCATTTTAGTGCCTGAACTTCTGTTACAGCAAGAGAACGATCTCAGTTAATAAGTTTAATTATGGATATGATAATTCATCATTCATGGACAGCACAGTGAAATCAAGATGTTTATAAGTAGGTGTACTGGATTGTGATGTGCATCAAGTCTTCTTTATTAATAAAAAAGAAAAAGAAAACTCAGCCACCTGATTCAAATGAAGCCACATCATTACATTTTGAGTTGTTTTCTCTGATTTTACACTATCATTAACTGGTTGATACTGATAAGAGAAACAACAACAAAGATGCTGTTTTGATCCTCTGCTGTCCTGGCGACCATTGATTGAGCGCTGAACTTTGACCTCAGGAGCAGGATTCCACACTAGAATCACCTCACGGCTGTCAGAGATGATTAGCTCAGCTGATCTAAGAGCACAGGCTTTGTGCTGTCAATACCAATTAGCAACCACAGCATATTCCACTGATGGCATCATGTTCTGAATACTGATTAATTAGCTTACAAATGTATGATTTCTGAGAAGAAAAATTTATCTAAATCTTTTTTTCTTTGAGCAAAGTCAAGAACATTTAATGTTAATGCAAAACAATAGAGTAGTATCTGTTTGTCATTATTATGTATTGTAATCTGATACTCTACGTTATTATCAGAGACATATTTTACTTTTGACTTTTTTTAACTATGAATGAACTGGCAATGGTTAATGAGCTCAAAAAATTTAAAAGATTTGTTTCTAAATGTCACTTCTAAATGCTAAAGTTTTGGTTCATTCGTTTAATTTTCTCTCTTAGTTGTAGTCTGTTTCTTTTTTTTCTTTTATTCTTTTTTTGTACTTTGATAGGTCTTGATTGTTATCTTTAATATTTAGCTGGTGTTCTTGGTTCTGGTCTTTGCTTTCTTTCTGGCTTTGTTCAGTTTTAGGAATGTTTTCAATTGTTTTTACATATGAGTGGCATTGTACCTTAAAGACAAAAACCTTAAAGGGATACTCCACCCCAAAATTTTTTTGTCATTAATCACTTACCCCCATGTCGTTCCAAACCCGTAAAAGCTCCATTTGTCTTTGGAACACAATTTAAGACATTTTGGATGAAAACTGGGAGGCCTGTGACTGTCACATAGACTGCCAAATAAATGTCAAGGTCCAGGAAAGTATGAAAGTCATCTTCAGAATACTCCGTCTGCCATCAGACGCAGACGCCACAAGGATGCGCTGTTTTATTTCAAATCAAAGCTAAATACACATAAGAAACATTGCATCCTTGTGGCGCGGATGACACAGAAGAGCATACACAACATACAGTGATATGGAGAGACAAAGAGGAGACTGTTGACAAAGGAATTGTTGAATAACATTATTTTTGTTTTCTTCGCTTATAAAAAGTGTTCCCATCACTTCATATAACCCAGATTGCACGTCTGATGGCAGATGGAGTATTCTGACGACGACTTTCATACCTTTTATGGACCTTGACAATGTTATTTATTTGGCAGTCTACAGGACAGTCACAGGCCTCCCGGTTTTGATCCAAAATATCTTAAATTGTGTTCAGAAGACAAACGGAGCTTTTATGGGTTTGGAACGACATGGGGGTAAGTGATTAATGACAAAATTTTCATTTTGGGGTGGAATATCCCTTTAAGGCAAGGTGATATTTTGTATCAGCATTTCACTGATCCTGGATCAAATGGCTTTTATATTTTGTAACAATGAAATTTATTGGGCTACTCAAAGGGAGTGTCACTTCAAGAGCAACCTGAGAAGAATGATCCACACTCTTAAAAATAAAGGTGCTTAAAAGGTTCTTCATAGTGATGCCATAGAAGAACCATTTTTGGGTCCATAAAGAACCATCCAGTCAAAGCTTTCTTTAAAAAAACGATGTTAAAGGTTCTTTATGGAACCAATTAGACAAAAAGGAATGAAGGGTCTGTAATTTTTATGGTAGGTTTATTTTAACAGATAGAGACAGAATATCAACCAAAAAATCAAAATATTTTATATAAAGGTTAGAAATTGACTCAGCTCAGCAATACAACAACAGACTTTTCATGGACTATTGAGAAAGTCAGTGGCTGTTTAGAGTAGACCAAACATTATCCTGAAACAAAGAGGAAAAACCTGTTGATGTTGAGGATATGTATAGCTCTGCTTTCCATCGGGATTGTCAAGCATTACATCAGGAGCCAATGACTATCACGCTGTTTCTGGGTGCCAAATCAACAAAGATAAATCACTGAATAGGCTAACAGGAATTTTTTTTTTTTTTTTTTTTTTTTTTTGTCCGTCTGCTTGTTGTGAGACTAGGTGTTCGAATCCTGCCAAGCCAATGCTGCACCTGCCTTTGTGAAGATAATATGAAACATTTAGAATGCAAATTCACCAAAACACACAAAGCAGAGCCAAAGCTATGCAGCACAGTGATGAATGTGCTGCCACTAACATGCTGACATCCCAACAAACACAGCTGGCCCACGCTAGTCTTTTGCTTATTTTTCTGTTTTGCCTTACAAATGGAGTCCTGTGCAACATTACTGCCCCATTACTGCATTACAAAAGAGCCATTTTAATGGTGGTTTTATTGTCAATCCATTTGGGTTTCCAGCAGCTGCCATCAATACAATGCATAATATTTCTCTTCTGGACGATGTAAATGTCTTTTATGTGAAATATCTTATTCAGGTCAGTACTAAAAAATGCAATTTGTATGATCCCTCTTATTTTGGTAAAATAACTAAAATTTCGCAGGTATGTAACTGTAAGGTAAACTTTTGACCACAACTGTATAATGAGGGCTTCAAAGCTGCGTTTAGTGGAATGAACATGTAAGGCAGGGCTGTACGTTAACTTTTTTGCATATAGCACTGCTGGTGCTACAGAGGCTGAAAGATCTGTAGACACAATTGTATCTCATGAATAAAACGTTACGTTACTTATCACTAAATAAAAAAAAAAAAAAGTATTGCAGTTCATCACTTAAACGGGACATTGAGTACCACTCAAGTTACAAAACATTATTATAAGCTAACCGTTGTGAATCGGGCTAAAGTAAGGCAATAGTTTTGAACACTGGGTGGTTATGTACTTGCTCAAATACTGACACCACCAAAGTGTGAAAGGGAGGGGGTTTTTTCTATCACATTCAGCCACCGCTGACACTCTTCTAGACTGCTCTGCTTCTGTGAATACAGTCCAATCAGCGTTAAGTCAGGTTCTGTGGAGTACCGCCCCTTTTTGGGCAATTTCTCTCTGACCGAGAATCCAGGGGCAGTTCTAAACCAGAGTAACTGGGGGAACAGTTTTAAAATTCATCTTAACCTACTTTAAGTATTATTCATTAAGTCATTTTTTCACCATGTCATGTATCACTCCAATCTCTAGAAGTAATCTATAACAATTTCAACTAATATGAATGTTGCATCATGTTTGTAGTGTCAGGGGCATCATGCACTCTTTTTTGAGGGGGCACAAGTGGGGGGGAGGTCTCTCGTGCTTGTCATGTGACACACAGCAGCCACAATATTACTGTATAATGGGGAAGTCGTGGCCTAGTGGTTAGAGAGTTTGACTCCTAACCCTAAGGTTGTGGGTTTGAGTCTCGGGCCGGCAATACCACGACTGAGGTGCCCTTGCCCTCCCCGGGGGCCGCAGCATAAATGGCTGCCCACTGCTCCGGGTGTGTGTTGACGGTGTGTGTGTTCACTGCTGTGTGTGTGTGCACTTTGGATGGGTTAAAAGCAGAGCACGAATTCTGAGTATGGGTCACCATAGTTGGCTGTATGTCACATCACTTTTTTTTTTTAACTGATATAGGCTTATGTCCCTACTGAAAAAAATAAATACCATCACAGAAGATTTTTATGGTTTCCACTACAAATAACAATTATAAACATTAAAATCCATCAACTTTTAACCATTAAAATCATTAAAAATGGTTTTCTGTAGTTTGTTTTGGGACATATTCCATTATTGGTTTTAACAAGCCACCTACGGAAGGCAACCAATTACCAATAGAGACCAACTGGGTCCATTACAACCAGTAAAACCATTACAAATTTTGTAATGGTGTCTATTGTTTTTTTCAGCACGGAAACCTTTTATTATTTTTTTATTTTTATTCAAAATATTCCCAAAATATATCATGAAATATCTTGATTCTCAAATATGTGTAAGTAAATGCATTTTGCACCTTTACAGATGAGCAAAGTAGCCTAATAGTGTAATCAATCAGCTTGCATGCAAATCGTTTTTATGTAGGCCTACTGAAATCGACTGAGAAATAAAACATGATTGTGTTTTTATCCCCAAAAAAAAAAACCACAGCCATTTTGGCTAGTAATATTTTTTAGTTTACTTGCCAGACTGGTATACTAACTATATATATTACAGGAGTTTCTTATGCTCATCAAGGCTGCATTTATTTGATTTAAAAATTTATATTGTGAAATATTATTATGATGTAAAATAACGTTTGGCTATCCTTTGGCTAATATAAGAAATAATTTAGTCGCCCAGGGGCCAGTTAAATAAACATAGCCTCTATGTTAAGACAGTGACTTAAGAACTAGTTTGACCAACTAGCAGTTAACCAAGGGGTAATCAGTCTTATATTTTGGATGCAGCTTAGACTAATCTACGTTTTTATGTAACTAAATTGTAAAAAAAATTTGACCAGTCTTCAAGAACAAAATTAGATGACAAACTTTTAAGACTAGTCTTTTATGCATCCGGCCCCTGAGTGAAGTTTTAGTCGCATATGTGAGTGATTTACTCGCAATGTAGAGGGTTGTCAGTGGTGTGTATGTAGACACTCAAACACAGACACGAACACTCACTCTGACAGAGGAACTGTTCACTGTTGTCGAGCTGCCTTCATATCGCTATATTCGACAAATTCAGAATGTTTTATTTACTTTTTAAATTTGTTATTTGCTCTGGTTAATAATTCTGAATGGATCGTTATATATTTATATACAGTCAGATTAAGGCGACTGGTATAGTGGTCTGTTGGTGTCTCCGTGTGGTCCTGTTTGGTGTTGCAGCTTGACTTGTAGTTAAGTATATATGCATAAAAATGCTCTCTAAACAAATGTAAAAAAAAAAAAATCTCAGTTTTTGCTGTTGCATTGTATACATAAATTGTGAATTATGAAAATTAAATATATATATATATTTATCTTGAAAAAAGCTTGCAGAAAAAATAGTTGTGGTAATCATCCTCAGTCTTGAACTTGGTAAAACAATTCTTTATTTAAAATGTTTTAAGTCTTACTACTTCTCCTTTTGTTATAATGGGATAATTCATACCGGGATGTATGCTAAATTTTTTGGATGTGGAGCCCTACCTGAAAATTTTTCACCAGCCACCACTGATATGTAACACAAAGAAGCCACAAGGCCCTGCTGTATTGTGAATCATTAAAGACATTGCACTGTTCCATTTTCACAATACAGCACACTCCCATTCATATTATATTATCAAATTAAGCACACCTCAAACCGTTACCTGCCATTGTTTTGGAAGATTATAATCCTTGTCTACACTTAAGACATGTTTGTTTTGGTTTTGTTTAGGCTTAACTGGTAGGATAAATAAATGTTTAATAGGTATAAAAAAAATCCTTAATGCATCTCTTGTTAAGTACGATCTTATTCAGGTATTAATTCCTAAAGCAATTTTACAAATCAGTCGGAATCTGTCTAAAATATGTCTCATTTTGTCTGTTTTCTCCCTGTCTACCTATCTTCAAATATTAATAAATGTTTTGTGCTTTTTAAATCTGGAAACATCAGATTACTGCATCACATTAGCTTTTAAGCGAAGGTTTGGGTTTAGTGATTACACAGATTTAAAGGCAGAATCTTAATATGATTTGTAGTAACCCAGTCATTTATCCTTTTTATACTCAGCTCAACAGATGCCATAAATTTATTTAATAGTGTTCTGTGTCTGTATGATCAGTGGACAATTAGATAAAGTCAAGCTTTTATAACTATTAACATGTGATGATGCCACACTGTCCAAGACTGAGGCAAACGTACAAATGGTGTTATGTATGAACTTGACTTTAAATTACAATTTACAGTTAACCATTGCCCACAGCATGGTGTGTACTTGACAGAATGACCAGAGCAACATTGGGCTGTTCGATTTTCCGTTTGAATAACAATGCTCTGAGAGACAGGTATTTGAAACAGCGGAGAGTCCCAGTGGACGAGCACTAAGCGGACTAACAACCCACTCCAGCACTCTGAACCTCCACACGCTTCAACCGCAGCTTTAATGGTGGCAACTTTGATTTCAACAGTAATTGGAGTCTTGTCTCTGTCTAGTACTGCCAATAACACGAGCAAAGGTTAATAAAGGCTAAGGTGTCTGTGCACCTGTATGTGTATTTTTCCTATGGCAGGTCTTTATGTGTCTGTATGTGTGAGTGTTTTGCTCAAGTGGGAAAGGCTGGGTAATTAGATGCCATGGGCGCTTTACCTAGGTCATGCACTTCAACACACTTCAACCTCTTCAATCACAAATATATAGGCATACCTTGTATTTGTCGAACAGCACAAAACAGTCAAAAGTATCCATAAACCATGAATTAGGATGGCTGTTCATGCCATTGTGTCATGAAACGAACAAATGTGATGTTGAGGATTATTTGCCTCCACAAATAATTCACTGAGGCTGAAAATTCACATTAACCTTATAACAGTTTCTTATTAAACAATCGTTGTCATCTGATATTGCATGTATTCTGGTATGTGTTCCATAAGCCAACTCTATATTTTAAACTTTAAACTTTACATTAAACCATTTAAGCTGTCACCTAAGGATGAATTTGAAGTGAAGAGTAAAAACTGGAAATGTCACTCTGGTGCAAAACAGGCCCAACTGCAATTTAAAAAAATATAATTTAATGTAAGAACAACAGTGGCAAACTTATCTTAATAGTTAGAA
This sequence comes from Cyprinus carpio, assembly GCF_018340385.1. Lineage (NCBI taxonomy): Eukaryota > Metazoa > Chordata > Actinopteri > Cypriniformes > Cyprinidae > Cyprinus > Cyprinus carpio. The sequence goes on from NC_056576.1 coordinate 24,234,065, forward strand.
GAATGAATCAGTAGCAGTTTTGAAATTGTACTCCTTTATTTCATAGATAAAGGAGGGGAACTCTTGTGATAACCTGTAAGAGGATGTGTATAAAGATGTTCACAAGTAAGTGTTTCATTATTAAACTATAGATTAAAGAAAATAAAAATATGATATTTGTCATCTTAATGCAAACTGACACATGTGAAGGTGCTTTGAATCTGATTTTCCATGAGAAATTCTATTGTATGTTTAAACCAACTGTGTGATATCTGGTGTTGTTCATAACATATGTATGGTACATTCACATTTTGATTTAAGGTATGTATGTCACTACACGGGAAATAATCTTTAGAGTACATCTCAATCATCATTTGTCTATTTTTGGGTCAAATTATGCAGTTAACATATTTCAGTACCTAAAATACATGCACTCTAGTAGTAGTTTTCAGTGATGTGGGGAAAGACCTGTAAATGTGTAGGATTAATCTCTTGAGCAATGTTACTGAGGTTAGCCCACAGGTATGCAATTAGTAAACATTTGAGAGTTGAAACTGTGAGACCACCACTCCTATAAATACAAGAAAATGATTTGCAAATGGTTTGATCATTTTTTAAATTAGTAAATTAAATACCCATTTCAGACATGGCAATTTAAGCCCTCTCTTCAATACATATAATGTATCAGAAATATCACAAAGAGATTATTTTTCTAATATTTTTCTGTCAGCTAATTGTCTCAGATTTTTGAGAAAGTAGGCTACAGTAGATATTCAAAAGGGTTCTTATAAATCGAATCATGTACACAGAATACGGAACATGGCCCAGACGAAATGTACAGTGATTCAAACATAAAGAAATGGAATACAACAATCCTGAAACAAGATTTAAATGGAAACATAGCAGTAATCTCATTAATCTCTCATTATAGCATTTCTGATTTTAATGGCAAGCTTTGTAGACTACTTACAAGTTTATAGCTTATTCAAGGAATAATGTACTTTCTTATGCCGGTCCAGGACCAGCTCAAAACCTGAAGTTAAAGCATTAGAGGAAAAACAGAAGACTGATCAGGAACAAAGAACAAGAGCCCCATCTGCTGGAAAACAGCCTGCAATTGTCCACCAGAATATCAGCGTGTACTGTAATGTTCAATAGTCCAGTTACAAAGGCAGATCCTTGTCAAATTCAGATCCTGAAATCTTATCATCGATAATCTTTAAATGCCATGTTATGTGTAATGTTATGTAATAACTATACTGATGCTTTCTCACATTTCTGAACAAAATCTTTGAAAATAATTTTACCAGTAAATTTAAATCATTTGCTTTCTTTGTTTTTAATTATCTTTTTAATCCTAATCTGGCATGTACAGGTGTCCAGTGCTGGAAAACAGTAACAATGATATCTGTGACTAAATAAACCAAACGTTACCTAGAAAAAATATCCAGAACAGAAGCTGACTTTAGGCCCCAAGAGGACCCCGGCCACCTGGTTAAGAACCTCTGGCATAAACTACACAGCTAATGTGCCTTGGTGCAAAAATACTTTGTTCTGTAGTAAATATCACGCAGAAATCACTGTTCTGTACTATTATATGAGCGGGGTTATATTTATATGATCTTCCCAGTAGAACTTCTTAAAGGCACAGCAGACCAAATAAATGTTTGATTCCATCAGTCACTGAAAGCGTGGGATGGTGATAGTGTGGTGATAAATAAGTGGACCTCAAGGCCAATAATTAAAACGCAAAAACGTATGATATGACCCTGTTAACTCAGGCTGTGTGTCACGTGACCCGACACTGGCCAGGATGAGCGCAGCCAGAAATGGCGGATATTGAGGAGTTACGGGTAGGCGAAAGTGCAATGATAGCTCGCTACTTCTTTACGTCTTTCACATTTTAAAAACCATTTGCGTTTACCGTTTATTAATCAGTTTTACTGGTCGGTCTGCTGCCCTTGGGTTAGTTTCTGTTTAGTTAATACAGAAACCTGCCATGCCTCCGTTAGACGGATTGTGTTTAGCTTGTTAGCCTCCAGCCAGCTACTCTTCTAGCTCTCGATCTGCAACACAAACACTGAAGACCAGCCTCAAAATGTCACTGCTTTTATTACCACCTTTCACTGCATGAAAAAGCTTTATTATAATGCCTAACTGAACTGACGACTGTTCGCTGCAGGTAAAAAGTGTTTTACGTTACAGTTTCTTCACTGCTCGAATTGTTTTGGCTGGTCTTTTGTTAGCTAGCGTCCGACAGCAATCGACGGTGTTTACATGTAGTTTTATTTATGACTTGTGTTTGCAAGGCCGAAAGATGCGTAGATCAGTTTGTCCGAAACGTGTGTGCGTGTGTCTAAATATAATTCAACACTTTATAATAAAATTGCGAAGGAACTTTAAAGAAGGACACCTTGAAAATGTTGTTTACAAGCCTGCAAGTGGGTCGCCAGCAAGCAAGACAACCTTGATGCTCGTCCCCGTGAGCCTTTTCTCCCCCACACTGATTTAGTGCATAAATCACCTTTCTAAAGTTTAATTGAATGCATTGTAGTTCATGAGTTGTGGTTTTTGTGTTTTGTTGTTTTTGTGATTTTATGATTAATTTTTTTTGTCTTGTTCATGTTGTCTTGAAAATTGCTCAGAAACATCCTGCTTCACTGTAAACTAAGCTTTTTTCCCCCCAGCAGTTCAGTTTATTTCTGTCTGAATCCAAGTGAACATCTGTGTTTTGTCACTCTCTCGATGTTCATCTAATTGGTCTTGGAATTATTCTCAACATTTTAGATGCATTTTGGTCATTTGTTAAGGATTTTTAAAGAAAAAAGGATTAACACGTAAGAACGATCAAGCATGGACCGTGTAATGAAGGGTCAGTTGAGATTTTCTTCTTTCTCTGGGGTTTCTGGAATGGGTGTGTTTGAGTGGGTTGTCACCTCACTTCACGCATAATTCTTTATTAATTAAGCTGCTTTCCAATTTTCAAATGACACCTTTTGGTTCTTTAAAACTCTAGTGTAAGCTGCTTTCCAATTTTCAAATGACACCTTTTGGTTCTTTAAAACTCTAGTGTAACTTGAAAAATCTACGATGTAATCCATCCAAAATAAAAGTTTTGTTTACCAATATGTATGTATGTGTACGGGTATATTTATTATGTATTATTAATGCACATACACATTTTTATATTTAGAAAATATTATTTTAAATATTCTTATATTTTATATTATAAAATGTTAATAAGCTGACAGCACATGCATGTGTGTGTATTTATATATACATAATAAAATTACACAGTAACACATTGTGTTGTAAACAAAACTTTTATTTTGGATGTGATTAATCGTGATTAATCATTTGACAGCCCTAATATTTTTAAATTCTAATAATAAATGTAAAAGGTGACAGCATGGCATAGAGGGTGGTTTCTCTTACTAACTTGTGTTGCAGATATGTTCATTTGCTTCAGGCTGTTTTTTTTTATGTTTTTATTTATAGTGTTTTTTTGTTGGTCTGTGTTTTTTTTTTTGTTCTTGTTTTTTTCAGAATATGGTATCAAGTTTCCGTGTCTCAGAGCTCCAGGTACTGTTAGGATTTGCCGGAAGGAATAAGAGCGGTCGAAAGCATGAACTTTTGCTGAGGGCTTTGCATTTACTCAGGAGTGGTTGTAGTCCTGCTGTGCAGATCAAAATAAAGGAACTGTATCGTCGGAGATACCCGCGGACATTTGATGGTCTTCAGGATTTGGCGGCTCTGAAGTCAAGCATTAAATCCTATTTTCAAATAGACAGCGGTGACACGGTTGTGAGCTCAGATCTTCCTCTGCAAACCGGCCATTCAGACTTCCTGCAGCAGCAGCAGCAGCAGCACCTGGTGAGCTGCGATTCACCTGTGTTTCATGAATCAAAGCCCATGATGAATATGCAGCAGCCCACGCCACTTATGGCCCCCGTCCACCCGGATGTGCAAATGAAGTCGCTACCATTCTATGATGTGCTGGATGTCTTGATCAAACCATCAAGCTTAGGTAATTTTATAAGATATGTTTGGATTGTCTTTTACTTTATTCTTTTTTTTTTTTTTTTTTTTTTAAGAAATTGATGTTTTTATTCACCAAGGCCACATTGCATGGTCAAAAGTGACAGTAAAGTTATTTTGAATGTTATGAAAGTTTGCCGTTTTAAATAAATGCTGTTACTTTATATTCATTGAAGATTCCTGATAAAAATGTCCCATGGTTTACACAAAAGTATTAAGCAGCACAACTGTTTTCAACATTGTAATAATCAGAAATGTTTCTTGAGCACCAAATCAGCATATTAAAATGATTTCCAAAGGATCCTGTGACACTGAACACTGGAGTAATGCCTGCTGAAAATTTGGCTTTTAAAATATATTAAAATAGAAAACAGTTAAAAAACAGAACAACAAAGTTATTTTAGGTTGTAATAATATTTCACAATATTACTGTTTTTAATGTATTTTTGATCAATGCAGCCTTGGTGAGCATAAGAGACTTATTTAAAAACCTTTTTAAAAATCTTACCAATCCCAAACTTTTGAACGATAGTGTATGTAAACCATTCGTTAGCCCATCAGCAGTGTCTTCAGTTTAAAACTATAATCCCCCTTTTGACTGATTTGTGTTTTAAAGGGACCCACGCTGGTCAGAGGTATCATCATGAAAAGTACTTCATATTTGCTTTGACTCCACAACAAGTGAGAGAAGTTTGCATTTCACGGTAAGAACTAATTGACTTAAATGTGACTTAGATCATGTGACTTGTCTCTTACTCTTCGTCTGATTTGGTTCTTTGTTTTTCTTACACTTTTGCATAGGGACTTTCTTCCAGGTGGAAGAAGGGACTACATGGTTCAAATTCAACTGCGGTAAAAACCAGCTCAGTGTGTTGCTTTTACAATACTGTCACCATAATCCCAATTTTAGACTCTTGACGTTCTGTTTTCTGTTTTGATTCTAGGTTTTGTCTAGCAGAGACCAGCTGTCCACAAGAGGACAATTTTCCAAACAGCCTTTGCATCAAAGTCAATGGGAAGCTCTTTCCCCTCCCTGTACGTTGTCCTGTTGTATTTAACCTTTATTAAGCCCACATTTAATGTTTTTTTTTTCAAACCTAAATCTTGTGTCCTGTTCTTATTATTTATGGCCATAAGCTGATGAGTGTTTCCTGTGGGATGTTCTTTTGTTCAACAGCTAGGAGTGCAACAGAGCATAGAGGTTCAGGGCATTTTAAATGTTGAACTTTCTAACTTAACATGATCTCAAAACAACACTGGATGTGTACATAGTCAGTATTTTAAAATGGATGCAGACAGAATCCTTTAATAAGGTACCTGAGATCTATTCAACAAACAAAACCTTTTGTTGTATACAATTATCTTAGTCCACCCCCAAACAAATAGAGATTATGTAATACATAATTTGTAAATTGAACAGGAACATTGCTTGTAGCAGATGACTTGACAGAAGACAGTAATATTGTCAAAATTTGTACATTTGTTCAAACAATGTTTTATGTGCTGTGGCACAGGGTTTTAAAAGGGGTGACACTGCATACTGAAAACCTTTTTGCGATATTATGACCTAGGGAAGAACTGCATTTATTTGAAATATAATTTTTTTGTGTAACAATGTAAAAGTTTTTACTGTAACTTTTGATCAGTTTAATAAAAACAAAAAAAAACAAACTCTTACTGACCCCAAATCTTTGTAAATAAGTATGTATATAATTGCTGACCTCATATGGTTATCACACAGGGCTATGCACCGCCTCCTAAGAATGGTGTGGAGCAAAAAAGACCCGGCAGACCACTGAACATCACATCGCTGGTCAGGTTGTCATCCGCTGTACCCAATCAGATAGTAGTCACATGGGCACCTGAAATAGGGAAGGTATGTGAAGTGCCGTTAGACCTGTTACTTCCGTCAGATTTCAACACTGATTTCAACACTGCTTTAGCTTTTTCTGCATGCTTAGCATGTGTTTGTATTCTCGTTTTCTGCAGACATACTCCATGTCAGTTTACTTGGTACGGCAGCTGACCTCTCCACTCTTACTACAGAGATTAAGAATGAAGGGGATCAGAAACCCTGACCACTCCAGAGCGTTAAGTAAGACAACATTTCCTTCTTTGAGAAAAGAGGGGGAAAGATACCTATGAATTCGAATTCACTGTTTACACCTGCTCTTTTAATCTGTCTCTTCTGTCCACTTTCGACCACTTCTGTCCTGATTCCAGACCTGCCAACCTCTACGCATTTTGACCTCAAAGTACACTGGTACGATTTGTCACTCTAAACTAAGCAAAAATCTAGTGACACCTCTGTCACACTGCACAGTATTCAAAACAAGCAACAGAAAAAGATAAAGAGGTCAACCAATCAGAGCGTTTTTTGTTTGTTTGTTTGTTTGTTTTGGACTTAAATAATTTCTGCGTTTTATTTCCCTCCTAGTAGCTTATAGTTTATAGTGTCAGGTCAAAGCGGCTCGCGCTGTCAGATGCTCTGACAGACAGGCTACATGTGAGGCTGACAGACAAACTGTTTAATGTGTTTGAGATGTGCTGTTTTCCTTAACACATAACTTGCATTTCACAGGTATAGTCTCCATCTCTAAATGTTAAAAAGCCATGAAAATATTTCCATTTTGCTGTCAGAAGTGCATGAGCGATTCTCTGCTAAACTCCAGACTTCATTTAGAATGAGGGCCTCCGCGCGCATGCACGCCAAACAGACAGAGCTCAATGAAATAGGAGTTCAATAACTCTGACTAAAGTATACATTTTGCTGAAATATTTGTAGTTGGAAATTAATTGACATGTAGAATTTTAAACCTACAAGTAAGTGTATTTGTATATTAGCACTAACTGTAAAGTGTATGGGGTAATCAAAGTAGCCTTTTTACTCAATTAGTCTGTGCTTTTTATTATTTTCAAGTTTAGTAACTTTAACTTCTGCTATAATTTTTTTTTTTTTTTTAGATTGAGTGTTACAATGTTACAATGTAATGTGATTTAACCCTTTTTTGCACATAATATTTGCCTACATTCACTTTGTTTGTTTAATCCAAATACAAAATACAGAGATATATAGGCAACTGTATAATGCAAATCAACCAAAAAATACAGAGAGATGAATTTTTGCTCGTATCGCCCAGCCCTATGCAGAAGTGAACTGGAGTTCTTGGTGAAGTGGAGTTTTTTTTTCTTTCTTTCTTTTTTGAAATAGCATAAAAAAAACTAAATAGCAAAAATTAACTAAACAGTTACGGTAAACAGTAAAAAAACTGTAAACAGATAATATAAGTAGCTATAAAATTATCAAATAAAACCAATTTCAATGGCATTCGTTATAAACAACATAGGCTTATAAACATCAAGCAATGCTATAAATGTTATGTTGTGTGCGTGCAAGAGGATATTGTCCGTATCACAGTGGGAAAAAAAAATAAAAAATTAACAATAAGAACAAAACTATGCCTTAGTAAAATAAAGAAAACAAACAGGATGGGCTTTCATCCGTCTCTGTTTTACTTAAACTTGTGGTGCCATAAAAATATAATGAAACAGACTTTTTTTTTTTTGTGCTAATTATTGAACTGAAACATATTTTGTGTAGGTATATTCATTATATGCCTATCATATGTCATTTTATTGTTTTTCTCCATTTTCTCCTGTTGCTTATGCACATGCTAATCTAAACCACTGAATTGAAAAACATTTATTTTTAATGGGTCACATACTTATCCATTGTCGTTTAATATAAATCTAATTTAACATTCTAATTTTGTCGGTTAATGGATAGGAAATGAGCATGGTAATGTTTAGGAATTAGCTCAGTCAGCGGAGAGTAGGTGGTCTTTAGCAGATGTTCGAAAGCATTCCAGTCGAATGCGTTTTCACCTACCTCTGGAAGTGGTCAAAAGTAGACAAGCTCAAAACTTTTAGACCCCATTCACACCTGTAATTAGAGCTGTCCACTTGTGATTGGATCAATGAAAACACTTCTTGATACCAGGTGTGAACAGGGTCTTAATTGTAAATATGAATATGATCTCTTACACTTGACAGTTCTCTGGTCTTATTTTATTTGTTGTCATTGTCTATCTTTGTAATGAATTCTGCTTTCACATTCTCATATTGAGTTAATTGACTGAATTATTGAAATAATTTACTAAATCCACCCTCTCTTTACTATTGTAACAGTTAAAGAAAAACTCACGGCAGACCCTGACAGTGAAATTGCCACAACTAGTTTACGCGTCTCACTCATGTGCCCAGTAAGTTGCTGCTTCCATAAGATCTTAGCTGACTCATGAATGGCACTTTAAATAATGGTTTTTAGTGTTTGTTTATTGCACTGATGTGGTATGGTAAAAAAGAATTGTGTGTAACAAAAAAAAATCCTCTTTTCTTATAGCTTGGCAAGATGCGACTTACGGTCCCCTGCCGAGCTGTCACCTGTTCTCACCTGCAGTGCTTTGATGCTGCTCTATACCTGCAAATGAATGAGAAGAAGCCCACCTGGATCTGTCCCGTCTGTGACAAAAAAGCCACATATGAGAGTCTGATTATAGATGGGTGAGATTACTTTGACTATAACTGAAGTGGTGAGAAACACTTAGCCTCTTTAACCACAGTAAATCATTGAATTGTTTTGCATTTATTGAGAGTAATTTCCATTATGTAAACATGACACTCTCTACTTGTCAGGCTCTTCATGGAAATACTTAATGACTGCACAGATGTTGATGAAATCAAGTTTCAGGAGGATGGGACTTGGTGTCCAATGAGACCAAAGAAGGAGACGTTGAAAGTGTCATCTTCATGTATCCCAAAAATTGATTGTAAGGTTCATTACCCTTTAAAAATGTGTGAGCACTCTCTGTGTCTGCTAGGTTTGAACTAATTGTATATATGATTACCATGTTTGATGCATTCAAGTGATTCATGACCTCTCAGGCGCTGTCCCAGTGCGGCAAAGTGCAGTGGTGCCACCCCCAGAAACCAGCAGCACAAAAAAAGGAGACGTAATCGACCTCACGCTAGAGAGCTCATCTGATGATGAAGAGGACAGTGATCCCCCTCTGAAAAAGCGCTGTGTCTACATGTCAAAGGAGGAGATGCACAACAAAGGGTTTGTTTATTGATTCACTAGAAATCATTCCAGACATTTCTGTGTGCCTCTTCTTTAACCCTTGCCCTTTCGTGACTGTATTTTGAATGAACCCTGAACTTTACAATAATCAAATTACCCATGGTGATGGGAAACCCTGAGATATCAGGGAATTCTACAAATTTAAAATCTAGACCTGAAAAAAGATTGATAAAAGCTTTTAACCCCTTAGCATTCCTGTAAAATTAGCTTAAAACTTCTAAAAAAAAAAAAAAAAAAAAAAAAAAAAAAGGCATACCCAAAGTAAATTCATGCTGTTTTTGACTTGAACCATTTACACTATATGCATGGTTTGGCCTCTTTTGAAAGGTGACACTCTGAGTTTTGTTTCTAAACAGAACAAACCTCAGAATCACTGTAAGTCTTAGCTGGTACTGAGTAATATAACTTTGAACTGAAAAAGGAGAAAAACATTCCACCTACATTTTTTTGTAAACAGATGCCTGCAGATGACTATAGCTGGGAGCTATTAGCTGGAAAAGCTCCAGTGCTTTCAACACAATACAGCCGTCACTTCTTAAGGGGAAGCTACTAGGAGCTGGAGTTGATTGTCACCTGACTGCATGGATCATCAGTAACCTCACTGACAGACCACAGTATGTGAGGCTAAAGAACTGTGTGTCTGATGTGTTGGTTTGCAGTACAGGGGCCCCACAGGGCACAGTGCTCGCTCCTTTTCTTTTTACTGTGTATACATCAGATTTCAGATACAACACAAGCAGCTGTCACCTGCAGAAGTTCTCTGATGATACTGTCATCGTTGGATGTGTATCAGAAGGGAATGATCAGGAATATCGGCAGGTCTTCTCTGATTTTGCGAACTGGTGTGCATTAAACCACCTTCGCATTAATGCCAGCAAGACAAAGGAGATGGTGATCAGTTTTCACAGGAAGACATCACAGATTATACCGGTGAACATCCAGGGTTTGGACATTCAGATGGTGACAACATACAAATACCTGGGTGTTCACCTCAATAAACTGGACTGGTCCAACAATACTGAGGTTCTGTACAAGAAGGGCCAAAGTCTTCACTTGCTGAGGAGACTGAGGTCATTTGGTATGTGCAGTTTACTGTTGAAGTCTTTCTATAACACTGTGGTGGCTTCTGTGGTAGTCTGTTGAGAAGCACTGAGAGGGATAGAAAGAGACTTAATAAACCGGTAAAGAGGGCCAGCTCTATCCTGAGATGTCCTCTGGACATCATTGAGGAAGTGGGGGAGAGGAGGGTGTTAGCTAAGATGAGGTCCATTATGGATAACATTTCTCAACCCCTACAAGAGACTGTGGGGTCCTTGACCAGTTCTTTCAGCAAGGAGACTGTGGGGTCGCTACCGTTTTTTTTGAGAGAGGGGGAGCCAGCAGTCAGACTCTTTAATTGCTACATAACAACAGTATGTAGCACTTTTTACTATTACAGTATACCTGCACTGTATTATCTTTTCCATATTTATTTTTATTGTTGTTGTTTTTTTTCGTACTTGTTTTTTTGTGGATCTGGAGCTGCTGTATTAAGTGAATTTCCCAGGTGTTGGATTAATAAAGTCTATCAAATCAAATGGAAAACACACTAGGGTCACAGCATGAAGCCTTCATGGCGGTCTAACAAAGACACTGATGGTACTTCCTGCGCTGATTGTATCTTAAAATGGTTTATGTCATTCGAATCACAAGAATCTCAGCTTTCCAAAGATATGACATGTTTACAGTGGAACACTAAATGGGTTAAAAGAAAAAATGCTGTATTCAATTTGTTGCAAAATGCTTTATTAGCTTGAATTATCTATTATTATTATTATTCATTTTATAGCAATAGCAATTGGGAAAAGGCGTGGAAATTCAGAAATGAAAATGTTGTAAGCATTAGTATTGCTACTATAGATACAGTAGGTAAAATGATAAAGAATGATTTAAAAAAAATCTTCAAAACATTGAGTGCAGTGTATTCCCCATTTCTCTATAATGTTCTTTTGTTTATTGGTTTTCATATTTTCCTGTGTCCTCTTTTAGGGTCTTGACTTACCAGCCATCAACTGTTCGGGTGCCAAATGTCCAGACGCTGGACACCTCATACCTGACCTCCTCAATAGCGGACTACTCCGTTCCATTCCACCATTCTACCTTATCCACTATTCCCACAGATATGCAAAGTATGTACTTATCTAGTCTGCCCTCCAATCAAGTATTTCTGTCCTTCATGATCAAGATTTAACATGAAAACTAATGTTTGTCATACAACACACATCTTTCCCAAAGGTCTTGATTTATTTTCTCTGATTCAAGGGGATCCACAGGTATATTCTTTCAAAGAAATATTGAGATTGCCTGTACTTTATGTATTTAATAGTTTGCACAGCTACAACTAGTTTTCTTTGTTTCTTCAGCAGCATTACAGAGGTCCCATATTTTTAGACAGCCTCTCCAACAGCCTTCAGAGTGCCACCACCAGCACCAGCCTGGTGTCTTCATCAGCTGCGTATGAGACGGCAACCCATAGCAGCAGCTCGAGTCATGAGACGGGTGTCATTACGGGAGGATCTTCGGGCCTATCAGACATTATCTCACTAGACTGAATCCTGGCGCACCTTTATTGGCCAGTCACTAAAACAGTTATTTTCTACATTTAACTATGGACCTCAAGAATCGTGTTTTGGCAAGGACCCAGAAGGACTGCTATGAAGATCTCTAAATGTTGTGGCCGTGACCGCAACAATGCTGTTCTAAAAAGCAAACCTGAATCAAGCCGTTTTCCCTTTGAATTGGGGATACTGCCAAATACAGTGACTCTCATCCATTAGTCATTTGATTGGAGGAGCAGAGCAAGACAAACGGCATAAATGAGTGGACTAGCAAAGCTCAGACGAGTCTAATAATGGCACTCTTGTCTACATTGTTTTGCATCGGCAGTTCTGCAGTTGAACGGAAGCAGGTTTTCAACGGCAGCTCAGTTTGTTGTCTCTTCGATATCAGCAGTGCAATTATTTTTTTGATTTCAAGACTTCAGTTGCAGCAATAAAAAAAAAAAAACTGTATGTTGTATATTGTAAAATGTTTACTTGTTCACGCATAATGCATAAGCACATCTTTTTTTCCCCCCAAGTTTTTAATTAGTTGTTATTTGCTCAAGAGCCATCAGATTCCCTTTTGCTTATGTGGTAAACTTATTTCCAATCTGCAGTTTTATATTAAAGGTGTTTTTGCTAACTGAACATCTTAAAATATACACCTCAGAAACTGTAATATGACTGTTGTTAAAACAAGGAGTAATCTGTCTAATTTCATGTTTTTTCATGTGTAATGAACATGAAGCCATTAATTTTCTTTTTTAGGATTATGCAAGTTTTGATATCAGATGGGGAATCTTTTGTCTTTCAGAAATCTGCTTTAATTGCTAATGGTTATTTACTTAATAGACATGAGTTGCGGTTTGAATTAATCTCATGTATTTTATTGGATTATGAGTCATACAACATACTGTCAATTTAATGAAGTCTGAAGGCATGCTAAGAGGCTGTTTATTTCAGTAACACACTTTATTTTAAGGTGTCCTTGTTACACATTACATGTACTTACTATTATAATAACAATTTTTATATATATATATATATATATATATATATATATATATATATATATATATATATATATATATATGTGCATAATTACATGCAAGTAACCCTAACCATATAGTAAGTACATGTCGTTAATTAATATTACTCAGCACTTAAATAAATAATTACACTGTAACAAGGACACCTTAAAATAAAGTGTAACCTTTATTTCTTTTAGAAGTTCCCCTTTGTTACATGTGCACTATTTTGAGTTGTGCATGATTTTATTATGGATGTAAAAAACAAAAACACAGATTTGTTGTAAATGTTGCTACAGTGCTTTTATTGACCCTCCCAGTCAGGGCTGAGGTTTTTATTTGGCATAGCCCTCCATTGATAATGGCACAGGTAATGTTGTTGAGAATCTTGAATTCTTTGCTTAAAAGGAGGGCACAGTTCAAGATGATAAATATACATCCTAAGACATGTTAACCAATACACAGTGATTCAAGCATTATTTCTTATTCATCTGGAAAAATATATTTTTAAAGTTGAATTATTAAGACTAGATTGCTGTGTTTTTATTGGTTTTATTTATGGACATATCCAGACATGTTTACAGTGCTCAGATTTTATTTACCAAATTGCAGATTTGAATTTTTAAATGAAGCTCTACTGATTTAACTGTAAACATTACGCAATACACTTGAATACAGAGTCATCAGGTTATCACTCTAGGCTTAATGGCTTCAATCAACATTTACAATCCAGAGAAATTCATAGTTTGTCCAGGAAGTTGTCCAGTGGTGGGATGCCTTCCTTCAGACCTTTGCGTTTACGGGTCTCAGCCACAATTTGGCTAGGTTTGCTGTTTACATCATATGGATCACCAGGCAAAATCTGCCAGTGGTCAAACACACACTGAGGGAAGGCCTGTCCACCAGTGTTAGACCTCAGGTCTGCTGTGAAGCCTGTACAGAAACAAATACAAGCAAACTATAGGCACCAAAAAAACAGAGGACTTGTATTTCTAAATTAACATCCACAACATAGTAACATATAAATGCATAACATTTGGGAACATTACAAAATTTGGGTCCAACTTTATATAAAGTGGCCTTAACTACTGTGTACTTGCATTAATCATTTGGTACACTGCACTTATTGTGTACATGCGTGTTTCACATTGTACTTGTATTTAAAAAAAATAACTGCATGTAATTTCATCTGTAATTACATTTACAATTACACTGTTGATGCATCCCTTACACCTTAACCCACCCTTAAACCTAAGCAGACCACCAAACCTGTTCCTAACCTCAATAACAGCAAAAGTTTTTTGCAATACAACATGAACACAATATGTTGTATTGCATGTTAGTACATAGTGGTTAAGGCCACTTAGTGGGACCAAAATCTGTTTACCTGAAATAACAAACATATTTAGTTGTCAATATGAAAATGGTATAAATGTCTATTGCTTTCATTTTGAACAAATTTATCTTGAGCTGCCATCAATCTGGATTATTAACTTACCAAATGATTCATTTACAGGTAGGTATGCCTTCACAATAAATATAGGTGTACCAGCCACTTGGGACTCCTCAAACACATGGCCTCTTTTTCTGTTCAGCACACCATAGATGCCACCAACCACCTGCTCTGAGCTCTGGGGAGAAAAGGACATTTATAAACAACATCTTGGTTGCACTCTTGTTTTTCTGTTCTAGGAATCCACCATGTGTACCTGAATCTCGACCAGGTAAATGGGCTCCATGAGTCTTGGCTGTGCAGTGAGCACACATGCATACAGAACTCTGCGGGCTGTGGGAATGATCTGACCGCCACCTCTATGAATGGCATCAGCGTGAAGGGTGACGTCATGAATGTCAAATCGGACTGCCCGCATGTTTTCTTCACAGAGTGCACCCTGTTAAAGTAACACAAAATAATATCTCATTACGGTGTAGGAATGACTCGGCATAAATTAAAATACATAACCTTTCTTTACTCACTTCTTTGGTTGCCCACTGGAAACCGGCCACTACACTGTCCTTTATTTCATTCAAATACTGAACTCCCTTTGTGATATCCACAAGCATGTTGGGCCCTGTGCCATCTGGTCCAAAGCACCAAATCTTACGGGCCTCAGTGACCTCCCACTCGTATTTCTCAGACAGGTAGCGTGCTCTCTGTTTGAGCTCCTGCCGAGGGGTCACATCACCCTTATCGATGTCCTCGGCTAGGCCATCTGGGAAGGGCCGGGATTTCATGTACAGACGATTGTGCTTGTTGGGAGACTTGGACAAGCAAACCTGGTGTGATTCATCACTGACGGTTTCACGATATGACACAACTGGGTCTGATTTCTGCAAAAAAATGACCCCATGCTCTTAATGAAAAGGAATAAAGTAAAAAATATCTGTAAACTTGTCATCCAAGTGCTACCTTCAGAGGGATGCAGGCATGATCCTCCTCAAGGTCTTTCAGGCAAATCTCCAGATGAAGCTCTCCAGCACCTGCCACAATGTGCTCACCAGACTCTTCAATGATACACTAGCAGAAGAAACTTGTGTTTGTTATTGGAAAGACTGAAGTTTGTTAACACCATCTTATAACCCTGCTATGATATTCACCTGAACCATAGGATCAGACTTGGCCAGGCGTTTAAGGCCCTCTACCAACTTTGGCAGATCAGCTGGGTTCTTGGCCTCCACAGCAACTCTCACCACAGGACTAACACTGAACTTCATAACACGCATGTTGTGAGCATTTTCAAAAGTGGTAATAGTGCCAGTCTTAATCAGGAACTGATCGACCCCAACCAAACCAACAATGTTCCCGCATGGCACATCTTCAATGGGCTCTACGTAGCGACCCATCATCAAGATAGTTCTGAGGAGTACATAGTGTTATCCTAATGTTAATAAGGGTAACGATCCTCAAATCATCAATCGAGAATGACTTTTATGGTATATGTAATTGGCAGTAGCAAACCTTTGGATTGGCTTTATGTACAAGTCCTCCTTTTTTCCAGGTGTGAAGTTTGGGCCCATAATGCGCACCTTCTGCCCTGTAGAAACGACACCAGAGAAGACACGACCAAAGGCATAGAATCTACCCTTGTCGGTGGTTGGCACCATCTTGGAGATGTACATCATGAGAGGAGCTTTAGGATCACAGTTCTTTATACCTGAAAAGTCAAAGATGTAATGTGAAAAAGCTGGCAAAAACAGATCTCCCTGAAGTGTCAAACATCTCACAGTGTTGAGACTCACCCATGGCAGCCTCATCATCTCCAGGACCCTCGTAAAGCAGTTCACAGCGGTACCTTTGGGCAGTGACAGGAGAAGGAAGATGGATGGTGATCATCTGGAGCAAAGCGTCACCTGCAGGCAACCAGCGGCGCATCACAGCCTGGAAGCATCGAAACAACGACGTGTCAACAACTACAGTAGAATACGGGTGCAGATTCTCAGAAGTTTAGTTCTTTAGTTATACCTTAAGTAGAGGTTTTCCTTCTTTTTCTTTGTCTTCTGCATCAAGCTTTACTTCAAGTTTCTCAATCAGTTTCTGGGTCTCTTCTTTTTTAAAATTCATAATGGCATCAAAAACCTGTGGAATCAGAGATGAACTGTAAATGAGTCATAGTAGCAAGAGACAAGTGATAAGAAGAACTGATTTAAACGCAAACTTTAAAGATAGGATCCAAGACAAGCTGGCAGAAAGTACGAGGAAGCTTCTTGCCATCTGCATTGGCTGCCGATTTGCTGAATTTTCCACAAGAGGGATCAAAGTACCTAAAAAAGATGGCTTTGAGTTAAAGACTATTTTATATATGCACACAATTTATACTGGAAATCACATGGGCAGCTCCAGTGTCTTTTTTATAACAAGTAAGACACTTACCTATCTCCCCAAAGCTTTTTCATTATCTCCTCCACTTTCTTAGCCCGTTCTGCTGGAGAAAGGTCTGTTTTTTTCTGATCTCCTTTGGCAGCAAACTTGGCCACATACATCTCAGCAAACTGCTTCAGAGTAAAAGCCCAGCCATGGAGGCCTGATCCAAATCCAACAGTCCCAATCACAGGGTCCACCTAAGGTACCCCCCAAATCAATAAGAAACAGATAAATAAAAGCATACATTTTATGCATAAAGTTTACTTTTCTGTCTCACCTGCTACTGATCTCTTACCATAATGTTTCCCATTGGTCCATTCTCTCCTTCACCGTAGGTTGAGATGATGACATTAACATTCTCCACAATCCTCTGGAAGGTTTGAAAAAGCTCTTCGGGTCCCAGCTGCAACTCGAGGAGGGCACGATCCATCTTGTTCATCATCAAGACAGGCTTGATGCGCTCTGCAATGGCTTGTCTCAAGACGGTTTCAGTTTGCACACATACACCTGTGGAACGATTCAAATTTTGCTTACTATAAGGATATACGATGAAACCATCAGCGTGGTGGATGCTCACATATGTTGTTGAATGTCCTTATTGCATTTCAGAGGACTGCTTTCATTAGAGAGTGTGAACTTGATATCCTAAAATGAATTTGCCTTACCTGATACACAGTCTACCACTACAAGGGCACCATCTGTAACTCTTAGAGCTGCTGTCACCTCAGAGGAGAAGTCAACATGTCCTGGGGAGTCGATCAGGTTGATGAGGTAGCCAAAACCATCCTTACAATTCTTAATGAAGGCTGAGTCGTTCTCACTAAGCTCATAATATAGAGAGATGGCCCTGCGAGGAAAACATATGTAGATTCAATGTGTGTAAAAAGAGCTATATCTCTATAACAGTCCACAAATTTATTTTGAAAGAAATTAATTCTTTGCGAGGACAAATGACAACAATTACAATTCTGTTCATCAAAGAATCCTGGAAAAATGTATTTCTACAAAAATATTAAGCACCACAACATCGATAATAATAAAAAGTGTTCCTTCAACAGCAGATCAGCATATTAGAATGAATACCGAAGAATCTTGTGATGCTGAACACTGGAGTAATAGCTAATTTGAGACTTTTAAATAAATGTGAACTTTTTAACATGAATTCCTACGTTGACTTTATGGTGATACATCTCTCCTGTTCATCTTTTCTGGTGTCAGTAAATCTGGTCTCTCCTGCACGTGCAGAAGCAATAATACCGGCCTTGGACACCAAGGAATCAGTGAGAGTAGATTTGCCATGGTCCACATGGGCAATCACAGACATGTTCCTGATGTTGGACTTTTTGTCCATGATCTCTCGAATCTGGCCTACCGTAAAGTTCACCTGAGGGACAAAGACAAGTTTGTCAAGTGTTGCTTGTGGAGTAAATATGATTGAGTGTTTGTGTGTGGGGGACAAATGTGATGTCAAAACAAATGAATACGTTCGGGCTCATGGTTTAAAGGATGGGAGCCTACAAAAAGCTCATGCATTTAATTCTTCAATACAAGCTAATTTTTTTTTTCAATTAAATTTACAGAGGAAAAAAAAAACTTTAATGTACAAGAAAAAGAGGATAACACAAGAATTGCCATTTTGGTGACTGCATATGTACACTGGAACTGTATATGTCATTATATTATATAATGTCGTTAACACCAATCTATTTGAGCAATTAAAAAACAAAAATTTTATTGTAAAATGTGCTTATAACACCACAGGTTGTGCAATGTAGGGCCACGTAATAACCTAAATATTGCCAATAATAAAAAAGACAGAGCACAGAAACACAAACCCTATTGACACATGATAATACAATAAACATTAAATAAATATAATTTAAAAAAATATAAATATTACAAGTTAGATACAATCCAAACAAATGTGATGGTTCAAGCAGGTAATTCTGGATATGTGTCTTCTCCCGTAAATTAAAAGGTTTCCATATATTTTATTTAAAAATACGGGCTAATATATTCGAAATGTCTGTTTTTACTGTATATGTTCAAGTAAGCTCACCCTCTTACGCGTTAAAACATTATATTAGCATTTCCCGTGTATTATGCTTTCAAACAGGAAATGCTGATTTCATTAACGCTATAGTTCGAGAGCGCGCTGAAGTGCGGTGTGTAGCGTGAGCGCGCAGTTTCTGTGGAGCCGCTCTGCGCTGCAGTCTCCTCCGCTCACGCGCTGCCCAGCGATACCTGATAAGAGAGGTGGGTTGTTTTGATTCGCGCCTCAAAAATAATAACACAGCGGCCCGTCACTATAATTAACCCTATTTGCATCCAGTACCCCTCCATATTCGTGGCTCGCGCGCTAGCTCTCCGCACATGAAACTTTAATACGCGCATAGAAAAGAACAGTGAGCGTAGACGCGCTATTTATAACGGGGTAACGTTACTCCACAGTGTGCGTGTGCTGGCCCATAACCCTAAAATGCTGCGTTCAAGTCCTCCTGGGAAGTTCGTACTTACGACTTGACAAGTCGTAATTACGATCTGGGGTGCGTTCAAGTCAGTTTAGTCGGCACAAGACGGCGGTGTACCTTCTTTTAATAAATTACAAGTAAATACAACAGGGTTTGTTAACTCATAACTTACAGAAAATGAAGAGCAAAAAATTTGCATCAGGTGTGTTTTGCGTTTTTAATTTTTTTAAAATAATTTATGAAGCCACTTTAATCTGTATCGCATAAAAACGTATTAATTGTTATATTGCAATCCTGTCTATCAAGTTCAACTAAAACATTACCATCAACAACAGATCAGTATCCATTGATTCTGTCATGTTTCTCATTAACACGCCCCCAACTCGGAGCTTAAATAAAAGTCAGAGTTTCCCACTCGTAATTACGACTTTGTGGTGGCGTTCATGTGCGTTTAACTCGTAAATACGATGTATCCGACATGACTTGAGCGCACTTTCACTTAAAAACAAACATCGCAGCGCACGCAGTTGTGCTTTACGTTTACGCGCAGTATATCTGATACATGACGCACTTACTGAAATCGTGACATCCATTTTGAGCTCCCATCGAATAAAAAGAAGTATATTTGAATGCGTCATTCTCTTTCCTGGCCATTTTATAATAAAGACAGCAATGAAATGTTCAGCGTATGATTCAAGTTCAAGGTTGACACAAAAGCGAGTATCTTCTAAGCAGGCTGTCACTACGTCACTGACATCAGAATAAGATAAGCTACATAATGACTGAAGAGATGCGTCCTAAATGTGCGAAAATGTTTTAATATAGTTTTACAGTTTAATACAGTTTTAATGCAGCCCGGTGAACTGACAGGGTGAAATATCGTACCATTTTGGCGATTATCTCCCAAGTGTGTGTAGGACTGCCTCGCGCTGCGATCTCTGTTCCTCTCCGCTGGAGAAGAATTTGGGAATGAGAGCGAGAGAGCCTGTGACGTCGAATCAGTTTATCCTCTGCTGCGACAGAAGCACTGCGGAGTCATGTTCAGCGAGTCATGTTAGGTCATGTTAGTGGCTTGCAACACTGGAAAAATAATATGACTTGCAAAATTTTCTGTATGATGAAAATGTAATATTTTTTAATATTTAAATGTAAATGCAAGTTATTAGGTTTCAGGCTATTTTTAACTAGGTTTTGTACAAAGACGAGTCTCAACTATGTTATGAAAGATATAACAGAATGATTTGATATGATATTTTACTTTATGGAATATGTTCATAAGATGTCCATACATTGGTATTCCCATTCTATACAATGTATCTATACATGGCATCTAATTTGCATATTAATGTGTTCTTAGGGCAAACTATAATGAAAAAAGTGTTATAATGGGAGTAATAACATTTTATAAGAATATCTTATTTGTCATTTGTCCTGTTGTCCCCTATGAAAATTATGCCCTGTTTCATAATAAAAAGTCATATTCTGATTTGAAACCCCAAAATATTTTTCTCAGATTTTTTTTATTTATTTATTTTTTTACGACAAACAATTTGAAAATTAGATTTAAATGATAATTACAAAATATTGTCATATTTCCCTAAGTGTGCTAAATCTCATCATTCTGTCAGTATCAGTCATTTTTAAAGACCAAGGAGAATCCGTGTTAATGTGTTTATTTATTTATGAACAAACCTCCAAACATTTGATATCCCTAAAAAGCCCTGAATGTGCCCTGTATAGGACATCCAGACTTAAAACTGTGGCATGTGTGGTCTCAGAGAAATTCACTTACATTTTTTTAATTAATAAGATTGCACACAACAGGGTGAGCCAATTAATTAAATTTTACATTTAATTTCTTAATAGATTTACTTCTATACCCCCTGTTTTGTCCAAATGTTTAAGAATCAGTAATATATATATATATATATATCATCTTTTTGATGTTTCCATTGACATATTTTCACTAATACATCCTAAACAGTAGATGGCGCTGTGTCGCTAGTCATCTGTTTAGACTCAGTGGAGGGAAAGTTCGAATCAGATGAGGAAGGTACTGACAGAGAGCGGCTTTGGGCCAGATTCCTGAATCAGAAACCAGAAACCAGAATGGACTGTGGCTTTATAAAGTACATATGAAATATTAGGGACCATTTAACTGCATCTGTTTCAGGTTTGTGTCATGTCGGTCATTCCCTGTTTAGTTGATAGATGGAGTGAGGAGAATAACAACATAATTTTGACTTGGAAGGTAACGTACTGTCGGGAAATTAATATATATATTTTTTTGTTTACAGTAATGTTAGACTTACTAACGAATTACCGTTTCAGCAAAATGAACGAGGCCTTGAACCAAACCAGCATGTTCGGAAGCGGTGCTGGTCGGAAAGCCTTAAACTGCTGCAGAAAATTCGAGGTATGTTCATGTCAGTTTTGATGGCTGTCAGAAAGGTGATATTAGAAGCTCATAACCATGTCGTGTTTACACAGGAATACCAGCAGCTACTGAACGACTCGAACTTGAAATGACAGTTTCATATAATACGTTTTTATTCTCGTTGAATTTCTGCAATGCAAGTGAAATAGAGGAAAGTCTCACCAACAGTTTATCAAGAGGTAAATAACCTCATGTCTTATTTTTTAAATGATTAACATTATTAATATATGCAGTAGTTATGTATGTGTTTTATATTTCCTCTGTTTTTGTTTTGTTTTTCTGCAGCTTTAGAGGCGTGTGGATCTCAGGTTTCCTGTTCTGACCCGGTTCAGTTGTGGGAGGCTGTTCTGCAGACTTTGGGCTCCTCAGTCTATGTGCCTTGTGTCCACAAGCTTCTGCTCATCCAGTGGATGCTGTGGCTCATGCAGTGTCAGTCAGAGAGAGTCCTTACTCTACTGATGCAAACTAATCACAAGGTATTCATTTTTTACTGTTTTTATAAAAATTATTGTAAGAATTATTACGTCCCCCTTGGACGTTTTCTGAAGCTTCCCGGCGGTCCCCGGCTCTCTGGTTGAGAACCACTGTTTTAAACCTCATTTGCGAGCATATATTGTATGTCAAATATAAACATAATTACTGTAAAACAAACTTAAAAAAAAAACTTGAACAAAAAACATGTTTATGTTACATCTGTTTATTTCTGAAAGCACATGGGTAATGTAGGATTTTCCCCAGATTTCTACTAGTGAAAGCAGAATCTCAAACTATTTTTATCTATTTTTACAGCATAATGCTGCCTTAGGACTTGTATCTGTGAAAACTTCAGGCTCATATTAGGTCCCCACCAGTCAACCCGAAAGTGATGGGATTTTTTTTTTAAATTGCACTTTTTTGCCCCCATTAAATAATTAAGATAAATCTCAAACCTGAAATTTTCTGAATGCACTCTATACTTACCCAGTTACCCCCCGACTTAAAGGGGTCATATGATGTTGAAAAAAGACCATTATTTTGTGTATTTGGTGTAATGCAATGTGTTTATGCAGTTTAAGGTTAAAAAAACACATTATCTTCCACATAATGTACATTATTGTTACTCCTCTATGCCCCACCTTTCTGAAACGCGTCAATTTTTACGAAGCTCATCGTTCTGAAAAGCGAGGTGTGCTCTGATTGGCCAGAGCACACCTCTAATACCTCAAGCGTGTGACGGAAATGTTACGCCCCTTGACATACTATGCCGTCTCCCAGCAGCACGAGACTCAGTCCAGCTGCTCTGCTCGTGCACATCCCATCATCCTTTTAGCAGTTCAGTCAATGTACTGTTAGGAGTAACTGAATAACTCAGGATATTGGTTTATTTCACGTCAGAGGGAGCGTAAGGCACGTTCATAAACTGAATAACTTAAGTGATTTGTGGATTAGTGCGTACTGGAGACGCGAACTGTTTCAAATGATTCAGCTAGATTTGGTGAACTGGTTTGACCGGTTCACTAAGAAGATCCGGTTAAATAGAAAGATTTGTTCGCGATCCGGACATCACTAGACGAGACAAAACAAATAAAACCCATTACAAATGAGGCATTTATTGCATCCGGTGTGGACATAATTACTGATTATAGTGACTTGTACTGTCTTTTTACGCATTGCATTGCATATCGCACAGCATAAACATAAAACCATGTCTGCATTTGTGATCTGAGAAACAACAAACAACAAGCGCTACTCTACTGCTCAGAACTTGTGTTTGAATCATCATTGACAAATTATTTAAATATAAAAAACGTACTTAAATGCTGTGAGTCAGAAGTGGCAGACTGTCCTTGCAAAGTTTGAACTGCATAACTTTATAGAAACAGCCGTTGTGCCACAGACGCATTGCAGGCTACTGGTTCAGGAAACAGTCTTCATCCTCCATAAAATGAGCAGCACACATTGGAATATTTGGGTTAAACTGTTCTGGAACAGTGTTGAAATACAACTTTACTACTGATTTCTAGTCATGTCCTCTTTTGGAAGGCCAAACGAATTAACGAATTAAGCGACTCCACAACATGGCAGCAGCAGCAACAGAGAGAATAAACGTTACATCTTCTTTCTTTGCGTGAACATCTGGGCAGCATTATGCAAATCTTCCCACACAGTGACAGAGACATGTGGGGGGTTGTTAGAACGAGCCGTTTCAGGGGGGTGTGGTTGACTCTTAACTTTTATAAAGAATATCTCTTTGGATTTGAGACTTTAGTCTTTGCAGCTTCATAGATCTTCTTTATTTGGTCACCAAGAGAGAAAGGAAACAATTTAAATTCATCAAAGACCCCTTTAAACCTTCCCAAAAATTGGGGAAGTCGTGGCCTAATGGTTAGAGAGCACCATCGAAGGGTTGTGACCCCTTTAATACCTTCAATCCCATTAGGTGCCCCTTGGAGGCATTGAAAACCCTAAAAATGGTGAACATGTTTGTGTTCACTGCTTGTGTGATTTAAGATTTTATTCTGAGTATATAAGGACTTTCACTTTTTCACTTTCACTTATGGATTGAAACCCCTAAAAGTGAACATTTTATTTGGATTTAAGATTTTAATATAAGGAACAATAATATGCAAAGTGTTTGTACATGTACATTGAAATGTGCTTTGAAGAACAGTTTTTTTCCCCAAAAAAGTTAGGACCATCCTGAGATTAGATATTTATGTTTCCATAAACATCCATATAACCAAAAGTGTGTTGTGGGCCATTAAACTTGTGGTTTTGCAATTAATAACTTAACATAACAACAAAACAGAGGTAATCACTCCAAAAACTAGTACATTTAAAAATGGCAAAGTAACCTCTATTGGACCACTTGAGATGGATTGAATCCTTACGAACAGTAATGTAGCAGTATTTTACAGTTAAAAACATCAGATGCAAACAAGAAATTGCCTAGTAAAGTGACCTAAGGATGATTTAAATTGTTCATGTAAATACTGCTGTTTTCAAGAATCTGTATTTGACTGCTGTCATTCTCATATCCTCTCAGAGAGAGCATTCAGCACCTGTGAATCTACAGACAGAAACCCGAAACCTTGCTTTGAGCACGGAAGAAGACTCCTCGCTAAAGGTTGCCATGGCAGCAAAGGACCTCAAGGATCTCTTGCACATCTGCACTGTAATGTGTGAAGGTACGGAAGGTCTGAACTGAGATGTAGACGGTTTCATTAAACAATGTGATCAAACCTTTGTTTCTGTAAATATTTATGTAAATATTTTCACATTATGTAGGTCCATTTATTTAATTTCACAAGAAATACATATTACATATATGAGTTTAAAAAAACATTGTATTAAAGTAAATTCAATACATATCTTGTTCCTTTGTTATTTAAAACATAATAAATAGTAGAACTGCCATTAATCCTAGAATGTGTTTGCTGGTTTAGGTGTGGAACAGATGAAGATGGAAAGATATTCTGAGGCCCTTGAAGCTTTTCAAGAGGCTCAAGGCCTCCCAAGTCCCAGAAGTCTCTTGGGACAGATCCACACCCTCACAGGCCAGAGTTTTGCTAAGCTGGTAAGAAGCTCTGTTCTACAATCCCCATCCAATGAACCCTGAACTAAATAGACCTAAATAGACAAAATTCCTGAACCAGTTCCTGTTTATATTTGATTAATTGAATTAAGTTTGTTTGTTACATTAGATTAATGTAACAATGTGTGGTAGGTCAGAATTTGAGCAAACACTTTCTATCTTGAGTCCAGGCACTCTCAGTGGCTCTGTTATTTATGTCCCTGCAGGGTCAGCCCCATTGTGCTCTCCACTTTTACAGGAAGGCTGTGGAGGTAGATGGTGCTTGCCTTAGTGCACTTTATCAAAGTGCTCTGGTGTTCAGACAGCTTGGAAATCCAAAGGCAGAAATAGAGGCCTTGCATCTGCTTTACTCAGTAAGGTTTTCTGTATACAGATTATTGATTATTTATGCAGTGTGTGTTGTGCTCTACAGAATGTTTGAAAGGTGCATTTACATACATACATTAAAGTTCACCCCAAAATTAAAAACAATTCTCTCACCCTCAGACAATTTATCAGAACAGATTTGGAGTAATTTAGCATTACATCACTTGCACCTCTGTGGTGAATGGGTGCCATCAGAATGAGTTCAAACAGCTGATCAAACATCACAGTAATCCACACAACATCTTGTGAAGTGAAAGGCTTGTGAAGAAAGATATTTTTAACTTCAAACATATTTTTTACTTCAAACTGAGTCCTCTATCTATAATTGTTGGTGGATTTTAATGTGAGAGGACAACTTTTCTCTTGCTTTGTTTACAGGCAGTTCAACTGCAGTCTGATAAAAGTTCATCTATTGCTTCACTGGTCTCTCCAGCTGTGCTGTTTGGTGGTGCACAGATGACCTTCATTAGCAGAGTCCCTTCCCCTTCTCGGATTCTGCACACTTTGGCTCACACATGTGTGTTCAATGGCAGGCAAGTGATTCCACAACAAGGACAAATGCTTGAATCATATCAAATTTGAATAGAGAATCGATCAGAGTTTTAGATCTAGAAAACCTAACATAACCTTAACAGCTAATCAAAAAATATATATATTTTGTGTCAATCAGTATTTCAGATGGTGTTGAGTACTATTTAGATCTGTTGGCGTCACTGCAGTCAGATGGCAAAGATCTTGTAAGGACTGCAATTTTTCAAGCATCGTATTCAAAAGTAGAGCTTATAAAGCAATAGAACTGATTCAGAATGACCTGTCTGTGTTCCAGATACTCACAGGAGATGGCACTTCTTTTCCCAGAATCCCAGTGGTCTACCTTGAAGCAGGATTTGCTTTATTAAAAGCTAAACGTTATTGTGATGCTCTTGTGGTATGTGAGGAGGTCATCACCAGCACTTTGGACTTCATCCCTGAGAGACTGCTGCTTGATGCTGATGAAAAACTAAAAGGAGCTGATTCTGATGTTGTGCTTGAAAATGTAGATCTTGTGTTATGGGCTGGTGCAGCCCATCTCCTTCAAGCACAAGCCCACTGGAAACTGAAGGACACCAAAGAGGCTATTACAAATTTTACAAGGTACAATGTCAGTACCTGTTTCATTCGATACCTTGCTGTGTTGGCAAACCATGGTTTTTTTTCTTATGTTCTCATTCTTTCCTTTCAGAGCGATTAATCAACTGGTCAAAGTGTTCATTAAACAGAAAGGTAAGTAATCTCTCTTTCCAGTCTAACTGTTGCTCTAACAAGATGTGTGTTCATACTCAAAATCAAATCTGTTTTTGTTTGTGAAGTATCACCCAGTACTACGATCCTTACAGATATATTTATCTATACACAAATGTTTTTATTCTGTGGTCTTCATTGGGTATATCTATTAAAAATCTGCTTTCAAGAGATGAAGTAAGCTGTTTTCCTCTCTTTAGCTTACTGAGGCCACATTTGATGTGCGCACTTACTTCTATTTCTTTAATGTACCATTACTTACATGGTTTCACCAAACTTTTAGACTGGAAACAAAAACATTTTGGAAACACTGAAGCGATGATTGAAAGAATGGTGACTGTGGAAGCGGCAAAAGGGCAAGCACTAGCTGGTAGAGGGCTCTGCTTTCTGGAAGGAGGTCAGTTAAAGGAAGCCCTGAGAGATCTTAATCTCAGTCTCCAGATGACACCAGGTATTCACCTGATATGCTGTCATTATAGTGAATTTGTGTGACTTGTTTGTTGTGATTAGTCTGATACATTGCACTGTTCTTCTCAAATGTACATGTGGAATTGAATTTCAATAGGTTGTAAGAATACTGAGATGTGGCTGACCGAGGTCTTGTGGAGGCTTGATCGTAGAGAGGAAGCATCAGCACACTGGAGAGAAGTCCATAGTACTGAAGATGCACCTAAGTCAATGTAAGCTCTTAGACAAGTCAATATCATTCAGTTTTGTGATTATATACTAACATCATAATATGACTTTTACACATGAAAATCACACATCATTGGAATCTAAAAGAATGCAGCTGTATAGTAAATGTGCAGTAATCTTTTGACTTGGGTTTCAGAAAGCTACCGCTATATTTGCAGCTGTGGCCAGATGACACAGCTTTTGACTTAAGTGACTTGAAGAAGAAAATGGAGGGATATATTCAAGCCAAATAGACATGAGAGATGTCAGAAAGGATGCTCTCTACTACATTCAGCTAAACTGCACCATTTCAATTTTTTGGTGCATCTAAACCAGAACTACGTACAGAAAAACCGTTTGTGTTGTCTAATTTCCTTTTCAGATGTAACCATGTAGCATTCCACTTTTCAGAGCAAATGACTTGTGAGCTCAAGAGAATGCATCCAGACTGGTTTCAGATTGTTTGTATATCTTACATTTGCACATTTTTCTGATTAGCATTTTGTTTTTGGAATGGACATTAAACCATTTTATCAATGATCTTGACAAATAAATAATATTCATAATGAAAAGGATTTTAAAGTATTTTATTTAACTTTAAACTCGTATATAACTTGGTTTTTATTTCAACCCACAGAGTCACATAAAGTACTTTATGACAGTAATATTATATATGCATTCACTACATTGTTCAGCTTTACAGCTCATTTAAATTATTACACAACATATTCTCAAATACATATGTCTGTATTATTTATTGTATTATTTTGAGATTACCTAATTTGTTGGCAAATGTGGCGTATTTGTAGTGTTGTAGTCAAGACCACCTAAACCGAGACCAAGTCAAGAGGAAGACCAGAGTGTGTTGAGACCAAAACAAGACAAGACCCAACCAGCACTCCTGAAATTCATCTGAAAGATCCACATTTATTGCCTGAAATATATCTAATATTTGATCAATGAATACAATCTGAATAATAAGACACTGTATAGAGATGTTTCCAATTAAATGAAATCACTAACAACAAAATTAATCTTTGCACTGCAGAGGTGGCACAGAAGCTGCATCTGAACTAATACAATTACAATTGCATAAATATTGTTGGGAATTATTATATTTTAAAATATAGTTTTGAATATAGAAATATGATGGGAAAATAAAACCACCAGTTGGCGGCAAATCACTTAATGTGTGAGTCACTGAATTATTTAACAGATTCATTTAATCAAAGTGAGTGATTATTGAATCAGAGTAATGAATCAACGAATGCTGTGTTGCTCAGAAACACAACAGATACTATGGATTGCTGGACTTTATTTGCTGGAATAGCAAAAATAATGATAATAATTGAAATTGTGTCTAAAATGTAATTCACTTAATACTTCTTGTTTAACATTTGCATAAAATCAATATTACGTTTTACAGTCGTGCTCATATTCAAGAAAATAGCTCTTGTGATATTGCTTAATTTTATGTAATATGAAAAGCAAGATCTCAAGTAATTATTATTATTTTTTATTTTTTTTTGCAATCATATCTTGAATTTTTTGCCCATTTGTATTAATTTTGGTGAAATTTTTGACACCGTTCCCCATTAAATTCTGGCCGGACACAGCAGTATCAAAATAGATCAAATTAGAAATAAGTTATTGATTTAATTTAAAGCAGAACGTTTTACATCATCACATAAATGATGTTGACAAATAATTCAGACAGTGCACTGACAATTTAGTGACAACCCTGCAGCTGGTCTTTCTTTCTTGACCGGTTTTTAAAATAAAATCCAGACTCCTTTTAGTCTGAGACCGAGACAAGACCGAGTACAAATGAGGTCCAAACCGAGACAAGACCAAGACCTTAAAAAATGGTCTTAAGACCGGTCCACAACACTACTTATTTGACGACTTGGTGGCATTTAGACACTCCGACTCAGCTGAGTAACAGTTTGATCAGACCGTCCCGGGCCAATCCAAAAGAGACAATTCACAACGCAGCAGAAAATTAACCAATCACAATTAACCGTGACTGCCACCCGGACCAATGATACTTGCGCTCTACAACGTTCGGACCGCGATTGGCCAATCAGTCAGCGCAAGAAATCCCAATGTGTGCTCTGATTGGTTCGTCATTCAATGGGCGAGGAAACTTTTTCCCCGCAGAGTTGATGTTAGCAGGCTAATCTAGTGCACAGGCAAAAAGCTAGTGAGAAGGTTGGATTCGGTTACTCAAGAGAGCTACTCATTTCTATCAAATATTTATATCTTTTTTCGGGAGAAGCAATATGGCTTCGGGTGGAGAGTAAGTATAATTTTAGTGATGTGATATTTAGTGCGATCATAGTTGTTTTTTTTTAAGTAGCAATTAGCCATGAAGCTAAAAGACGAACGCATCATAAACGGTGATCAATGAAAAGAGCGAGTTTATACGCTACAGGTTTCTCATCCGAGCGCACATGTAAATTGATATAATTTCATTCTCTACACAAGTTACTAACGTTCTCATCACTCGTTAAAACTTCTGCGAGAGTTTTAATGCGCCTCCGAGTCCAGGATTAGCTGTGTTTAGCATGCAAGCTAACCGGACTGAGTCATCTCCGCGTATGATGGAGGCTTTCGGCCCACCGGCATCACCGGCGACTGCTCGGATAAACACTCACAACACCCTTAAACGACTCGAATACCGCTTCATAAATGTAAACCCCGTTAATCCTCGGTAATAGTGAAACCGTGAACAATAAGCAGCAAAGCGAGCTAAAGCGTCAAACCGGATTTGTGTAACGTAACATATAGCAGCAGGTGATTATCATGAATCCCGTGATCTGGATATTTCAGCCATCAAACCCAAAACGACTGACAAGATACGACGTTAAAAACGTTAGATACTAACTATACCAGAATCTAGAGCTTTTACAAGCACTATGATACTTGTATTTCGGCAGTTTAAACTTCACGTCCCACAGCAGCATTTGCTGTGTCATTGGCCACTGGAGAAGGCTAACTGCTGCTAGCTCTCACATCACCCGCTCCTTCAGAAATCATACATCCATCCACCTGTACAACACACCGCGTACACGACGAAAATACTTTTGTGAGGGAGTGAGTTGTACAGTTCAGTAGTATGTAACGGTATAGATGTCTGTTAGCTGTGAGAATGTTGTTAGCTTATTTACACACGCGCTGTTGGCCGCAGTCTATTGACGTCTGTCTAATGACCGTGTTTAGTTAGTTTCTTTTGTCCATCGTTTTTTCAGAAAAACCTTGTTAAAAGTTTAAATTGTTGTATAATGCGGGATCAGCTGCACTAAGGCCTTGCTCGCGACCGCGTCCTGGCCTGAAGCTGGATCATTACAGCTTTCAGTCCAGTGTTTTGTGGAAAGCTCTAGAGTAACTTGAGGTTGACACACGTGCATATTAGCAGAAATGCACTTATGCATCGACTCCGTTGTGAAATCTTTTCGGAGCTGACTGGATAATATGTAATGTGTTTTTTTTTGTTTTTTTTTGGGAAGTACTACTTGATATGAAACGTAACGTATCTTTCACTTTCGACTTGAGTGATACTGAAAGAAATAAAATAGCAACTATCTGTCTGGTAACCACCTGTGAATTTGAACATTATTAGTAGGCAATAAAAGTGAATGGTGATTGAGCCTGTCATTCTGCTGAACATCTTCCAAGGAGGGCTCTGGATTACTTCTAAATATATTAAACGATATGTATTGTATTAAATAAAATGTTGTTTTCTTCACAGATCCAAAAATGATGATCTTTCCACTGCCATTCTGAAGCAGAAGAACAGGCCAAATAGGCTGATTGTTGATGAATCCATCAATGAAGACAACAGTGTTGTGTCTCTCTCTCAGGTACAGTCTTCAGTTCATTTTTAAATGTATAAAAATAGATCCTCCTGTTTCACTTGTATTAGGTCTTTACTATTGGTAGTGAAAAGAATCACCCCTCTTTAAAATCACGCTTGTTGCTTTGCAGCCTGAAATGAAGATGGACAGTTTTTGTTTTATCCAGCTGAATTTACTCGGTGTAACTTATAAAATAAAACTCGCATAAAATTCAAGGCATTGATGATTGCCTACAAAACCACCACTGGCTCTGCACCCCTTTTCCTAAATTCAATATTTCAGACTTATGTGCCCTCGAAGCTTGCATTCTGCAAGTAAACGTCGCTTGATTGTGCGTCCCAAAGAAGCACAGTCACTTTTAAATGGTCTTTTAAATGAAATGTTCCCTCCTGGTGGAATGACCTGCCCAACTCAATCAGAGCAGCTGAGTCCTTAGCCATCTTCAAGAATCGGCTAAAAACACATCTCTTCCATCTTTATTTGACCCTCTAACTTTAGCACTATATATTACTTGGACAAATCCCATTTAAATAAAATTCTAACTAGCTTTCTAATCTTTTTGTATTCTATCTGTTTTCAATTATTATACTATTAATAAAGGGGGGGGGGGGGGGGGTCGGTGTTATATATTTCACTTGAATGTTATAAGTAGCACTGAGTAAATGCAGCTGGATAAAACAAATTGTGTCTGTCTTCATTTCAGGCTGCAAAGAAACAAAATGTGATTAATTTAAAGTGGGGTGATTCTTTTCTATACCCACTGTATGTGCCCATCATGTTTTCTCTGCTCTTTTAGGCAAAGATGGATGAGCTCCAGCTCTTTAGGGGGGATACAGTGCTGTTGAAGGGCAAGAAGAGGAGGGAGACCGTTTGCATCGTCCTGTCTGATGACACCTGCTCTGATGAAAAGGTTCGCATGAATAGGGTGGTCCGCAACAACCTCAGAGTGCGCCTTGGTGATGTCATCAGGTAAGACTGTTTTCTGTTTAAGCTTTCATTACATATATGCAGACTGAAAAATCCTGGGAGTATTGTATCAGCAGCTTTAGAGTTTTAATTTTAAAATGTACCTCTGAATATAAATGTTGGATGGATATTTTATTTGGTGCGTTTTCTGGTTTTCAGTATTCAGCCATGTCCAGATGTGAAGTATGGAAAGCGCATTCACGTTCTGCCCATCGACGACACAGTGGAGGGCATCACTGGCAACCTGTTTGAGGTCTATCTTAAGCCTTACTTCTTGGAGGCTTACCGGCCAATCCGTAAAGGTAAATATGTCTATAAAAATTATTATAAAAGTAATAAGGTAATAGGTTCTTTTTATTCTGTTCAATTCGTTAACTGTGAGATTTTACTTTTTTTAATATAAATATATATATTTTTTCCAATGTATTTACACTACTGTCAAAGTTTAGGGTCAGTTATTTTATTTTTATTTTGTTTTGGAAAACATTTATTCAGAAAGGATGCATTTAACTGATCAAGTGACAGTAGACATTGTTATAAAATACTTCCATTTAAGTAATGGCTGCTGAAAGTTCAGCTTTATCAAAGGTAGAAATACATTTTAAAATGTATTAAAATCAAAGTTATTTTAAATGGTAGTACTATAAAATATTGTTTTTACTGTATTGATTAAATTAAGCTTTTGTGAGCATAAGAGACTTAAAAAAATAAATTAAAAAAAAACATTTGAACAGTCTACATAATTTGATAATTTTAGTGCTTCTGTGGATTCAAGTTCATGATGCTTGGCATGAAGTCTGATTTGTCACCTGATAGATTTGATTTGAAATCTGTCAGGCATGTGAATTTTGGTCGGCTGTGTTTTAAAAGCCCTAGTAAAAGTTTGTGGTTTGTCTAAGACAGCATGAACTGCAGTTTGTGTATAAAACAGTGCTTCGTTATTAACAAATTTGGTTTGGCTCTATTTCCATAGGTGATATTTTCCTGGTCAGAGGCGGCATGCGTGCTGTGGAGTTCAAAGTGGTGGAGACTGACCCCAGCCCATACTGTATTGTGGCCCCAGACACAGTGATCCACTGTGAGGGGGAACCCATCAAGAGAGAGGTCAGTAGATTGACACGTTTCAAATATTGTCTGGTTTTAAAGTGGACCATGTTTACGAAGGGTAGATGAAGTGTGTGTGTGATTTATAACCGCACACCTGTTTGCAGGATGAGGAAGAGTCTCTGAATGAGGTGGGTTATGATGACATTGGAGGGGTAAGGAAACAGCTCGCCCAAATCAAAGAAATGGTGGAGCTGCCTCTGAGA
The DNA here is from genome assembly GCF_018340385.1 of Cyprinus carpio. Lineage (NCBI taxonomy): Eukaryota > Metazoa > Chordata > Actinopteri > Cypriniformes > Cyprinidae > Cyprinus > Cyprinus carpio. The sequence goes on from NC_056576.1 coordinate 24,267,628, forward strand.
CACCCAGCTCTCTTCAAGGCTATTGGAGTGAAGGTGATTATCTATGCTCTGAGACTTGCACACATTAAAGTGTTATGAGTTCGCAGTCTGAGGTTCATTTCTTGTTTGTTTAGCCTCCCCGTGGCATTCTGCTGTATGGACCCCCTGGAACTGGAAAGACTCTCATCGCTCGTGCTGTGGCAAATGAAACTGGAGCGTTCTTCTTCCTCATCAATGGTGCGGAAGATGGCACAAAATATAAATATGGCTCAATTAGTTTTCTTTAATGGCTATTTGTATATATTTTTTAAACGCTAAGCACATTTTGAAGTCTTGACATTTTTAATGATCCCAGGCCCTGAGATCATGAGTAAACTGGCAGGTGAATCTGAGAGCAATTTGCGCAAGGCTTTTGAGGAAGCAGAGAAGAATGCACCAGCCATCATCTTTATTGATGAACTCGATGCCATTGCACCAAAAAGAGAGAAGGTAAGATTTCCGCTGGTGTTCAGAGGCTGAAATCTTTGTCATTACAGAAGCTATAGCAGCAGTTGCTTTGCACAAATAATCATCACTTTTTAACTGATTCATTATGCTCTTTTTATCTGTCAGTAAATGATTTAATTTGTAGCTTTGTGTGTGACATTATTATTATTATTATTATTATTATTATTATTATTATTATTATTATTATTATTTTTAACTAATTCATTATGCTCTTTTTATATTAGTAAAAAAATTTCTAAAAACAGTTACAATTTCCCCCCTTACAATTTCTTGATTTCACAGTGTGAAAGACAACATTAAAACACTGACCAGAGCACAGTGTTTTTTAACTAAAACTATTAAAGTCACTTTTGTTAATTAAAATAAAGCTGTAATCAAATATTTTTGAAATACTCCCTTGGCTGCTAACTTAGAGAAGTACAAAAATTGTGAAAAATGAACTGTATATACTAACAAAAAAAAAAAAGTTACTAAAACTAGAAAAAATGTAAATGTAAATCTAGAAATAAAAGCTAATTCAGAATAATACTTGCTCCTGTGATCACCTCACCTGATTTAATCCTGAATATTCTACTTTAACTAGAATCCAGTAGAATAACTTGAATGTTATAATGGACATTATTAGCAGTTTGTACTATGAGAATGTTTTTAACTAAAACGTGCCATAATGTCCTTTATTTTAGTTTAATATTTGAATGATTCAAAGTGCTTGCTCAATTTTAAATGTTATTAAAAAGAAACATAGCATTTCCCTACTTTAAAGCAATATTTTATCAGAGATGTATGCGTGTATGAATGTCTAATCATTCTTGTCTTTTTTTTTTTTTTTTTTTAAATCAGACTCATGGTGAGGTGGAAAGGCGCATTGTGTCTCAGCTGCTAACTCTGATGGACGGACTGAAGCAAAGGGCTCATGTCATCGTCATGGCAGCCACTAACAGACCCAACAGCATTGACCCAGCTCTCAGGCGATTCGGTGAAATCTCTTTGCTCCAGTGTTGCTCTGTAAAGAGACCTGACTCAAAAGACATTTTCCGTTGATGTTCGGGCTTCTTTCTGACTCTTAATTTCAGGGCGCTTTGACAGAGAGGTGGACATCGGTATTCCAGATGCTACTGGAAGACTTGAGATACTTCAGATCCACACTAAGAACATGAAGCTTGCAGATGATGTTGATCTGGAGCAGGTGTGTTTCAAAGAATGGCAGAACATTCAGTGCTCAGTGATTCATCCTCAGAATTTTGAGCCAAGTGGATTATAAATTTTAAATGCATCCCTCCAAAATATTGAATTTTCATATATATCTCTCTCTCTCTGTTTTGTTTCACCATTTGCCTTTAGGTGGCAAATGAGACCCATGGCCACGTGGGTGCTGATCTTGCCGCCCTTTGCTCAGAGGCTGCCCTGCAAGCCATCAGAAAGAAAATGGACCTCATCGATCTGGAGGATGAGACTATTGATGCAGAGGTTATGAACTCCCTGGCTGTGACAATGGATGACTTCAGGGTGAGGATCTTTTATCTCCGATACAATCAACCATCTGACCAATTAAATGAGGAAATTGCATTCAGAAACTTGAGGCATTGATTTATCACCATCTTCTACCTAACAGTGGGCTCTTAGCCAGAGCAACCCCTCTGCCCTGAGAGAGACAGTTGTGGAGGTGCCCAACATCACCTGGGAGGATATTGGTGGTCTTGATGATGTCAAGAGAGAGCTGCAGGAGCTGGTGCAGGTGATAAGCGCACAAGTCTTGTTCTGTATTTCTGACAACAGCGTGTTCACACAGCTACACTTTAAAACTGCTTCTGACACATCCTTACCAATTTTCTGTCCTTTTTAGTACCCAGTGGAGCATCCAGACAAATTCCTTAAGTTTGGCATGACCCCATCCAAGGGTGTGCTGTTCTATGGACCACCAGGTTGTGGTAAAACCCTGCTGGCCAAGGCCATTGCCAATGAGTGCCAGGCCAACTTCATCTCAATCAAGGGCCCAGAACTGCTTACTATGTGGTTTGGAGAATCAGAGGCTAATGTCCGTGAGATCTTTGACAAGGTATGCCATTTTATATTTTCTACCAGGGAGTTTCTGACTCTGTCCTGTTTATTACATTTTCAATGTGTATTTAGACACATTATGCTTTTCAGTGGCCATAGGTCTACTGATCTTGTTTGTTCTTGCAGCAACTATAATGGCATTTAAATTAAGGATCCAATCAAAAATTGTCCTGCTGTCTCATTGTCCTCCTCCAGGCTCGTCAAGCTGCTCCTTGTGTGCTCTTCTTTGACGAATTGGACTCCATTGCTAAGGCTCGTGGAGGAAACGTTGGTGATGGTGGCGGCGCTGCTGACAGAGTCATTAACCAGATTCTCACAGAAATGGATGGTATGTCCAGCAAGAAGAATGTCTTCATCATTGGGGCCACCAACAGACCAGACATCATTGACCCTGCCATCCTCAGACCTGGCCGACTGGACCAGCTAATCTACATTCCACTGCCTGATGAGAAGTCTCGCATGGCCATTCTCAAAGCTAACCTCAGGAAGTCTCCAATCTCAAAGGTCATAATGGATGTTTTTTTGTGTGTGTGTGTTCTTTTTAAATGGGTTTTTATTTAAATAGTGGGCAACTTTACAATAAGGTTTCATTAATGTTAATGTATTAACTAACACTAACAATACATTTATTACAGTATTTATTTCTTTATTAATGTTGATGTAAATACAGTCATTCATTGATAGTTCATGTTAATTCTCAGTGCATTAATGTTAACAAGTAGGACTGCACGATTAATCAAAAATAAACCGCAAAGGCGATAAATCGCGATTAGGCAGAAGCTGCAATTATGCGTATCTTTCAGTGAAGCACGGTTCTTTGATCAGCAGTAAATCTCCATCCGAAGGCCAGAGGGCGCTCTCGCACTGAAACTCCAAATACGCCTCGCAGAAGAAACCCAGGAAACACAGCAGCTGAATAAACAGAAGATTTAACTGCTTTCATTAATTCAACATGACTAATAAACACATGACTACGACATTATATGGTTTATCTGAGGTTGTCTTATTATAATTAATAAAGTATATAATAATGGAATGCTAATGACATAGCCTTTATCACTGCTTAGAATATTATGAAATGTTGCGTGACTCATTCTAAGAAGCCACAACATCTCACAGAAGGATTTATTTCAAACACTCGACTGACGTTATGAAGTGAGTTTGGAGTAAAAACATGTTATTAAACGTGGTATTTTCACATGCTTTCAGATGGAGCAGCATTTACTACACAGAGCCGTAGTTCACTGACAAGCCACGCAAACAGCTGTCATAATCGCAGAACAATTTCTTCGATTTTCATAATTGCGCAATTAAATCGTCTGCAATTATGAACACGATTTTGCGTAGCTTGTCAGTGAGCTGTGTTGTAATTGCTGCTCCATCTGAAAGCATGTGATGGAGATTTACTACTAATCACAGAACCGGCTTTACTGACAAGATGCGCATGACAATCACATTTGATTAATCGTGACACCATATTAACAAGCACAACTTTTGATTTGAATAATCTATTAGTAAATGTTGAAATTCAACATTAAGATTAATAAATACTGTAGAAGTATTGTTCATTCTTAGATCATGTTAACTAATGAACCTTATTATAAAGTGTTACCAAATTAATTATAAAGTGTATTCCTTTTTGTGTAGGACGTGGACCTGGACTACTTGGCCAAGATGACCAATGGCTTTTCAGGTGCTGACTTGACTGAGATCTGTCAGAGAGCCTGTAAACTGGCCATCCGTGAGTCCATTGAGAATGAAATCAGACGGGAACGTGAGAGGCAGACCAACCCTTCTGCAATGGTGAGATTTGATTGTCTTTTAAGTGCTTCCTTTTAAAAGTTGGGCAAATTAAAATCTATTTAAGTGCAGTCCTAGATACTGTGGTGTGATGCTTTTAAAACTGGCATGGTAGTCTGGATTGTCTAACATGTTGGTTGATTTGTATATTCAGGAGGTGGAGGAGGATGACCCTGTGCCTGAGATTAGAAAGGACCATTTTGAGGAAGCCATGCGCTTTGCCCGCCGCTCTGTCAGCGATAACGACATACGTAAATACGAGATGTTCGCACAGACCCTGCAACAAAGCAGAGGCTTTGGCAGTTTCAGGTGAGAACTTAAATCATGTTTAGTGGTAGCTTTTTGTTTTGTTTGCTCTTGGATTACAGTGTGAGCTCTGGGATTTAAGTACATCAATAGGATAATAAGATTGTCAGGCTGTAACATAGTTTCCATGCATTCAGATTGGATTCAAGGTGCTAAATGCCTTTATTTTTATTTTTTAAATAAAAGATTCCCATCCAGTAACCAAGGAGGAAGTGGACCAAGTCAGGGCTCTTCTGGTGGCGGCGGAGGCCCCATCTTCAATGAGGACAACGATGATGATCTTTATGGATAAATGTGACCACGTGGCTGACCCTCACAGGCCACTCTTCATACAGGGCACCATGTACAAAAGACAAAAAAGAAAAAATTCCACATTTTTAGGACTGTGCTTTTTGTTTACTTTTTTCCGCTTCTCTTATGTCCTTTCCCCCTGTTTTTTATTCGCCTCGTTCTCCTTCTGTCCACCCCCCTCTGTTGATAGAGAAAAGCATGTAGCTGCTTTTGTTTTGCTCTGGTTTGTGAAAGGATAATTTCTGAGAACTTTGATCTTAACATTCTGTGGGTGGGGGTGAATTTCAGTGAAACCATACACAATAGTGATTTCGTTAACTTTTCACAAGCTATATGAGCAGCTTTAGTGGTGGGGTTTATTGCTAGGCTGTTGGAAGGATTAAAAGAAAAACAATTGCTAATGACTTCATTTTTTATGAATGTAGCATATAATGTACAAGTTTGAAAAATGTTAAATAAAATTCACGAAATGGACCTAAAGTTGTGGTGTTTAATTTGTAGATGTTTGGCATCTGTGAACATGTACAGATTATGATAGCTTAAAATGATTACGCTTTTAAAAATTGTGAAAAAAATTTGCATTTTGAAGGTTTAGTAATCTCAATTTCAAACGACGTCTTCTAGGTAAAAGATAATGTAATTCAATAGGTTTTTTTTTTTTTTTTTTTTTTTTTTTTTATTCTTATTTTTTTTTTTTTTTTTTTTTGTACATGTCATTCTTTAAAATTGTAAATAAAAATTACCCAATGATTTCCTCCAGCACATAACTTTTTATAGTGTGCTCCAGCTACAGTCATGGCCAAAAGTTTTGGCAGTGACAAATTTTGTGTTGCAAAGTTTGCTGCTTAAGCTGTTGTGGTATTCATTCCCATTGTTTCTAGATTATTGTGTAGAGTGATCAGATGCATTTTAAATAATTGCTGAAAGCTTAATTGGTCAAAAAATGAACTTTTCACAAAAACACATTTCACTGATTTTTGATCCTGACACAAAATGACGATCTAACATTTACTGGATCAAGAATTTCAAGGAGAGAGGTTCAACTGCAGTGAAAGAGTCTTCAGGACGTCCTAGAGTGTCCAGCAAGCGCCGGGACCGTCTCCTCCTGAGGAGTCAGCTACAGAATCATCTCTCCAGCAGTGCAGAGCTTGCTCAGGAATGACAGCAGGTTGGTGTGAGAGCATCTGAACGCACAGTGAGGCCAAGACTTTTGGACAACAGCCTGGTGTCAAGAAGGGCAGCAAAGAAGCCACTTCACCCCAAGAAAACGTCGAGGACAAACTGAAATTCTGCAGGAAGTACAAGGATTGGACAGCAGAAGACTGGTGTAAAGTTATTTTCTCTGATGAAGCTCCCTTCCGACTGTTTGGGACATCTGGAAAATCGATTGTTCGGAGAAGAAAAGGTGAACACTACCATGAGTCCTGTGACGTGCCAACAGTGCAGCATCCTGAGATCATCTGTGTGAGAGTTTGCTTTTCAACCAAGAGAGTGAGCTCTCTTATAATTCTGCCCAAAAACACTGCCATGAATAAAGAATGGTATCAAAACGTCCTGCAAGAGCGACTTCTTCCAATGATCCACGCATTTTCCAGCATGATAAAGCAAGCAAAGCAAGACTGATAAAGAAGTGGCTTGAAGATCATTACACTGAAATTTTGGATCTGTGGACAGGAAACTCCCCGGATCTTAATCCCATAGAGAACCTGTGGTCAGTCCTCAAAAGGTGAGTGGACAAGCAGAAGAACACAACTCCGAGAACTAATAAGGCAAAAAATGGATCGCCATCAGTCAGGATTTGGCCCAGAAGCTAATATCCAGCATGCCAGAGCGAATTACAGAGGTTATGGACAACAGGGGTCAACACTGTAAATACTGACTCATTTTTTTTTTTTTTTGCCAATAATAGCCTTTAGAACTTATATGATAATCATTGTTTTTCAGTATAGCATAGAAATGTGGAAAAATAATCAACAGATACTGAAGCAGCAAACTTTGCAAAACACTGCCAAAACTTTTGGTCATGACTATACATTAAATCTTAGTGTGTTTGATTTTGTCACATGTATATCATACTCTAGATGGGGTCACCATAAAAATCATAAGAAACAAAGATTTTAAAAATATGTTTATTTAAATGAGTAACTTGGATATTGAAGACATGCCATCTTCAGTTCTTAGAGGTTTGCTCTTTTTTTTTTCTTTTCTATTGCACTTTATCAATATGGATCACTGAAAGGAAAATGAGGGTGCTTTGCATCTCTCCAGACTTTTTGTCCATCTATCTGTGGAGTGACAAAAACATATCAGCCACAACAGACATTTAAAAATAGTAACATACAGTAACTATTCATTCTCACCATTATAGTTGGAATGATAAGCCTCTCATTCCTGTTGAAGGTTTCAATCACCCTCATATCTTCTTCAGTTAATTTAAAATCAAACACCTGTGTGCAAAGGTGAGCAATGATTATGTTTACATAATCTTCACAGCAACTCTTAAATCTCATTCAACTAATATGTTAAAAAAAAATCATGCCACACCAGTTTTGATGTCAAATGTCATTGGTTCTCATGTCTCTTAACCGATCACAAAGCACACGCTCAAATCACACATATGAGATTTGACAGTTAAACTAGAGTGAAAGATATTCATTAAATATTGACCTAAATTTCTTTGGAAAAACATTTCTGGGGGAAACTATCCCCCCTCTCCTCATTACAGCTCTTGTCCTCCAGGTGTCTCTGTATGTCTTCTGTTGACATTCTGAATAAGCATTAATGATGATTTGACCTTGCTTAAACCTCTCCTGGCATTATTTAAATCATAATTTGGTTGCACAAAGGCTCAGCGGTTAAATAACCTGCCAAAGCATTGTATTTGAGATGCAAAAGCTCAGGTGCATGTGCTGAAATGACGAGTCATGGAGGATGAATAATGATTTAAAGCATAAGTGTGGAAATTCTGTCACAAGCATGTCCAATGGATTCAGAAAAATTATGATTTGCTTATAAACAGGTTTCCTGGACAAACAGAGCTGCCCCACACTCACACCATTGGTTGAGTCAGTGTTGAGTCTGTTTTTGAGCATCCAGACCAGCCAATCACAAAGCAATGTTTTGCTGGCAAAGAGTCACAGTGTTAAAACTTTTTTGGGGTATTTCATCTCTTACAGTTGTCTTTGGATAGTAAGATGAAGCAAGAGAAAGTATTTTAACCTTAAAAATTTTTAAGTCTTTTTCAAACCTACCTCAATGTTCTGTTTGATCCTGGATGGAGTGACGCTTTTGGGGATGCAAATGACACCTCTTTGTATGTGCCATCTATGACACAAAACCAATCCAGAAGTGTGTAATGGACATGGGCATGCACTCAAAATCACACTAAACATAAAACTTAGTAAGAAGAAACTAGGAATCCATACTCAGGCATCAATGTGGGCCTATTCCTAAACCTTCTGACCATCCTCACCTGATGATGACCTGAGCAGGGGTCTTGTTATAGCACTTGGCCAAACCAACCACCCTTGGATCATCCAGCAGATGGGCTTCTCCAGGTGTAACCCATGGGCGATCAGGAGAACCCAGAGGACTGTAAGCTGTTACTGCCAGCCCTCGACCCCAACAGTGAGATACCAGCTGAGTCTGAACCAGGTATGGGTGGCACTCTACCTGAAAACATTTTGGAAAGAAAAAAATTAAAAATTTGTTATAATAGTTCATATATTTACATTTATTAATTCATTCATTCATTCAAATAAACAAAACAACAGAACAGTTAATGACACTACGTATGATAATTGACCACATAGGTAAAGTTGTGCAGTGATACCATTAGTTGTTAATGGCAAATTAACCCAAGGACTAGTCCAATCTTACGGTCTTTGCATTTATCACTCTTGCATACCTGGTTGACCACTGGCTTGTGTTTGGCAATGCTGAGAATGTCATCAATCTGTCTGGCATTGAAGTTTGACAAGCCAATGGCTTTTACCAGGCCTTGGTCAACCAGCTTCTCCATGGCTGCCCATGTGTCTCTGTAGTGAGTGTTATCATACCGAACAGTGCCATCAGGTCGCCTGGGCATCAGCTCATCTCCTCTCCTGGTAGTATAAAAAACACATCACTTTTGTATTTTCAAACCATTCATTCAGCTAAAATGATGCCCACATTTGGTAACATAAGACACCTGTACACATTGAAACATTGAAACTGTTCACACTGTACATTGTTTACATTGAAACTCTTGCACCACAATAATGTATTTAATCCAGCTGAACCTATTCTTTTCAAATACACTACTGTTTAAAAGTTTGGGTTCAGTAAGATTTTTTTTATTATTACTGAAAAACACAATTTTTTAATACTTTTATTCAGCAAGGACATTAAATTCATAAGTGGCAGTAGAGACAGAGTTACAAAAGATTTGTATTTCAAATAAATGCTGTTCTTTAAAAATGTATCTAGGTTTCCACAAAAATATTAAACAACTATTTTCAGTGATAATAATAAGAAATGTTTCTTGAGCAGCAAATCAGATTATTAGAATGATTTCTGAAGAATCATGTGACACTGAAGACTGAAGTAATGACTGCTGAAAATTTAGCTTTACCATCACAAGAATAAAATACATTTTAAAATATATTCAAATAGAAAACAGTTATTTTAAATGGTAATATTTCATAATATTACATTTCTACTCTATTTTTACATTTTGAATAATGCAGCCTTGATGAGCATGAGACTTCTTACAAAAACATTTGAAGAGTATGTTGGTGAAATTCTACCAAGAGCTAGATATGGAAACACAAGGACTTACTCAAAGGCCATTGGCCAGTGCATGAGATACAGGTCCAGATAACTGAGCCTCAGATCTGACAAAGACTTTTTGCAGGCCTCCTCCACATCATCTGGATGGTGCTTGGTGTTCCACAACGGAGGTCACAAAAATGTCTTCTCGTCTCAGAGGCTATATGGTAGTTGTAAATAGTACAAATTTCATGTGTGTGATGTATTTATAGTAAAATGTCTTTGATGCATTTCATGTATAGTTTTATCTGCAGGTACCTTTCCTTCTCCAAGTCGTTCACTCAGGGCCTCTCCGACCTCTCGCTCATTGCTGTAAGCCGCTGCGCAGTCAATGTGCCTGTAGTCACAGTCTAAAGCTGCCAGTACAGCCTGCTTCACCTACAGTAAGACAGAGTTCAAGCCAGCTCTGCCACAATTAATAACTAAACTAATAAATATACAGAAATAAGAAGATACATTGCATACTGTACAGTACAATTTTGGGCTTTTTAACAGCTTGTGTTTAGTTTATCTGACCTGTCCTGGGGCACTTTTCCATGTCCCTAAGCCCACCGCTGGCATCTGCTGACCCGTGGAGAGAGTGATTGTTGCTGTCATGGTTTCCTATAAATAAATAAAAAAGACTAGAATAACTGTGTATTATTATTTTATTATTTATTATCATCCATTATAAAAACTAAACTTATTTTAGTTTTTTTAAAAACATCCTATAAATGCATTGTGTTAATGGTTCTGTATTTTCATTTAATTTGCTGTCTACAATTTTAAATTTGTCTAAAAACCTATTCGTAGTGTAATTCTAGTTTAAGCATTATTCAAACTTAAAAATGTGACATCAGTCAATATAAAAATAGTATTACAAAACCATGTATGATCATGTAACAGTGCACTGATATTCAGTCTTCCTGCTCTTTTCCAGAGGTTTCCTAACACTGTTTGCCTTGAATTAAACTGATTATTTCAGTCTTAATTTGTTTAAATAATAGAACCACTTTATATTAAACTGATAAAAAGTTGAAACAAATAGAGACACTATTTTGCTGAAGCTTACAAATCCACAGAATGGATGATTTAGCTCATATCTTACCTCTGATAATGCTCCAGTAAGTAGAATCAGACTGACACGGTTACTGAGCTTTTATACACGGAGGTCAAAGTCTTTGTTTACTAATTTCCTAAAAGGCTGAACATTAACCAAATGCCATCTACGGAGCTACAGCTATCTGAAGAACATCATATGACAAGAGCATTCAATCATATTTTGACACTCATTTAATCATGCTAAACAGTATTGATGTCAGTATTTAATTGTCAGTGTGGCTTTGGGGGGAATGGAGATAATTGCATCTGTTTATTCTGGATGTGCTAACAATGGAGCAGTATATCAAAACAGTTTAGAGTCTGTCACATTCGCACATGCTCAGATTTAGCGCTCTCAGCTGTTACGGCCCTCCTGCTGGACAAATATACACAACTGCTCCAAGTGTTATGACCTGGCAGCGTGCTTCGCTCAAGGTCCACTCCACTTCCCTTATGTGGTCAGACTAAATGAATTAGTCACCTCACAGAGAGGGAAAAACCCTGCAAAGCCCTGAAGAACATTCTTGATTGGGGAGTCACTGGCAGCCTAACAGCACCAATGGCTCATTTTAAAGTGAGGGTACTCTCAGAACGTTTGTAATATACATCATGTGAGTAGTGTTTATTTATTGTTGCATCTCTTTGGGTATGTGGCAATGGGAGGTGAATTTTAATTAGAGAGAAAAATCAAACTATTATTGTTACTGATATTTTTGTTATTGATGCACAAATCTGCAGTAGTTTGGCAGAAATCAGATCATTTTTATAGACATCTATTCCATGCCAATGTTGTACTGGATTCAAACTTGAAACTAAGGTGTTTATATTTGTAAGATGTGCTTTAGTTTTTAGACCCATTGACAGAATACCAGCAGAATGCCTCAGCACTCCATTTTTGCTTACTTAACCTCTTTTCTGCATGAATATGTATTCTGGTATTAACAGTGAGGGCCATAAATCTCTTGGGTGACATCAGGCTAGAGAATTAACGAGGCAGCAACACTTCTGGGGAACACAAACAAAAATAAACAGATTATTTATTTGAGGAAATGCCTGATGGGTGTTTCAAAAAGTCCCCTTGGAATTATAAGGTTCTATCTGCGTTCCGAGTAGTTTTGAATTTCAAAGTCTTTGCATTCCATTCAACTGTGTAGATAGAACCTTATTGTTTTTTTTTAAATAAAAAGTCCCATAATGTACACAACATTAAAAAAAAAAATCTATCACATAATGTAAATATGTTGTCACAGAATAAGAATATGTGAATAACTCAATGTTGACAAAAATGTCAGACAGAAACTTATAATTCCAAGGGGACGAAATATTAATGACCCTAATCTGAATATTGGAGACCATGTTTCCCCCGAATGTCTACGGTGGTTACAGACCTGCTCTCCATTTCAACTCAGAAAACAAGCATTTTCAACAACGTCAAACAATTCAGATTAAACCTGTAAAGATGAAAAAGGGGACTTTCATGCTTTCATATGTTCAGCCAGTGGAAATGCACCAGTGACATCATACATGGCAGTCAGACTTCAAAGCTGTTTTTCCTCTCTGTGACTAATTATTTAATTATTTAAATTGATTTTTATTTTTTTATTTTGATGTTTAAAATTCACAGTGCTTTTTGGGATTGTTATTTCCTTTGTTAAAGCTGATGAATACAGTCTTTATGTCTGATTTTCTGAGGTTGCTGTATCCTATACAGTCCTATATGATGCAAAATGGCTTGGGGTCAGTTCCTGGTCAACTCATTTACATGCACAGTATGAACTCCACAGAGAACCGATTGGAACGTCAGTGCTATTTTCTCAGATCATGCAGTCAGTGGCAGATCCATTAGAGGAATGCAGTGCAGTAAATGGAGCTGCATGTCTGTGACAGATAATCAGACAAATCAAGACACGCAATGAACCATGAAATGTTTTGTTATTTTTAATGATCGCGAAGAGATTTTATACTTCTTCAGCAGTACATCCATTAACAGGACATTCATACTTGTACTTCTTGAAGAAATAATTAAATTAACACCTTTAGTTATTTTAATTTGTGAAATCATGTTTTTTTTTTGTATGACTTAAGGGAAGTTGACTAAGTCAAATGATGACTGAGAACGGTCTGATTCACAGGTTAATTTCAGAGGAGGGATGAGGATCATCTCTGAGTCAAACAATGTACCATGAGCCATTTGTCAGACTTATCCGCATAATGAAAGCATTCTCCATTTATGTCACTTAGACTTTACATAATGTACTTAAAATAGATAAAAGCAAACATTTCGCCTCAACGATTATACTCTTATAACATTTATTTGAAATATAACTAGAAACTTAAAACTCCAGCACTGATCTGTGGAGTCATACAACATGCAACTTTTGCTAACTGCATCTGTATAAACTACAGAAACTTTTTATAATTACTAAAATTTAGATTTGTTGTCAATATTTTGATTTAAATTGTGTTTACCTTGTGTGTGCAGTGTTGTCATCTCATTTGGACAACCGCCAGTCTGCGGTCTCACTGTACATTTAATTCAGTCTGAAACACAGTGATCCTTATTATTTTGCTTTACTGTCAAGATTTTGTGGTTTATTTCTTGATTTTGTGGTTTATTTCTTTTAATGTGTGAGGTGGGGTGTCCACATGTTGCATTTAACACAAAAGGTGGTATTTAAGCTGTTCTTGACTACAGCTGTCAAACTTTGGCAAAACAAACTGACACAGGAACAGACCAGAATTTATAATTCACAGAATTTTTTATTCACCGAAATTTTCCTTCTCTCAGTCAATGAAATTATGAATAACTTTTAGCAAGGATGATTTGTCAGACCAAGTCGTAAAATGTTATGTACATATTAACTTGACAGTCTAGGTCAAAGATTTTTGATTTGTATGATCCATGTGATGTATCAAATACTTAAAACCTATAATATAACTTGACTATACAATATACTATGGTGATTTGTTTTTTTATGTTTTTGTCTTTTCCCCCCTTTGCACCTTGGTTAAATTAAGAGAGAGAGAGAGAGAGAGAGAGAGAGAGAGAGAGAGAGAGAGAGAGAGAGAGAGAGAGAGAGAACTCTACTTTAGAACACAGTGCTTTTTAACCCTTTTTAGCTTGACAGTCAAAGCCATCATTTACATTTCATTGTCTGTAAAATCAGTCTAGATATCCTTCCAGCTAACTCCTCGTGTTTCACAGAAACAATAACATCATATATTAAGAGCACCATGAAGATTACTACATGACCAAATTATCCTTTTGGGTAAACTATTCCTTTGATGGTTACTGCCGTACATTATTTTTGGGTATAGAAATGACAAAATAATCGAATTAGTATTGTTTTAATTAGATCTATTAGATCTATGCTAATAAAACTAAAATAGCTGGTTTGAGCCACATTAAGGCACTCAAAAGATCTGTGACCTCAAAAATCCTGTAATCATCCAACCAAAGGTTTACCATAATTGCCAGTACCTGGTACTTCAAGAACTACCAGAAAGCACCTGTAGACTGTTGAGGGAGTGTAAATATATCAAATAGTTACCAAATGGCTCTGTTGGTGCTCAAAATCCTAAAAATCCAGAAGTCTCCAACACTTTAGTTGTCTTACACAGAACACTTCTTTTAAAATGAGATTATCGAATATTACAAGGGAAGGGAATTTAATCTGCTACAAAATAACACAGATTCAAATCCAGAGTAAATAGCCAGCTGTCCTCATCTCCATCATTACACCAAAAAATATTAACCTTCCAGTCAACAAATCAGTCATTTTGTCTTTCTTGTATGTGCTTTCAACATGTTGATAAAGAGAAGAAAAAAAACTGCTATAGGGAAATTTGATAAAAAAAGTCCTGGTTATAAGCCACGGGTCTTGGCATAACAAACTACTTCAACATCCCAAAAATCAGCGTTCCGCATGTTCAGAGAATTTGATAATAAATTAAGTAAAACTGTAACAAAATTTCAAATGAGCCTCTGGTCCTTATGACTTATTTGTCCTTCTTCGAATTCAGCGCCTGTATTGTTGGGGAAAACGTGTTTGAAAAACGTCAGCATACAATGTATCCACTGAACTTCCTCTAAGACTGTGGCAGGTGCTGTTTGATGATCTCTCTGGACTGGGGTGGGATTCTGTCTGGGAAGCGCACCTGGAACTGCACTATTAAATCCCCGCGTTGAGACGGATTTTTTGGGAAAGGTAGGCCTTCTCCACGTAGTCTCTTGACTGTGCCTGGTTTGATGATATTGTTGCAGGGCAATGTGATTGCTCGGTTGTCAATGGTGGGAATGTTCACTGTACAGCCACACAATGCCTATCAAAAAAAAAGCAAAGTGAAGTCAGTGCGAGTGTCATTGATGGTATTTCAACACTGAAGCACAAAGTCTACATGGCGACATTGAGACCTAGTGTAAGATGCCTTTGTAAAGTTACAGGCACAGGAAGCACATGTACAGTATATAGTTTATACAAAAATAGTAAGTATACATAAGTGTGCATATGTGAAATTTATTGTAAAAACTGGCCGAGTGGCAGTAGTGGTTGTCAAAACTTTACCGTAAAACATATTGTTGCAAGTTAGCAACATTTTACGTTTTACAGTTTAAACCTGAATGAAAGAAATATATATATATATATATATATATCATCAACTGAAATAATGTTAATATACCAAATTTCCAAAATCTGTTGTTTAACTTTATAGCAACCAGCTTTAAAGGGATAGTTCACCCAAAATGGAAAATTAACCCATGATTTACTCATCCTCAAGCCATCCTAGCCCTATATGCCTTTCTTCTTTCAGATAAAAAATAATAGAATAGAATAGAATTAAATAGAATTGCATTAAAAATGTCCTGGCTCTTCCAAGCTTTATAAAGGCAGTGAATGGCAGATTTTAAAGCCGAAAAAGCCGTTCTTTAACATTTCACCTGGAAACAAACATGCCATGACGCCAAACCCCCTCATGGAAGAAGAAAGCCTTCATATGTTTACAACTGTGATGATGAGTGCTTATCTGGATCATCTAAACGCTGGATTTTCAAAAGTATGTGAAATATTTAAAGTTTGCGCATAGAATCTTTAAAATAAGAGTTTTACACAAGCTGAGGTAAATACTAAATACCACTATATAGAAGTAGTATTTATACACATAAATACAA
Organism: Cyprinus carpio; assembly: GCF_018340385.1. Taxonomy (NCBI): domain Eukaryota; kingdom Metazoa; phylum Chordata; class Actinopteri; order Cypriniformes; family Cyprinidae; genus Cyprinus; species Cyprinus carpio. The sequence continues at coordinate 24,283,628 of NC_056576.1, forward strand.
AAAAACACCATGACAAAGATAATGCAATAAACGTTAACATAAAGAAGTCATATAAAACATCAATGTACATAACGAATAAGAAAAACTAAGAAGACACATAGCTATTTCAATGACAAACTATCAAATTTAAAGCATCACACAGATTTCTGGGAATGTCAATTTATGTTTTTATTTTCTGTAAATTATAAGATGACTTTTTTCTTTTGCACTTCCAATAATTTTACTGTATAATATATATTAATATTCAATTAGATGTATTTCAGATGTTCACTGTATAAAGGATAACTTACCATTAATCATTTAACAGGTTTTTACCATAGCATTTTTCCAGTCCATACGTTTTTGAAAGACATTTCTCATGCGTACCAAGGCAGCATTTATTTGATGTAAAATACAGTACAAAACAATATAGAAACATTATTACAATTTAAAATAACTCATTCGTATATGCTGATTTGGTTCTCAAAAAAATATTTCTAATTATTATCATAGCTGAAGCATCCAATTCATCAGTTGAAAACTGCTTCATATTTTTGTGGAAAACACCATTCATTTTTTTCAGGATTCTTTAATGAATAGAAAGTACAAAATAAGAACATTCAAAATAATAAAATAATCTTTTGTAACATTATAAATGTCTTTACTGTCACATTTAATGCATACTTGCCTAATAAAAGTACTAATTTCCTTTCTTTTTTTTTACCTCAAACTTTCGAATGGTAGTGTATCATGGTTTCCACAAAATTATTAAGCAGCACTGTTCGTACTGTATTTTTGATAAAAAAAAAGACGCCTTAGTGAGCATAAGAAGCTTCCTTCAAAAACATTAAAAATCTTCCAAACCTTTGACCTCCAGTGTACATAAAATTAAATTAGTTTTATGATTATTCAAGTAGAGAGATTAAATAGAAAACAAATATATTAAATATATTTTAATTCACGTTTAATTAAACAATTTCATGCAAGATCTGTGAAGTTCGGACTTGGATTGTAAATGTGAGCAAGCATGGGGGGGATGTCCAAGTGTGTGTGTGTGTGTGTGTGTGTGTGTCCCCTACAGAAGGGGTAGCTGAGTGCACATAAAGTTAATTTTGGCCACTGCTCTCATTTCACAGAGCTAATGAAGCAACCAAAAATCAGCTGAGGACATAAATTGCTATGGTGTCTCAAATCAGAAGTTGCCAAGGAACTAAAATTATATTCCTTCCACAGATGGAACACTTTCAAATTGTTGGAGTAATTTTCAAAACAAAATAAGCAAAACATAATAAACACTGGTGGCATACTCTGGGCTTTCTGAAAGTTATGCCAAAATGTATGCCTAAAAATAAAGAGAAAAATAAGAACACATGACTTCAGTGGAAGAAGATATTTTAAAGATTGCTGGTAATCAAACAGTTGGTGTTGCCATTGACATCCATAGTAGGAAAAAAATACTATTGAAGTCAATGGCAACCACCAACTGTTTGATTACCAGCAATCTTCAAAATATCTTTTTATGTTCAACATAAGAAAGCCAGTCATACAGGTTTGGAACGACATGAGAGTGAGTAAATGATGACAGAATTTTCATTTTTGGCTAAACTATTCCTTTAAATATCATGATAACGAATATATCAGGAAGACAAAATAGATAAATTTGAGGCTTAAAGATTAAAGCTCAGCTGTGTGCAGTGAAGAGCCTGCAGTTATTGCATGTGAGCTTATGCTGGAAAAGCTTTTCATTAACTTTCTGTGAATACCAAGCACAAATATTGCCAGACAGCTTTGCTTTGCAGCTGCCTCAAGGGATGAGAAAATGTGTTCGCAATGACATCAGCTCCTTCCTACAGACAGCAGCGGTGTGGGCTGGGGGATGGGAGCCATGGGATTCATGGAAAGAAGGGAGTAGCTGATACTCTCACAAAACAGTTGACCATGACAAGTTGCCAGGCATCTCCTCAACTCTGGCTAACGATGATGATGTTTCCCAAACAGCAACTACAATTAAACAACCAAAGTTCATGTCAGAACTGCGCCAGAATTAAACTAAGACTGCTGCTGAACATAGTCTTGTTAAAGGATATTGAAATTAAATAGATGCTGTTATGGTCCAAAGCTAGGTGTGACAAAGGTTTGTCATTGATCTGGACAGCAGTATGAAGTTTACAGAACATTTCCACTAGAGAGATATATAGGCTACATCCAAATTTACGACAACTGTAGTCTGACAACTGCTATGTAAACACAGACATATAGGTTCAGCACAGTGTATGTCACGTTTACACATATTAAAGTGTATGTCACATTGTAAACACAGACATATAGGTTTTGAAGTTTGTATGTAGCTTTTTGTTATTTTAGTGTTTATTTTACATTTTATGTCATTAACTTGGGTTTTCACTTCCCATTTTTGAAATCTTTACACTTAACCAGTCATTTTAAATTAATTAAATTAACATTAATAAAACAATTGATTGCTTAGTTTCTGCATGTTGTAATAAGTGATTTTGTGTCAAATGAAGCAGCTTTGTGTTGCCTAACTTTGATGACGCATATCTTCAGCACAGTTTGCAGTCCGGGCTGCAATATTAATAATATAATTTTTTTCTCTTAGAAATGCACATTTGACAGTAGCTTGAGATGCAGATGTACATTTATGTTCATTATCAAAAACAGTAACATCTGTAAAAATTTGAACAATTTTGTAACTTTTGTAACTAACTCATTTTGTATATGGTGAAATGTAATTATTCGGACTGTTTGAGCTTTATTCAAATTAACAGTTAGTCTTCCATAGTGGCGTACATTTAGATCATGACATCACAGTTAAAACCACACATACATTATCTCAATACCATGGTAAAAATGTAACTATACGGTTTCTAGATATTTGTATAAAAAACAGTAGTCTAAATACATTTAGTATAAATACACAAATGTAATAGCTTAACTACTATGTACATTAATAATATGATAACATTTTATATGAATATCCCAAATTTCTGCCACAATATGCTACGTTTACACAACAATGATGTTTTCAAAAACGGAAAAGTTTTCCCTTGCGTTTTAAAAAAAGTTTCACGTATACATGACAACGTTTTCAAAACAATTCGTGTTTATATATATATCCGTGGAAATGGCCAAAAATGCTGTATTACGTATGACATGCCAGTAGTTGGTGCTGTAACCTTGTTAGTACCTGTAGGGAAGTGATGATTATATGTTGTATATGATGCGTCTCCGCTGTTGGTTGTTATATTTTGTGATTTGTGTAGTATATTTGATGATGTTTGATTAGGAAGAATTTTGAGAATCTTGAGCAGCAGCAACATGTACTTGTACAGTGTTGTGTATGTTTGTTCGTGCTTGCCTTTAAAATTGACACATACTGCGCATGTCTACATACCTAACACGTACTATGTACGCGCATGATGTCACTGTTTTCAAAGATTCCCGTATTGGGTGTTTACATGGAAACGATAATGGTGGCGTTTTTAAAAACTTGCACTTTGAAACCCGTTTTCAAAAATATGCGTTTTTAGTCCCCAAAACGCCATTGTCGTGTAAACGAACAGGAAAAACACATAAAAAGTTTCCCATTTTTGGCTGAAAACGTTGTTGTGTAAACGGCTCCATTAGTGTTAATGCATGGTAAATGATGGCGATTTGTAGATTGAAAAGTCTTCTGACTGTTTCATTGCACACAGTGTTTCTCCTGTTTGTCCGCGCTGTTTCACCCGGCTTTAAACTAGTTTAAACCACTGAGTAATTTGTGGTCTTTGCTTAATTCAAGCTCTTCACACTGGATCTCACAGCTGTTTAGTGTCGCGCGACAGAAACTCATCAGCGAGTGAACGCATCTTCTCTAGTAAGCTCATGCTGTGCTGCCGTTTTATCGAGGAAATTATATCATGATAATTATCGTTATTGTTTTATCGCCAAGCCCTAGTAGTTTGGTGCTTTTTTAAATTGCAGTACACTTTAAGAAATAAACAGTGCTTTTGTGAAGAGTCATTTGAATGGTAAACACTCACATGACAAGAAAACTTTACTCATAACAGTTTTCTGTATAATTCTTTTAATTATATATGATGCAGGTCACTTCTCAATGTATTTCACCATCTTGAAATGATGTGATCTGCTGTGTTACACTAAATGGAGAGAATCCCCATGCTCATTGCCTGCCGCCTCTGTAAGTACGCCAGCCCAGTAGTGTAGTTTTCCAATGGGAAAAGCAATTTATACTTGCTTTTTTCAGCTTATTATTTATGTTATTATCATGTTTTACCAGCAGAGACAACAGGGGAATCAGTACCTTATGACCAAAGAAGAAGAAATTATTATTAACAAGGTGGAAAGATTTGATTACAAAGAAAATCCTGAGAAGTGATGCCTAAATTGCATATAATTTTGTTGGAAAGGTAGGGGAATTAATTATTATGTAGATTGCTTTCTAAAACTAGTACTATTGGAATTGACATAATGATCATACAATCCACATTGATAGATTGCAGTGCAGCATCTACCACCACTGTGCTATTAGTACTTAAAGTACATGAGGAACAGTGATGCTAACCTTAAATAAAGAATGCACCTGTTAGTGCACTACTAACTGAATGCAACTGAATTAAATTTACTGATGCAAGATCACATTCAGAGCTGTCTTGAATAATCCAGCAACACTGTACATATCGCATCATGTGGCCAAGTGTTTCCTCAGCACCGCTGCTAGGGCTCTTTAGTACTGCCGATGGGTATGGAAATGGGTATATGGAAATTACCAGCAGACAAGGACCTTATAGTTGTCTTGCTCTTGTACAAACCCATGGTCATTACCAGCAGTTAATTAAAGAAACTCTGAGCTCTAATTAAAGCAGTGCCGTTAGCATCTCTACTAATAGCATCTCTAAATGAAAAGTGATATTGAATTTAAGGGAATGAGTCCCTGAGAACAGTCTAGATCCATGCTATATCTGTGCTCTGAATGTGTCTACAATAAACAGGCAGATGAAAATTTGTGGGGCAAATGCATGAGATGGTACCAGATGGCAAAACAGTTTGTGATGTTCACTGCCACTTATCAAGTTTCATTCTGGGCATCTAATGAGCAAGACCTTTAAAAGTAAATCACTGCCCTGAAAACATCTCAGAAACGATTAGCAGACAGTTAAAATAGGCACTGTAGATGTTTTCAGATATTTAAATCCATGGTTGACTTATTAAAAACTGTTCTTTTCGCTGTAGAGCTGGAAATCTTATGGACACATTGTTTGAAACAGCTGACAGCTGCCAAGGTAAAAGTTGTCAAAAGTAAAGTTACAGAAAGACTAGAAAATGTTTTTACCATTAATCAGACTGGTGCTCTGAAACACATCATGCTCATTCAAGACTGACATTAAAGCTATTTCTGCTGATGTCACTGTCAGTAGAAAGTATTAACTGACAGTGGTTTTCTAGGTCACTAGAAAAACAGAAATATATGCAGTTAATGTAGACTGTAGTTATTATCATCAGTGGGTCAGCCCATGAAAATCCCATTACATCTAGCCGACATTAATAAAATATTCATATTATTGCTTTGATTTAAAAAAGCATCATGTTCCAGCATTTGATAACTTGGGACATCATTTTTGGAGCTTTATTGAATCCCGTCAGGCTGTCATAAACACCTAAACTTTCATAATTAAAACTATGCCAGGATAAAACAGAAATACAATTCACAGAAATCTAACTTTTTCAGTTACAGTTATGATTTTAACCTGCTTGTTTGCTGTGGAAAAACAAGCTAATTATATTATCAGTATGAGTTTTCTGGCAAATGATCATTCCATGTGCAACCTGAAAAAACACTTGTTTACTGCAGTTTAGTCATATGACAATTTTATCTGCGTAGTTCAACTCTTCAAGGTGGGTTCAACTCGCTTTTTCAAAGAAAGGACACTGCTTTGGCGTATGACACCACACCATGACATTCCTGTGCTCTCACACTGAAGTGGGAGAGAGGGTAAATCAGCAATGACGTTGAGCCATGGAGGCACTCTACAACCACCAAGCATGATGTGTCCTATAGCTATGGTAGATTAACATGGTTGGGCATGTTCAGGTATATTTACCCATATATTCACATTATAAAGTTATGCAATAATATGATTCGTAATGAAATGGTAGGGCATGGGGAAAATAATGCAGCCAAATTTAGCAGCTGTGCAGGTTAACAAGGTCAGCACTTATTTTGTACTCGGCAAAGTTGATACCAAATGAAGCCCATTAATTTACATTTTAAGTCCATGTAAATGAGGGCACAAAGGCCAAAGGGTGGTCTAATGTTGATACTGCAGTAAACCTGTCTAATCTAAGTCTGGCTTAGTCTATTCTTGGGCTTCAGAATCCAACTGATAAAACAACCCAGTCTGCTTTGACATCCAGTCAGGGAATGCCAAGAAAGAGTGGGAAAAAGCACACAGGTGCAAAAAACTGACTATTATTTCTGGCTATTAACCAATATACTGTGGGTGAAAATAAATGGTGGAAACCAAATGGCCTGAAAACGAACTGTATCCAAACGATGAAGAGTACATACCTCCTTAAGACCGATCTTGGCTGAGTAAATGATGTTGGATCCATCCCTTTTGAAGAGTGGGTGCCCTTTGTCTTTGAGCACAAATGCAATATCAGCAGGAATGTTCTCAGGTGTCTCATCACCCTCTTTGGGGAAGGTGATCTTGGTCCCTTCCTTCCAGCCTCTCTTGATAACAATGTTAAGGATCTTGTCCTCTGTCCTCATTGTCCTTCCATCTGGGTTCAGTCGACGGCGAGTGATTCGCATCCGCTTGGTACATCCATGGAAGATCTCCTCTAGAGACACTTTAAGCTCATGTACCACCGGAGGGTCCTGTACTTTCCTCCGGCTGCTGTGGAGGGGCTCGTTACGATGTCTTCGACCTCCACCGTGATGAAACCCATTGATACCACTGAAGCCAAAGTGGCTGAAGGAACTGAAAGGATCATCATCTCCATCCATGTCAATGTCCATGTCATGATCGCCAACATGGTCACTAGTGCCATTGGTGGTTCCCCGTTGGCGTCCAGAGCCGAAGAATATATCGAAGGGGTTGGAGCCTCCAAAGAAAGAAGCAAAGGTGGCATGTGGATCCCCATGGAAGGTGTAGTGATATGTAGTCCCTTGTCCACTAGATGAGCCTGTGCCACCTGTTTTCAAACCTGGATGGAAATACACAGGAGGAACATTGCATCAGGGATTTCTGCATTTACAAGTTATTTTAGGTTCTGCTTAATTCCACAGATGAGCTTCTTCTGTGACAGTTTCAGGTTAGCAAATACTCTAACTTCCAGTAATGATATCCAAGTCTTTAAAAAAGTATAGCTTTATGTCATCTCATAAGTACACCAAGGATTGATGGAGCCATATTAAGGGCATCGCCAACTTAGTGAGTCTGCCACAGCTGTGCAAGAAAAGTAGATTTAGGACTGCACTGGCCTTGAAGAGTCAATTCTGCTCAACACTGATAAAACTTAAGCCACATTCTATAAAAGTGTTAACTAAAATAGAATGACTTCTAACTATTATGGCCTACTGCATACAATAATTAAGGAATTTAAGACTGTATAAATGTAAATTCCTCAATGTAAAAGTTTTTTTTCTCAAAAGAAGCAAGTACATTGATACACAGCCCACTTGGACCTCTTTACCAATACCAGTGGATGCCAACTCCAAGATGATTCTTTGAACTCTATGCTACCAAAAGGACAGTCTACTTTACTGCAGTATAACTATTTGAAAGAGTCAATGTTTAACACCTCTATGACATCTGTTTCTATTTGTTTAGTGAAAAAAGAAGAACACTGGAATGGTCTGACTGCAACTTCTGAATTATTATAACAGAACCCATAAAGACTCAATATAATTGGCAACTGAGATGTTAACTGTAAAGTCCTGCTGGATGATTTTCAAGTGCTAGCCTACACCATGACGTAGCATGGAATAGCATTTGATTTAGTCTGCAACTGCTCACACATCACCATTTTGAGGTGTAAAGCTCAAAATAAGACCTGCCAAGTCTTTCTCTCTTTCGTTTCTTCACCCCCGCTCAGTTTGGTTTACAAATTCAAATTGCTGGACAAAGAACAGAAATACGCTCTTAAACAAGCAGGCTACTTCATTTCTGTTATTGTCTCTTAGCTGGCTTCTCTTGGTGGCTTGTGTGATAAAAAATATTTTGTCAAGAACAGTACAAATCCTAGGAAAGTGATGATCCTGTATGAGTGGAAGACCATAGCATGGTGTATAAGTGCTCTTTAAACTCTGGTGTCTGAACTGTGTTTTGAAGTTCACTGAAAAACTATTTTCTTCATAAAAATAGAACTACATAAAGAGCAGGTCAATTAGAATCAACAATCATTTATTTTGTGCTTTTCAGTTCTGTTAAAAAAACCATTAACACCCATGTGTTATGGTGGGTGATTGATGGCTTGTAACATATGCAGTCCTTCTAATGATCAGGACACAAGCTGACTCATCTTCCAACTTCACATCTTCAACTCATCAGTCATACTTAATACGGACATCTTATAAAACATGTTTCCACCTCATTCTTTGCACCTTCAATGAACTCCTCAGGCCAAAACAACTAATTAAGGAATGGTTAGGTGTGTCATCAGATTAATTTATCTTATAAAACAGATTTAAAAACAATTCTTCAGTTTGAATCTGTGTTTATAGAGTCAAATTAGCTTGCTGCTGCCACAGCCTTTTGACTGGACCTAATGGCTCGTTTTACAAGCATTATGGAACGACGCTGCACAGAAAGAACTGATGCTAAGACTCTAAAACATAAAGGGATTCCTTGCAAAATGTATGAGTAACATTAGTAAAGGAGGAATTGGCAGGTGTAAAGATGCTTAGTTTGGCATCTAGCCTGGAGTTGGCATAAGTGGGAAGACTTCAAATCCTTCTTTGTTTCAACAGACAATTTTATTTTGGAACAGTGCCATGTTTGTAGACCTTGCATTTGTCCTGCAGTGTGAGGGAGTTATTTAGATTGTTGGAAAAAAGCAGAGGTGGTAAAGCTGCACTGACAGTGTATAAAGAACAGTGGTCTAGCCACGTGAGCCACGACAAAGATCCTTTTAAGGGTTGTCCTATCTGGTATCAACACAGAATTGTGCCTGGGTCTTGTTATTAGCATTTGTATTGTTTTCTTAGAAAATATATTTTGTGGTAATACGCATTATTTTAGACTCTAAATATGAATACAACACCAATTACAAACAGATTGCTGGATAGATAGGGCTTTTCACATATCAAAAAATTAAGCTGGGTCATTTTAAAACATGGGCAAACTGAATCCCGCGTTAGCTTGTTTCATATTTCATACTACTCATACTTAACTTGGGGTTAAAAATTAATCCTGGGTATTCATAATCTGACATTTCACACAAAATATTCCTGTTAGCTTGTTTCTTATTTCATTCTTGTTGTACTTTACTGTATTTTGTCTGGTTTACCGTTGGTTGAAGGGATTTTTTTTAAGGAGACAGGCTGCCAAGATGGCGACGGCCGCCTCCACCCAATTTGAGCTTCAAAAACGCTCTTCACAAATCTACAGGTGACGTCATGGACACTACGTCCATGTTTTATACAGTCTATGGTGTGAACACAGCACAAGATTACCAGTATGTGCACATACGAGTTCAGAACACGCTGAGTAAGACATCTACTCTTGGCCAACCATACCATTTACCAGTAAAGTTGTTCCAGTAATTTTATGGCAATTTACTGGTATTACTGTATTATTGTGTGAAAGGGGCTATAAAAGGTTCTGATAAGGTTATGAGATATTTGGCTGTGGTTCTTCTGTACTTGGACCCAACCATACTTACCATCCTCGCCGTACTGGTCATAGATGACTCTCTTCTTTGGGTCACTCAGAACCTCATAAGCCTCTGCTATCTCCTTAAACTTCTCTTCAGCATTGGGATCCTTGTTTTTGTCTGGATGGAACTTTAGAGCCATCTTCCTGTAGGCCTTTTTGATTTCATCCTCATTAGAGCCTGAAGGTATGCCAAGGATTTTATAGTAATCCTTCCCCATGGCTTTGATTTACAGATAGAGTCCTTCCAGAACCACCAAACTCTCTACAAAACAAAGGTGAAAATTAGCAAGATAAACAATAAAGTAATAAAAATACATTCAAGTTATATTAAAGATTATTTTTGGTGTCAACATGAAAAATAATTAATTTTCATTTAGACGGAGTTTGCCTGAAACGCGTTCCTTAAATCAGCTACTTGAGCGCTCAGAGTGGGTTTCTCACTCAGAAGAGTGAAATGTAAAACCCGAAGTGGATCTACCGCCGACTGATTAGAGAACGCTTTGAACTCGAGGGAACTCTGCCGCTCCGTTCCTCTTATGTGTGGTTCCACTCCGGATTTCTGTTTGTGTGTTGATGACACTTAAAGCCTGATGTTTCGCTTCTCTTCTTTTAGAACTATTTTCATTGACAGGGCAGAAATATACCAATTAATTGGCCAAAGTGTGTGTTTAAACGTAAATTCCTTGATATTAATGACTTCTTTAGTGAACTTTATTAACGGATATCGCACTCATAATCTCTATCAGCCGTGCTGATATAAAGAACAGCAGCACTTGTGCTCGTGTAATATTGTGCCTAGAGCTTCTGCTGCAGTCAGTACTCATGATATTCATTAGAGTAACAGACAAACATAAAACACCGCAATATTTTTCAATCATATATCTCATAGTGGCCAATAATGATTTTAGTGTTACCGTGAACGACGTGCATTTGAAACTAAACGGTATGGATAGCTCTGAGAACAGGATCATCTGAGCGTGTCGGTTTGTTCGGCACTGCAGACCGCGCGAGAAACACTAAAATACTTGATGTTCAGCAAATTATACAGAGCAGTTGCGATTTAAACACAAACACACATGCATTTCAAAGAATGTCATGTTGCATTTAGGCTTGTTTTATCTCTTCTCCGTTTGACTTAACACGGCTATTTAAAATACACACAATTCGACAATACAATCCCGAACAGATTCACCGAAGCTCACCAGTTACAATATCTGCAGAACAATGATGCCAGTTTGCCGCATCCGACAGGAAATCCTCATCGCTAAATCAAAACCTCCGAGGTCTCCCGGTATCCCTCTCCGGTATTTAATGATGTCATGGTGACCACCAATGAAAAATAACTGGTGACTGAGTGACATCTGACTGACGTCAGTTAGACAAGCCTGACCTCTTTATGTATTTTTCGCATAAAAATAGATTTTTTTATTGTTTTTTTTTGTTTTTTGTTTTTTTTTTATTATCCGCGCCTGCATCAGCATACAGCTATAAAGGTTTAGGCTCTCGTCTGTGCACCAGGGTGCGATTAAACATCCTTAAATTAGACGCAAGCAGAGATGAAATCAAGAGCGGCTGTGCTTCAAACACTTCTGAGCTGTCTAAGCATCAGGCAGCGAGGTTTGGAGTCACACGCACTTTTATAGAAGTAAAGATAACCATACAAATCCGCAGCCTGATGCTGATAGTCCATGGTCTGCTGTTAGGACATCTTTAGTTATTGTATCAATACCAGTCATTACTATTAATGATAAACCGACACAGCTTTTCTTTTTATGTATTTATTTTTGTTAATAATTCTCGGTGAGCTACTGAAGTTGTTAAATGCCGGCGAGACTAACGCTTTTAAAAACAGACTAGCCTTAAATATCTCACAGTGAAATCTTACGGGAAATGATAAAGACTGTCAGTCACATGCACATATTTGTTCTAGTTGTATTTTTAAAGGTACACAAAATTGAATCAGAGCTTACCGTGTGAAAGTATCCTTTAGCTGTCTGCCGGCTAGAGAAGCATGACATTCTACTCCATTCCATTAGCCCCGCCTCTCATTTAAATACGCCCCGCCCCGTACACGACACAAATACATCACTTAAGAAACAGTCCAAGAAGACAGTCCATCTCCAGAACATAACTGCCTCCGTGGGGTGCATTTTAGATATCTTACAAAGTGTGCTTACAATAAAAGAAAAAATACAATAAGTATTTGTGTGTGTGTGTGTGTGTGTGTGTGTGTGTGTGTGTGTGTGTGTGTGTGTGTGTGTGTGTGTGTGTGTGTGTGTGTATTTCAATTAATGAAATTGTTTTAGTAATAAAAGAACTTTCGATAGAGCTAAGAAAGTAAAAAGACTTTAAGATTTTATTAATGTTAGTACTAAATACATATTTTTCTTCTATTTCTGTGTAAATGTACAGTCGTGTGTGTCCGTGCTGTGCTTTTAACCTAACAGAACATGGTATATGTGACAAATGAAAACTTTGATTTTGAGAAAAGTAGAGAGTGTATGCATATAGTGACATAATACACAGTGACTGATTTCTATTGCTTATGCCCCACTTCACTTCCCAGCATGTGCTCTTCACTCATACAGAACCCAGGCACTCAAGCCTGTAGGACTCAGTGGGCTCGATACAGCTGTACATTACATTAACACGGCAGGGAACGAGACTCTCCACTGATGTCTGCAGTCTCGCTCCTTTAAGGTCACGTAGAGGTGTTTCTACATTCAGCCTGCTATATGTACAGACTGTTCAGGAAGGTTGTCATGTAAGTTAACATCTAAGACATCCTTGGATTTTCCTTTTGAACCTTTTAAAAATATTAGCTGCTTATTTTGCAGTTTCTGGATGTATCAAAAACTAGATATTTACACTTAAGTCCATCCATGTTATGCAATGCTCTGAGAGTTGGGCATATTCGTACATTTTGTGCATTTGGATGGTTGCTTATGAAGGGGTTAGAGAGTTTATATTATTTATTTAGTTATTTATTTTTATTATAGCGATAGTTTCCCCCCCAAAAAATGACATGAGGATGAGTAAAAGATGACAGAATTAAATTTTTGGCTGAACTAACATTTTAATATTTTATTATAGACATATTTTTAAGGAGAGAGCGTTAAATCACTGTTTTTTTGTTGTTGTTGTTGTTGTTGTTTTTTTGCCAGTGCTCAAAAAATAATAATCAATAATAATAGTAATTAATATTATAACAGGTCAGTCTTTTTCAATATCTGAACAGCAAAAAATAATGTCAAATGTAAAACATGATGTATTTGTTTGAATTAAGAAACAATGTATGATTATATTTACTAAGTAAATATACTTAGTAAACTATAACTCTATAGGTTACTCTTCCCTTAACAATTATCATTATCTTTTAATTTTTTTTTTTTAATAACACATTTATTAGTTCATTTGATTGAAATTCCATTACACTCTCAGAAAAAAAAGGTACAAAAGCTGTCACTGGGGTGGTACCTTTTCAAAAGGGACACTTCTGTACCTTTTAGGTACTAATATGTACACTTTAGGTACTTACATGTATCTTTAAGGTACCAATATGGATTCTTTAGGTACAAAGGTGTGGCTTTTGAAAAGGTACCACCCCAGTGACAGCTTTTGTACCTTTTTTTCTGAGAGTGTACAAAATCCTCAAGTCTTGCTTATTTGTATAAAGTTAGCTCTCATCTTTAAATAGACAGAAATGAAGAGCAGGCTGAAAAAGGTGGACGGATGGGAATAAGTGCACCTGAATCATCATAGCACTTGAGTGTGGAGGAGAAATGTAAATTATTGAGTGACTCAGAACCTCCCACAGGTGACAACGTAAGTGTAGTGACTTTGCCATATTACTGATAGTCATTTAACCCCTTACATGCTATATGAGAAGATGGGTCTGAGTTAAATAATTGTTTTAATTATTATTCAATTGCAAGCTGTAATGGCAGATATCGATACAACACAGGTGCAGTTTTCTATTCAAAAGCAAGTTTTCTGTCATGGTACACCCAGCCAGTCCAGGACTCCCCTAAAGGCGCTGCTCCATCCAGAAATACCCCATCCCACAGCTAGATAAGCGTCTCCATGGCAACCGGCCCTACAGACTGTACCTCCACTGTCCATCCACCTCTTCAGCTCTCCACACGACTAAATGACTTAATAAACAAATAAATAAATAAAATCCCACTCACATGTCTAACTGAATGATTTATTGCGGTGCAGGGGTGGCATATACAAGTGGAGGCTTTCTTTTGCAAAAATTGATTTCTTTCTGGATAAAATAGCACCTGTATGACACAATGTATGTCATTATGGTTGTCTGTACAAATAGGAAGAGAGAGCACACTGTGTTTGAACACCAGGTAACAGAACAAATTTCCTACACAAAATGTACCTCAACACCAGACAGCATAATGGTAGCCATGACAACTGGACCAAGAGCTAGACAGTGCGCCTATATCTCTACGCCTCTGTCAGTGTCTTCTGATACCACTGTCAATACGAGACAAAAGACTGTTTTATTAGGGAGATTAGAGATGACAGTTTAGTGTAATTGATGATGTTCTCTGCTGTAGTTTAACTACATTATCAACTCTTAAAGGGGCTGTCCACCCAAAAATGAAATATCTGTCAGCTTTTCTCATCCTTATGTTGTTCCAAATCCAAATGGCTTTCTTTCTACTGTGGGACACAGAAGGAGTTATTTAGCAGAATGTCCAAGCTGCTGTTTTTCTGTATAGTTGAGGTGAATGGTTTCCATAGCTGTCCCCGGTCCAAAAATTTTTTTTGTGTCAGTTAATTCTCAAATCAGTCAATAATATATTCAATATGAAAATCGTAAAAAAAAACATTTTTCTTCTGTAAATATTATAGAATTCTTCATTTGAATTAATCAGTCAATATAAAATAAAACAACTCCAGTTTAATTAAAGTAAATATCTAATATTTCCTGACAATTGCATAGAGAAAGTACTTTTTGTCTCAAAAGACATTCCTGAAGTATAACAGTTCTGTGGGCTGCAGTCCTAAAGGTTAACACGACATCTATTAGCATGATTCAGCTGAAAATGTGCTGCCGCAGGGACTGAGAGATTCTTGTCCCTGTCATTATCAAATCTTTAAGAAAAATACGCACAAATAAAAAAATCCTGCTTATTTTCTTGGGGCCAGATGTAACTGAAATCCCTTTCCCTCAGAACTTCAGAAACAAGACGATGACACAACTGGTGCTATCTTTGATGCGGGTTTTTTCCAGCTGTAAATATATGTGGGCTGCAGAATATCTGTTTCAAAACACACAGAAGTACATTCTGTCTCCATGAGGCGAGTGTCTGCTCATATAACAAATCGTGATGGAGACCCTCTTATTTGATGCCTCATAAGGATTTAAAATGAAATCAAAAGTCATAGCATTTATATGTTATTACCTTGTTAAAAACGTTTCACTTCTTCATGCCATACCCACCAGGTCATTTCACTCGACATATAACACCAAATACTAAGGTATGTAGAGAACAAAGTAATCTCTGATAATAATATATACAGTGTCATAGTAGAGTGGACGTTGCATAATTTCTAATGGAAATTCTGAGCCATGTTCTCGCTCTCACTCATGGCACTTTCCCTCTGGTAAAAAAGCACGATGACTCAGACTCTCTGCTTCTGTTCAGGCTCACTGGACTGCACTGCTTTTCCAACGCTGTAAAACTTTCATTCAACAAGATGATCACTGAGAAACAAGTCAAAACAAAGAGGGTTGTGAATACCCATAGAAGAAAGATTTTTCTTAATAAAGCTTCTCAGAATTAGTAATGAAAATGTGGCAACTAATGTTGGCTGATATATTAAAAGAGATCCATCACTAACAACTCATAAGTCATGTGTTTCATTAATGCTGTATTGCAGATAGGATCTCCCATGTAAGTGCAATGCAGTTTTCAGCGCAGGATTTATTGTTTCTATAATGTACTGGGCTATTTAAAGTCAAGTCAAAAGTCTTTGAGGCATATCAAATAAGAGCTCAATGTCTCTACAACATATGATTCTGTGTACATGTCAGAAGAATCTCTATAATGGCTTTTGCAAGTGTTCAGACATAACAGTAAATATCCATATCACATATTTCACCCTAAGCCAAAAAACCCCCAAATTCAGTTGTTAGAGGCTAATGAATGTTTATAAAGAGGCCAAACTCTGCATCCGCTGTGTCACTGATAGAGTAACTGACAGAGTATATCTTTAGATTAGGAGAAGGTCAGCTTATTAAAGTATCAGTCACTTGTACCTCAGACAGCCGCACAGACTCACAGCCCTTTAGCACTGCTGCTGTTGCCTTCACCACAAACACACTGAAAATGGAGGGGGAAATGGACCAATGAGCCTCTTACATTGCCCTAAACTTACATTGCCCTAAACTAAAGAATAGCCAGACATCAAGGAAGAAGAAAAACTAAACATATCATAAGATAAAATTTGAGCTTTTCACTATATGAATAATATTTTGATGTATCTTTGAAAATATAGACAGACACATAATCTAAGTTCAAGATTTTGAAATTATTATCTTAGATCATCATTTGAGAGTTTTAAATAACATGTAATAATTCAGAATTTAATGATTTAAATGTTAACATTTAATTGTGGTTATGTTTCTTGAGCAGCAAATCAGCATATTAGAATGATTTATGAAGGATTATGTAAAACTAAAGGAATAAATGTCATTAAATTAATAAACACATCACAGGAATAAATGGCATTTTACAATTTATTAAAATGGAAAAATTATTTTAAACTTTTATAATAATTTCACAATATTACTCTTTTTACTGTATTTTATATCAAATAAATGCAGCCTTGGTTATTAAAAAAAGAAACAAAATTTTACTGAACCCAAGCATTTGATGGTAGTATAAAATGTAAATATTTATCAGTTCACTTAAAAAAAAGAAAAAAAAAAAAAGAGTAAGGTTTTGAGTGAGCCCTTACTAATATGTTGCACTGTTGTTGACCTGAGGCAGTGCCCTTACTAGACCTAGAAAAAGTTGTCATTTATCATTCATAAAAATGTTGCTGTTTTGATATAAGGCTGCACAGCACAGCTACAGGACTAGGAACAATAAATAAATAAAAGTGAGATATGTAATTAAATGTGGTAGACTGTGGGAGAAGCGTCAGAATTCCAGCTGGCACTGCATTAGATACAAGCTTCACAAGTTGACGGCACATGGTCAGATCACCATAAGCTGCTATCCATTTGTATCAACATATTTTTGAGGGCAAAAACATCTCTGGGTTATAGCAAACTTCAGATCTTACATGTTAACACTAGTGCCAACCCACAGGGAGTTGATGCAGAACTCACAGTATATACATTTTTGATTCTCTTCTGTTGACTTCTTTAATATGTGCATACATGTTGCAGCACAGCTACTATTCACAGATACTCCAGCGTGGCGTTCTGGCTCAGATGTGACAGAATGTATAAACAGCTAAGCATAAGAAAAGACACTGGCATGCCACATCTCAGTCTCCCATCTGCTGTCTGGGTACCCTGATAACTCCCTCTGTACCATCTATTAAAGTGGATGAGATCGCCATGGCAACCACCATATCCTGGTATGTAAATTCTGTCTTACACGTGTCACAGCCTAAGAAGTGATACTATTTTGTCACATTAATATGGCCTTTATTTATAGGACTTCTATGAGTTTTGGTAGAAACACTGTGCAGACAAATATTTTAGGTCAATACTATGATTATTTAAAAATGCTTCTAAAAAAGATCTTCATTTAAAAGGAAGGGAGTTAAATCAAGAAACTTTGTCACATGAGGAAATCACATACACACTTTTCCTTTGATCTGTAAGAGACCGGTGACTCTGTGGAATACTTGATTCTGATTGGTCAGTCGCGACATTCTGAGGTATGTTACCCCTCGTTATTGACTTTAATTATCATTTACATTTCTATGTACACAACATATAATTTGACACTGTATTTAAGTAATGGATGACAAAAGAGCAATTATGGCACAAGATGAAAAATATTACATTGAAAACAGCTTAAGGTAAATCATGTTCTATTCAAAATGAGACTTCTTTCCTCTGTACATTTATACAAATATCCAGGTTATTTCAATAGGTCAGTTTTGTGCTTGTTTTTATGTTTTTTTTTTATTATGGTTAATGTTTGAGCACATCTGTACACTTGGGGAGGATCTAAACAGTAATACTTACCACAAATCCAATACACAACATGGTATGCTACAGTATTCTGGACACCAGTGAATGCTGTGGTATAAGGAAGTATAGAAAATGACCTCTGACTGTATTATAAAAGCATGCAGTGAATCCCCAGAAGGGCTGACCTATAATCTTAAATCAATAAAATTACAACCAAATATAGATGTACCATGCTGGCAATAGTATAGTGCAGACAGATTTTCTCTAATTCAAATTAATATTAGTTCTGAAATGATCTCTATGCATCTAAGCAAATACATCAGCAAGCACATTCATTCAATCTCATATGCCTATATAATATAAAACCATCTTACTTTGGAGAAACGGAAAGTTTTTAAAAGAGGAAAGGAAAGTGCACTGTCAGAATTGAGAACATTCTTTAAGGGAGCACTTTTGTAAAAAACTAAGTGCACTTATCAGGCAGATCACATGCTGGAGCAGTTCATCTTGTTTGGACATTGTTGGCAACACCTCCATACAAATAATAAATGCAGTGAGAAAGATATTTGTCTCTAACAAATTCACTTCTTCACAGTGAAATGTAGATGTCCAGCCATTATTGGTTTATTTGCATGAGCTCATAAAGAATGTAATGAAATGAAATATAATATTTTGTAAATTCACCAAAATATTTGTTGTACAAATCAATCAAAATCATGCTGAGGTATATTTACTCTGCGAATGTGATTCAGTGGATCATCATCACATATCACCAAAACTCCCCCAACATGGGAGGTCTAAAACATCCTCGTATCATAAAATCCTCACCACTCTAAAATAAATTATACAAGTGAATATAATATAATAATGAGACCATGAACTGTGTGGACATATTTCTGGTCTGAAACACTGAAGATTTGGATACATAAAGGATGGCATTTTAAGAAAAAAAACGAGGGGCAAGTGTGATATTAATGTGAGAAAGAAAGAAAACTAGTTTAACCAGACGTATTTTATAACTTTATGCACAGTTTAAAAAAAAATGACCACTGCCTCAGGGTCTAAACCCATGATTTTAATGAGTCCTTTCCAGAAAAAGTTAGACCTGTTCTCCAGGAGTTCTTGGTGGGTTTTGCAGAGCTTGACAGCCGGAGTCGACTCTTGTTTTGAGGTTATAGCTAACGTATGATGTCTAGGTAATGAAGGTCAGTGTAGAGTGCATTGACTAGCAGGGTCAGAAGACGGTTGCTGTCACACAGGCAATGACCTGGGTACTTGATGAACTGAATGGCCTGATTCACAGACACATGCAGCTCTGAATACTGCTTATTACTTGGCATTTGCTCCAATACAGATAAGGCCTGAAAAAAGAGAGCAGTCATTCAATGTACAGCACAATTTACAGGGGATTTGTTTGTAGAATAACAAATTATCAAATATCTTAAACATATCCCCACCTAACCAACTTAAAGCCACAATAGCAAAAATGGAATATGATGTTCCATTTTTTCTCAATTTCAATTCAACATAGAACATTTCCTAAACTTCGCCTATAATATAGAAAATATTTACATCTTGTCTGTTGATGATGCTATACATCATTTCTTATTTCCTGAAAAATCTTACCTGCTGGGCTTTAGCTGGGAGCTGCAGCTCTGTGCCTGGATGAAGACGCAGCTGATTCTCTGAGGGCACCTGAACCAGCAAAAATGTTGACATGCTGCGTGCCACAACCCGAAAACTGAAACACAGGAAGAAGAGGAAATGTGAGGGATGCAATTATTTACTTCCGTTCTGGACATCAAACTAAAACAGTAATTTCAGTAGTTTTTCAACAACTCTCAATCTTCTCTCACCTGCTAGAAAGTGGGGATTTCCTCCCGAGGCCAATGGCTCCCAAGATGCCTGAGTTCAGTCTTTCCTCACCGAGCTGGGCTAGACGGGTCTGGAATGCCATTAAGGTGAGAATCAGAGTGTCAAGTGCACAGGCGTCCTCTTGATCCACCTGGATCTGCACAAGCTCCAAGAATTTATGGCACCATAAAAACAGCTTTGCCTCATCAGCTGGACCACTGCAGGAACCGACGACACACTCGCTTAGATCATAAACACTCATACACAACATATGAAAGAGCACACTATATGTGATAAAGTGTGTGATAAATTGTGTAATACCTGGTTGATACATGTTTTGTGCATGTGTTGGGTATTCTTCTCGTTCAGGAGGGTTTGCTCCAGGTTCAGCCTCTGGAGGATGTAGACGTACAGGGTGAGATAACTGCCCAGGTTCAGGCTTTCCTGAATAAAGTCCTCAACAGTCAGTTCAGGAACCTGAAGAGAGACCAGGATGGGCCCCCAACCCGAGTACTGATGTGCACATCCACCTGGGAAAAAAAAAACACAAGATATTGCTAGAAGTTCTGGAAATTTAAGCCTTAAGATTTACAGTATAAGATGCTAAAACTTATTGTACTATAATGGTTCCATGAAAATGTTTTGATACAGCCCAGATGTTCGGTTTTCGTGATCCGAACAATGTGATTAGGGAGAGGAATAATTCCTCAAGGCTTACGCAGGCAGCCGGTTTAAAATCTGTGACTAAGCCCAGAACATGTTTGAGTTATTATTACCATCAGTGAAGTAGGAGAGAATACAGGCCTCGGTGGTGCGTGTCATGTGACGCACTGAGGCCAGACATCTGCACGCAGCGGTTAGTAGGGGAAGAACCAAGGGACCCCGAGCTCGCTTTTCCACCCAGGAGTGGAGTTTAGTCCCGAGTCCCTCTGCTGTAGATATGCCAGCTTCATTGAGCAGAGTCAGCATCTCAGCAAACAGACTGCATGTGGCCATGTGCCGCTGCTGGAGGTCTGTCTCTGAACGTGAGGATGAGATACATTAAGATCAGTTCGTTCAACATAAAGAGAGATATTGTTACTGCCTGTTTTGTTGTGTTAAGATGCTGATTAGACTTTGATGTGGTTTAAAAAAAACTTTTCTGTAAATAAACACTTAACTGAAAAAACAGTAGTAGTTAAATGGCTAGTAACTAGCGGTTAATAATGTAATACCAATACCAACTACCACTCAAAAGATTAGGTTTGGTGACATGGACACATTAAATCAAAAGTGACATTTATAATGTTACAAAAGATTTCTATTTCAAATGAATGCTGTTCTGCTGTATCTGAAGGATCATGTGACACTGAAGTCTGGAGTAATGGTTTCTGAAAATTCAGCTTTGCCATCACGGGAATAAACCAGTTTTTTTAATTGAAAACAGTTATTTTAAATTGTAATAATATTACACAATTCTAGAGATCTTTCAAAAACATTTAAAATCTTGAATGAATGAATGAATAAATATTTTTTACAAACTGTATTTGGTTTAAAAACTGATTAAAAGCAGATTCAGTCGGAGAATGGATAGTAAATAGACATGTTCCTCATCTGCTCCTGCATCGAATTCACAAATTATTGCTCTGCTCCATGCACATATACATGTTGTAAAAATAAATATTTAGGCAAGTTCATCGTAATACTCAAGGATGCAAATTAGTATATGGTATTTTAAACATTTTTGGGAATAGATGCATATCTACCATCATACATTAATGTGCCATAGTGTCTGTATCTTCACTCATTTCGTTTTCTGTCCCCACTGTTGGCACTGTGCTGATGCCTTTGTCATTACTATTGCAACCAATATACTGGGTACTAAATGAACAAACTGCTATGATTTTGTCACATTCTAAATGCCAATACAAACAGTCAATCTGAAAGATTGGATCTAAAAAACAAACCGGAATTGTGTGCAGTGTGAACATAGCCTAAGTGCTTCTGAAGCAAATAAGTACTTTCATTCTTATAAAATCCAGTGGTACACAGAACTACAAATTATGCTTATGCAATATTCTTGAAGGGCCTGCTGAGGGACATGACAAGAAAATGAATGTGAAAGAGAAATGAAACATTCTCCTCACCAGGAGGGTTGAAAATGACAATGTACTCCAGTAATTTCTCCATTTCTGTCTCCAGAGATGCCAGACTGATGTTCCCATTTTGATCCAGAGAGGTCAGGAACTGCACCATTAGGTGAAGGAAGGCTTGGCACTTTAAAGTCATGTCCTAACAGTTACAAAACACAGAGGAGATATAAGTCACGATTCTGTAAAAGTGTAGTTTGTTAATTTACAGATTACTTGACAATAGTGTTTCATCTAACCTTGTGATGTAACATTTGTGTGGTCGGCCCAAATCCAGCAGCCATTCTAAGCAATCTGATGACATGTTGTGAAGAAGTATCAGGACTGAGAACGAGGGATGCTGGGTAATGTGTGCTGACGTAGCTTGTAACATTTTGATAAGAAGGAAAATCTACTAGGTGCCAAGGCAGAGAAGCTGATTGGTCCAGAAGACTGAGGACAGAAGATTCCTGGAGAAGTAAATCATGGTAGATTAACCTCTAATAGGCACCCTTGAAGATGGTTAAGGTAAGCAGGTGACCACTCACAGGTTTACTGAGATCCTCTTTGGCCAGAAACACCATCAGATAGAGGACAGAGACCACCATCGTCTGAGCTGAGGGGCTCAGCTTGGGGCTGAGAGAGTCACTCAGTACACTGACCCAGTTCACCTCACACAGCAGCTCTCCCATAAACAGGAAACAACTCTTCGGGCTTCCCCTCTCCACCTGAACAGCATGAAATTCAATTCATTTATTGACAACCATCTATTAAAGTATCAGTATTTTCTTATAGTTAGTACAAGAAAGATTGTTTAAATCAAATTATTTGTCAGACTACATTGGAAGTGACAATGTATGTACACTACCATTCAAAAGTATGGTGTCGATAAGATGTTTTGTTTTGTGAAAGAAAAAAATACTTTTACTAAAGGACTCATTACATTGATCAAAAGTGACAGTAAGACTTCTGATGTTAAAAAAAATGCTCTTCTATTGAACTTTCTATTCATCAAAGAATCCTGAAAAAATATAACACTATTTTCACAAAAAATATTAAGCAGTACAACTGTTTTCAACATTGGTAATAATAAGATACGTATGTTTCTTGAGCACCAAATAAGCATAATAGAATGATTTTTGAAGGATCATGTGACACTGAAGACGAAAGTAATGCCTGCTGAAAATTCACAGGAATAAATTGCATTTTAAAATATAATAAAATAGAAATTTTACCGACCTCAAATGCCTGAATGATGGTGTACATAGCTCTAGATGGCTTTGAAACACTATAGAGATAATATATGTACAAGTAATACATATGATTTAAGAGTTATTTAAGTGTTTCTGTAAGTATATAATGTTTAATTAGTGTTTGATTTGTGTGTGGTTTGTTTGATGGTAATTGGATGTAATAAGTGTGTTATGTGTGTGGTAGGTGTTCTGGAGTTTTTGTGGAGTTTAGGGTCTCACAGTAATGCATGAGATGAAACCACAGAGCTCCTCTTTGTCCTGGCAACAAACGATCTGCACCAAAAACATTATGGATTTAAAATGACATACTGATCACATGGATTGTATATTGTGTGTATTTCAATGGCTGAAAAAATGATTGAGCAGAAAATGGATGATTGGATCAACATTTGTGTGTTGTCCTGTTCTCCAAGGATGTTTACCTTTGAATTTCTCATGTAAAGTCTCCATCAAGCGTGCATATAAGCTCACTAAGCTCACTGCAGCTGCGGCATCTGATTCAAGCCAGGGAGAACAGTGAGGATGACTGTGACATACACAAGAGAGTTGTTACTCATCACTTCTGTCATCAGTGTTATAATAACCAAACCGCTGAGCCACATCAAAGCATACCTAGTGTTGTCAGTGTCAAGGAACAGAATCCACGGTTCAAACAGTTTGGCCATTTTTGCATGCAGGCTCTCAAGCGCTACATTAAAGAGAATTTTACATTAATTTAATTATACAGATAGTTGCTATACAGATATATACACTACTGTTCAAAAGTCTGGAGTCTGTTGAAGTTGAAGTCTTTTATGCTCAGCAAGACTGCATTTATTTGATCAAAAATACAGTAAAACAGTAATATTGTAAAATATTATTACACTTTAAAACAGGGGTCGGCAACCTACGGCACGCGTGCCAACAGTGGCATGCAGAGGGATAATCGCTGGCACGCGAGCAATAGGGAAAACTGCATACTGACGTACATTTTGAGGTAATAACGTCTCATAGTCACACAGCCTGTTAGGAGCTATAAATACTATTAAAGTGTGATTATTAATTTGTGCTAGTCTACGGATCGCTGCACATACTAGGCGCTTCAGATCAAAGCCTCAGCTGTCTAACAGCACTCATCAATGTCCAAATGACTGATGGCCAATCAAATCAAAGTAGGCGGGTTTACTGTTCACAGAAGCAGTGCGCGAAGTGTCAGTTTAACGTTAAAGAGACGTAAAATAAAGCTGCAAATCATTTAATATTAGTCGACTTTTAACGATACGTTTTACGATAGAAATGTTAAATGACTGACAGCTATACCCAGTGATGCAAACTACTCGATTTTTTTCTCAAATATGGCCATTTTGAGAGAGAGAGAGAGAGAGAGAGAGAGAGAGAGAGAGAGAGTGAGAGCTGGAGAGAGCGAGTTGCTGAGAGAGAGAGCGAGATGTGTAATGTTTATAAGCAGAGAGAGAGAGAGAAAGATGTGTAAATTGTCTGCATCTGTGTGCCTCTCTACAAATAAGCGCTTTTACCCCCCTTGTTGCTAAGAAATATAATGTAGTGATTTAGTATCGATTAATAAAAGTCACGTGTCAGCGCTGACAAGTTTATGAGAAATTTAACCAGAGAAATTTAAAATGGCACATCATGCCGAAAAGGATGCCGACCACTGCTTTAAAATAACTGTTTTCTATTTGGACACATTTTAAAATGTAATTTTTGCTGTGATAGTAAAGTGATTGTGGAAACTGTGATACATTTTTTACTGAGAATCTTACTGACCCCAAACTTTTGTCTGCACTATAAATATTTGGTTGCTACGCATAACAGAGAAATACATATTTGTACCTTTGACCAGTCTTGGACTTCCTACTGGTTCTTTGCTGCAATTGTTTAGTTCCAGATCAATGACGTAAGTAATCAAATCTTCCCAAAACATCTTGATTTCCTCAATGTATGGCCCCCATTTTGAGAGGAGACCAAAGCTCCTGAAGTCTTGGTTAGACAGACGGAGCTTCAGGAAGTACTTCGAGAGCCATTCGATTGTTTCATCCACCTACAAAAATAAAGTACAATCATAATTCTCTGGCTCCATTTGAAGTATTTAAGACTAAAAGAACATGTTAAATGAATTAAGAGTGTTTTGCATTACCTGCTGAGGGGAGAGGAGGATGGAGCGGGTTTTGTTTGTCTTTATCTTCGGATGAGGAGAACAGCCCAGCACAATTAGAGACGTCCTCCAACACTCTGGACTGAGAAGCTGATCAGAAGAGCCTGCAGGAAAGTGAATTTTTCTTCTACAGTCAATTTTTCTGAACACAAATAGCATTTTAAAAATGTATTTAAAGTACATTTTCACTTACGGCAAACCATTCATATGTAGTTTTTGGAATTTACATTTAATGTTTATAAATTATGATTACAAACATCATGCTAAACTACCACAACAGGGCAAAAGAAGGATGTTTAGACAGACACATGAAAAATAACTATATGACAAAAAAAAAACATAGATAATTAAATCTCCAAAAGCAGATCTGGACTAATTTAGACTTTACATTTATAAATATAATTTAGCAGACAGTGGACATTTCCAGTTGTGATACTAAGCATATCTAACGCTTTTTAAAATAGTGATTGTGACCCAAAAGTTTGCAAGTAAATGAAAATAAATGAACAATTACACTAAGTGTGATTAAATGAGGGTTTCTCTGTGATAATTTGACACTGAACCAATCAAATCCAAAAAAACAAACAAACAATGGATGACTCCGGGTCAGAGAGAAGGAAAGACATACTCTGCATGAGCAGACGAAGGAAGTCACTGTAGTGGTCTGGAAACTGGTAAAGCAGCAGTTCAGTCCAATGCTTGCAGAATATGTTGAAGGGCATGAGGACTTCTGGCTCAGGTTCCAGCCCACAGGTGCACAGAGCCTTATGGATAATTGCCATCAGTCTGCTACGCTCAGAGAACTGAGGCTGTGTCACCGACAGCCACTGAGTTAAGTCAAACTAGAAACAGAGCAGATTATTCAATTCAATTCAATTTTCAAAAAGTTGCAAACATGAGCTACACATCCAAAAGCAAAATGTAGAGCAATCAGAGTCTCGGAGGGCAATGGGAACGATCCAACATGAGGTGGTTGAAGAGTGCTAAATGTCCCGTAAATTTATATGAGATTTTATTGTTTTTATGTTCCCGCTATTTCTGCACAAAAATCATTTTATAAACTACTCTGAGGGTTTTGATATGGAAATATGCTAATAAAATTGTGATAAAGGATATGAAAGCACTGCTTCACATAATTATGAACAAAACAGTGAAATCTTCTCCACACCTCAAATTCTTTTAACTCATAATGCTTTCAATTGCAGCCTGTTTGGTGAACATTTACATTATTCAGTAAAGAAGAATTACTTTTGTGAGGAGCATGAATATGACATCACCGCTGTCTATGTGGAGGGTGTTGACCACTTCCTCGTACAGAGAGACAAGCTCTGCAGGAGAGGCGTTCGGAGTGAAGTAGGGTGAGAGAAGGTTACAGAGGTGTCTATTGAGCAGGATGGTCTTCAGCATTGGTTTACATTCTGATCGGACATCCCGGATGAAGACCTACAGCCAAAGACACGCTTTATATATTCCTAACAGTTAAGACATGAGAGCTGTAAATATAATAACTAGACACTTAAATTTTTTTTTTTTTTTTTTTTTTTTTTTTTAAATAAACAGAGAAAACATCATTATATTTGATTACAATTAGGGCTAAAATAATAAAGTAACATAACAATATAGTTCACTGGGTTGAAAACAATACCTGACCAAGGATCTCTATACATGACGTGAAGAACTGGCGAGTGGGTGGATGTCTCTGTGTGTCCTCACACACAAAGGACACTATCTGATAGAAAACAGTGATGCCCACCTTCAGGATGGCAGGGGAAGGATTTAGCTTGTAAGCATTAACCAAGGCCCTAAACAAGAAAACATGATGTTCACATTTAGTGGCACAAATACAATGTGTAGAAAGTGATTTGAGCAGGTACTGACGTGATGAAGTTTTCTGTGTGCACGGCCGCCTCAGCCAGACTTTGAGGAGGAGCTTTGATTCCATCAGCCTGCAGCTGTTTAATATCACTCTTCAGGCACTGTATCTGATTCTGCACTGGATCCAGTTTGTGCATTCTTGAGTACTGCAACACACAATCAGGGAGAGAGAGAGAGAGAGAGAGAGAGAGAGAGAGAGAGAGAGAGAGAGAGAGAGAGAGAGAGAGCTCAGGAAAATGTAGGATTTTCTGAGAGGTTGCCAAAATTGTTTATTATATTAATGCAGAGAAGACAGGAAGACAGTTAGACAGAAAAATAGGGCAATTGAATTTTGACACAGGCTGGAATCCATCATCACCGTTTATTGGGTCTGATGTTTTTTTTTTTTTATTTATTTATTTTAGATTTTTTTAAATTAACTTGTGATTAAAAAAAACAATCAACATTTTTTTCTAGTAAAATCTTACTAAACAAGTCCCTGAGTGAGCATACTTCATAAAAAGTTTTTTTACTTGCATTAAAACTGGGACAGTCCAATAAAATAAGTAACATGCACAGAGTTGGGTCTTCGTCTTTAGGCAAAAAGGCTTGGACATATTAGTACTTCAAGTTAAAATTACTTTATAGTAAAATTTTTATGTTTTTTAAGTTACAAATTTTCACATAATGTTTTATTATTATTGTTATTTTAGCTTTATTTAAATTCAATAATGATAAGTCATCTTGGACGCTGACACCTAGTAACCCACTTTACTATTATTATACAAAAAATATCTCAGTTACCAATATCATTGCAGAAATGTGCTAAATGCAGTCAGTCATGATTAACGTCTTGCGCAAGTGTCTAATAATGGGGGTTACTATGATAAAGTGAATAGTATTCAGCAGGTCATGTGATCACAACATTGCGCCCCCATTAGGCGACCCACTCCATGTACAATAAAACAACTTTTATTAGGCTCCTGAATATGACAGAAGTCTCCAATCTCATGTGAGTGTACATGATTTTAAAAATGGTAAAAATGTGTGTACAACGTTTTAACCAAGAAGCACAAAGTACACCATTACAAACAGCACAGAGCAGAAGGATAGAAATGGCAGATGTTCACCGTAACAGTGATATGTGCGGGACCCTGGCAGGGCTGTCCGCCTTTGCCACGGCACTCTAACTGCATTGAGAGCTGGTCTTCTCGGTTTATGTAGAGCTGCGGCAACACCTCCAACAGTTCATTGTCTAGAACGACCTGCTGTGTTTCCCGGACCGTTGCCAACCTGAGAAGAGGACACATTTGTTATTTAAAACACCATTCAGCACGTACAAAGATGCAAATACAACACTAGAGCATATCATTGAGTAACCTGAGAGGCATCAGTTATTTTTCACAGCACTGGAGATTAAGTTAACATGCACTTACAGACTATAAAGTAGTTTTGACATCAGTTTATCAATCAATACATGCCACAAAGAGAGAGAGAGTAAGTGCTCATGTACTGAGCCTTACTTGGCTTGATGCTGGAGCTTAGCAAGGTCTTCCTGAACTAAGGCAGTGGAGATTTTCTCATCAGACAAGCTCTCAGTGGGAATGTCAGGCACTGGAGCTTTCATAGGCACAAGCAACAGCGCCCCCTGGGGAGCATCATGTTTTCTCAGATGAGTGAGAATACGCTCCCTTGCTGTAAATAAATACATGAGGAATATATTATTTAGTACAAGAAGTCAAATCTGCTGTACAATGAACCTTTACAGCAAACTGTGACAATCACTATGCTCTAAATGTCCAACAGCCAAAAAGAAAAACATCTTTTTTTATGCAAAACTGTAACTTGGTGAAAAGTTTTTTTTTTTTTTTTTTTACATGAATGCAGTCTCTGACTTAGAAAGTCATGCAAGTTTTAATTAAATGTTCCCGAAGCAAGCAACTGTAACATTTCTAATTTCATATTTTGACTGCTATAAATAAGAGGATCCAGACATGATAATCAGTGGAAAGTGGGCTCAGTACCAGCCAGAGGATTGATAAAGTCAGTGAAGATGGAGAAGTTGGTGTTCTGGGAGATCGCTGGTTCACTCTTGACCTTCGACCACAGACTGAGCTCTTCCTGCAGCTCATGCTGGACTCGCTCAATGTCCACATGCTCCATCCACACCTCCTAAAGATGAAGGTGACACAAAGACTTGGCATCAATTCATATTTCATTATGCATTGTGTCAAAAATATCTTCCGTATCACTTAAAATTATGAATCTGAACAGAACATAAAATAATTTCAATAAAGGTTCATCTATAAACGTGACATTTATCAAAAAAAAAAAAATTTGAGCCATTTTCCATACAATACTAAGTGTTTAATGCAAATGATGTGCAAATGCAACTCGTCTAGCTCTTACATCTGACTAAGCTCATATATCAGATGTGGCAGAATATTTTCCAAAATTCCAGAGAAATATGTGTAAATTATATGTTTAAACAGTAATACTACTGTTTAAAAGTTCAAAAGTTTGAGGTCGGTAAGTTTTTTAAAGACATTTTAAAAGTGAAAATAAAGACATCTTCATTGTTACAAAAGATTTATATTTCAAAATTATTTTGAACTTTCTGTTCATTAAACAATCCGGAGAAATGTATCTCGGTTTCCAAAAATATTAAGAAACTGTTTGCAACACTGATAATAAGAAGAAATGTTTGTTGAGCAACAAATAAGTTTATTGGAATAATTCATATTTGAATGAAGGATCATGTGACACTGAACACTGAAGTGATGGTTGAAAAAAATTAAGCTTTGCCATCACAGGAATAAACTACACTTAATTATTAAAATGTAAAAAAGTTATTTTCAATTGCAATAATACTTCAAAATATTACAGTTTTTACTACATTCTTGATCAAATGCAGCCTTGGTGAGGATATGAAACTACTTTTAAAAACATTAAAAAACCTTTTAATGTATAGATTTGTTAAATAGACAGCTTGACATTTTATATTTAAATTGTTTTAAATTACATTTTCATTCAAAACCATCTATTAAATCCTTAGGATGGCTCAGACCTCTTAAAGATAAAAATGAAAGAATGCTCTCTGCTGGACTCGAACAAATCCTCACCTGCTGGCGCTGCATGATTTTGGCTAGGCGATGGGTGTCATACTGCTTTGGCAAAGAGGGCAAGTAAATTTCCTGCTTCTGAAGGTTTTCATCATCCAGCCACAAAGCAAACACAGTGAAGAGCCTGAATAATAAGAGTTTGACATTTAAAAATGTTTTTTCTGTTCTAACATATCATAACATATGGTTGAATGATAAGGCTTCTATTCACAAATGAAATGTAACCTAAAATGGTAACACTTTATTTTGTGTTTAACTTGAGAGTAATACAAATGAAGAACACATCTTGGAAACAGTATCAAGAATGTTTCTTTCAGATGCTGTAGTCACTTAACACTCAATAGTACTCAACAGTAAATAGAATAATGGATGTTGAGAGAACAAAACTCTGGACATTACCGCACAAGCTCAGTGTGCAGCTCAGGAGAGGTCATGTACTGGGTGATGGGCGTCCCTGGGGTGAGCAGACCATCACTGGATTCACTGCTTGAGCAGGGCACTTTCAAAGCCTTGCTAGCAGCGTGGTGGAAGTCAGACACTTCCACCAGCCGCTGTCTGAGACTTTTTAACAAGGAGAGATGGGCGGCACTATGGAAGTAACGCCTCCCAATACAACCTTTCACCTCCAGCCTGATGGTGTCAAAAATAAATAAATAATAAAAATCAGAGGCAAGGGTTCAGAAATACCAATAATCAAACAAACCACTGTAACACAACTCACAAATATTATACATTATTCTAATGCAAAATATAAATTAATTTTGTCATCATTACTGCAAAATAAACCTCGAGTGGCTCATCAGGATCCTGAAACAGAGCATTATCCAAAAAAAAAAAAAAACAGACATAAAATATTGATGTGTGCTGGAATTCTTTCATTATTTTAAAAGAAATGGATTATAGAGTTCAGAATAAAAACTGATATTGTGCAGCAGATATAAAATAATAATATACTGACAAACACAGGACATGAAATGCATCTGACATTGTGTTAAACGCATAACAGACAGCAGAACATAGAAGTTGTTCTGGAACATCAGTTTTGTGAGTCATCAGTGCTGCTACATAAAGCTTAGAATTAAAATCTGGCGCAAAATGAAATGAGTGAAATCATCAGCAGAGGGAGGGAGGGGAAAAAAAGAAGGAAAGAAGAACATGGTGAACATCTTCACTTGAATATACCATGTACAACATGTACTTTGAATCCGACATGCATTAAGTAACAGCTGCAATTTAGTGAAGTGAAACAGCATGAAAAGATATCTAAAACATTTGGAAGTCTTCATTTTAAGGAGCCAGGTACTAAAAATCACAACAACAAGCCAAACAAAGATAGAATGTTTAACGTACCCAAACTCTGGTCCAGGCTGACGGAGGTAAAGTTGGAAAAATTTCTGCCACACCAAAGGCAGGAGGGGATGATCTGCAGGGGTAGCTAAAGCTTGTTGAGCCCAGCGATAGATCATCAGTCTCTGCAGGGATGGGACGACTTGAAGCTTAAGGCGCACCTGGGCTTTCCCAAAACGAAAACAAACAGGTTAATGAATTGCATGTTTATTGTACTATGAATGAATAAAAACATTTACTGGTACCCAAACCCTTTGACCAATTAATTTATATTATTTTCCATGATGATACTTTTCATGATTAATTGATAGTTTTTTTTCTATCATTGAAATTACTTCATTAAAAATATTTTAAAAATGTAATTATATTAAATACCAATAAGACAAAATACATAGCCCCTAAGGGAACATGGCGGGACATGAGTTGGGAGGAAAAAGTTTTTTGAATTTGCCCCGAGAAACTCGTTGCACAAAAAAAGAACAATTCTTCCTCACATCTCATATTTATTTCATCACCATTACTTCATAACAAAAGGACTGATGGCTCAGGTAGATGAGTTTTACTCTAAATCAGTGGTTTCCAATTCCAGTCCTCGTGACCCCTGCTCTGCACAAATTTTGTACGTATCTCTTAGGTCAAGGCATTATTTGACCATAAATCTCTTGCGAAGTGGACATCCCAAATTATTCCGCCAGTTCAAAGGGAGTGTATATGTTCCATTCAAAGGGCATTAAAGTGTGTGGGACATGACAAGGTATGTCACACTGTCCACTTCTCTAGAGAGTTTCATCTGTGTGTGAAGATGCTGCAGGTCATGGAGTAGTGCAAACCAAAAATTAATGAATGTTAAAAGTGAAGTAAACTGCATTACCTGTGCTCAGGGAATAGGGAGCAATGAACACTGTGTAGGGACCATGTTAATCAGAACACAGTTCATGCATGGAGCTCTCTTCTAATGAGCTGGTTATCTGAATCAGGTGTGTTACATAATAGAGACATGCAAATTATGCAGAGCGGGGGTCATGAGGACTGGAATTGAGAACCGCTGCTCTTAAGAACCACCAATTTAAACATTCCCTGATAACTTCAGGTGTGCTCAAAACGTTCCCTTTTAATGTGACTGCACATGATAATTGTACTGGAGAGGAGAAGGTACGAGCAGAATGAAAGTGTACTTTCAGAGCCTGATCTGGTGTGTAAGCAGGGTTTGAGAGGAGCTCATGCTCCACACAGCGTCGCAGCTGAGAGTCTTCCTCGAACATTGTCTCCATGTTGAGGACCAACCAAGCAAACCACACCAAGACAAAATAAAAACACAGAGAGGGAATGGATGACTAAAATGAATCAGATCTAGATGTGCTGTATAAGCAATAACCTGCACATACCTCTCCTGTGAGAGAACTGCCCTCAATGAAGGATGGAGTAACATTTCCTGCCACTATCCAGCCCATAAGAGATGAGAGCAAACCTTTGTCTCCATGGTAACCTAAAGCGCTCTAAAAGGCAAATCCAAAAACCCATATAAAACCATTTCTAAACATTTTGCTTTAAGCCATTGGTTAAAAGAAGGCTGTTTAAACATCAGCCAAGAGAAAAAAAAAACCTTATGTTGTTGGTAGAGAAGTTTCTGGAGACATTCCTCTTGTTGGTGAAGAAATGCAGTGCGGCAC
The DNA here is from genome assembly GCF_018340385.1 of Cyprinus carpio. Classification (NCBI taxonomy): domain Eukaryota; kingdom Metazoa; phylum Chordata; class Actinopteri; order Cypriniformes; family Cyprinidae; genus Cyprinus; species Cyprinus carpio. Next base: position 24,317,045 of record NC_056576.1, read on the forward strand.
AGGTGGTCCAGAAGGTAGAGAACAGCTTTGTCCCGATGCCAGAGGTTCTGTTCTGTCAAAACCTGAAGCCAGAACTCAAGAACAGCTGCTGCGCCAACACGTCCGGGCCTGGAGCTCTCCAGAATATGCGCCTAAAGGACAATAAGGTCTTCCCATGATCTTAAAAACCTTCACGTTCAGGTTTTAGTGTAAAGTTTTTGTATTTAAAATTAAATTAAATAATTCAGTTATTATTATTATTTGTGAGTAAGATCTGTAGTGTGTATATTTTTAATGTGTGAGTTGGATCTTATAATGAATAAGCGCCCTGTATATATATGGAAAGTCTTTTATCCCGTTTCAAAATCCCACCTGGATCACACTGTTTAGGAGTTTGATGTTCTCCCATGTAGAGGTACCAATCAGATGCTGGGCCACCTTCTGTGTGACCTGCTGGGTCACACCCTGAGTCCAACTATCCAGCTGCAAGAAGAGCTGGATACAGCTCAGAAACCTGATTAACATTTAGAGAGAAGCATTGGTATTACTCACATACCTACAGCAATAAATTAATTCATTATTTATGCTGTAAATAAAACAAAACACATTGCAAGGATGATGTCTGACAGAAAGTGATAAATATATGACAACATAAACATGAATAATCTTAACTGTTCATTCTTGAGCAGGTAGAACTGGCAGTGGTAGACCAGCGGAAGAATGTTTTCCAGAATGTGCACTACAGCTTTGAGATGACGGGACTGAACCAGAGTCTTCAGCAGAGATATTCCATCACTGCAGAACTTCTCCAAACTGTCAAATGCAAAACATTGAAAATGAATTCTTGTTACTAGATTTGGATTTTCATCCTGTCTGGAACACTACTGCTGATGAATCAGTCACTACATTTCATCCATCAAAAGAGTCGCAATATTCTTTCCAAACCTGTGCCCAATGGTGGTCATGTCAATAGCCAGAAAACAGCCGATGGGGATGCCCGCTTTGACTGCTTTGAACACCGGGTGCATGGTGGGACAATCTGTGATCTCAGGCACACTGGGGGCGCTGGAGGAGGGAAGAGGGCACCAAGCATCCTGAGGTCTTATTTCGTTGGCATGGAGCTTTAGCCTCAGAACCAGGTCCCAGGCCCACTGGTTAAAGGAGGATTCTGGAGTCTGGCCGAGCCGCACCACGTTAGCCAGGTAAGACACCTACAGAGAGTTATCATGCAGAAAACGTGAGTACTGTTAACAGTACAAATGGCACTAGGAAGAAAGTGTTGATTCTTTGAGGAAACTTGCTAATCATTAACTATTACAAGTGGCTTATTAAACTTTTGGCTATTATTTCTGCTGATGAACCACTGGAGGTGAACCACTGCAAACTAGACCTTTTACACAGATTTATATGGTCTGTGGCTTTATTCTGCATTAACCCCCGACCACACACACACACACACACAAACACACACACAAACACAAACACAAACAAAGCCATATCAATGCTGATGACAATCGATGTTAATTAAGAGCCTTATTTCAGTATGTGAAAGGTACCTGTTTGATGCCTTCTGAGAAGATGCCACCATATGGTTTGTCTGTGAGATATTTTTGATATGACTCAATCACAAAAAGTGCGACTTCACTGTGCAAAGATGCTGGTAGAATGAGGCAACCATTCTGTTGGTGAGAGAGAAAGTTATACTTCTTATGGTGAATATATACAACACATAAAAAAGCTAAATTAATGATCAGATTAACCACATGAGAAATTAGTTTGTATCAGGCCTATCAACGACTCAACAGAGATTATCAAGATTTAGCACAAAAGTACACTATCCATAGACACATCTGTTAGATAATAAAGCAGCGCTTGTCTTTCCATATTCATGACTGAGACTCACAGGCTGAAATCCCCAGTTGAGGCCTTCTAGTATTATGCAGGCTAATCTGTTCTCCACAGCAGTGAGACTGAAGTTCAACAGCCAATCTCGGATCAACCCCACCTCAGCTTGAGCTGGCGTCCACAAGTGCACTGGCAACTCCTTGAACAGGTACAGTGACACCTGGAGAAATAATTATAATTAGGGCAATTAATAGAATGTATCATCATTTGCTGAGAAAACCCCCATATGAAGATCATTCAAAGATATTTTTGTGGCAGATAAGTAAACCATTGAACAGAAAATACAAAAAGTGGCTTTAGAAGCAAATATATTGTTTGCTTTACCTCCCTATCATTGAACAGAAGCCTATCACTGGCCTATAGTTAATATGAATCTCACCTACAATTCAGTCTGCATATTTTGACATGACTGATACAATTTTAACAAGATTGAGTAGTTCAAATTTTAAAAATGTATCCTGAGACTGAATTCTGTTCTGCTTCACCTACAACAGCTGCTCTGAATGCAAATTTAGTGTCGCTTGCTCAACTGTGGTTCTTCATCAGTCTCTGATCATCCTGTTACTACAGAGATCAGTAATCAAGTCTGACTCTTAAAACAGGTCTTGTGTCGTTGGTGGACTGACAGATGCTGTACTTCACTCACCATGCCCACTTTCTCTATGGTCTCTCTCAGTCTCTCCAACAGCACAGAGATGATGTGAGGGTGGGCAGTCGCTATAGCTGCAAGCAACTCCCGCCCAACTTTAGAAAAGATCTCACGGGTGGTGATACTAACATAGGACACCTTAAAGAAAAGAGCAATCAAACATTTACTGCATTTAAAACATCTGGGTGATGCTATGTTTAGATGATGGATTCATCATAAAGGTCTTCATTAAAAGTTCAGGAAAAGTCAAATCACCTCGTATATCTCCAGCACTATGTTCCTGACAAATTCAGGGTCTACGTCAGTACGTCTGGGCTGGGCCATGTGTGCAAACGTTGTCAACAGGCAGATTCCATCTGAGCTGTTTATCTCTGACAGCCAGTGCTGAAACTTCTCCTGATGGCTTGGTTCTGGACATAAATAAACACACACTAAACCAGTGGTCCTCAACCAGGAGACTGGGACACACTAGGGGGCCTCATCACACTTCCAAAGGGGGTCTCAAGATGACTTAAAATAATTTAAAATAAGCTAAAAGAGCTACAAATCAAGACATAAGCTGGCATATTTTAATTTATTCAAATAACAACTACTATTTTTTAATGTAAAACCATGGTCATGATCTTAGAAAAAATTGATGTAAATTCATTGGTAAAAAGTCTAAACACTGAAGAACATTCTTATTTAAGCAGAATTTAAGCATTTATAATTGTTTTACTTAAAGTGAGCAGCTTTATCAATACAGCAGATTTGGCGCAAATATCTTAGATGGGTCTTCATATATTGTCTTTGACAATGGAAGGCCTTAACCACTGCTCTAAACTGTTCTTTTTGTATTCACCAGCATTAGATGAGCTTGGTGTCTCACCTCTGAGCCGCTGAATACAGTCCTCAGCACTCAGGCTACAGCTTAGCTTCTCCAGACCTTCCATCTCTGCACACTGCATAATGTAGAAGATCTTCCATAGCATGGAGCTGGATAACGTGCCATAGGGCATCTCAGACATAAACAGCCATATGCCCAGTCTGTCAACCAATAAAGGGTTAGTTAAACAGACACAGCTTCAGAAAGAGATGTGCATAGTAAAGTGTTGCTTTAGTTGAAATCTTTTATTGACAGGAAATCATTTGGTGAGAGAGAGGGGGAATAGGTTCAGGGCACAATGTAAGCCAGATGTGAACCTAATTCTCCAGTATAAGCACCAAAGCTTGAAGTCTGGAGCATGTGCACAAATAGTTAGGCCCCAGCTCTGGAATTACTCTATACCTCTTGGCCTTGAGCACATGAAGCACTGCTCTCAGGAAGAGATGGTCAAACTCCACCTGCAGCTTCTCCATTGAAAACGACTGTTCCTGCATTGTGGTCCTGCTCACACCTGTCAGGCCGATGTACTGCGCCCAGTGGTCACTAACATAACAGAGCGTCATCCTAGAATAAGGGGGGAAAAAACAAAAACTACTCAAAGGTCGACTTTGTAAAAAATATGTGATGTCAGTATCTAGTTATGAAAGCCTACGGAATAATTTCTATAATGCAAAACAATATACACATTAATAGTAATATCTGTCATTCGTCAGGACTACTTACAGTAAGATGAACATTTTATAGTATGAAAAAGGCTTAATTAAATTAATAAAGCTTACAAACCGAATCATGTAACCAATTCTCTTCACAAATTGGCGATAACGTGCTCTGTTGTAAGTCTGCAAGCCGACAGCAAGCAGTTCGAGCAGTGAAGAAGCAAATGCAAATATCTTCATCATCTTTTGACTGGTGGTGGCTTGAGGCTGATAGTCGCCTATTAGCAAGAGTGACATTTAACAGTTCAACTAATCAGAAAAGGTATAAAAGGTCAACTTTAATGTACAAATAACTGTTCAAAGGACTTCCAAGTCTTAAGGGGAAAGCATGCCATTAGCTCTTTTCATTTTCATTATATAGACAAAAATGGCTGGTACATATTTCAATATTTCTTTTGTGTTCTAAGGGAAAAGTCACATGAGGGTGAGTTAAATAATGACAAAATTTGCCTTTCTTGGTGAACTATTCCTTAAATAGCAAGTGATCACTATACAATCTACTGACCAGTAATAAGGACAGCCAGACACACATCAAAAATTACATGGCTGTCTCTGCTCAGTTATGTGGCATGATAACAGTCTCACCTTTAGAGCAGATACCCAGTAAGTGTTTGAAGAGCTCATCATAGGGAAACTGAGAGAACAGAGAAACTAGATCATCCTCAGACAGCAGCATCCAGCTTGTTTCTGGGTCTTCATCCTGAGAAAGATCACAAAAGTTTTACAGCAGGCGTCACATGGGAGTATAGTGTACAGTCATAACAACCACAACAAAGGCTGTTGTTGGTGGTTACATAAAAGACTCAAAATAGTGACACTTTTGGTCTGCTGACAGAAGTCAAAATTCAATTCTAAGAGATATCAATGGCTCAAAACAGCAGGCTGTGAAGTCTAATCAGAAGTTAACACAATAATATGTATATGTATATATATATATATATATATATATATAGATTCCATGATCTGGGTCTTCATCCTAAGAAAAATCACATTATATATATATATATATAGATTCCTGACAATATATGTAGTGAGGTCTGAAGCCATTAGCAAAAAATAAAAATCTTCTGTTTTTCATTTTCATAATTTAAGAATTAGCATAATGATTTGAGTTCAGTCAATCTCTTAGAAAGCATTGACTGGGGCTGAGCAGAGAAGTCAGTTTCATGATGGACCCTCACCTCCTCTCCACCCTCATCCACTAGCGTCCAGTTACCAGATGCAGGTCCTGTAAGACTGTTGTTGCCCTTCGTGTCACTGGGCGTCATGTGTCCCAGGAAGTCTGCACGATGCCTGCATGTCAAACACACAACTCCATATTCAATGAAACGGACAACGCAAAGCTAAAATATCTTTGTCTCCAGTTTATGCTTTTTGTTATAACTGTTTTAAACCAAAGTAATAGCTTTTTGAGTCACACTCAATGGTGATGATATAAAGAATAATATAGATGATATTATAGGACAAATTTCAATGGATCGTGAGGTCAGTTTCCAGTAAAGCTAATCTTTACCTCGCTGGAGACATGAGGATGGCCATGGCCTGCATGAAATGATACACTCCAGATGGGTTATCCAATACTTTGATCTATGAAAGCAAAGTAGGTTCAATGACTATTATAAGACAAGCAGATATTTAGGATTTTTTTAAAAACATATTTTTTACTTTCCCTGTTAACATTTACTAGGTCACATATCAGGGCTCTGCTTCAGTACCTGTAGGAATGGCACAGCCCATTTCCCCACACCTGCCGGACAGCAGAGCAGGTGATTTAGGACGAACAGATGATCTCCTGTAGACCCGACCTGAAGCAGCACAGATGCCTGGATGGTGAAAAGCAGATCTTTTAAACTAGCTCCTTTTAAATCTGGAGTACTGTAAGGGTATTAATATTTCAAGCTTAGCTAAGGAATTTATAGCTACTAATATTTTATATAAATTAAACATTACAAATACACTATTGTCCAAAGGTATGATTTTTTTTTTTGAAAGTCTCTTATGCTTATAATTTTTTTAGTTTATTTGATCAAAAATACAGTAGAAACAGTACTATTGTGAAATATTATTATTTAAAATTGCTGTTTTGCATTTTTATATACAGTATTAAATAATTAATTAATATTTTCTTATATTATGATCTCATGTTATCTTAACATTGCAGTTTTTCAGTTCATCAGCTGGATATTGGGGGTCTTTACCAGCCTCTGAAGCCATAGATGGATGTCAGCCTGAAACTGAGAATCATCTAGGACCCGTCGGGTGAAGATGAACAGCACACTGATGCTCTCCTTCAGCAGTTGCAAAGAGGAGGGCTGAGACTGTGGACTCACTGAGAAGTTTGACATAAAACAAACCACACAAAAATCAATAGAGAGCATGACAGAGAAGTGTCTACTGAATACACAAACACAGATTTAATATGCCTCAAAATTATTTATTAATTTGCCTTAAAATTAACATTTGTTACCTTTGTCAGAGATTGATTTTATTTTTTTCAGACCAAATAACCAGTGTAATATGTGGAAGTATTACTGAAAGACATTGTACTCATTAGCAAACAGTGTAAACTAACCAATTATTTGTGTTTCATGTACAGTCTAAACTTATCAGTGTGAACTTGCCTGTGCTTGTATCTTGCACAGCCACACTCTTGGTGGAGGGGTTACTGCTGAGCAAATGGTAGAGATAAGACTCCACTTGCAGACGGGACAGGATGGAGGTGTACGAGTGCAGGGCCACTGTCTGATGGAGAATTTCTGCTTTTGCAGAAAACAGATGCTTCAGCTCAGCTAATGCTGCCTCGTTCAGTGTCACCTGCTGGTAGCAGTGGTAGCCATACACCTTGGACTGATCCGCACATACACCCTGTAAAGCAAACAGGTGTGTTTGTGATGAATTACATAGACCAATGCAATGTATTTTTATGCTACAGGCATGGTGTGACTTAAACAAACAGCTGGGTTTACTATAAAACTTTATTAGACTGGTGATCACACTACTACAAGTCAACATTTAGCTGATCAGGGTTGTGTCATTCACCGATTCCTGAATTTGTTTTGAATGGGATTTGACTCTAGTTGAATTCAAATGAACTGATATTCAAAGAAATTCATATTGCTTTAACTACTAAAGAAAGGATTTTTTAGATTAGTCTTGACATTTCACAGTTTAAAGGCTTTAATAGAACTATATATATATATAGACAGATAGAGAGACAGATACACAGACTGACAGACAGAACAACAGACAGAATGACAAAAAGATAGACAGGTTGTCTTGACATTTGAAAGTTTATAGGATTTAATAGAAAATATTTAGATAAGACAGACAGACAGATAGATAGATAGACAGATAGATAGATAGATAGATATACTTGACATTTTAATAGAAAAGAGTAGAAATAGAACAATAAATGATAGAAAGAGAGAGAAAGGAAGAGTAACAGATGGATAAAAGACACAGCAGACAGACAAATAGATAAAAAGAACAACAGACAGACAGAAAGATGGATAGACAGATACGCAGGTATGACTCACCTGTAATGAAAGCCTTTCATCCTTGAAGCTCCACAAGCGATTCTGCACATTTTTACAGTCTGAATTGGCAGCTTGCAGTTCAGTCTGGGCCTGCGTCAGCTGCTTACGGCACCTCCAGTAGCTCAGCAGCAGCTCGTACAGCTCATGTCCTTCTTGGTGGGCCAGACTCTGGAACTCTGTTTCAAGAATCTCTACGTTTTCCAACCAGGAACCGGGTTCCCATGTGCGCAGCTGCTCACTAGTGAAGGGCTTCACAGATTGGCAGGTCCTGGGCAGCTCTGGGTAAAGCCTCTCCCTGGGTCTCTCCACGTCAGCGACCTCCACAGGGACCAAGCTGGGCGGGGAGGACTCCTGGTTAGCCAGAGGAAGAACAGCTGGAGCTACTTGTCCCTCAGAGGCCACTGGCATAAAGGAAGCATCTAACAGTCCATAGGTGATAGAGTACTGGCCCTCCAAAAGCTGAGGCTCAGAGCAGGAAGATGGGATAGATGGATATATAGAAGGGACGCTAAATGGCTCAAGTTTCGCACTAAGAGTTTTGGGATCACTTTGCTGGGATTCAACGGGTGCTGAAGCTTGTTCCACCTGAGGTGCCATGTCTTGTAATGACGTTTTATGCTCTTTCTCTTCATTGCAAGATGATGTCGCTGCTATTTCCGTTGTATTTGACAAGAGCTGTTGGTCCTTTTCAGCTTTGTCAGTATGGTCTAGTGCGGTCTGAGTGGCGGGTGGTTTCAGATCAGGGGCTGGAGGCACATGAGAAAGGCTGAGGGGGACATCAGTGAACTCAGAAGCTGGCACCGGCTCATTAACTTCTCTAGAAGGTCCCGGGGGCTGTCTAACACTCTCTGACTGTCTCTCCTTTCTGACCTGTTAATGAAGCATAACTATTTTAGGATTATGAGAAATTTGCATCTTTAATAAAAACAAGATTTAAAGTGTCAAAATGTAAAGTGTAGTAAGAAAAGTATATTGGTGGGTTTTCACCTGTGGCTTCCCACTGGATTTGGACTTTGACTTTTTGGGTCTCACCGCCTCCATCTCCACGCAGGTATCCACATTATTGTAATAAAATTACTCCATTCCTCTAGATCCACACAGAACCCTGCAGCACACAAGTGATGAAGCTTTAAAATGAGAGAAGCTATTCGTTTCCGTAGAACACACAATGAGAGGCTTTGCAGAATGACAGTCTCAGTTACCTTTCAATTTCATATGGAAAGAAGATGCAATGAAAGGGAAAGGTGACTCATATTCAGCAACATCCCTTTTTGTGTTTCACTTAAGAAAGGATGACATGCTTTTGTGACAACTTCATATAGCACTACAATCATAGATAGATCTTCCACTCAAGAAAAAGTCACATGGGTTTATAACATGAGCATGAGTAAATTATCAGATAAAACAATAACATTTATATGGAGCTAATAGCGTTTATGGCGAAAATAGAACAGAAAATGTAACCACAATGACAACGACAAAAACGCAGCGGAAATTCTAGAGGAAACGTTAGGAGTTTCCACTATTCATATCAGCATGTACAGCCACCTGACAGCAACAAAACACTGAAGAGCCCGAGCAGAGGTTCATATCCAGCTATTTCTACTCTCTTTCTATTCCTAACAGTGGATAAATGAGTTGCTTAGTTCCACGAAGAAAGCTGTTATTTCTAGTAAAAAGAAAACTGACATAAACCGCTATATCATAGAACTGCAGGGAGGAGCGGATAAACCCTGCTAACATCGGGGATTCGCTCTCCAAAACACAATCATCTCAGAATCATCCCGAGTGAAAGGAAGATTAGTATAACTCACCTAAGTGATATTACGTGATATTAGGCTTTTAAACAACAGCTGTCAGTCAGCTTTGGCGGAGCTGTCAGCTCTTCGGGGTTTGTTTTGTTCCTGAACGCTATCGCAATACAGATCACGTGTCCCTCCAATGGCGAGCAGGAAGGGACAAAACGCGAAGATGTTATGAGGCACTATGTAACATTTGATACATTTTACAGTGCTACTCGTAGATGTAATTTTATAAAAGGTGACTTGTTGTCGTTAATGAAAAAGGCGTTTTAAAACGGCATATTCTGGCAACTTCTTGATCATTTTGGAGGCAACAATATTTTGCGGTTTAATAAAATGTTATATTAATTATAATATCATGCTTGCTTGCAAGGGACAGATAAATTGATGCGTGTATATATTTGATTCGATTTATTCTTCAGAAGTAGGCAAATATAATGCAGGACTATAAGTGAACAAGGAATTAAAGGAAAGACAGGAGATATTATTTAGTGATGGTCCGCTGCAGTTGAGCTCCAACGAGCCTCAGCACATCTGCTCCCGCAGGTGTTTATAATATGCCTAGTATGGCCTTGATCAGTTGGTTCAGGTGTGTTTGATTAGGGTTGGAGCTAAACTCTGCAGGACAGTGGCCCTCCGGGATTGGACACCCCTGGTCTATAGTATATGGAGGCAGTAGGGCAGGGGTGTCAAACTCAATTCCTGGAGGGCCGGAGCCCTGCAGAGTTTAGATTCAACCCTAATTAAACACACCTGATCCAACTAATCAAGTCCTTCAAGTATGTGTGTTGGAACAAATCTCTGCAGGAATTGAGTTTGACACCCCTGCAGTAGAGCGTTGAGTCCTGCACACCTTCAGGTGAGAAGTAAAAAAAAAAAAAAAAAAAAAGTCCTGCATACACTGCTGTGCAAGAAGTGGGTTTCTTCGATCATCTTGGAGACGTTGCCACAGTTCTTCTGGATTTAGTGTGTTTCATTTTGATGATGGGGAGATCTGATCTCTGTGTGGAGCTCATTGGCTGTTTTCAGACTATGTTTACAAAACTGGATTATTACACTGTCAAAAGCCATGTTTGGAAATGTAAAATTATATTTCCTACTGACACACTACTGCAAAATATAGAAATAACTGCCTTTAAACCATTTTGTCATTGTTGAAAAAAACTAATGGGCTAAGACTTTTGCCCATTACTGTACATGCAATGCATAACCTGTAATTGACTAATTCTCCATTATTTGAAATAAAACCAGGTCAAACCTTTGTGTAGTATATTTCAACCATAAATAAGGCTAAAGACAACTTATCTGGCAGGATTAAGGATTTTTTTAATATTAATTTCGATACAGAAGCAACTGAAAAATGTTAGAAGTCCTGAAGTCACGTCATCAAAAGATTCCAGGGCCACCCTCAGCCCCAGAAGTAAGCCGTCTCCAAACTGCTCTTGATGTTATTCTGATTTTCTCTCCTCTCCTTGGTCACCAGGTTGGCTTCACCCTTTTGTAGACGTCTTCTCTGAGCGGCCTTCTGCTGTTTGGTGAGCTGTCTCTTCACTTTCTCCCTGATGACCTCCTACATTGGGGGACATCAACTCATTATTTTAATACAACAACATAAATCTTAAAACTTGCATTTTTTCTATTTATATATTCAAACAAAAATATCACTTCATCATGCTTTTGTTACTGCAGGGGTAAACTTATAAACCTAGAATTAATGTATTAAAGGGTTGTACTCACTGGTGGTATGGTAGAACAACTGCCAACACTTCCGTTGCTCATCTCACTGGTGGTTCTCCTCCTGTGCTCATTCTCAAGGCTCACTTGATCTCTGTGGGATCACATCCACCATATCATTATATGTAAGATTAAGGGTTTTATATAAAGGAATATTTCACACAATAAGGGGATAGTTCACCCAAAAATGAAAATTCTGTAATCATTTACTCATCATATTCCAAACCCTTAATATTAAATGTAATGTAAAACTGTAATTTTTACTTTTTTTTTTTTTTTTAATATTCTGCCTCATGCTTTTTGTCCATCCACTGAAAGTCCGCACAACCTAAATTTTCAAGCTTCAAAAAGTGCATAGTCATTTGAAGAATAGTCACTTTATATGATGAACATCTTTAATTTAGGCTTTTATTCACGTTTAAACAGAGAAACAATGATCACAGCACATCATACAGGTGCAACTCAATAAATTAGAATGGCGTGGAAAAGTTAATTTCAGTAACTCAACTCAAATTGTGAAACTCGTGTATTAAATTCAGTGCACACAGACTGAAGTAGTTTAAGTCTTTGGTTCTTTTAATTGTAATGATTTCGGCTCAGATTTAACAAACCCACCAATTCACTATCTCAACAAATTAGAATATAGTGACATGCCAATCAACTCAAAACACCTGCAAAGGTTGAGCCTGAGCCTTCAGAATATTCTCTCAGTTTGGTTCACTAGGCTATACAATCATGGGGAAGACTGCTGATCTGACAGTTGTCCAGAAGACAATCATTGACACCCTTCACAAGGACGGTAAGCCACAAACATTCATTGCCAAAGAAGCTGGCTGTTCACAGAGTGCTGTATCCAAGCATGTTAACAGAAAGTTGAGTGTAAGGAAAAAGTGTGGAAGAAAAAGATGCACAACCAACCGAGAGAACTGCAGCCGTATGAGGATTGTCAACCAAAATCGATTCAAGAATTTGAGTGAACTTCACAAGGAATGGACTGAGGCTGGGGTCAAGGCATCAAGAGCAACCACACACAGACGTGTCGAGGAATTTGGCTACAGTTGTCATATTCCTCTTGTTAAGCTGCTCCTGAGGTGTCTTACCTGGGCTAAGGAGAATAAGAACTGGACTGTTGCCCAGTGGTCCAAAGTCCTCTTTTCAGATGAGAGCAAGTTTTGTATTTCATTTGGAAACCAAGTTCCTAGAGTCTGAAGGAAGGGTGGAGAAGCTCATAGCCCAAGTTGCTTGAAGTCTAGTGTTAAGTTTCCACAGTCTGTGTTGATTTGGGGTGCAACGTCATCTGCTGGTGCTGGTCCATTGGGTTTTTTGAAAACCAAAGTCACTGCACCCATTTACCAAGACATTTTGGAGTACTTCATGCTTCCTTCTGCTGACCAGCTTTTTGAAGATGCTGATTTCATTTTCCAGCAGGATTTGGCACCTGCCCACACTGCCAAAAGCACCAAAAGTTGGTTAAATGACCATGGTGTTGGTGTGCTTGACTGGCCAGCAAACTCACCAGACCTGAACCCCACCAAGAATCTGTGGGGTATTGTCAAGAGGAAAATGAGAAACAAGAGACCAAAAAATGCAGATGAGCTGAAGGCCACTGTCAAAGAAACCTGGGCTTCCATACCACCTCAGCAGTGCCACAAACTGATCACCTCCATGCCACGCCGAATTGAGGCAGTAATTAAAGCAAAAGGAGCCCCTACCAAGTATTGAGTGCATGTACAGTAAATGAACATACTTTCCAGAAGGCCAACAATTCACTAAAAATATATATTTTTTTATTTTAATTGGTCTTATGAAGTATTCTAATTTGTTGAGATTTGGTGGGTTTTTGTTAAATAGGAGTTGAAATCATCACAATTAAAAGAACCAAAGACTTAAACTACTTCAGTCTGTGTGCACTGAATTTAATACATGAGTTTCACAATTAGAGTTGAATTACTGAAACTTTTCCACAACATTCTACTTTGAGATGCACCTGTATATGGTAAACGGAAGCTCAAACATGCTTGCTTGACGTACAAGAACAAACCTCATTGAGGTGAAGAAATGATGCCAATTTTCATTTTTGGGTGGACTATCCCTTTTAGGATACAAGGCAAAATATGAACCGTAGCTTTATAGCAGTATAAAAAGGTTACATATGTTCAAGCAAGTTACGATATTAAAAATGAGTCATATCAAATGTCATAAAAAAAAAAAAGATTCCTTACCTGAAAGGCCTGAACTCTTTGTTGGATGCAGACAGGTCAACCAAATCAGGACACTCATCCTCTACCTCATTCTCCTCTTCCCTCTCCAAGTCTTTGGAAATGTCAGAAACAGTTTCTTTCTGAATGTCTTCTGAGGGGATCTCTTCACATTGAGCTCTGTCATGTTCCTCAGTGTCCGCCTCTATTGGAGTCTCCTTGCTCATTTTTAGCCCTTCCAGCTCAAGCATGGCATGTTTATACTCCTCCATGCTGACAACGTCCTCCGAGGCGGCCTGATGTGTATTGTCAGCAGACTCTGGGATGTCGTCGTCATCATCATCTCCACTGAGTCCTTCATTTTCTGGACCTTCAGGATGGAGCAAACCATCATCCTGCTGCAGCTCCTTGGTGTAGCCACTAGCAGAGATCTCCACATCGAGCAAGCAAGCTCTTCTGTATAGAGGAATATGTAACGTAGTTATGTCTCAAAGTCTATACTATCTAAAAAAAAAAGTCTGATTATATAACAAAGCAAGCTATTAAAAAAAAAAAACCTGATATCTTTGAATGTTGGATAGAGTTCGCTTTCATAGTTAAATCTTTTTAAGAAAAAATCTTGAATACACTTGACATCTCGATCAACTACCTTTTGCAAAACAATTAAAAACTTAATTTCAGTGGCAGTGCTTATTATTGAATAATTACCATTATCAGTTTAATATCAGGTTAGTCAAAGTGCAGCTAAACTCACAGTGGGTAACCATTAATGAGCTCCATAACCACTGCGTGTCTGTTGTAGTCCACTGGCTTCGGGACAGGAAACCCTCGATCATATAATGCCTGTTGGAATAACAAGGACTCTTAAATCAAATAAATCTAGGCAAACATTAGCCTGCACAAGAAACTGCTGTTTTCTTGTCTTTATTTGATTAAATATTTTACTTTAGATACTTTATAATATTTCATTATTATACAGTGATCTATGCTGAAATTATTTCAGAAGACAAGATCCGTATCCAGCACAATGTAGTAGATCGGTTGTGAGGGTCAACAGACAATTATAGAGTTGTTTGGGCATGAAACACAAATAGACTCAAATACCTCAGAAGGCTTAGAATCAAGATTTGTTATTAGTTATGGGATACAATGGGGAACTTTGAATAGTAGTAGTTATTTATTTTTATTGGCATGTCAGCATCTAAGGCTGTCTTCATGGAAAACGGAGTTGTGGAACTTTTAAATAAAAGCATCTGCTATATCAGTGATTTTTAACTGAAGGGCCAGAGGCCACTAGTGTTTTTAGATTAGAAGAATGGCTTGAACAATAAATTTGATTTTAATACTTGAAACAGCTGAACTCAAAATACACACTTTGACACTAGCTTGTCCCAAAAACAACAACAGATTGAAGTGTGTCTCTTTATCCTCTTGGAATATATTGATATTACCTTCATGTATGCAAACTCTTTCATGGCAGAGAGCCGGGACAGGTACAGCCATGACATCTTGTGTCTGTGCTTGTAGTAATCTCTTGTTCTTCAAGTTCCTGAAGGATGTCCGACCCAGTCTGTGAAGTTTCAGCACAAACTGCTCCCCCTCAGCATTTGCAACAATGTAAATATCTGAAATATGAAAAATCACTTTTGTTATAAAAAAAAACAAACAAACAAAAAAAAAAACTCCTTTATGACAAGTGAAAATGTTTAAGGGGGAAATGATTCATTAAAAAATGTGTGACTTCTTAATGCGCAGAAATAAATTCTAATCAGAAATGATCCAGACCTGACTCTTTGCTGACTCCCATCTGGTTTCCAACTGACAAAACCACATCCCTGGATGACAGTGTCTTCAGTGCCAGGTAATCATAGCCACCGTAATTCAGCCGAGACCCCTGCACAGCTGCAGAAAGTAAACACGGTCACTCATTCACAAAAACATTACGGGATGAAATTCAAGTCTTTACTTTTGCTGCGTTCATAGGCCAGCAGCTTGTGTTTGACCAGCTCCCGCAAAACCTTGTTGCATCCTCCATGTTTGAGACTGGCAATAGACGCAATCAGACTTACTGGGACGATCTCGTGGTTCTTCATGCCCATTTCCACCTGTGTATCCCGGAGAAACCATTTAAAAACAGGACATGATTACTGAATCCTAACTGGACCTTTTAAAATTGGACTGACATCTAAATATTAATGGGTCAGGTTTCATAAACAGACCGTGAACTACATTATACGGCGGGATACAACTGACACTCATTCGACAGTTTAATATGCGTTCAGCTAAAGGTTGAATCTTTATTTTGATTCACACAAATACGCCTGTAGCTCGTCATATGGCTGTTAAAAATAAAACTAGAGGAAACGTAATGTAAACAGACATGTCTTCTTTAAAATGATACATACCGCTGTGAGGACTCTAAAATCATCCCTGGACAGATACCTCAAGTTAACGACGTTTAACTTGCCCATGGTGGCAAAACCGTTCCTTTCTAAATTTCAGAAGAATTCTAATTTGTTTGCAGATGTTTTTGTAATGCGGTATTTGTTTGAGAAGCCATTCCACATGTTCAAACCGGAAGAGCGCGGTATTCTGCCGCTGACGGGTTCAGCGCTTCCCCTGGCGGCCTGGAGCGGGAGTGCACGTGACGCTCCTCCGTGTTTTTACATCAAGCCCACAAACATGAACAAATCAACAGTAGTATCTTGATTATTGTCAAGTAAAGTAACACAGTGACACACAAAAAGAACAGTCAAGACGTGTAAAGTTTTGAAAACTTTTTTTTAATGTTTTTAATTTTTTTAAATTCCTTTATATTATCTACAAAGTAAAAGTTGTTTTAACTTAACAGTTTTATAACGGTCAAGTCTAATGGGGTTTTGCCATCAGATTAAATTAATAAATAATTTATCTGCTTTTTTTTGCCAAACGTCTTTATTAATGGAAGTTTCTTGTGTTTAGTTTGGTTAGAACCATTTCGCTTTGTTGGTGTTGATTTACCCCAAGGTCTTGAGCACAGCTATAGCAGCAGCATTCAACAGTAACGTTAATACTGTCAATATACGGAAGAATTATCTTTAACTTAGAAGGTGCAGACAAAATGTTCCAGTTATTTATGCACAGTTTTCTCACTCATCCGAGCATTTTTGTTATTGTTAGGACCCACTGCAAGAGTTCTAGTGTCACTGAAATATGCGAAAAAATGATTCCTTGTTAAAACTCTTTAAAAAAAATAAAAATAAAAAAAAAGCCAGAGTTCACCACATCTTTGCCTGTACGCGTTTCTTAATCACTGGTGGTGGGTAGCAGTAGAGCAGCATGACTGAGGTTCTCGTGGCCATTTGGGGGGTGTTTAGAGACAGGTAAAGTTTAGTTGGTGGGTGGGGCCAGATGGCTCTCTGCGAAGATCAGGAGCCGCTCAAATAGACTGCTGTTCTCTGAAATTCATCCTCTACAGCTGCTGCTGATGGTGACCTTGCACTGAACAAAAACAGAGAAAGATTTATAGTATACACTCCTTAGCAAAACATCACAAACATACATTAAATACAAATGGGAGCAGAGGAATATGTGAAATACAGGCAACTACTACAAACCCAAGTTCCTGGAGAGAATATGAATGGAAGAATTTAGTAAAAAAAAAAAGAAAATTGAATAAATAAAATAAAATTCCTAAATTAACAGCACTATGATTGTCTACCATACCAGCACATATATTATGTATTGTGGTTTTATTTAAACTTTCAATTTAATTATATTCCATCAGCAATCTACCTCATAAACAGTTAAATGCCCAAGTTCTCCTCACTGTGCAATAAAAACCACTGGTAACACTTTCTATGAAGCCCCTATTTATAATACATTATAAGAGTATTCTTAAGGCATTATAATGAATGCATAATGAATTATAAAAAAAACCTTATGCTGTATCATCTCAAGAAATCATAACAGCAGTCTTAAAACATTATAATATTTAATTATTTGTGGTTATAGCTTTTAAGATTATGATTTATAATACACAATGAACTCAATGCATCCACTTAACTTACAACAGATTATATTTCCCATAGTTATAATGTATTTAAAGTCTCATATCTTGCCATTGTTAACTTGTTACTTTACTTAAAGCAGACAAAGACCACTTACAAATAACATCAACAATAATAATACAAATATTATCTTTCTTAAACAGCCATAAGATCAGATATCTGATTATAAATTAAGTGGATTTGACATGGTGTTTAATCCGTGTTATAAATAATTATACTCATAAAAGTTATAACCACAAATAAGTAAGTTTTATAATGCATTATGCATTCATTATAATGCCTTAAGAATAGCCTTAAAATGCATTATAAAAATGGGCTTCATAAAAAGTGTTACCAAACATTTATTGCAGAAACTGTTGCATTTAGCATACCTCTTCTTATTTCTATCTATTCTTATTCCATTCCCTGTTAATCCCTGTTGTATCTGTATACAGTACACTTGTACATACAAATACATCTATATGCATATATATTTGCATACTATATTTACACATATGTATCTATATGAATACTAGGGCTGCCCTCTACTATTGATTTTTCTGGTCGACTAGTCATCTTTGATTTTAAGTGATTAGTCGACTAATCACACTTTTTTATTAATAAACCATACAATTCATAATAATGAGCCTTTAATTGCCTATAGCCTATCAGTGCTCAAGCGCACGCCTAAAGCTTGCCAAAGCGCACCGGCAGAAGTTATGATTATGAATGGGTCAGGGAAAAACAGCAAGACGACTGCCTAAACATTATAATAATTCATTGATAAACAAGTGTTTTCTGAATTTTTGGCTGCAGTGATGAAGTTGACGACACTGATTCGTCATTTCCACAGTGGACATGCACATTTCATGTGGATTACATAATCTGAAAACATTTGTTTTCCATTTTAATTGGTTCATTTTAAAGTAAACAATTCGCTTTTTATATATATATTTTATGTCTTTTGAGGCAAACAAAGAGTTGCGGTGGGAAAATTTGATTTATTTACTTTTTTGACGTGCTCACAGTTCACAGAGACCCAGAGGACAGAAAGCGCACCCTGTTTGCTTTGATTTTTACAAAAGCATGTTTTGTTGTTACTGTGAGTGCACACAAAAAAGTAGACCTTTTACAAATTAGAAAATTGTATTACATTTATCTGTATGAGCAAAAATGACTGAGTATTTTACGTTAAATACAAATGATCGCACCGATGCCTCCAAGTTACCTGTCATGCAGTGAGCACGCTACTATTCAGCTTCCACACTCCGCACAAACACCTGAATAGCGCACATTTTTCTAGGTTAACGTTAAAGCGAGCGGCCGTGTAATGTTGCTGCTACTTACATGTTTCAGATGATAAACCACATTTGAGGTCGATGATCGAAAAGAGCGTTTGGCTGTCTTGACTGATGTACTGTAATTACCACATAGACCAGCTGTTAATGATCTGTCCATCACAGACTACATGACTTCCCCACTTCCTGTGGAAGGATTTTTTTTCCCCCTGTGACTAATCGGCTAATAAAATTTGGATTGCCTAAGCCTATGCTCGTCGACTAATGGTTAGTCGACTATTAATGGGCAGCCCTAATGTATACTTTTCTTTATTTGTAATTTTTTTGTCTGTGTATTGCTGTTGTCTCTGTGCACTGGACGCTTTTCTGTCACAGAGACAAATTCCTGCTGTGTGTAAACAAACTGATATGTGCTGAGTTGCGGTGAGATAGGTCCTTACCAGGGGTGAGAGTGTAGGAGTAGTGTGTGGCTGAGGACACAGGGATGGGGTTGAGAGTGCCCTGGGTCAGCGTAGGCTGGGGGCCAGCAGGAGCCTGTGTGGCCATCAACATCATAGTGGGGGGGTGAGAAGGAGTGCCATGATGTGGAGGCACCATCCCTGACTGCATGTGGGCCTTTAGAGACAGAGTGAATGAATATATTTTTTTAAGTATTTCTAAGGATTTCAATAATCCTGGTGTCTCTGTCGTTAACACTAACCTGCTGCACATGAGCCATATGATTAGGGTTATACCCATGCTGCACCTGCTGGGGGTGGATATAGACGGCCTGCTGAGCAGAGGGGAAGTTGGCTTGAGGAGACTGAGGGTTGGGGCCGGGGGTCATGGAGGGTGGGGTGGGTGCCATGGCTGAGTACATCTGTTGCTGTTGTGGGTTGCCCAGATGGATGGCCTGAGCTGCAGCAGCAGCCGCCGCCTGGTGCTGAGAATGCTGAACGGGGCTGGGGGCCGGGTGGCTGCCTCCATGCTGGGGACCCTGCTGCGGCTGTCCTGTCGGGGTGGCAGAGGGCTGAGGGTGCTGCGAATGAGGGTGAAGGGTGGAGCTTGGGTGGGGATACTGCTGAGGAATGTGGGCAGGGGACACTGAAACACAGAAACAAATACAAGCAGTTGGTATATGGTATCACTGCATTTACTCATAATAAATTCAATGATTATCAATGTTAACAAATAAAAATAAACACAAAGGGCATACTCCAAAACGTTTACTTTTTAGAATGAGTTTTGTAACTGACGTTCAAACTAACATTTAGATATAAAATCCCCAAAAATAATTCTATATATATTACATGGAATTGCAATTAATAATAAATAAGAAATCATAACAGATACATCAGGAATAAAAATTAGGAGCAATTAGGAGCAATAAGGAGCTTAAGGGGCAGTCGTGGCCTAATGGTTAGAGAGTCAGACTTGTGACCTGAAGGTTGCAGGTTTGAGTCTCAGGTTCGGCAGGGATTGTAGGTGGGGAGAGGGAATGACCAGTGCTCCACCCTCAATATACCACGACTCAGGTGAGACCCTTGAGCAAGGCACCAAACCCCCAAATGCTCCCCGGGCACCGCAGCAATATGGCTGCCCACTGCTCCGGGTGTGTGTGTGTTCACTACTGTGTGTTTGCACTTAAATGTGTTAAATGCAGAGCACAAGTTTGAGTTTTGGGTCAGGATGGTTGTGCAGATTTCACTTCACTCACTTTTCACTTTATTTCGTTGAGTCATTAATGTGTGACTCATTACAAAGACCAACATTAACTGCTGTAGCATCAAGCTATTCAGAGGCAATAAAAAGTGACTTAATTTATCACAGATGCACAGTATGAGAGTAAATAGGTAAAATGGGCTGGCAAGACAAGTCTTTGTGCTGGCAGGAGTTCTTACCATACATAGTATGCATCTGCTCACCATACTGAGTGGTGGAGGAAGAGACCAGGCTGGGCTGACCATGGCCAGGAGGGGTGATCATCCTCGCACTGCCCTGAATCATTGGACTGAACACATGCTGGGCCTGAAATAAATAAACCAAAGATTATATTGAATGGCAGTATACATTTTATACTACCATTCAATATAAGCTCAATAGCTTAACCTTTAAGATTATCTTGAATCTTAGTATACCTTTTATTGCTATAGGATTTAAAAATGGGAGGGACATGAGTTCATTTTCTATTCATACTATCCTCCACAGGGATTATGAGTTTGACTTAAGAAAAATAAAAGACTTAATTTATAAATACTTTAAGGACCCAGATACATTTTTTTAATTACAAGAAAATGGACTAAATACAGTAAACTCATATGATCAAATTTTTATTGAATGGTGAATGGCGGTTCCTTTAAGAGTTCCCAGGTTATACTGTACATAGCTGCTATTTAAAAAAAAAAAAAAAAAAAAAAAACTTTTGTTTCCAGAAATAATTGGATACATATTTGATAATTTTGTCATATTATAATTATAAACTAACATTCTTGCATTACTGTAAAAAAAAAATATTTGTCCCATTCTTTATTTATTTCTTGTATTAAATAATAATGCGATTATTCCCAATAATCAGAGTAAGGACTTAATTGCATTATGATGTTTACATGTCAAGAGCAAAGCTCTTCACTGCTGTTTACATGCAATTTCAATTATTCTTATTATTCGCTAAGAATTGTGATTTTTTTTTTTTTTTTTTTTACTGCCATTATTCCCATACCCCGTGGCACAGCACAAATGATGGACTCAGAAAGAGCAGGTGTGTTACTGGTTCCTGTTTTAATTTATTTACTTCTAATGCAAAGCACGTCTGTATGGTTGTTGTATTCCATGCTTTTTCGGTGCCATAGAAATGTGATGACTATTGGTTTGCCTACACTGACGTTCTATTCTACTCGCTGTTTCTGGATGAGGGTAAAGGCTGATTTATACTTTTGCATCAAAACTACGCCGTAGGTTGTGTGTAGTACATGCAGGCCGCGGCGTAGCCTGACGTGCACCTCTCCAAATATGTCATAGCGCATCAATTCTACGGAGACTGCAAGCGCTGTGATTGGTCTGCTAGTACCCCTCCCTCCGTATGTATTTGAGTTTTGTGTGTGTGTTTTGCACTTTAATATATTTTAATGTTACAAAATAAAACAAAGCAAAGAACAAGTGTCTTATCATTTATTACTGCACGTCAACGTGGACAACGACGCAGAAGTATAAATGAAAACCAACCCACATCCTACGGCGTAAAGGCTACGGCGTATGTCTGATGCAGAAGTATAAATCAGCCTTAAGGAATGCGATGCTTTTTTTCCCCGCCATCGTTTCTAATCTGCATATTACTGCAAGTGCGCGTCACGTATGTCACAAGCACAGGCGAACTTTGGTCAGAGCGGCAATACAGCGATTAATGTGTTTACATGTCTGTATATTTCAATGAGGTAAAGTTTAATCGCAATATTGCTAAAATCTCATTATAATTGCATTAAGAGGGTGCATGTAAACGCATTTAATGTTATAAGGAAAAGAAGCAAAGATTCCTAATGGATCTTATAAAAGGTTCCCTCCATTGTTTGCTGATGTTGGTATCTTTTCAGCATTTCAACACTGTTCTAGAAAGGGAATACAATGTTCACAAATACTAGATATTTTCTTTCAGCTGAAGATGGTCAGACACCACATTCATAAATGCTCAAGTTTTGTCCAAAAACGTTAACTGTCTGAGTAGGTACTACTTCACTACAAACTTCACGCCTACTGTTTTATACAATGAAATCGGACATACTCATTTTGAATTTTTAAATAATTTATTCATTGTGGTTACCTTTTATTTCTGTGCTTTGGCAATTCTTCATTAGAAATGAGACCTCTAAAGTCACTGTACCTGTGACTGGTAGTGGGTCATCTGTTGTACCAGAGGTTGGCTAGCAAACTGCTGGGGGCTACAAGTGAAGTATTGGGTGGAGTAGGCTGGGCTTGGAGCCACAATGGGCGGCCCAGCAGCTGTAGCAGGATGCATCATTGTAGACGTGCCAGGCGGATGATGCTGGTCTGGTCTTTGCTGTGGCATGTTTGGTACTGCAATTAGATACCACAAAAGAAGGGAGAATGAAATGGGCATGATGTAGTTCGAGAGAACTGCATGAAAAGAACTTTTCATTTGGAACAGATCTTATTTCCATTCTGCACAGCCCTGCAAATATTATTAAAAAATCGACACACAGAATATATAGCACAACTCCTTCACACTGAAAAAGCTCTTGACTAGAGCAAAGACAAAATAGCCTAAAGCAGCGGTAAAAATAAATAAAAATAAAGCACTCTGAGAGGGTATCATTCTCACCTTTACCTGGTCTGTAGGGCTTGGTCTGGCTCATGGTCATATGAGGAACCTGAACATGGTACATGGCTGGAGGCTAAAGGATGAGGAGCAGAACTTGAGATGCAGAACTAACTCTACGTTCTGAGTTTTTCACAGACTTGAAGAACACTTACAAAATCTTAATACAAAATCAAAATCTTATAAGTATCATGTATTACATTCTGTGAATTACCACTGTAATTGATGTGTAGCACTTTTCTGTTTTAGTCCACAGTGCTCACAGGAAAATGCTGTTTGTAAACATTTGCAGTGTTTGTGGATCAATATGTTCAACCCAATATTCTGTTTCTCAAAGACAGTGCCAAAAGTATAACCCAACAAAATTCTGTCCTCTACTGCGAGAATACACACATCAATGCTTCTGACTCACAAAGCCTCACAACTTTCTGGCTTTTTCCTTTTCTGGTCAAGTGTTCATGCAAACAAAGCTTCAATGCTCTTAACAGAACCAAAAAAAAAAAAAAAAAAAAAAAAAAAAAAAAAAAAGAAATGTTTAAAACATAAATTGATTACTAATTTCGTAGGGGGGAAAAAGTACTGATCAATTTTAGTTGATAAGGTAAGTGTATAAAAAAATTAGTTTACTGACAACAGTATGAAAATATAATAATATTAATAATAATATAATAAATATTAATAAATATAATAATAATATATAACAGCAATTAAGGGGCCAAGCACTCCAAAGGCAAAATTAGGAACTAAGCATGGCATGTTATCAACTGTTATCAAATCGATGTGGTGTGTTCTGTGTGAGGTAACAATGGTACACACAAAGTTTGGTGTCAATATATCAAAGCTTTGCAGAGATACAGCCTCAGACATAATCTGGCATTATGCGTCAACTTTGTAGCGGGGCTATACACAAATTTTTGTCAGCACTGTCTGATGATAATCTGATTCGATTTTGGTGAAAATCGGACCAACGGTCAAGAAGGAGTTCGAAAAAGTTGATTTTTTTTTTAACATAAATCAAAATGGCAGACAGGAAGTTTGGCCCACAATGGCATAATTTGTTGTTCGGCATGACACAAGGAATATTTTGAGACCAGTTTCATTATAATAGGGTAATGCAATCAAAAATGATTAGCATATTTGCAGATTGGATGGTTAATGAATGTTTTTTCTCTCCTGACCAATAGATGGCACTGTTACAAAATTATGTGGCCTGGTCAGTGTGAGGTGACAATGGCACTTACAAAGTTTGGTGTAAATATGTAAGTTTTGCAGAGATACAGCCTCAGAAGCAGTTTGGCATCTTTCAAGCAAATCTGTTGATGCGCTAAACGAAAACCGTTTAATATATCGACACGAAATCCAAATTTGGTGAAAATCAGGCTAACAGTCTAGGAGGAGTTCGAAAAAATAGGTTTTCAACATGAATCATAATGGCGGACAGGAAGTTCAGCCAATTATGGCAAAATTGGTATCAATGTTCATTGCATGATCCAAGGAATCTATCAACACCAGTTTCATTACAATAGGCTAGTGTAAACAAAAGTTATTAGCACTTTTAGAAATTTTTTGCCCCCAAACTTTGAGTACCATCAAGGCATGGTGCCGAATAAGCATACCAAGTTTCATAATGATAGACGCCCAAAATGGCTGACATTTAACTCAACATGCTCCACTTAATCTAAAGAGACCAGTTTTGTAATTTTTGGCCAAACTATTCAGAAGTTAAAGCAAAATTAGCATTTTTCATATCTCCTGACCACTAGGTGGCACAGTGCCAAAACACTGCAGGCAGTCTCAGATCCATTTTTATCTGCTTTTCGTCGAATTTGTTTGTAAGCTTTTTTTCCTTTTTTGATTGCTTTTTGTTGAATTTGTTCGCTTTTTGCCAGCATGGTCTGAAGATGATCTGAGCCAATTTTGGTGAGAATCAGACAAACTGTCTAGGACGAGTTTGAAAAAGTAGGTTTTTCGAACAATTGAAAGTAGTGTAAAAGCTAAACCTTGCGAACTGATGCATTTTTGAATTTTCAACCTGAGCCATGAGCCAAGGAATCAGGAATCAGAGTAAAAAAGAATTATCCTTCTGTGGCTTACGGTTCAAAGGTTATTAGCATAAACATGAGTGAAACTTTGGACACGTGGTGGCGCTAGAGAGTTTGAGTTAAAGACTCCAAATTTGCTATGGTGACTTTCCCACAAGAGGTTCTGTGAGCTGCCATAGACTCGAGAGCGGAAGAAATGGAAAAAGATTAAGAAAGCCAACGGATACAATAGGTGCCTACGCCCCCGTAGTGCTTGGCCCCTAATAATACTGATCAGCTGCAGTAAGAAATGGACAAACCAACAACTGCTGGTCAGTTATGCAGGCAAAAATCTCATACATGATTTCAGTAGAAAAAGAAGCTTAGAATTGCACAAACCTTCCAGATAATGCTTTTCTAATGGAGAGAGAGGAAAGAGGAAAGAAAAAAAAAAACGAGTCTTTAGTGTGATTATCATTTGCTTTTTTCAGCAAAAGATGCATTTTCTAAAAAATGTGCGAGTGATTAAAGATGAAACGAAAGAATTTTAAATGATGCTATAGAGGAAAATAAAATACTAATAGTCACTTTTGAATTCTCGAATTACTGAAATGCATCTTTCCACTCTACACCACAATATATAATAGTAAAGCTTTTATTTTAGTCAGTGCAACAAAGTAAATCAGTAAATATAATATCAAACATTAGTGAGGTGTAACTTTTTGGGCTGATGATGAACCATGAGCTCCTTCCAAAGGTTGATAGCATGCAACCAGTCAAATAATTTTTACATTAGCATGTTCTTGACCTTGAGGTCTGTTCACACCAAGTCCACAATTTTACACAATACTGTAAAATAAACTACAAATCTTTTTACACAGAATTTAAAAACTTTTGTGCCATTTATTTAGACCAGACTTAGTCTGAACAGGCCTCTACTGGCCCTTTTCCCTAAATTAAAGCAATTGTGTGCTGGATGTACATGCCAGATGAAATGCAGCTGACAAATGAAAGTATAGGAAGGACGGCTGAAGTATGAATGCAATCAAGACATCAAGGATCTTGGCACATGAATGAAAAAACAAAAATGTTTTGGGACAGATGTGGGCTTCCATGCACAGAATAAATGAATACACTAACAGAGAGGTTCATATAATGGAGCTCACCTGAACACCAGGACTGACAGGCGTCAGAGGGTACATCTGGAACATGGTCTGGCCATAGACCGTATGGGGCTGCTGTACAACTATGGAAGGGCTGGGCTGACCCTGGGGCCGGGTTTGAGTGGGGGTTGTTGCTGGTTTAGGCTGCGGAAAGAGTTATAAAATAAAAGGAAAATTAATATATGAACAAGTACATTTCCATGCTATTTTTTTTTTTTTTTTGCCCTCTTCCAGAAAACCTTATGGAAAACCAGAATGACTTGAAACAGAAACCTTACAGGGACAGTTTACCAAAAATTCTGCCATAATTTCCTCACCCTCAAGTTATTCCAAACCTCTGTGAGTTTCTTTCTTCTATTGAGCATGAAAGATGATATTCTGAAAAATGTGGGTAACCAAATAGTTTTTGGTTCCCAGAGTATGGAAATAAAAATACTATGGAGACCAGCAACTGTTTCGTTGCCCACATTATTCAAAATATCTTCAACATGTTCAACAGAAGAAAGAAACTCATACAGGTTTGGAATGATTTGAGGGTGAGGAAATTATTAAAATTTTCACCTTTGGGTGAACTATCCCTTTAAATTACAACATATTTTGTCTGAAAAATGTTGATTTCAGTTCAATAATTGTCACAAAACGAACCAATGATTTACTTACAGGGGAGCAAAAAACCCTCGGGTTGAACTCCTTGGCATTGGGATTGAGAGTAGATTTTCTAACACTCCTAAAAAGTGCATAAACAGTAAATAAACCATTTTATTCAACATACGACAAGAACATTTCTCAGGGGAATGAACGCATGCATTCCTGACAATACAATCTTTTACAATTGGTTTTTAATCACATATCTGGTATGAATCATTTTGCTAAAGAAAAACTCTTTTGAGCAACTTTATCCTTTTAAGAAAATGAGTTTAGCATTTTGACAATGATAATGCTTGAACTTTAAAATTTTCTGACTCACTCTGCTACAGGGTCATTCTTCTCCTCCTTCTCATCCTTGTCTTTTGCAGCAGCATTGGCCAGAGGCGAGGTGGTTTGAACGCCCTGAGACGTCACATCAGGCCCTCGTTTCTGTTCTGGTACAGCAGAGGAAGGAGAGAGTGAAGGGGTACCAGATTTACTTCCTGTTGGGGCGACGCTCACAGCAGTGGAGGTTTCTTCACTAATGTTGGACTCCATGGGGACTTTGGGTCCTGTTGAATCTACTGGGCTCTTCTCAGCTGCTTGATCCTTTGGCTTTTCTACAAGGTCCCGTGGAGGCTTGTTTTGAGGCATGGGCTCAAAAACTGGATCTGGATTTGAGCTAGACTGCAACTACAAATGATGCAGGGCTTCAATAAATGGACAAACATTTGCTTATGAAACACACATAATGGGAGAGAAATCTTACCCTAAATTCTACACTGAATTTCTTTAAATTATCTATTTGTTTCCTGTGGTCTGGAGCCATGTTGGGAGGTCCTAGAAAGATCAAAATGTGGAATTTTAAAAAGCACATTTATTAAAAACAAATGACAATTTCATTTAATTTTTCAGTTTTTATTTTGCAATATACCGTATTTCAAAAATAAAATACTGATATGTAATACTAATCCAGCACACATTAGCTACAGCGATAATGTCACAAAAAAATTATGTTGGAGAAATGACAGGCGAAAGTGAGACACTCCAATGTTAGACACTGCAGTCTGCAGCAAGTTACGATCAACAGCAAGTTATTTTTTTTAATGCATTTTAGGGGTGTCGCGATATACCGGTATAGACGATAACCGTGATATTCAAAGCAACAATTATCTATATCATGTTAATTTAGTTTGTGACGATATAACGGAATTTGCGATAACCGCAATATTTAAAATGAACAGTACACTTATGATAACACCACATGTAAATACTCCATGGCCAGTACCTGGTTGAGCTCCCAGGTGACAGTATTGTGCCGTAACAAGAAGAACACGCAGCGCTTGCAGCTACTCCAAGGAGAACCGTGTTCGGCAGAGTAAGTTGTCATTATTTTACTAGTCATAGAATGGTAAACATTATATTAACCTGTTAACAGCAGTTTTTCTGTGTTCATATATTTAAGTAAAGGGTGATTATTTTAATAAGTACCGCGTTTTCTTTACTCGTCTTATTTTTGTATTTGCAATCAATGTGGCCTGTGCGTAGTAACACTTTATTTCTTCGTTCAAATCTATTAACAGTTACACGATTAAAACTGTTCTTGAAAAACTGAGCGACCACATTGCTACATTAAACTCTGTAAAATGTTAAGTTGGTCGCAGTGCCGTGGATCTGCGGTCATTCTTCAATAAGGTTTATTAGTTAACATTAGTTAATTACATTAGTTAACATATATAAATAACAAATAATAATGAACAATATTTCCACAGCATTTATTAATCTTAGTTCATGTTAATTTCAGCATTTACTAATGCATTATTAAAATCACAAGTTGTTTGTAAACATTAATGCACTGTGAACTAACATGAACAATGAATGACGCTATTTTTATTAACATTAACAAAGATCAATTAATTGTGTAATAAATGTATTGTTCATTGTTCATTCATGTTAGTTAATTAATACATTAATGTTAACAAATGACATCTTATTGTAAAGTGTTACCATTAATATATATTCATCATACTGTTGAACTTGACAGTATTTTCTCTCTTTGTTATTTCATAGGAGCTTCAAAGAAGACTGAGAAAGCCAGAGTCTTGTGCCCTGTGTTTATCAGTATCTTTGTGTTTGTTGGGTGAAAAAGAAAAACTCAATAAACAAAGTAAAAATTTTTTGACTGATATCCCCCCCCAAGGTTTCAATAGATATCACAATATATCGATATCGTGAATTCTTATGGCCACAATAACCGTTATATGAAAAATCTAATATCGTGACAGCCCCAATGCATTTGTACAGTTATGGTTACAAACTCTCTCTTCACCTCCATAAACTTGTATTTTGAGTGTAAGTATTGGCCAAACAAGACAAAACACAAGTTTATTTCAAACTTCTATAGATATAATACCATTATTGGGAATTCAAAGATTGAAAATCAGATACTGTGACAGCCCTACTTTGATGAATATGCCATACCTAAACTTGTATTGCAGTTTGTGTATAATTTATGATAAACTGAAAAAGTAATTTCTCTACATTTATAGTGTCAGCAATTTTGCATAAGGAAATTAATTCTTAGAAGCCTTATTCATACTGACAACTGGCAAATTCTGCTTTTTTTGTCGATAAAGCAAAAGCACAAAATTCAGATTAAATAATGCTGGTTATATATGGTAAATAGCAGGACATCTCCACAGGTACACACCCTTTCCGATGGATCGAGCGATGCTTGCAGAAGCTTCAGGTTTCACATTCTCCTTGTTGGCATTGGGGGAATTCTGTCTTGTCTCTAGTACTCTTGATTCTTTGGCTGTTTAAAAAAAAAAAACACAGGGCTGTTGTGAGATTTGGTACTGAGGAAATTAATAACACAAATGAATAAGCAGGCCTTAAAATGGCACATATTGTGTAAGGGGCATCCTAACCCTCTTCTATCGGAGATGTTTCCAGGTTGGCGGCTGGATTGGCTGCTGTGGGTGACGTCGCTGTTGTGGAAGCTGTCATAGAGTCTACTGGCACTGTACCAGCCTGAGGGGAAGACAAGCAGGAGGGGCTTGGAGCACCTCCGCTAATGCTATTTTGTCGAGGTGATCGAGGTCTGTGTGCTAAAGAGGAAGTGGAAAAAATTACTCAGCAAGTTTTTCAGACTGAAAGTGATATCTGGGTACAGATTTATAACCTAGATTTACCACCGCTGACAACAGATGACCAGGTTCCCCCAGAAGGGCTGTTGCGAGTAGGAGGGGGAGCAGAAACCTCCACCGATGCACCTTGGGACATATAATCAGATGAAGGAGGCCCACCGCCCCGACAAGAGGCCACTCTATGCGGTCTAGGAGTACGCTGTGACTTGGGAGACATTCTTGGAGGACCTGCATTCACAAATAGAGAGATAAGTGAGTTCTGAAGGAAGAAACAAACACCCTTTAGGGCAGCTCTCACCAATGTGCAGTGTGTAGCTCTCTAAAACAAAAAAACAGTTGCTGTATATGTGGCATTCAAAATATCAAATATAGCCTGGGACACACCAAGCCGACTTCAAAGAACCAGCAGCGACAAAAGCAGACAGTGTTGACGCTTTCCGTTCGGCAGTGTCTGGACCAAAAAGCTGCGCTTGAACACACTGCTCAGACTACAGCAGACTGCAAACTAACAAGTGCGTTCTGTGCCTGCATGAGAGGAATTAGCTGTCTATAGTAGCAGCTATCAATAATATATATTTGTCATTCAAAAGGAGAAACCAAAACAAGGTTATATGAGATATACGCAGATATATGAAAGTGCTTGCTTTCCATTTTGAATATCAGTTCTGTTAATAACTTTCTTAATTTTAAAGCGGCTCATGTTGCTATGAAAATACACATATTAGAACGCTAGGGTGAGATCACGTAACTTTAGAACAGCCTTCTGTCTGTGCTGCCTTCATTTACTTGCTCGTTTTCATCACTTTCGTTATATTTCTTGGCCACTGACTCGTTTGCTAAATCGTATGTCATGGCCTTATGAAGCAAAAACTGCGGGGAAAAATGACCAAAAAAAACAAAGAAACAAACACACTCATAACTATGTCTAACAGCAGTCTGTGGTTTATATTTAACCAAATATGAGTAAGTCATTAATTTCAGTAACTGTCATGTACAGAAAACCAAACATTACATGCAGAAGAAAAAGATGCTGTGACCATAAATTAAGATGTTGTTCTCACACTTTATTATTTGTGGCCTATCTACTAATTCATTCCTTGGTTTAAGTTAAATTGCGGTCATATTGTAATAATTTGTTGCGTTGTTTTAAACTAAAGCAGGGGGGAAAAATTTGTAAATCTTGGCAATGAATGAACTAAAACTAGTACAAACTGGTACAATTTGGCCATGACTCAAATAAAATGAAGAATCCAATTAGTACAAAGTGGCCATAATTTAACCATATTAAAATGAGGAAACTAATTAGTAAATTGTAGCCCGGATTTAACTAAATTAACACGAGAGAACGAATTAGTACAACGTGGCCACACGTTGACTAAAACGAAGGAACAGATTAGTACATTGTAGCTACAAATGAATAAACTGTAGGAACAATTCTGAAGGTGACGATACACGGGCCAACTTTTTTGAGCAATGTTGCTTAGACACTTTCCCATTGAGAATGGGCAACAAATTTCTCTCTGGATGCTTTAGATTGGTCGTGGGCTCTGTATCTCACCTGGTTGTCCATTGACGGCAACATTGCTCAAAAAGTTGCCCTGTGTATCATCAGCTTTAGTCTGTTGCAACACTTTCTTCCACATGTAATGTGCCTGTCTCCGTATTCATGAAGTGTTAATTGATAAGAATGTTAATTCTAGTCAACCTACCTGAAATATATTTGAACTGAAGAGGCTGTGACAGTTTCTCATTTGATGTGTGAGAAAACAATGTCAAGCCAATGTCAAACAAAGAAAGAGACACTTGGGCACCGCCAATGGTGTCTCAATGTCCAAAACAAAACACAATGCCAACCAACACTTAAACACACCGCAGAAAATGAGTGAGTGAAACGTGCCCCAAATTCACTTCAATCAAGCATAGAAACAGGGATTGCAATAGAAAATGGAACAAGAAGAGGAGTGAGTTATTTTATTAAACACCAGGAAAGTCCCACAGCTGTTAGTGGCAGCCTTGATTCAGGCATCTGAACTGCAAAACGTGAACCTGAGCGGTGGTGCCACAACAAAATGGCTGCTCGGTCTGGAATTTCTGGTACCTTCTGAGGACAGGCGTTTGGGCATGGTGGATAGAGGCCCTGTAGAGCCATGAGCAGAGGGGTGAGACAGGGGCCGAGAGGGTCTGGATGGGGGTCTGGAAGGAGGCCGGGTGGGCGTGGCCGCCCGGGGCGGGAGAGAGTTGGTGGGGCCTGACTGGTAACGGGATGGAGGGCGAGAGGAGGGAGATGGGCAGCGTGAGGGCCAAGGGTGTGCACCTGACAGAGATGAAATGAGTCGAAATGAGAGGAAAGAAAAACTACATTTGAGTGAGAAAGAGGGAGGGAGCATGTAAATTGAACAGGAATACAGAAAAGTTTGAAGGCCTTATAGAATGATCAGTTCAGATGTGAACACTGACACTACTGAGGAGGAACGGTCCAGAGAGAGGTAATGTAAGGGTATTGGGAAGAAATGAGTTTAGAAGGACTGAGAAGACACTAAAGAATAAGGACGAAATGTAACAAATCACATGATGAGATTTCTTTGGTTAATTCTGAGGCAGTGAAACATTAAACAACGGGAAACATGACTTCAAAGAAAAAACATTTGGAAAGATCAATCAGATTCTCTTGGAACAGCAGCAGTGTTGGCCTGCTGTACTCCCTTGCCCAAATCCTTTTATCATGAAAGGACTGAAAGTTAGAGAGATGATTTGGCAGATCGACTGTTTGTGAAGGGGAGAACAATGGATTAACAGATACCATAAAAAAAATTAAAAATTAAATATTAAATATATCTTTTTTTTTCTAATTTCTAGCACTTTGAGTGGACATTTTGAGTTCTGGTTCATGGAGTGACAAGGATGATCCCATTAAAGTGACACCAGGGAACACTTTGAGACATCTATCAGATGAATATCAGCACATTGCTTGTCTAGTTGTGCTGGTAACTCTGCTGATAATTTTTCAAGGCTTTAAAACTGCATAACCAAACATACAATTTGTCTGCATACATTACTAAACTTCATTGTATAACCAATAGGGCTGGGCGATATATCGCATGCGATTGTCACGCGCATTTCGTCAGTAAAGCCGGTTCCCTGATTACCGCTAAATCGCCATCACCTGCTTCCAAGCTACGCAATATCACGTTCATTATCGAAGGCGATTCATCTGCGATAATGAATGCGATATTGCGTAGCTTGTCAACTACGGCTCTGTCTATTAAATGCTGCTCCATTAGAAAGCAGGTGATGGTGATTTAGCGGTAATCCGGGAACCTGCTTTACTGACGAAATGCGAGTGACAATCGCATGCGATATATCACCAAGCCCTAATAACCAAGGTACCAAAACACAAGTCACTAGCAATTTTGGATACCCAACATGACCCAAAGTAATCAAGGTACAACCAAAGAGTTCAAAATCATCTTGTACCTCCATTGACCACACGCTGATCCATTGTGTTGTAGTCATGAGGTCCAGATCTGGGTGTGGGTGGCCCAGGGCTGCACTGAACTAGTCTGGGTGAGTTCTGACGACCAGCTCCCCATGACATCCCTGCTTCTCTGTTCCTCTGACTAGGGGGAATGTATTTGTTCTCCCTGTTGAAGTAAACAGAAGTATGAGGAAAAATACTCATCGAACTGAATCTAATTGAGCAATACTCTTCAAACAGAATTTCGTTCTGACAAAAAAAAAAAATGTATAGGCCGATACATTCTAGAACCAACTACTAACATCTACTGAGTCATCTTCAGTCTAAGCAGCTAATGCGAAATCTGGGGGTAGGGCTGGGTAATAAAACGATAAAGATAATAATAGAGATATAGTTTCCCTCGATAAAACCATAACAAGAGTTTGATATAACGTTTATGCGCCACAAGTGGGACAAAACCGTAAAGTCTTTGTAATGCAGGGTTTCTACAGACATGAACAAGTTAACATTTAAGACTTTTTAAGACCTTTTTAATACCACCTTATATGAAATTTAAGACCTAAACCTGTAATGGAAATACACATTATATTATATGCAGGTAATGTTATATTTATTGTGTTTAACGTAAAAAGAAAACAAAATATCATTGCTGTATTAAATTATATTTATTACTAAGATTACAGTGAACTTTTAATATCAGCAGACAATATTACATGCAAAATATCCCCACAAAAGCACCGCATCACCAAGATGTTTGGTGGTGTAAATTTATTCTGAAGCAGTATTTTCATCAGTGTTCTATCAGCTTTTACATACTTAAATCTGCATATTTTTATTTATCTTTACAAAGGCCTATTTTTACAAATGCATAAATAATGTTTTGATATATTAAACATAAAACGTTGAATACTGATATTTGAAATTATTTAAATAATAAAAAGGTACTTTAAATGTGAAATTAAAACTGCCAGCAGGGGGCAGCAAGTTACTGTTAATAAGAGATTAATTGCGATTGAGCTGAATCATTTAAATGTTTGATTCATTCAGGAACAAAACACTGTCGTGTTGCTCAGAGACGCAAAAGTGTGCTGTAGCTGTGTTTGGAATTATTTTTGTTGTTGAAATAATTTGATAACCAGGCAGTATGGTGTCTAAAACGTAAGTCTCTTAATTAACTTCTAGTTTATTGAACTGTTGTAAAAAAAAATCAATATCACATTTGTAATTATGGTAAAAAAAAGGCACTCTTCATGTTAAATTGATTAACTATATGAAGTGTTATAAATATACATTTTCTGCCAAAAGAAGAAAGAAGGCGTAACTTTTATTCCCGCTGTTGTTGTTGAGATGCTTGTGAAAGCGAAATTACTTTGTTTGGCCTTCCAAAAGAGGACGATATCCGCTTCGTCATGCCTGGAGCTGATCTGTGCTGGTCGATGAGGAAATACATCAACTTCGCACTGTGAATCGCGGATCGGCTTTCACTGTGGACGAATTGGAGTTCAGCCCGGGGTCGTCACATATGGTTGCCGCAAGCCCACCAGCCACTCTTTCATTGAATCCGCCGGCTGTTCCCACTGTGTGACGCATTTTACGGAGGACTGTTTCCTGAACCTGCAGTCTAGCCTACAATGGGTCTGTGATCAAAGGCTGTTCTATAAAGTGGGGCACTTCCAACTTGACAAAGACAGTCTGGTGCTTCTGTCTCACAGCCCGAAAGTACATTTTTTATATTTAAAGAATTTGCCACTGATGATTTAAATCCGAGTTTTGAGCAGTGTAGTAGAGTAGCGCTTGTTGTTCAGGCTATAATTTTTTTTTTTTTACCAGTATGTGTGTTCCCTGGGAATTGAACCCACAACCTTTTGCGCTGCTAATGCTATGCTTAACCACTGAGCCACAGGAACTCAGTATAAGTCATTATAGTCCTTAGTATAAGTCATTATACTCAGTAAATACTCATTATACTCAGTAAAACACAGTATAAGTCATTATACTCAGTAATTGTGTCCCCACTGGATGCAACAAATGCCTCGTTTGTAATGGGTTTTATTGGTTTTGTCTGGACATGCCGGGAGATGGCATCACAGTATTTTAAGGGGTGCAACATTTCTGTCACACGCTTGAGGTATTCAGCCAATCACACACACTGGACAGCTGACCAATCAGTGTAAGTTACACCTCGCTTTTCAGAACGATCAGCTTTGTAAACATCTATGCATTTCAGAAAGGCGGGGCATAGAGGAGAAACAATAATGTACATTATGTGGAAAATAATGTGTTTTTTGAACCTTAAACCACAAACACATTGCATTACACAAAATACACAAAGTAATGTTCTTTTTAACAACGTCATATGACCCCATTAATAGAATCATGCAGTAAAAGAACGCACTATAATTGCGCAGGTGCAGTAATCTAGACTTTACGTAATGCATGCATGTAGGTGTTTTGAATGCTTTTTGCGTTGTGAGAATATTCTGCAAAATAGCTCAATTGTCATGGTATATTACTTAACTATATTATGTTATGAATAAACTAAACATTTAGAATTTTTACCTCAGTGTGTTTCTTCTGAGTTTCTTTATGTGTAACGTTTAACTCATTTGTTCTGAAGTCTCTCACAAAGAGACAGACAGCACGAGTCTCAACAGCCCGACCTTGATACCACAAATACACCATCCATTATCAATTGCTGTTTACACTGAATGTAGGCTAATAAAATTAGAACAATCATTCTCGCGTTTCAATGCTTTGCTGGTAATTTTTTTGTCACTTCAGGCTATCAAGCTATTTGTCTGGTCGGGCAAGAAAAAAAAAAAAAAAAAAAAAAAAAAGAAACATTTTAAACTAGCTAGAAGGCTGATCAGCTGTAGCTTGACCTATATTACTATTATTATTATTATTATTATTATTGTTATTATTATTACTAATGTGAACATTAAGAAGGCAGTTCGACCTGTATTCTGCTACTGTGATTCTCTCTGATGATGCAGTAACTACCAGGGGGGATTAAAAAAAAATCTTCGGTCTGTCCAATGATTGTAAACAGTCATTAGGTACATCAGACTGATATATATTTAATATGATAGTATAATTAAATTTACATTACATTTATGCATTTAGCAGACGCTTTTATCCAAAGCGACTTACAGTGCATTCAGGCTATACATTTATTTTTACCAGCAAGTGTGTTCCCTGGGAATTGAACCCACAACCTTTTGCGCTGCTAACGCAATGCCCTACCTCTGAGCCACAGGAACACAAATAATATAATATAATTAATATAATTAATATAATATGACTGATTATATTTACTGACTGAATATTTAAGACCCATCGATTCTGAATTTAAGACATTTTAAGACTTTTTAAGGACCCGCGGACACCCGGTCATGTTCTGACAATAAAGAGTAGTTTAAAACCACAATTAATGGTCTGGTTTCTACAACTTTCACTTGGGAGCAAAAATCTGCCTTTAAACTTGAAAGAAATAAAGATATGCTATTTATTGTAATAATTATGATACCAACTGATATGAAAATTTTTATTGTGATAATTTTTGGCCATATCGTGCAGCCTTATCAGGGTGAAGGGGAATCTTTTTTCCCCCCAAAGGGATATATTTTGCCATGAAGCAAAGTTCCCATTGTTGTGGTTTCCTATTAAAATTACTCATCTGCAAAATTTGCAGAACAATAAATTTGACTGAGCTTTAAGACTTCTGTTGCTTTGATACAAACCAAAGGAGGAAATATTACTGTTGCGCAAAGGTTTATTTCGGTAGATAAATTAAAAGGCAACAAGCTGTAATCTTAAATCAGCAATAGTTTCTATATTCTTCAGGGATATTTAAATATATTTCAATCTAAGCATAGCCTTTGATGTTAATATAAGTGAGTTTACTTGGCAGCCATATTTGCAATGCCTCCAAGTAGCTATTTCAGGCATGCAGGACCAACTCCTATCTACTTGAAGGGAGGAAATACAGAAATCTCAAATACTGCTTACCAAACTCACATCTAAATAACATTTTACATCAGCACTAAAATCGCCTTCACCTGTTGAGGCTGTGAAGCTCCCTCTCTCCACGAACCACAGCAGTGTATTTCTCTTCCTCAGAGCGTTCATCATTCTCCAGGGCCACGCGGGCCTTGTAGGTGGCACTGGCTTCGATCTCCTCTGCCAGCTGTGATGCACGAGCCTCCCGCTTGAGGAACTCCTCAGAGTTGTCTCGCTCCAAAGGAACCCTGGAAACAAAAGGAAAAAGTCAACCTAAGAGACAGCACATACCTACTGTCCTAGGCGAGGTGATTTATAGCACAGATGAGAGGACTTACGTGTAGGAGGACAAGCTGCTGTCATAGGTGGACTTCACACCGTATGTCTCCTCATTGTATTTAAACATCTCATCAGGATCCCAACCATTTGACTGAGAGAGAGAGTGATCACTGTTTCACCTCATACCTCTTGTGATATCTTTAAATATCTAAACATTGCTGATGCTTATGATACTTCTAAACTAATTCAACTGCAATTTGCTACATTATGTCAAGATTTGTTGACTGTTGTCTCACCAGATCAGTGTCAAGAGACTCCATGCTGCCTGAGATGTGCTGCTCCCCTCCATCCCAGGGTTCCAGATCCTTCTCTTTGTGCTCTCCATTAAGACGGGCACTCACTGCACTGTCTGTGAAGTTATCTCACCACACACCAACACACAAGACAAACTACAGGATTCATATCACTTGTATCATGGTGATGCAAAAGCACACATATGCTTATGGAAGGAACATAAAACGGAGATGAAAACAAATTCACTATATGGGAGACATAATGAAGTGGAAAACTTCATGATGATTTCTAAATGGACGCTAATGGTGGTGCAGGGGCAAGGATCTCACATTTAGTCATAAGACAGACAACAATCTTGTATCTGAGCTAACTGCATTACAAACAGATCTCAAAGGCCATGTTTTCAGAAAAAAGTTTTTTTCTGACATCCTGTTCAGTTTACTGTTGAAGAATTAAGCTCTTGTACAATAATCAGAAAATGAATGACTCATTCCTCGCTAAAAGTAAACAGGAAACATTGTTACTTTTAGAGTAAAGTCATTGCTAATAGTTAATTAAATCCTAATGCTTAAACTAAAGGAATAGTCACATTTTCTGGATTTTCACAGGCAAAACCCATTCATTTTAATAGGAATTCACATAAGTCAGAAAAGACTTTCCTTTGGGTTCCCTGTTGGATTCACCACACTGACCAACAGAAAGCTGCTTGGTTTGAAAGTAACTTCTGTGTTCGCTGTGCTTCATACATCACTACATTACTGATAATAAACAATGGACCTTTTTGCCTGCAAAATTCCACTGAAATGTAACTAATGTTACTGCACTTAACAATATTAAATAAACTTGATGAATCAGACAGGAACACTAATTAGAAAATGAGATTCCTGAGAACATGACCTTCACCGGAGTAAGTCAGAGGTTAAGGGTCACAAAGGACACAGAGGAAATACAGTAATACAAAAGAAAAAAATCAGGAAAGAATCAATACATGTGGGTTTGTTAAACTGGCATGATGCCATGCATTTCAATTAGTAGTTTCGAAGAATTGATAAATAAAAAGAATTCATTTTAGTTCACTGATTTCAAATGCTGTTGTATGAAATACAATGCCAACTGGAGTAGAGTTTTCAGGGTAGCATGATTTGTTTAATTGCTGTTAAACTGTTCTTGCATGGATTTTAACAGTTCATGTTTGTTTCAGTAAATTAGATTTTATAAAAGAAAAGGAGAAAAGACAAGCAAACAGATAAAAAAGAAATCCCAACCGGAAGAATTATGATCTCCCACCAAGATTTATTTCGATTAAGCAATATTGTGATGCTCATGAAAGGAAACAGACCTCTAATAAAACATCATCTGTTTAAATATGTCATAACAATCAAAATGTTACAGTAGCTACTTGCAGCCAGCTTTGAGCAGGTTTGGCACTTGTGTGTTGCTTGTTTGGCTAGTATGATGATGGCAAATGCCATTTGATCTTCACATGAACTAGCTTATCATTTTTGTATCTGTGCCAGTTCTACAGACTGTATTCTGTGTTCTCTGGTGCACAAAATCAAAATCTAGTAGCTAAAGTCTTAACATTGCACAATTCCTGTGGTGAACTACTGCAGAACACAAACCTTCTCTAAAAGCTAGCTCTAACTGAACTCTGAAATGTGTCTTTTTGTAGGTACTCCTAAAAACTCTAAAATGTTTCATGTTTAAGCCACCTTAAAAAAAAAGAGCTTTCTTAGAGACATTGTCAATGCAGTCATATCAAACATTTATATAGCTGGGTAATCTATGTAGGCCACAAAAAGCACATAAGAAGCTGATAACGTGTGCTTCTTTTGTGAGAATAATGTAAAAACAACATCCGCTGACATAAGGGCTGCATCAGTGTTGTGTTATTAATTAAGCTCTAGATTGACCCAGCATGATCCTCTGATCAAGCAAGATTACAATAACAAATAACAAAAGCATCTCTGTGTCTGCAAGTCATGAACTATTCACCTACTCAAAGAATGCCGCAAGCAACTGAAAAGATTTTGCATAAAAAAAATACACTTGTAAAAGAAGATGAGGATGAATTGGATTACCTGCATCTGATGAGACTACACCCATTTAAGAGGAAAGAGACAGAATAAAAAAAGTGGTCAGTATGAGGAAATCATTGAGCAGATTCAACTAATGCATTTTTTTAACCTAAAGTGAGAGACAGGTTGACAGAGTTAGACTGTATGGAAGGAGCATTTTCGACAAAAGGATAAAAAGCTTGCACACAGAAGTATGTCTGGAATGATAATTTCATAAGTGTGTTTTGCATTGTTAATGTATGAAGTAGCATTATAAATATTTTATAACGAGTGATTTGCAACGTCTTTGATCCATCAAAATGTCATCCCTTCTCCTAACAACACACTTTGAGCACTTACCAAATACACATCTTATTCAGCAGTAATGAAAACATAATTGCAGGACTACAGCAGGCACGGTTCATGATGTTTTTCATGGTCTGCATTGACACTGCAAGGCTCACAGATCTGATTGTATAATACTGATCACATTTACATGCACATCACAGATTAAGTTTATGGTTTTGGTTAAGCTTTTATTCCATGTGTCACAAAACTTATACAGGGTTACTGCTCATTTTTTAAATTCAAATGTAAGGCTTTTAAAGAAGTTTTTAAGACCTGAAAAAATAAAAAGGAATATCAGACATGATTGTTAAGTGTTTTGACATTTTGTGTTGTGTTGTGTCGTGTCACGGCAAGACAAAACAAATAAAATAAATTACATTAGAAGCATTTGTTTTGTTGAGTCCAGTGGGGACATAATTACTGATTATAATGACTTATAGTGTCTTTTTATGCGTTTCGTTGCGTATCGTGCCACATAAACATAAAATCCATGTCCGCATTTGTGATTGGAGAAATGACAAACAACAGGCTCTACTCTACACTGCTCAAAACTCGCGTTTGAATTGTCAGTCAAATTCTTTAAATATGTAAACGTACTTACAGGCTGTGAGCCAGAAGCGCCAGACTGTCCTTGCAAAGTTGGAATTGCCCCACTTTCTAGAAACAGACACTGGCATTGTAGGCTACTCTTCCAGGAAACAGTCCTTGTCCTCTGTAAAATGCTATGCACACATCTGAATATTTGGGTTGAACTGTTCTGGAACAGTGTTAAAATACAACTTAACCACTGATTTCTAGATGTGTCCTCTTTTGGAAGGCCAAACAAAGTAGTTTCGCTTTCACAACGGAACACAACGTCTCCACAACATGGCACTAGCGGCAACAGCGAGAATAAAAGTTACGTCTTCTTGCTTTGCGTGAACATTTGTGCGGCGTTATGCAAATCTTCCCACATTGTGACGTAGACATGTGGGGGTGTGTTAGAACCAGCCGTTTTAGGCAGGCGTGGTTGACTCTTAAAGTTGCCATGAAATGGAAGTAGTGATCGTCTTTTTTCTCTACTGTGACGTCTATCCAAGTGAAACGGCATCTGAAATGAGAGGGTGGGACTTGATTTCGTCCTTCGGCAATTGATTGGATCGCTTGAAGTTGGGGCATTGCTAACAAAATGGAGGCAGATCTGAATACCAGTTTGCAGTTAGTTGTGGGGGGATTTCTCTCCACTGGATTCACCGCCGACACCCTAGCATGAAGCTTTTTTTTATTTTTTGAGAAAGACGAGGACAATCAACAGCACAAAACATACCTTACAGAGTGAGCGCGCAAGAGAGAGAGAGAGAGAGAGAGAGAGAGAGAGAGAGAAAGAGACTGCCTGAATGACCGAGTGTCCTCCATCAGGTTAAGTCATATTCATAAAAAAAATAGTTTGGGATGTCCTAAGAGTAATGTTGTTGTAATATCCTATTATCTTTCAATTTTTAAGGGTGTTTTTTTATTGAATGGCTTGCGTCAGCACTGGTCAATGCATTGATTTCTATAAAGTGAAGCATCAGATTCAGTTCTTCCCCGTTTTATTTTATTTATTTATTTTGTGGCTTGTGTGTTTTATTGAATAAACTCGTAGGAACATTAGGATAATTACTATTACTTTAGGATATTTAAACATATGTCCCACTGCTTTCTGAAAGAAATATGTGTTTTTCAAAGTTATATGCCCTGATGTGTCCTTCTGCCATGTTTCACATTGTTCACACACCATTATAAACAACAATCTAAGTTACTGTAGTGTGCTGTTCCCTCCCGTTTCTCTCTGATCTCCTGGTAAGAGTCCATAATGCGGCGGAGGGGCGGCACACACACCCACACACTGCTTAACCGACAATATAAGATTCAGTTTTTCCCCCTGTTGTTTATCCCAGCGTTTACTCCTCACGTCACTAGCTCCGCCCTTGCGCCGTAGCTCATGACCAGAAGAGAAGATGAGGGGAAGGGGAGGTTGACGTTT
Organism: Cyprinus carpio; assembly: GCF_018340385.1. Classification (NCBI taxonomy): domain Eukaryota; kingdom Metazoa; phylum Chordata; class Actinopteri; order Cypriniformes; family Cyprinidae; genus Cyprinus; species Cyprinus carpio. The sequence goes on from NC_056576.1 coordinate 24,359,484, forward strand.
TTGATTAAAGATCACTAAGGCACATGAATTACAAAAAATTAAATAATGAAGTGCATGGATAAATTATTTATAATAAACACAACAGTATTCCATTAAAAAACAAGAATTTTCAATTTTTCTTTCATGGTGACATTAACTTTTATAAAGAATATCTCTTTGGATTTGAGACTTTAGTCTTTGCAACTTTACAGATCTTCTTTATTCACCAAGAGCTTGTAACACTCCAAAGAGAAAGGAAAAATTAAAATCGCATCATATGACCCCTTTAAATAAAAAAAAAAAAAGAAAGAAAACATCTCCTTGCTGTAATGATGTGTGTTTGGAAGCAAGACATTTATAAATACAACAGAATATCCCCTTACAGTAAACATTAAGCACAAAACTGAGAAATAAAGAGAATTGGATACAAATGACCAGATTCTGAATATATATCAGATTTAGAATCACAATATCTGATTTAAAATATGTTTCATGAGTTCGCCTTGCAGATAATAAAGTGAGAAGAATTAGTATGCGTATTTGGTGTGCTGTCCGGGGAGAGGGGCATCATAGATTATAAAAATAATAGGTGTTAAACTAAAATAATATGTGGAACTGAACAATGCCACTGAACTGTTGTCAACTGGTGTTGGGATTTTTTTATATGGTTATAATCATGCGCATCTAGTCAGTAAATCTGGTTCCTTGATTACCGCTAAATTGCCATCACCTGCTTTCAAATGGAGTGGCATTTAATAGACAGAACCGTAGTTCACTGACAAGCTACGCAATATCGCGTTGATTATCGAAGGCGATTCATCTGGGATAATGAACGCGATATTGCGTAGCTTGTCAGTGAACTACGGCTCTGTCTATTAAATGCCGCTCCAGTTGAAAGCAGGTGATGGCGATTTAGCGGTAATCAAGGAACCAGATTTACTGACTAGATGCGCATGATCATATCGTTAGATATATCGCCCAGCCCTATTGTCAACCATGAGAAAATTCCTTGGAAAAACTTTAGTAATCATGGAATATAAGTAGTGAGTTGAACATTAAATAAAAAACATGAATTTGACTTAACATCATGAAAAACTGTTCTGTTGGTTAATGCAAAAACTCAAAGCATCATTTTAAGTCACACTTTGCAATGTGTAGAATTATACACAAGACTTTATATAAAAGATATTAAGATATTTGTTGTGATGTCAGTAAATGGATCAGTTTTCTTGCTATTTGTGTTCTTAGATGAACTGGCTTTGGCAGTTTATACCTATACAGCATCTATACTACATCTTTTCAGAGCTTATACCTTTAAAGGAACCACTTAAAGAAGCAAGGACAAAAACATAAACATTTCTCTGAAAAAAGGTCTCACCTTTCTTGGCATAGTTGAGGTCCACATCTTTGAAATGAACTACCACTACATCTGAGGACTTGAAGATGATGCTCTCCACAATATCCTCACGGCGAGGGCCCACACTGGGTTCTACACTCTTCCTGTGGGCAGCATCCAGGACAATGTCACACTGCAGACGCACAGAACAAAGCCATATAAAAACAGGGGAATAAATGTTGTATGTGCATAGAAGTAGAATAAAACAGAATATATTTTTGATGTCAAGTGATTTAAATGCTTGAGATTAGAGCCACAGAAACTCTTCTCCTCACCTCTGGGCCATAGGTCTTAAAAACTCCTTCATAGATCAGCCCATTTTTAACCTTAAGTTCACATTTGGTTCCCTGTAGAGTGGTGAATCACAAAACCAAATTTCAGTAAGATTTTATTGGTTTTATTTTGTTAAAGAGAATGATAAAATAAAAACAGAAAAAAACAAGCTTTTTTCACTCTTGTGCATTTTGGACTCACCACAACTGAGGTCAAAACATGAACCATTCTCATGTTTGCATAAACTCCACTGAAGGCCACCTTAAAGATAATTGAGAAAAAAAATAACAACATTATTTTGGACTGTGGTAAAGATTATATAAAAAAATTACATTTAAATTGTAATAGTTATTTTCGGCCCTCTAATTTAGTTGATTGAGTTCAGTGTGCTAATATACAGTTCAACAGGGGACTTTTTCATTATTTCGCACTCGGCTTATTTGAAATGGAGAGCAAAATTTTAAATGCGAGTCAATTTTTGAAATTCATTGTTACGAATAAATAAAAGAAACTGAAAGACAAGTTACAACTCACTGCAGTGGAGGGTCCTTTGGCATTGTTGCGTCCTCTGTGAAGAAAGAAAACAGCACGAATGATAAGCTTGATAATAGATAACTTATAATCAAATGGATACATGGAAATGCTTGACATGCTGTATACACTGTTTGCAGAACCAAAAAAAACGTTTTTGCCAGGAACAAGAATTCATGTGATACCGGTGGAGCTATTGATCGCACATGCACTGGCAAACACCCAGAACTGCAATGACAAGGGAGTGACAGATAATCATATGCTTCATGCATTTCATTGTGCAAAAAAAGCGCTTGTGAAGTTCCCAAACAACAGTCTTAGAAAAAAAAAATCAGCATTTCACTGAGAAGATGTGATTCATAGCCACTGACGACATTATACCTCAAACATGCAAGAATGAGAGCTACTAAATTATAAAGGATTTTCATATGTAGGATGAAATACCAATGGGGCCTCTAATGTGCAACAAGAATGAGTTCAGTGCACATGACCTGGGTACAAACTATCAAGAGCTTCCAGTGCATTAAATTAAATGAAAGAATAAAAGCTGTGAATGACAGTCCTTTTTCAGCAGCCAAAGTACAAATCAAATGCTGCATTACAGGCGGTGTAAGGCTTCACTGCACCACTCACGATTCCCACAGTTTCTACAATTCATAATACGCTTCTTGTTTCGTGTAAACAAGAATGACATTTTTTTCACCATGCAGTGCGACTATGCGATGCCAATAAAGGCCTCTCTGCTTCGCAGGCTGTAGGACTAAACATTTCCACGTACATTTACAGCACACTAAAAATCGAGTTTCACAACGTGCTCTAAAAGGAACACACTTACACAAATGTCATCTATCAAGGACGGACTGAATACATGCAACCTCTTGGAAACGTCAAGGTTGATACAGTGGTCTGACTTTCCCGTGTGCGCGCACCGCCTCTCATCGGAAATGCTCGCGACTGACAAAATAGTTCCAGCCGTGAAACGCTCGTTTCCCAAATGCACAGAAACGGGAAAGAAAGAGGCTGTCCTCGAGTTAACCAAATGCAAGAAAACCAAAACGGAAGCTGGGTTAATGTCATTCTCAATAGTGACACACAGCGCTAACATGTGACTTCTCATATGGGATGATGAATTCCCATAACGCCGATCCTCGGGCCCTCAGAACGATTTAAACATCAGCAGACAGGCCTTACACGTTACACAGAGAAAAGTAAAAACATGACGTATCTGCAGCCCCCTTTGCATTTCTTTTGGGATTGACAAGTCAAAGGCAAACGATGTAGAAATAATGTGATCATAGTCTATAGAGCACCTGATTGTATTTTGAGCTAATGTATTCCTAAATTAAATTTATCAGCAAACTGGACTGTCATGTGGATAAGAGGCAGTTTAAGCAAATAAATGTCGGCTAGTTAGCTAGCAGACAACACTACGATGAATTGTATCGCTGCTGCGCTGATACTCTCATTTTATGGCTCGCAAATCATTTCTTTTAAAGTTATTCAAATGTGAAACCCGTTCAATCGATGATACTGTCGGAAAAGATAAAAAAAAAATGCATCTGTCCTGTGGGGCAAAGCTGTCATATGTTTCACCGGCAAAAAGACACAATTCATCCTGAACGTGTTCATCCCAGCAGACACCCCGCCCCTCACAAATATTCACGAATATAATGTCCGCTATCAGCTGTTATTTTATAACCACATTGGCTTTGTGCCCACTAGCGTGTGAATCTATGTCCTGTGAATTTGGCCTATATCGGCCTGCTTGCGCTCAATCCCGACCACTGCAATTTCACAACCTGCGTTTTTAAACTACGACACAAGTGCAGGCATGCCGCATCCCCCGGTAGGTTCACGCTCATCAGTCCTCCAAGTTAAAACCACGTTATGTTGCAGGTTCGGCACTCACCTTCCTATGTTCTGGCGTCCGACGCCTCCTCCTGCTCCCCCGGTAACGTTACCGGAGGCCGCTGCGGCTCCGCTGTTGCTTCCGCCGGGTTTGCGATTACCACCGGCCTGCGGCTTCATGGACATGGTGATCCCATAAACGACAGCTTGAGCAGAGCTTTCTGGTTGTTTGAAAAAAACGTTTTAAACCGCGAACGAGTGCGGAATATGCTGTTTGACGCGTTAGCTGACAGCTGATCTAACGTAGTGACAGCCGACGAGTAAAGCGACTCCTGCAGTTATTCAAGCCTCCACTAACGCTGCCTGCTACCTCAGCTAGCTCTGCTGATTTATTTCCTCCTAAACAGAGACAGTTCAGCCCGTTTTAAAACCAAAGCGCGGACGATCCATATGTTGTAGATGTCAACTAAAATACCAACCCGGTAATTTCGCTTTTTTGTTATTTTAAGTGCGATAATTACAGTGATATACACAGTTCACGCGGGGCTTCAGCACTGACCGATAGACCTAAACAGTCTGAAAAGCCACAAAAAGTGGCGGAAGGATATATACACATCCCAGGAATGTGTGTACTGCTTTAGACGGTTTTATTTGTTCTAAAGAGAAATTATCATCAGTAATTACTGTAAATATGTCTGGAACGTGATACGTTTTTTTTAGTTGATACTGAGAATGAATTAATGTGGGTTTTGATGAACGCTGCTCTACTGTACAGCGCACTATTTTCAGCAACTGCACGGATCACTTTGAGCGGTCGTGTTTTGACACTAGTAGATGACTGGTGTAATATACACTGCTAAATTCCTTGAGCACTATGCCGTTGTTCTGATCATTTTTTTTATTTGTTTGATTGTTTGTTATAATCTACACTTTGATTGTCTTTAGACAAGTCTAAGGAGTGGTTAAAAAAACATTGTTATCCTCATTAAACTAAATACCCTTGATTTATGTTGATCAAAAGTATGGTCATCCAGAAAAGGGTTTTCCATGTGATTGTTCGTCCCTAAGCTTGTAGAAAAATGAAGTCATGAGAAATATATTTATTCACTCATGTTAAACGAGTTGTTTGTAAACTGAGTTCACTTTTGTACATTTTGTGAAGAAACACAAATAAAAAAAATCAGATATCCTCCATTTGATAGTGAAGAAGCACACTTGTAATAAACTGGATATTGCAAGGTATATGGAAACCAGGGCTAATTTATTAACGTTTAAATATTACAAGTGCTTGTTTACTAGTAGTGAAACTCCAGAATATATATTCTATAGTTAGAATAACTGTAATAATTTGAATACCTTTTTGGTAAACATTAGAATAAAATAAAACCACACAGGAAAATTTCAGCAGGTATGCAGGATAGTTAATATAATATATATATATATATATATATATATATATATATATATATATATATTTTTTTTTATTTTTTTTTTTTTTTTTTTTTTTTTTTTACCTGAAAGGTTGAGGTGTGTTGTTACTATTTATTTATTTGCTTCAAAAACGGTTTAGTGTTTCATAACTGTTTTGCTGTTAACATTAAGCTCAAAAGTCTAAAAACTGAAAAAATACACACCACCGTTCAAAGTTTATCCGTTTCTTTTTTTAAGAAATGAACAGACTAGCTACTCTGTTCAGAAAGGATGCATTATAATCAAATTTAAAAATACTGTTATTTTCAACTTTCTGAAAAAAAAATACTGAAAAAAAAATATTTTCCCTTAGAAATATTAAACAGCACAACTGTTTTATACATTGATATTGATCATTTTTTCTACTATTTCAGTACTTCACGTCCTCTTCTGGAGGATCACACGTGACCGTATGTTAGCAACGTTAAGCGTAGGTAATTAGACTGGATAGGTAAGATTACAAGTATCATTGCGCTTGTGTTCGTCTATTATTCAATTCAAACTTTTGGAAAAAAAAAAAACAAAAACAAAAAAAACCTTTGGAACATATAATGTTTTCTACTGCACATAGTAGTTTTTATTTTGTTTGATAGTCGTGAGGAGAGGTTGTTTTGTTGTTTCGGTAACGTCGTGAATCTGGTTGTTGTTGTCCGGACAAATTCTCCAGCTTTTCCTCTCACAAGTCACAACGAGCAATGTCAACGACAAACGGGACCTCTACTTCATCTGACAGGACAGAGGCTGAAACTGAAGACACGGGTGAGCAGAAAAACACAGAGGACAATCAGGTAGAGAACGAATTACATGATGAAGATGAAAAAGAAAGAAGTGAACTCTACAGTCTGCGGGAGAATACTGCGGATTCACAAGTTCACACAGTCACATCACTGTCTGCCATTCCCAAAGAGACCAGAACCAAAACTCACCCTGTGGGAATGATTTGATAAAATAAACCTTTGAATTATCTTTAATTCATTCGTCCACCATGCAAATGTTATGTTTTAGTGTCTTCTAAAAACAATATTTAATGTTTCACAGTGACAAGGAGTCATATAATATGCATGAGAGTTTGCTTTAGGAGCTAACAATACTATACAAGAAACTATAATGATCTTGTGAAGTAAAAATTATATCATTGTCAAAAAGCAAAAACGTATTAATGCTATACCCACTAAACCTCAGTTTACTCACACCTGAATCTAAATCTTTGTCCTTTGCACTTGCAGGTCCTTGATTGGATGAATCCAACTACCTGTTCTCAGCCTGCAGGATGAAGACAGACTTGCCATCTTGTATATTTGTGCTCATGTTGCTGTCATGTATGATCACACGTCAAATTCTCAGCACCTGTTACAAGTAAGAGGCTACGAACTGAGGAAGTAAATGATAATAAAGTAAATGTAACCTAAAGCCTAAGATCTTATTGTAAACATGTTATTTATGTGCTGTTCATGTCTACAGGGCCACTGCAGTACAATCACCTGTTTGTGTGCTAGTGAAGACAGACGCTGGCTTGTGACAGCTGACATGGGCCAAGACAGTCTAGCTATCATATGGGATGCTTATAGGGGTAACCCTGACCTAAATATTGTACATTCCATTAATATCGTTTTTGTAAATCTTGAATATGTTTTCCAAAAACCTGTCAAAGTCACGATGAAACAGAAATAGCAACAAAACTTTTCCCACATATTGTGACATACATCCACGTTAAACAGATTATCAAAAACATCCTGGACTTGGATAGGATTAGATAAATCTGGCATATGTCATGAGAGAGAAGTCTGTTGTTTCACCGTAAAATCAAGTTATGACATTTTGATTAAGAATTATGAGGTCAAAATTAAGTGTTATTCACAATAAGAAATATAACATGCATTTACAAAATAGACAGGGTGAATTTTCATTTCATTCTGATGATCCGATCCATAACACGTTGCAGGATTCCTGTGCGGACATTGTTTGACTGTCATCCAGAGGGTGGAGTTTCTGCCTTGGCACTATCAAAGGATTCAAAATATCTAGTGACTCTTGGAGCTGGAGCAGCACAGGTCTGAAACCTAACGTTTTACGTTATCTATCATATTTTTTTACATACATACACTCACTGTAGATATCCTATGACATCTTAAATGTACCCATGAGGAGCCTTGTGTTCCCAGCATCTATTATATTAAGCGAAATGTGTTTAACAAAGATGATTACATTAAAAAGATCAAATAAAATCACAGAATATTATCACAGGCTACAAATACACTGGTGTATGTACTTTTTCCTGTGCATCAGCGAGTGTGTGTTTGGAACTTGACAGATGAAAGCGAAAGCCCAGAATGTCAAGTTGACCTCAGCCCAAAATATGGTTGCCAGGTATGTTGCAAAATTGTGCGGTGATGTGGTTATTACACAGAGGCAACACAAAGAGGGTTGAAGAACAACAACGTCTTAATTTCACACTTATTGTTTCTTTAGGAATACTGTTTGTCACATCAAATATTAAATAAACTTTTTGTATATAATAATGCATTCTGCCATTTTAGGAAAGGAGACATCTGGAATACTCAGTTCCTGAAATTACTGACCAGGTTGGCAGAAGAATCTTTCATCAGACTGAATTTTTGTGCTGCTGTTGTGATGTTATTCTTCTCTGTCTTTGGCACTGACCTCTTGCAAATCTGTCCCCATTCAGACCTTCAATATGGTGCAAGGTTCCCTGAGCCAGTCCATCTTCTACTACGATGTTGTGCAGGCTTTTACAGCCACCTCTGCTGGGAATATCGTTCTCTGGGACAAGCAGACTGAATATGTCTCTCATCAACCAGTAGAGAGGAAAGCCATAAAACTTGTGCCTCTCCAGAAAGAAGCAATCACTGTACTGATCTTGACTGACAGGTATATATGACACATAGATACAGTATATGGCAAATGAGTGCATTAGGATTTTTTAAATAAATTACAATTTCATTTTCACCTGCTGTGTTACACTTTGGTATCCATTAAATGTTTTTTTCTTTTTTTGTCTGTCTGTCTGTTTTATGCAATTATATTATGTGTATACTGTCAAGTTTTATAGTAACAGGCAATGTGAATGGCCAAATCAAATTCTATGATGGAAATCTCAAACTCATCAACGTGTACAATGAGTTTAGTTTGGATCCCATCAGATCCATCTCCTTTTCCAAAGAAAAGGCCTCCATTAGCGGCCTGGGATATCCAAAAGACTTGCACACTGGATGCCAAGCCATTTGTCATAAGGTGAGGGACTCGGAGAGATCTCAGATTCATTATGATAAATTTGCCATAATAAAATAATGTAAGTCAGGATTATATATATATATGAATTATTCTATATGAAAAAAAAGTTTAAAAACTGTTTTAGAAAGATACTCCCTTTCACTGAATTAGCATTTATTTAAAAGATGTTTTTGAAGAAAGTTCTCATTATTATTTTTTAACACATACCTTAGCAATATGATGCATTTCAAGTCAGATTGAAAAGCTAAAACTGCTAACAAGAGTGCGGTGCTTAGATTGAATTCACCCATCCATGTAAAAGTACATTTAGATATTAAATTTAGTCAGTGAGTATGCTTAAAGGGACAGAATTACAATTCTGCTTATCATTTACTCACCAGAATTCGTCATTCCAAACATGTATGACTTTCTTTTTTTTTCTACTGAACATTAAGGTAGATATTTTGAAGAATGTTGGTAACCAAAACGTTTGACCTCCATTCGTATGGACAGAAACACTCAGACATTCTCAAAATATCTTCTTTTGTGTTCCACAGATGACGGTAATTCATAAAGGTTTGGAACAACATGAGGGGCAGTACATGATTTTAATTTTTTGGAGAACTCTCTCTTTAAATTATGGTATTAACCATACTATTAATTTTCATCTGTTTATACTAATATTTGAAGGCAGGCATATAGTGGCAACATCATTCAATTGCAAACTCTATAATGCAAATAAAATGTTTCTCTCCTTCCATTTACACAGATTTTGTTCTCTCCACAACTCATGCAACTGCAGTAGATGTAAATGCACAGAGAAATGTTCCACAGACCCTTCTGAAGGAACATACAGAACCTCTGGAAGCAGTTGCCTGCCATCCTAAACAGCCACTAATAACTATGGGCAGCCACAGTGGCACCATTAAGATTTGGGATTATGAGTGTAAAGAGGCAATCTGCAGCAGGGTCTTCCGGCCCCACAAACAGATCCTGTGTATTACCTACGATCCACAAGGTGAACTAGAAAACAAGAACTTACTCATATTATTACAATACAGTTCATATATATAAAAATATTTTTAATTTCATGTTGTTTAGGTCACATTGTCTAAGAATTTAAGACTTTTTAGGAGAGTTTAAGAGAGTGTTGCATTTACCACATATTATTATTATTATTATTTTTTTACAGTAGCAAACATTTGTATGAATGATGCAATTACAGATACCATCTGAGTAAGCATTTGTGTGAATGTCATGTTCTAGGTTTATACAGTCGAGGCCAAAAATATTGGCCTCCTTGGTAAATATGATCAAAAAAGGCTGTGAAAATTCATCTGCATTGTTAATCCTTTTGGTCTTCTATTTAAAAAATTCACAAAAATGTATCCTTTCATTGGATAATAAAAATTTAAAACAGAGGGCAAATATCATTATGAAATTAATGTTTTTCTCAAATACTCGTTGGTCACAATTATTGGCCCCCTATAAGTTCTTATGAGTAAAATATCTCTGAAGTATATTCCCATTCATAGTATATTCTTGCGTGGGTTGTGTGGTGGCACGGCTCCAGCGGGGATGAATCTAATGTTTTGAGGAGTATGTGTGGCAGTCAGTCACCGCACCGATGTGGATATTTACTGTACTTCGCAATCACAGATTTTAGCCTACGTCTTGAAATATATGACCCAAATAAGAACTTTCACCAGATATTGTCATCTGAACAAGAAACAAGTCTGCCACAACTGTTCTGACCAACTGAGGAAAAAAGCATTACAATAAATCATGCTACCAATGGTGATTTAATCTGAAGTTAGGTTAGCTCATATCACATCAAACCATTCAAATTATTATTATTGTTATACTTTATTTTCAAATTATCAATGTTAATCAATTTAAACTCCACCCCAAAATGAAAATTTTGTCATTAATCACTTACCCCCATGGTGTTCCAAACCTGTAAAAGCTTTGTTCATCTTTGGAACACAATTTAAGATATTTTGGATGAAAACCAGGAGGCCTGTGCCTGTCCCATAGACTGCCAAGTAAATAACAGTGTCAAGGTCCAGAAAAGTATGAAAGACATCGTCAGAATACTTAATCTGCCATCAGTGGTTCAACCATTATGAAGCGACAAGAATACTTTTTGTAAGCGAAGAAAACAAAAATAACGACTTTATTCAATAATTCCTTTGTCAACAGTCTCTTCTGTGTCTCTCCATATCACCGTATGCTGTGTATGCTCTTCCGTATCAGCCGCGCCACAAGGATGCGCTGTTTTCTTTCAAATCAAAGCTATATAACATTACGGTTGAACCACTGATGGCAGATGGACTATTCTGACGATGCTTTTCATACTTTTCTGGACCTTGATAGTGTTACTTACTTGGCAGTCTATGGGACAGTCACAGGCCTCCCAGTTTCCATCCTAAATATCTTAAATTGTGGTCCAAAGACGAACAAAACTTTTACGGGTTTGGAATAACATGGGGGTAAGTGATTAATGACAAAATTTTAATTTTGGGGTGGAGTATCCCTTTAACAACATCAGCATTACCTATAGTGTGTATTAGCGTGCAGATTTAAATTTCTGCACAGTCTAATCTCTAATTGTCACACCATTCGAATTTCATATTAGAAATTCTTTAACCCAAAAACTAATTATGCGCTTCCTTCAAACTGGTTGTCTTTAAAAACAAATCTTGTGTAATCCCCAGGCTATCTGTAATCAGAAGCACATTTAAAAACTGGAATAAATTTAATTTCATTCACATTGTGTTTCATAAACACAATCCTTTCTGGATTACGAATCCACCATCAAAATGATAAAAATGAGTTATTCTAGCTGCTGTGAGAAAAGGCTATAAACAATTCCTCCAACCTGCAGGTTACCCACACATGCGCTAACCTAGTAGCCGGAACAAATTTACAGACGTGACGTAATGACACAGTTAGCAATGCTCGAATTTCCCCCGCGAAAACCTACCCAAACCACTAAAATCAGAAAACATTATGATAAGCTTACTGTTGTGAAACAGGCTAAAGTAAGGCAATAGTTTTGAAAACTGGCTGGTTATATACTTGATCATTTTTAACCAAAAAAAAGTTACGCACTGCAGCAATATGGGTGTGCTTCTGATCAAAAGGGAAATAATTAGTAACTGTGTTAAGATAAACATGACTAAGATATCTGTTATGACTACGGACAATGGAACAGAAGATTGATCTAAGTACACATTGGCATCCACGTCATCATGTGTAGGTGATGGGTTATTGTTTAGTGTTACAATACTAACTTAAAAGTCAGTGGATTTGCAGGTTTCCTGAAGCTCAAAATAATTAAATAGCTCCCAACCAAAAGGGAAAATATAATCAGATTTTAGGGCTTGGATATTTAAAGTAAAACACACACTGAATAATATATATTACAATTTTAAAAGGCATGCATAGCTAGGGTAAATCCCAATATAAACAGGTAACTAGAAAACTAAAATGGCCTCTCTTTAACAACATTAAATCTTTAACTATTTGGATAGTATTATTATTATTTATTGAATTGGGTTAGGATAACAGATCTGTAAATCAGGAAAGGGTTGAGTGAAGATACAATTTCGTTCCTGGATGAAAGTATGTTTGAAGACTGGATTAGACCATGAATTGATTCAATGAGCACTCATAAAGATGATCACTGGTCGCCACCTACTGGCGTACTGAGTGAGAAAGTAAGGGAATGTTATTTATATTTTAGTTTTATTCATTTATGCTGATATGAACAGTACTGAATTTAATTAAATATTTTTTTCAATCTACTATATTGTTAACCAGTTTTCATAGTTGCTCTGCAGAATTTCCTTTTTTTAATCTCTTGAAAATTCAAAATGAATAAAAAAAAAGCCTTTTTTCAGATTTTGTATATCTGTTCATGATGGTGTGCTTCGGGCCCTCTTATGGTTTCTCCAGTGAAGTAAAAGATGGCCATCCTACCTCATCTAAGGATGACGATCCTAATTCTCGTTACATGGCAGATATAACTACAAGATAAGGGATGTAAAGTTGTTTCAGTTACTCATAAACAAACCATGCATTTGATAATGCATTATCTTCGTACTGATCACTTTGTATCAGCATGACGCCCCATGCCAGTTTTATTGCCTTTACTATGATTAATGATTTAAATCTCCTTTTTTATTCCTGTGTTTTCTCTCTTTTGATGTAGGTTGGCATCAGATTCTTCCTCTGGAGGAAAACCCTCACAATTCTTTTGCAATGATCTGCCACTCAACAGGGCGTGTCTAAACTCTGGCTTGTTCATAGATGGTACAGTAGATATGCTTTTACTGCTGGGAGGACAGGGACTGGCACTGTCTTTTCATGGGAGCTCAGTTTGTCGTAGAAAGTTTGGAGAACATGCATTCCCCCATGCTGAATTCCCACTGGTTTTTGCAGCTGACTATCAACTAAGTCATTAATATATCAAATAGTTGCTCTTTTAATATGAGTAATAAAATATGTGTGTAGTAAAAATAGATGATAATAATGAATTTTAAAAATGGTTTTTAGGATAGTTCGGACACATGATATGAAATTGTAACTATGTACAGCTTATTGTGTTTGCCACCTCACAATTCTGTGGACAAAGAATTAGCTTCTGCTTTTCACTCATTCGAATATACGCAAATCATTAGAGGCATCAGCTGCTCTAGGAAGGAAAGACATGCTGCCCTTCTACAATCTTCTGGAAGGAGGAAGAGATGGACAGCTCTTCAAGGTTTGAGATCTCTGTTCTAATGCTTTCTTTTTTCTCATTGTCCCATATGTAGGTCAAAAATAACTTTTTGTAGCAGTTTTTCAGCATTTACCTCTTTTCATCCTAATTAATTAGTTTGATAATGCCATAGAGAGCAAAATCTGTCTATGATTTGTCCTTTAGCAAATGGAGGAATATTTTTACTACTGTCAAACTACAGAATCAGGACCTTGACACCAGGGAAACACCGGCTTGTGTCCACACGCATAAGACCCCCTAGCTGGAATGGGAGGATGTGGCACCTTCTTAATGAGAGGGGCTTGGCGTCTATCCCACAGAGCAAGGAGATGGTAATGAGCATTGTTGCATCACACACCAGTTGACGTCTACCATACAGATCTGTCATCCGGCGGGAAGTATGTGGACGACCACTACAATCGATTTGTCAACACATGGTGTTCTGTTTTGGTTGAAGCACAGAACTACAAAATGTGTGGACGGGACACCCGATTTGGAGGAGTTCACTTAAGCTGTATGTCAACCACAGAACCTGCCTCCGGCATTTGAAACCATACAGAGAGGCAACTAATAAAACACAATGCCTTCCAGCAAACTTGGAAAGCCACGAAATAGAAGGAGGGCCTCTCAATTCTGGTTGACAAGGGATAATACTGCTAGAGTTACCTGCAGGAAAAAAAGAGGTAAATCATTTTCATGGAGGAGTTTTATCAGCACTTTACATGTGTAGAAACTTGAGCATATGAAGACCCAGACTGGAAAGAATATTATTAATTGAAACTGAGAAAAGCACGAATTGATCTAGAATAGGAAAAAACTACTTGTATTTTTTCATTGCAGGTGGAAACATATGACCGAGGATAAGGGACTTGGCTGAATGCCTGTTGACTCCTTTTAGAATAATTAGTGCAGAGGAGACGGCAATTGTACAGGTATGCAGAAGTCCTGCAAATGGCCACGTGATTCAAGACGTGACAACGTGCTTGTATGATGGCTTACTATACTGCCTGCAATTATGCAGTAGCATCCTCTGACGCTACACATGGGATGCGTTACGGCCTTTTCCAGTCCTTTCAGATGCTCTCTATTGGCGCTTTTTCCACTGCTTGGTACACTCGGCAGGGAGGGTCTCTGGCTCGGTTTTGCATTTTCCGCTGCAGTTTCAGTACCGCTTTAGGGGCAGGATTATTCATGTCATTATAGTTTGCAAACCCACTCTACTGCCAGACGACTCCTTGAAAAACTTTTTCATTTTTATAAAGCTCCGCTCCAGTGAAAAAAAAAAAAAATGTGAACCATACCGGTGGTTCCGTGCTTACCCATGCAGTTGGTAAGAAAAGCGCCATATGAGGAGTCCAAAAGCAAACAGTGCTGATATACACGCACGGTGTACTGAAGTACAACTGAAAAATCAATGCCTTAACCATGATACTGAAATCTCAGTTAGCCAGACAGTCTATTGTTTTTAGAATTACTAAAATAGTTGTGTCCAGGACGCTATTAGACAACAATGTACACTGTGATTTTTTAATCTTAGCTTAAACGGTGTGCTATGAATGAACAGTGCTCATAAAAACAGCTGTTGAGATAGTTGTCTCACTTTAAAAGGAGTCGAGACTTGGACCCTGTAAACATATATTTATTGTGGGTGTGGTTTTGGGTTTCGAGTGATCAGATAAATCGCATGCAAAAAGTCTAACTTGTCTGTTGTAGATGACAACGATGAGCCGCTCGGCATTGTATCAACCACCAAATGAAATCCAATAACCTTCTTAATCAGGGAATGTTGGTTGGCAAAAAAAAAAAAAAATCCTAAGTGAATTTTAAAATGTCCCGTGTTTTAATCTGTCCCGTATGTTTGTTGTCCCACAACTAAATCTTCTATTGAGAGATGCGCTACCCTCTGAAAATCAGCCTGGGACGACTAGGTGTTGAACCAGGAGTATCTTGGGGACTTTTCATGCAGCCACCAATAAACTTCCTCAAGAGACATGGCACCATCCATACAATCTGAACCGTTCTGCAAACTAATAATGCACGCAAATCAAAATATGTTTTGATTTATACGCCTGTCTAGTATACATTATTTTTTCTGTTACTTTAGCTGTTGCTTCGGTGTATTTTTCATATTTGAGTGGTTCATATACTATTTCTGAAACGCAGATAGATATCAAATCACACGGAATAACGTCGTTGTTTGGCAACCGACTGTCGATGTGTCTCGTTTTTTTTCCAGATGCATGTGTAAAACGGGTGTGTGAATGTCGTGGTCATCTTTCGGGGATTTGGTAGTATTTCACTCAACAAATCTGTTAAAATATCGTTTTCGTTGCGCTTTCGTAAACACTAAGGAGCGACGAAACGCGTCCCCCCCAGTGCCGTTCGCTCACTCATGCTTGCAGCGCAATTGGCTTCAGGCGAGGCGCACCAAACCCAGCCTCTCTCTGTGCTGTGTGCATTCGCATTGTGTCTAGAACAGGCAAGCGGGAGCCAGAAAAGAGTATTTACCAACAGACAGTACTGTCGGGCCGGGTCCCGGGCTCGAGCGTATACGCTGGAGCAGGGCGAAAGATGACATCAAGCGGTTTTATGGCTGCCAATTGAAAAAAGTGCTGAAATGGTTTAAAAGAGAGAGCGTCACTGTTCACGACAGAGCACAGGACAGCCTGTGGGGTATGAGATACGACGAGAGAAACACTGAAATGAAAGGAAAGAGAGCGTTTATTATTTTCCACTCCATTTCAAGTCCATGTCACTGTTTTCCTTCTTTTCTGCGTTTCTCCGCGCGGTCTGCTCTTTTTGTCGGCTTTGTAAAAATTAGTCAGGAAAAATGTAGCTCGCATCTTTTCTTCCAGGTAACTTTTATGTGGGGGTTGAACCTAGAATCCATTTCCGTTGGCCGTCCCATGAAGTCTTTGCTGTTTGAGCCTGTAAGTGCCCGGCTGGACGAATAGTAACCGAGCGGGCTGACAGGCGGGAACTAGCGTCCTACACCACCGTAGCCGAGAAAAACGTGCGCCGCTCGAACTGACGTTTTGACTTGTATCTCCTCATCTGAGAGTGACTCGCGTTCTGAGCGACGGCGCGTGAGAAGAGTTTAATCCACGCGCGGGGGTTTTAAATCAGCCGCCTCCACTTTCACACTTATGCATGAATGTCTGAACATGTTGCTGAAACTTTAAATGCATACTTAAAATTAAACTAAATTTTACCACACAAAAAAGTCTTGATATTAACAATAACAACCGCCATCAGTATATTGCCAAACTTATAGAAATTATCCAAAAGGTAAAATGAGAAAAAATGTATTGTTTGGGAACACAGGGTGTGAATGAACGTTTGACTGTCATAATCTTTGGATCATGTAAAATGATTTTTAACATTTAATTACGAAACCTAGTATTGTTCTAACACACATTCAGTCAGTCTCCAACAAAGTACAGTATTGGCAGAACGGATTGCCTTCACTTTAAAATGTGTTATATTGATATCGTCAGCTTGGAATTATAAGGTTCTATCTGCATTCTGATCAGTTCCGAGATATTGAGGCGTTTTTTTTTTTTTTTTTTTTTTTTTTTATATCCATATAGTGACTGTGAACAGTTCTCTTTATACATCAGTCCCCAAGGTAGCTAACAAAACAAATCAACATATGTAAATAAGTTGTCACAGAATAAGAATGTGAAAAACTAAATTTTGACAAAAATGTCAGATAGAACCTTATAATTCCAAGGTGATGATATGTTACCAGATGTGTTGTTTATTTTGGAAATTTTTTTTGCACAATAAATACTTCTGCAGAGATGCCTAATAATTAAATGTGAAATAATTAATCCTTTTTAAACTCTTTCTTTTTGTTATCCTTTTTATTGGTCTTTGAAAATAACAAGACTTGCATCTCCGGGAGAAGAAAATGGGTGGACTGTTGGGACATCGTTCACGCCGAATCTACAAGTGGGTACCAGTGACTGAGACTCCGGGAAGTCAGATGAATGTGAGTGAAACTTTACGCACCAGGAAGTAAACGGTAGTTAATATTATTATTCTGTTGATCCGGATTGCGCCAATAATCATTTTATGGTAGACCATATGAACGCCTAAATATCGAAAGTTCCAACAATTGAGTAAAAACAATACTAAAATAATGATTATTGCAGTCAGGAGGGGAATATTGATCCATATTTGTAGGTTAAAAGATCCAATATAATGTTTTTTTAATATTTGTTATTACTATTGGTTTAAAATTATTAAAGTCATATGGAGCATTGAGGGTGAACTAGGTGCCATAATTCGTCATATATATATATATATATATCTATATGATATATATAAAATAGATCAATGTCAATGGTTTTTTTGGGCTGTTTGGTGCCCAGATCATATAACATTTTAGTAGTAGCATGCATCAGGCACACACACATACCACGACCACACACAAAGCCAATCTCTTATTCTACATCCAATATCTTTTAGAAGTTGTTATTGGTTCTTATTATTCTCCACATGGTTTAATTGCAAAAAAAGTGATTTGCATTTGACAGTGCACTATTTATGTCACACAGAAGAACAAAAACAAGAAGAAGGCAAAGATGACAAATAGGCTCTTGAGGTCACGACCCCTGAGAACAGCTCTTCTCCTGGAATGATGGGATATGCATGGTAATGCTGTATACCTGACAGTTATCAGGCTTCAATCACATCTCAAAATAACCCTCAGACAGTGTATTGTGATATGTTATTTGGCGATTATTGTAAATTATAGTGGTTTTTAAACCAAATTGTGATCTTGTGATTCCTAAACATTTGATCTAAAGGGATTTCTGAAATATTTAAGATACCAGAATGACCTGTAATTTCATGTCAATTATGCATTTATTATTATTAATGAAAAATTTTCAAGCATTTCCAATTTATTTGCACACCCTTTTAATCGTGTTTTTGTTTTCCACATACAGACGATAACAGTAACCAGAGCTCAATTGCAGACTCCTCCCCACTGAAGCAAGAGACCAGCAACAACACTAGTCCTGCACCTGAACCCACGGCAGTTTCTCAGAATGACAGCAATGACTTGAAAAGTGACCAATTTTCTTCCAAGCAGCCTTCATCTGTCAGGATCATAAGAGTGGTTAGTCACTGCAGTGAGGCCTCTAGGAGAGCATTACCTCTTTTCTCTATCTGTCTGTGCTGTTGGATTTTAAGGGGGTCTAATAACACTTCTTTATTTTCAGAACAAACCACTGCTCATCAGAATCTATAACAACCAACAGGACAGCAAGTCACAGGGGGATTCAGAGCACTTTTTAGACTCTTCCAAATCAGCCCAGGTACATGCTTACAGCATCACTTGCATCAAAGTAAAAAATAAACAAAAAAAAATTTATATACCAGCTGTGTTTCTTCTTTATAACCGACTTAATGGTTTCTTTTTGAAGGAACTGGAAGATGGTGCTCCCCCAGCAAAAAAAGAGAAATCGATTCTTCCTCTGAAGAAAGTTAACTATCTTCCCCCAAACTGTCGGCATTTGCGATCCCTGTCTCTTATCCTGAAACACTTCACAACATAGGAGGTTTTCTTCAGTTCTACACTCTCCCCTATAACCAGTATTCACTTTAATCCAGAAAACCTGTCTTGCGGTCCTTTTAGTATAGAGGGCATGTTTGGATCATCGTTGTATGGTAAAGGTAATGAATCAAGTTGTGAGATATTGTACTGATCTTAAAACATCATGCTGCCCTACAATCACTACATGCTATTCTTTTGCTAAGATCAGTTTTGTCAATTGAAACGGCACTGGAACTGCCATAGTTTTTTCCAGATTGGCAATGATATCAACTGCCATTTGCAATTAAAAAAATAATAATAATTTCACTCACCTTTTCTTGTTCACTCAGGAAGGTCAACACACTGTTTTTTTAAATCATGCTGAAAGTAACTGATTTTCTTCTTGTAGTTACTGACTTTCATCCTAAGTAGCTAAATATAAAAATACAATGGGACAACCGTCACAAGTATTGCACAAACTCTCTAACGTCATACCTGTGGAAGACACAATCTTTTGTAGCATAGGCCCTGGACTTGGTTGATACTACGGTTTGTGTTACTAAGGACGAAAGGAATAGTTTTGTTGTTGGGGGGGGGTTATTGTCTTTGTGCTATTCAAACAATTTTACAACACTTTAAATCATCCAAGTTCGGGCGGGGGGGGACTCTGGGCAGGAAAAACAATTATTGGTTTACTGCGCTCTCTCTCCCATCTTTTTATTAAAAACGTGCAAAAGCCCCACCTGTTCATTTTCACCAAACGTAATGCAAAATAGTCAGGTTAACCGGGGCTGGTGGAATGTTCAACGGGGACCAAGCTTTTGAAATGCTTGGTTGACAGGCATTTAACAGCACTACAACCATTCCAATGCTACACAAGGGAGGCTAACACAATAGATAGCATCATCATAATTTACAAATTACTGGTTCCTTTTAGCCTAGAAAGCAACCTGGTGCTGACCAAAACAAAAAAATGTGTCATACGTGGCCCCAAGGAAAAACGCTGACATTGATTAGATTGTAAACACAGGCAGGATATATGGTAGTAGGCACACACTGGGTTGGGCGGAATACTCTATACTCTGGCAAAAGAAAAAGGGGGGGGTGGGGGTCCAGCAGTGCTGGAGTAGGGTAGTCAACTAAGGATATGACTTTCCCTTTCCTCGAAATGGAACATGGTATGTTATGAATTGACAGAGAAAATGGATATTTTCTACGTATTAACGTTAGGTTTTTGCTTAACAGTATGTATTTTGCCGACAGTTTTTTTTGCTTTCAAAAAAAAATATTGCCTTATGTCGGATTCAAATCTTGTTAAAACTTTAGCACAAATGTATTTCATTGGACTGACAAACAATATAGTTTTTTTTTTTCCTCTTTCTCCCCGCCAGAAGCTATACTCAGCACCACTTTCTTGTACAGAAGTATGGAAAAAAAGTTGATATCTAACACTATTTTATATCCACATGTAGTTTATTGGTTGAAGTTCTTCGAAATTAAAAGTGAAAAAACAAAAAATAAAAAGAAAAAAAACAAAAAACAAAAAATAAAAAGATGGTTTAAAATTTTGTTGTTAAACCATTCAAACGCGGAATTGTGCAATGATAGCGAAGATGACCATTGCAAGCTGATGTCCTGAGACATTGTAGACAAAATTTTACACTACACAGGACACGATATATACACAAACAGGCTCACTAGCCTATACCACAGCTTTCACTTAGTGTTGTTAGAAGAAAAACTAACTACTGGCCCACAGCTAATACCTGTTAAGATGCTAAAAGAACAATCGACACTCTATTTTACAAAAAATGCCAGTTTTCGTATCCCCTGTTTGTTTTTTACTAATGATCGTTACGGAAGTGAGGTTGCATGCATGGTATTTTTGACCCTTTTTCTGGACTGGCAGCCTGTGATTTTTTTAGTATGTGTTTGTGGGAATGGAGATAGTGATCATGAGCAAAGTAGACTGCCCGTGCGCCAGTTCAATCTCTCACAACAAGCTCAAAAAATCTGAACGTTGTTGCTAAAACCAAGTTCGGCATATCATGTCGTGAAAATGAATCATGGGCAAGCCCCTAGAGATAAGAGGCAATAGATCAGGGATCGAGTTCCTGTGATCATACGATGCTCTCCAATGTGATCAGGACCTTCTATAATGGGGGAAAAAATGTGGTGCAAACACCAAACAAAAAAAACATACTTTCCTCTCTTGGAAAGGAACTTATTCTATGTTAAGCAATGCACCTTTTCGGTTCATGCGGAGGACCGTCATGTCCCTTCCAATAGTAGTTTTTAAATGACCTGTTATCAAAACAAAGTTGAACGTAGGCATGTTGCTTTTTGTAACCGCATCTCGAAATGGTTCCAAAGGGGATGGGAGCCATGGTTTTAGCCAGGAGGAGGGGGCTCCAGAGAAAAGAGTAACATCAGTCCTTCGTCGCTGTATGTTGCTTTGCTTCCTTGGAACATGTTGACCTTTCCATAACTTTGTAGTTTTAGCTTGTCACAGAGGGGAAAACGGAAACAAAACATTTCAAACAGGACATATAATACAATCCCTTTCCAAACAACAACAGGATGTAGTTGCTATCTAATTAGTCCCAGCCCTATGAGACAAGTGTAATAATGTGAAGTTAGAATTTTGTTTAACAAGAACATCATGTGGTTCCTTTAATAAACTTCAGTTATAATTAAATTTTTTTATTAAGGGGAAAAAAATCTACCTTGGTAATGTTGTAGTGAGCCCTTTTACATTAGGACCTACTATTACGGTTTACAGTTAACAAAACAGAGCCCAAACGAAATTTAAATTAATTACTATTTATTTACTATAAAAATAACAAGCAACCACTCAAATTAAAAAAAAAATGCACATAATATAGTTTTCAAATTAACTTCTAAATTCCAAAAATTCTATTTGTTGTTGAAATTTAATTTACACGTGCCTCTCAGAACTCGTTTATAAACAGATTTACTTAAACATTAAATAAATTAGGACATCACTGAACAGGTGAGTGAGTGAAGAAACATTAGAAAGAGTAGTAGCCTAATCTTTGCAAAATGACGTGCCGTTTTACAATGTATTTATTGAGTACATAGACGAACCAAACGGTTACCGCAAAATTTTTGGGTACCCAAGTTACAAAAATCCGTGACCGTTACAACCATAAATTGATAACAATTTAAAATGTTTTCTTGGAGCATCAATCAGCATATGATAATGATGCTGAAAGGAGCATGTGACACGGAAGACCCTAAATAATGACTGCTGAAAAAATTATTCCGCTTTTTAATACATTATAGGGAAATTACTTTTTAAAATATATTAAAAATAGAAAACAGTTCTTAACAGTTGTAATAATACTTCACACATTACTGTTTTTTTTTTTAATGTATTTCTGACCACATATAAAAGCAGCCTGGTGAGTTTAAGAAAGTTCTTTCAAAACATTAGGAAAATCGTACTCTTCCAAAACCAAACTTCTGACAGTAAATGACTCAAAAGTGTCTTCAAAGGCCTACTACACTGGAAAATACTCACCTCACTCTCTTCTAGCTGGTTTGTTTTTGAAAATGCAAAGGTTTGATCAAGCCTCTCTTTCAAAAATAGCCTCACTGTAGAAACCCAGTACAATCCCTCCGCTCAATATTCTGCCACTGTGATGGCATGAAAATCTCTTTCACCTCACACTCCTATTAGTATTTCTTGAACGGTTCCTCGTTTCCCATACATCTGCAACTCAAACAGTCTGATTCCCTGATCTTTTCGCGTGCTGAGTCACAAATTATCCATCTGTATCCCAAATATTTATATCTGTATCCATCTTATCCAAAAAAAAAGGAAAAGTCATTTCTCAAAAATGTCTGGTTCTTTTTCTTTCCTTAATATAATATATTATTTGACAGGTTGTAAATATGTTACATGAAAGTGTACAATGTGGCTTACAGAACTCAAATCATTTAACAGCAATAAGATGTAAAATATTGAGTATTATTACAATTAGTAAATGTGGAGGGTAAGGTAAATGAAGCATTATATTCAAACCTAAAAACTACAGAAGGAAAAAAACCTCTAAAGCAAAAAATACACTTGCCATTCCACAAATACACTGCATAAGCAAGGCATAAACAAACCCCAAAAAAATAAATAAAAAACAGGGATACCATTTTTTACGATTCATATTGGTGACGTCACAAATTTAATGGTCATAAACTATTGGAAAAGACATTAAAAAAGCTATTTCCCCTAGATGGTCTATTTTTTCTAGAACACTTTTAAATGTAGACTTCATTGAGACAAAAATTAACAGTGAGTTATTTTATAAATAATTCTGCACCAACACTTCTAACTATTATATCATGCACATTTTGACAACAAATAACTATTAGCTGACAGCGAACTACGAGTAGTTTTTTGCACTAGAGTTTGTCATCATCAGTGTTTTGGTGGGTGGTTCATTAGCGACGAGAAAAACGTCAGCACAGCGAACCACGCCGGATCCTCCGTTTATCATGCACGTGCATTATCTAACTGTAACTTTGGGAAAGATTCAGTAGAGTCTCTTACTTGGGTTGCATTTATATTGTTATATAAATCGCTCACACTAAATACTTTAATGTTCAAATTCTGTCCCAATTTTGTTTTAACTTCCAGCATTCGCTGGAGGTACTGCACCGGAAAGAACGTCCGCGTCATACCCCCCTACCGATTAAATCACGTGATATACAGTACTTTACTTTCCTATGGTTACATTGAACAAACGTGTCTGGTCTAACCAAGACCCACATTGATATAAATACAGTGAGTAGCTAGGAAATCCATGAAAAACAAACAAACAAACAAAACCATTATGCTATGTCTGCGAGTGGAAATATGGAGCCCCGTTTTACGTTTAAGGTGTTAAAAGTTAATGTTAAAAGTGAGAACAACAACCACAATAAAATAAAAGGGAGGCATTTTACATTTACTCTCGTATTGCTATGAAAAAAATACAACAATAAAAACAACTATACAGTATATGTAAAATAACATTAAGTGTTAGAATCACAATTTTAATTATAAAACTTAACAGTAAACAAATTGTGGATAACTATTCAGGAAATATGGACACCCATCACTAGGGCCATATTTAACTAAACAGAGTTTGCAAAGAGGACCATTTCAAAAGTGCAAGATTTTGTTCACTATTGTGAAGAAGACAAATACAGTGTTAGCCAAATATACTGGAGACTACAAAGACATTGTCATCCTAAACAGTCACAGATTATTTCCATTATAACAGATTATTTTCAGTTCATGTGTATTACCTGAATAAGGCTGAAATGGTCAGATGTATTTATTTATATCATTAATCCACTTAAGTTAGTAGTGTGCACAAAAAGACAATGAATGAAAAACAGAATGAAGAATGAAGAACTTGATGTCTAGCCAGACTTTCTCACATTTTCATAATCATTGTCGGTGCTGTTTGCATACGTCTCATCTGCTTGTGCAGCACTGTTCACATAAATTGCAACCTTATTTTCAGGCCTATTGATGTGAACTGAATTGAAAAACAGTCCTGCCCAAAAAATACAATTAAAATAAATAAATAAATGATGCTTATAATACTCCTACTAATAAAAGTAATTCCAGGTATGTCATATCAATATAGATATATATATATAATATATATATATATATATATATATATATATATATATATATATATATATATATATAATCATATTATATATATATATTATATATGTTTTTATATACTCACTTTTTCCCTTTGGATATATTTTTCTGAACTCATGATCATTCTCTGCAGCAGAAAGGGGAATAACTATTAAAAACCTACTATTTGTATAAAACACAAAAAGAAATACTCATTAAACCTACCATAGATGATTTGATCTTTTCTGGCCTCTTGAACTGTCATCACAAGAGAGAGAGAAAGACAATGTTTGAAACAGGATCTTTTAAAACTTGAAACAGACAGATTTGATTCATGAGACCATTTGCTCTTGAAAATGGTCACATGCATTGTATCATAACTGTGCGATATACTGTAATATATAAATAAAAGCGCTTACCCTGCTGGATGTTTGCATAATGTGATTGATCTGATGTTTCTGATAGAAAGAGATTAAGTTACTGTATTAGGCATGCTAACCTTGCATATTTAGAATTTATTCATAATTGATCTGATAAACTTACTGTTTTCGTTTAAACACACAATGCAACATGCAGTGACCATGAAGAGAAGAAAAATAATAAAAGTTGCACCTCTCCCCCCCTCCTGCTCTATTAAAGGGCCAAAAAAGACATCACTGTGTGTCCTGAGCTTTTCTGATTCACCTTATTTCAAATTCTTCTGCCTTTCAAACAGAACATTTGTAATGTGTAGAAAAGAATAACAAATTAACAAAAATAAAAAACAGACAGTAGATCTCATTTAAACTTGAGACACAGTATAACTTTCTAATTAAATAGTAAAGTATTTAAAAAGTATAAGTAATTAAATAGTGGCCAGGACACAAAAAAAAAAACATTATATATACAAAAACTACGGTATGTACTTTACGTGTGTGAACTCCAGTGTTCCTGACGATTAATGCTATAGTTAAAGTCTTCAACATTTCACAGTGATAAGACCCACATGCCACTGCACACATTATAGAGAAGGATGGAGTAGTTTATAGTTTATATAATTTGGAGGGATGCTCTGTTATCCCAAAACCTTTTCCTGCACTTCTAGGTTGTTCTCTAAAAGGTAAATACAGGTGCATGGTGTGACCATCTGCTACTGTGCCGTTCTCGGTCGGAAAACGATCCATTTCAAGACCAAGAGCACACTTTGCTCAACCTGAGAGGGAAAACCACAACAATGACACCTGATATTTCACCCGTTTCCGTATGCACTTTACAAGCGATCAAAACAAAAACAATGTTGCTCAATAATTATGTTTGCTGAGCTTCCTGCTGTTTGCTAACAGTGGTTAAGGAAACTTGTTAAATAATTATATGCTGCCTCAGATTACGAATATAATGTCATTTTATAGAATTTATATTAAAGTAGTAATTTCCAAAATGACTTAACAGAAACCACAAACACTGTTACATTCTGCTTGCTTAATCTCACTAAAGTTAGAGTTAAGTTACTCAAAATGGACTGATTCAACCAGAAATAACCAAAAATAAAACCTTACCATTTAGAGCTGAAACAGAAGAGTAAAAATACCCACAGTCCAACCACAGAAGGAAAGGAAATGTATTTTTTTTTTCAGACAAGCATTCAGCGAGTGCGTGTTGCTGCAAGCCTTGAAACAATTCATTCTAGCATTGTAATGGGGGAAAGTGGACAAGTGTTCTTCAGCCGTTACCTTTCCTGCTAACTCTATACCGACTTGGCCCAGTGTCTGAAGACCAGTTATATTGCTTAGGTTTGTTGTGTTTGTATGTTATGGTCTTACACTTTAACACAAACCCATTTTTTGTTTGAATTTTGTATTAAGTTGGCTTTTGAAAATTGAACTTAAACTTTTTAAAGAACAAACAGATATATGATTTTTACTAGGATGAAATGAAAAAGGTTATTTTATTTATTGAAATTTTTTTAGCAATATAGATCTTATCAAGCTGTTTTGCGTAAAGTATTCCAATTCTTTTGACCAAGTAAATCTTTTTAATATGAAGAAGTGGTGCAATTCGTACATGGTAAATCAATATTTTTATTTTTTTCGTTAAATATATAAGTTAATATGAAGTAAAAGCACCACAATTTCTGAGGATGAGATAAATACTCTGGGCTGTGGAGGTACATACAGATCATATACTTGCATCTTGTCCTTGTGGTTTATGGTGCAATATTTTAAAAGGCCTCACTGCCCTCTAGTGGCCTCACAGATGCAGATATTTAAAGGGCGGCATATGAGGGGTTGCCCGTAAAAAAAAACATTATTTGTGTATTTTGTGTAATGCAATTGGGGGGGGCATTTATGCGGGTTTAAGGTTCAATAAACACCATATTTTCCACATAAATGTACATTATTGATTACATTCTATGCTCTGCCTTTCTGAAACATGTTGATTTTTACAAAAGCTCATCGTTTCTGAAAAGCAGAGCGGTGCTCTGATTGGCCAAACAAGCTGTCCAGTGTGTGTGTGATTGGCTGAATACCTCAGAGCGTGTGTGACGGTCCATGTTAGCCTCAGGAACATACGTGAAGTCCCGGCGCTACAAGACAAAAAACAATAAAACCCATTAATGACCCCCATTTGTTAGCATCCAGTGGGCACATCGAATACGGATTATAATGACTTATACTGTTCCTTTTTTTACGCCTTGGTTTGATTATCGCGCGGGTGTAAACTTAAAACCATGTTCTGCCTCCGGAGGCAGAGTTGAGGTGAGGAAGACTTGCTGACTATGGCGGCGCTGGAGGATGGCAAAGTCGGGGCACATCGGGGGTCTATTACTTGGTTGTCGTTACCAAGTGTTGTAACCTTTCACTTCATTTCCTGTATTGTAGTAGCATATGTGTTTGTATGAATGTCTTACATGTCATTATGGGTTTGTTCAGCAGAGTTATCCTTATCCAGACTCCACGTGTCCATGTTTATAGGAAAACACACAGTGATCAGACCGGGAAAGCAGCATCGCCTCCTCCTATGCTG
The DNA here is from genome assembly GCF_018340385.1 of Cyprinus carpio. NCBI lineage: Eukaryota > Metazoa > Chordata > Actinopteri > Cypriniformes > Cyprinidae > Cyprinus > Cyprinus carpio. The sequence continues at coordinate 24,387,187 of NC_056576.1, forward strand.
CTATAACAAAACAAAATAATTCCAAGGCAATAATTAGGAAATATTACATATGGTATATATTGACAATACAACACATATAAAATATTTTAATAATGTAATGTGTCAAGGGAGGTACAGAGATCTACTCTAATGAGATGATATGTCGGGCTGGAACACCAGGATTTAAAAAAAGGTTGTTAAAGGGTTCTAAGGGCACACAGGCTACAAAAGATCCACACCTACAAAGGAGTAAGCTACGGGGTGTGGGTAACATCAAGCCGGTAGTATTTGAAAACAATGTGTGTGGAGAGGCCCAGCTGCAGCGGCACAAATGTTCCTGCATGGAAAGGGGCCACATGGCCGCAATCCATTTGATTCCTATGCCAGAGAGATGGCTTCACGAGCCAAAGAGAGAGGGCATTACTTAGAAATGGATTTTTTCCCCAATGTTCAGGGGGCCCATTAGATGGAAGAGCTGCTCACTCCTCCTGAAAGTGGGCTTGTCTTGGGAAAGCACAAACAGGGACCTAAAGCATTTAGTCTCTGATCCTCTGCAGAGGAGGGTGAAAAGCAGAAGCTCAAACACTTTATGCTTGAAAGAAGCATTCTGGCATAAAGGAGCATTTGGTCTATGATTTTATGCACGCATCTACAATGCTAGGGAAAATTAGGGGATGAGGATGAAGAGGGGAGGAGCCGGTGCACATCACCTGACATTTTTTGGCGTGAAAGCCAAGGCCAGGAGCGGAGCTGTCTTGAACGACAGAGGCTTATGTGAGATATCTCCCTGGGGGCTCAAAGGGCTGCTGAGACAGGGACACTTATTACCTATGAATTCTATGGAGAACTTCTCATTCTGAAAGACTACCCTTTTAGTGACTGGAAGGGAATGACGAGTGCCCTTCATAAATCTTTGAAAAAGACGAGGGTGTGTCTTTTACGTTACAGGTCGGCCTTTTTACGGAAGTCACGGTTCATGAAAAATCACAGCTACTTTAAGCAGGCTGTGTGCATTTTACTGTAGATAGATGTTGAAAACTCTATGGTAGTTAAATACCATAGACTGTTATCATGAAAAAAAAACAGGAAATTTCAGTGTGTGACCATATGGGCCCTTTAATGCTGTGTGCCAACAGTTGTACACTGAAACAGCTACGGGCTGTTGAGTATGAGGTCAGCACTGAGGATGTGATGATGAGTCTTGTTGGAAAGCCAACGTTTTTTTTGGTTTAACAGGAGCAAAGAAGACAAAGTTCCTTAACTTTAGTAAAGGAAAACAGTCTCCTCTTGGTTTATCGAACCCTTGACCTTCTTCTTTACAAATTCCTTGATTTTTTACTTCCAATCAGTGGAACGTTTGTTTTGATCCTCTCCCCTGACTTTAAAAAAAAGAGAAGAAGCATAGATTCGCACCGGAGGACTTGGTGCAACCCCCGGAGCTGTGTGAGGACCACTTTTTTATTTCTATGTCTGGGCTATTTTATTTAACTTCTTTTGGACTGATGCATGTACACACCCGCCTGAGTGGCATTAAACAGCTTGAAAGATCACAGGTAATTTTTTTCATATAACTGACTGATTCGTCTGACAGAAGAACGATATATACAACCTAGTATCACTTGAGGGTGTGAGTCATTATGGGCTCATTTTGAATTTTGGTGTGAACTAACTCTAAAGTGAAGTCACAAAACCATCGAGGCTGATGAGGTAAATTCCAGCGATCTTGAGAAGCAAATATCAGCTGAGGGAAAGGTAGACCCAAAAGCCTCAGTTGAGCAGGTAAGGTAAAAACACAGCGGGGAAATTAAGTATTTGACACAGCGTTTTTATCAGTATGGGTTTTTTCTAAGTGGGCTATTGACATTTTCCACCAGATGTAGCCATCAAGGCAAATATTGAATTCATACGAAGAATCAGAACACTTAAGTATACAAGTTGAGTCATAAAGTGAGTTCGGGCCCATTTGTCTTCCCCCCCCAAACCCCGCCACAAATGGTCTTTTAATCTTGAAGGCTCCCTTGGGCCTCTCTTTATGAACTTTGGATCTTCAGTTCTCCCATAGATTTTCTCTTGGGATTTAGGTTAAGGTGCAATGACTGGGACATTCAAGCAACTGTATTTTCTTTCTTTGAAAACCACTTCCATTGTTACTTGGCCTTGGGTTTGGGATCTATTTGTCTTGCTGACATGTCCACCCGCTTTTCATTTTCGAGCATTCTGGTTAGAGGGCATTCAGATTTTTTAGCCAGAAGGTACGGGGACATTTCTCCATTAATCCTGCACGTTCAATGTAATATGAAAGTCTGCAGGAATCCTTGCTGAAACGCAGAAGCCAAAACCATTAACTGTTGGTATGGTGTTCTTGGAGTGGTGCGGAAAGTGCCATTTTTCTTCTCCAAACATCGGTGTGTAGAATGACTGCCGAAAAGTTCACTTTTGAATTTCATAATCACCATTACTATGAGTCTCCCAAATTAATCCACAGGCTTCTCCACAATTGCTCTTTCGCAACACTTTAACCGAGCCTCAACAGGCTTTTTGTTCAGCAATGCGAGTCTTGCGTGGGTGAGAGTGCATGGATGCACATGGTGGTTCAGTGCAATTGCTTTAAGTTTTCTTTGAAACAATAGTACTGTACTGCTGATGCTAAGGCTCTTCCTGAAGTGGGTCTTGGGCGAACTCAAGGATATTCTGTGAATACTCGGACAGGGATCTTACGTGGAGACACATGATCATGGGCGGTTTTACGGTTGAATTGATTGCTTCTTTCCAATTCCGGATAATGGGCACAACAGTTGCTCCACAGGAACATTCAGACTGTCTGGAAATTGCACCCTTTACACATTCCCATCAAACATGCATGTTCAACGCATACCCCCCTCCCTAGTCACAAAGATCTTTAGAGGAGTTCTTGTCGCTTTTACCAGTCATCGGTCTTTTACTGGGTGCCTATGCACCGGTAATGAGAAGCCTGTATAGGCCATTCACTTAGGACTAAAGCCAAGTGATATAAATAGTACTGAGAGGTGGCCGGCTTTTTCTCTCCAATACTGACAGATTTCCAGGTGATCTATGGCTTTCCTATGCAATTTTGCAACTTATCTTCATGTGGTCAATACTTATTCCCTCATGTCATTTCACTTTATTTATTATGACTCAACTTGTAGACTGAAATGTTCCGGATATCTTTGTATGAATGCAATCACATTTGGCTTGATGGCTTAATCTGGGTGAAATTTTGGGTCAATAGCCACTTCGAAAGCCCCTTTACTGATAAAAAATGCTGATGTGTCAAATACTTATTTTTCCCCCGCTGTAAAGTGGGACAATGGAAAGTATTTTTGACCATTGCATGCATGTCAACCTGTTTTTGTTTTTTTTTTGGGACTCCCAAGACCAAAATATCTGAAACATTTCCAGGACCCATAATAGGGGCACTTTAATTCTGTTGTGTCCTGTTATTGTAGAAGCTGATCTGACCATTTACTATGATCTCTACAATGTAGTCAACCGTTTTATTATTAAAGGGATAGTTTCACCCAAAAAATAAAAATTGTCATTAATTACTCACCCTCAAGTCGTTTCCAAATCCTGTAGACTTTTGTTTATCTTCAAAACACAAATTAAGATATTTTTTGCATTCTGAAAGCTCTTGACCGCTCCTCCCATAAGACAGCAAGGGTACTTACCACGATCAAGGTCCGAAACGTAATAAAGACAGCAGTAAAATAGTCCATGTGACATCAGTAGTTCAACCTAATGTTTACGAAGCTACAAAAATACTTTTTGTGTGCAAAAAGAAAACCAATAACCATGGAGCTTGAACTCCATTTTGGAGAGTACTCATGACGCATGCGCGCACTTCGCTTCGTGTAAACAACGCCATGCGCATTGCGCTGCTGCTTACGTCAACACGGACATGCGTCAGCCCGCACATGCGTCGTGATTACTCCCAAAATAGGGGGCAGCGCACAGCAGAAGAGTGGATGGAGGAGAGGAGAAGCATGTGAAACAAAGTTTTTTTTTTTTGTGCACAATTATTCTGTAGCTTCTGAAAATTACAGTTGAACTACTGATGTCAAATTTTACTATTTTACTGATGTCCTTACTATGTTGCTGCGAACCCTTTTATTACCCTCATGTCATTCCAAAACCAGTCTGTGGAATCTTCTTTTTCAAAAATATCTTGGAATTTTCTGGTAGCTGATTGGAAAGAACACAGTATGGAGAGATAGAGCGCTGTTTGTTTTTCAGAGAGGTGGGGCTCTGTTTACCTTTATTGATTGGTCTTGCACAGTTCTCATCCAGATTATAGCGGACGAGAGTGATACAAACACTGGTTTCAAAATCAGGGGAAAGTAACTTTTTTTCTCCAAGTTCTTGATTCAGAACAGACTAGAAAAAAAAAAGTGAACTATTGCAGAGCTGACTGCAAAATATACTGACGTGATGAGCAATTTTAATTTTCTTTAAGATTCAAGTTTCACCATTTTGTCATGCCATTGTAAACACTTGACCTCTGTTTTAAACAGGATGAATATAACATTGATGCTGAAAATTACAAGAAAAAGGAAAATATCCAAATATCGAGCTCTACACAATCATCTTTGTTAGACAACTGAAGAAAATGAATCCATCATATTAAAGTAAAGATCAGAATGGGTGGTGTTATTCAAACAAAGCAGGAAGCACATGAAGTGGGGGAAAAGCAGGATCAAGAGATGTCTTCAGATATCATGGAAGGGAACTCCATTAGCTTTTATCACGTTGAACTATTTCTGCAAGTAACTAAAACTGAGCTTATTCACTTTCAGAGTGCGAGTTGCTGAGATAAATGGTACCGATTTATAAGATTAATCCAAGTGGGGGAAAAAAAACAAAAAAAACATTTCCTTAAATTGAAAATGCAGATGGAGTAAGAGACTGAAACATGACTATATCTGAAAGCAATTCCAGACCTCTGCATGACACTGAATAACTTAGATTGTAGGTAGTATGATCTTAAGCTTCTCAAAATTACTAAGATAAAAAGTGCAACAATGGTGCAGAGATGCATCAAGTTTGGTACTCCTCTTTTTATCTTTTGGATTTTTGCTTTGCAGTTGACAGAATATACCACGTTATACGTGCTCCTTTATTAGTAAAAGAGGGACTTAACAAGCATATTCACCCCAGAAACAAATTTTATTTGATACTCCATCCCAAAATGAAAATTTTGTCATTATTCACTTACCCCCATGTCGTTCCAAACCCATAAAAGCTTCGTTCGTCTTCAGAACACAATTTAAGATATTTTGGATGAAAACAGGGAGGCTTGAGACTGTCCCATAGACTTCCAAATAAATAACAGTGTCGAGGTCCAGGAAAGTATGAAAAGCATCGTCAGAATAGTCCATCTGCCATCAGTGATTCAACTGTAACGTTATAACGTTATGCTGCGCCGATGCGCTGTTTGCTTTCGAACCAAAGCGTAAAATACATTAAAAAAAAAACGTATATCCTTGTGGCGCGGCTGATACAAAGAAGAGTGTATGCCATCTGCGTACTGCTCCAGAATTCCCAAAATGGCATGCTATGCTGATTTGGAGAGACACAGAGGAGAGGAATTGTTGAAAAAAGTCGTTATTTTTGTTTTCTTCGTGTACAAAAAATATTCTCGTCGCTTCATAACGTTATGGTTGAATCACTGATGGCAGATGGACTATTCTGACGATGCTTTTCATACTTTGCTGGACCTTGACACTGTTATTTATTTGGCAGTATATGGGACAGTCTCAAGCCTCCCTGTTTTCATCCAAAATATATTAGTAACGAAGCTTTTACGTGTTTGGAATGACATGGGGGTAAGTGATTAATGACAAATTTTTAATTTTGGGATGAAGTAACCCTTTAACTTCAAAAAGCAAAAGGGTTACTGGGGAAGGGTGGTGGACCTTGCACAACCTTTAAGAAAAGCCCCTGAGAGAACAGTTAGAACCCACAAAATAAAGATGGACTAACTCGTGTCAAACTGTCAGCCATTCAAACCCTAGGGCCAAAACGCTCTGAACAGATCTGCAACAGGCCACTACTGAAGACTAGAATCAAGCTGAAAAGAAAAAGCTCTGAACAGATCCAAAAACAGAAAGAAACAGAAGATGTCTGAAGTTTCAAGGTGAATCAGACAAGCTTTCTACACCAGAAAAGCTGATGTCCTGCCCTCCTAAAACAGTTGATGAATGATTGTGACTTCCTTCCCTTCCTTAAGTAACAGGGCAGAGAAAACATCTCAAAATCTCAACAAACCTGCTGCACAAACAGGGTCCGCATCTGGAGGGACTAAGGTAATAAAGTCCTTTTTGCGTTTCATTTGGAGTAGTTTCTATTAGACCATTACTTTCAGGAGTAGGAAGCTCAATGCTCTTCACCCGATGGACCACAAAATCTCCACAGTGTCTTGTTCCATCCACCAATCCATCCAACTGGGATAAATTTAAAAAGCAATGGTTAAAATGCAGAAAAGAAAACAAGTTAAAGGGAAAACACTGCAAAAAGTTTACTCTATTTACATACATTGATTTTTTCCTTTTTTAAAGAAAACAAAAATCTTTACAGAAACATTTTCAACAAACAAGTCTCTTTACAAGTTCTTCATCCTTTTGACTTTCATGTCTCTATTCACTTGGGATTTATCTAGTTCTCGTCCCCAAAACAGGCCAAAAATCAAAGCATCGTATTCAATCCTGAAAATCAGTGGCTCTCTGCAATGCTCTCTCTGATGACCGCCAGTGGGCACCAAAGTAGCACCAAACGTATGTCCTCCTTACCAGCGGAATCTCACTCTCAAATGGCAGTGAGTTGGATTCATATAGACAGTGAAAGAAGGGCGACGGTGAACAGAGTGGGGCTTGGATCACCTGCCTCAGTCATCGCTGTCTGAGAGGGTCTCGTACTGCTCTGACAGTAGCGGTGGCTCTCTCTCCCATGCACGCGTCATGGCCACGGGGCCAGAGGCGCCACCCTGTGGCTGCTGCTGGGACTGCATGGAGGGAGATGGGCTGGCCATGGAGGTGGGAGGGGTACTACTGAGCATGCGCATCGTCCAAGGGTTATAAGGGAACTGCATGGAACCTGAGGCAGGGGGAAAGCAGAGAAACAACCATTTTAATTTCTACCAATGTCACTAACAAAACAACTGCGCTGTACGAATAAACTTGAACTTCATCTAACAATCCACAATCAAGTCGCTCACCTGTGGATGATGGCCGGTCCTCCCAAGCCCAGGTGGGTGCCTGTGCTGTGGTAATCCCCTCCGAATGAACGGAGGACACAGAAGAGGGCCGCTCTCCGCGCAGAGTACCTGACCTGGTTTGGAGAACTTTGATTTCCTGCTGCGCTAGCTTTACTCTGCAGCTTCTGTTTTTCCTGCTGTGGAGGCAGAAAGATGGAGAAGGACGTTCAGCAGTGAGGTTTATGTCAACACAATTTGGTCTGGTCTTGAATGTAAAGATTCAGACTAGAGGAATCACAATATATTTAAAAAAAATTAATTTTGATATCTGTTAATGTTAATGCGTGCACATATGATAATATCGTAAATAATCCAGTGGCAGTAACTATCTGGTTGTTGCATCAGCATAGTAGGACGAGATAATGCACCTTATCACTGGTTGTCACCCGTTACAAAACAGAAAGACGACATCGACACAATTTGTAGTTCTTATTGCCGCTCAAAATCATGTTGGGCATGACAGACAAAAGCAAAACATGCACCTAAAAAATGTGCTTGCCAATGTGAGTTTTTTTAGCAAAAAAAAAAAAAATAAAGTCTGTAGGATGTGCCAATCAACAGCAAGTTATTTTTGGATACTTTCGTACAGTTACAAACTTTCTCATCCACCTCCCCTACACTCATTCTTTGAGTGTGATTCATTGGCCAATAAAGAGAAAAGATAGCATTTATTTATTTTAATTTCTATAGATATCGTGAAAATTTCATTATCATGAATGCTTTTAGCTGTGATAACTAGGGTTGGGAATCATTAGAAATGTTCCGGTTCCCGGTTCCGCCTAACGGTTCCGGTTCCGGTCCCATTAAAATCATTAAACAACTATTAAAAAAACAGCGGTAAGGAAAAATGCACAATACTCAAATACTCAATGCTCAATACTGTTTATTACTTACTGTCAACTTAATTTAAAGGTTGTCAATGTCAAAATTCATCATATATATTACAGTATACAAATTTTCTGGTTCCGATTCCATTTAAATAAACTATTGTGTTTTTTTTACTATTTTACCTTCACTGAATGTTGTGTTGCTGGAAGGTAGTAAGTAATGTTGAGAAATGCAAGTCCATCAATCAGCATGTGCTTCAAAGTTGATGTTTTTTTACACTATCAGTAACATTTTGCTTTTCAAGCAGGAATAAAGGTTGGCCAAATAGTCCCCTCGAGGGCTAAGACACTTGTACATTTCCCCAAATTAATGAAATATAAACTGTTATACTTATAACCATGTATACACACACTCCATAATTTTTTTTACTTTACAAATAATAATGCAGTCAGGAGATGCTGTGATGCAATGAGTGGTTTCCACATTTTTAAACATTTTAAAAATGCATGAAAATAAATATTTTCTATCACTTTGTTTATCACTCTTGAAATGACCTGTACAGTAAATAATCTAAACCCTCATACTTACATAACAATACAGTCTATTTATTTAGTGGTCCAAGTTAAAGTCAGTATGTATATTAATGACAATATGGGACAAACATAATGTAATTTTGTGGCGGCAGTTGCTGCACGCTGCTGGTACATGTACAGTCAGACAAAACGATGTGCACAGTTATCAAATGCGCGAGTGCAGTACAGTCATAGGAAACATGTATTCGGCAGTTAAAGACATGACGCGGCGCGCGTGTCTGTGGAGTGTGTGTCATTAGAAAAAATGTGCTCAGTAATTAAAGAGGCAGGGTGACGTTTCTGTTATTTGGTTTGTGACATCCTTTACGGGAAACGCAGAATCGTCAGAACACCAGCGCAAGTCTGCTCACAGCGCTTGGTCACATGTTGCATCTAGAACCGTTTTTGGAACCGAAAACTTAGAAATTGCTCACGGTTCGGTTCTTTTCAAAAAAAACAGAACCGGTCTGAATAAGAACCGGTTCTCGGTTCCCAACCCTAGTGATAACTAACAAAAATCTGATATTGTGACTGCTCTAATTCAGAGTGCTTATCCACTAAAGACCAGTATTATCTGTGTATTATCCACACACAGTTTAAAAAGACCAATACACTTTTTTTTTTCGTGGTAATTAGCAGACCCACAAAGCACTCTGCAGAAAGTTCAGCATGTTGGTATGCTTTTTTTCTGTTTTAGAGAAAATGTATGTTCGTTGATGTGAATTTAAAGTATGAACCTGTGTTAGGGGATGGGCTGGCCTCCTGTCGGCTGTCTGAAATACTGCCTGAAGTGTTTCCTGTCCCCAGCTGGGCTTGCTGCTGCTGCTGGTCCTCGTGCTTTTCCTCCATGTTCCCCATCAGAGCCTTCCTGATGATGTCCTCCAGACCCAGATTACTGGCTGGATCACTAAACGAGTGGTTTCTAGGGTTTACATTGCCTGTAAAGGATAAATCACATACACACATGCACCATATTGGAAACACTGAAAACCAGTTTAAGAAGTAGTTAAACTATGATATAAACCACAAAAAAATACATCAAATGATGCAAGTGTTGATGCAGTTACATGTTAAGTTGTGAAACTCACTTGATGTTGTTACTGCTGGGAGATTGAAGATCTCTGTGCCTGGCTGAGCGTTACCTGTTGAGGTCAGGAGCAAATGGGAAGGAGAAATAAGGTGCTAATCAGTTGGCAATTGTCTAAATTATGTTCATTGATGTGAATTTCATACTTCAGGTCATACTTAGAAGGGAGAGGTTATTATGTGAGTATAGAAGAGCATAAGTCTAAGTGGACGTCCATGACATGGGGAGTGCCACAAGGCTCAATTCTTGCACCGCTCTTGTTTAGCCTGTATATGCTCCCACTAAGCACAATAGCTGTGCATTTATTGAATGAGGGCTGTGCAATGTCCGGACTGATTGCACTATATTTATGTAAAATTATTTTCTATTCTTAACTGTTTTAAATTCATTTTCACTTAATTTACTTAAGGCCAGGAATCAAATAGGCCTACTCTTTCTAAAATTAACATTTTTATTTATAATTTTACTTATTGATAATGTGATTTTGTTTTTAATCCATTCTTCAAGTGTGAGGTGAAGCAGACACTTCTGTAGCTACCGTGCGCTGTTTTCTAAGCTCCGCACACATCTAAAGCGTGCACAGAGAGCCGCCTCATAGGCTGGTTCATGGACAAATACACACAAAATTATGTCAAAATATCCCCGTAAACATAGTTTTGTCACGTAAACGGTTGAGAAAGGAAATGTGTGTGTAACAGCCTACACTGGATTCGTCATCTAACATCAACCTTATCTGCCCGCTAAGGATGTTCATTTCGGTTTTAACTGACAATACTGTTACATTACAATTAAACAATAAAAAAATAAAATTAGAATGGATAAGTTAAAAATAACATTTGTTTTCCAGGGGATTCATTTTACATGCACAAATACCTGCATAAACAACAGAACAGGAGGATTTACATCACGTAACTGCTGCTTTTGGTCATGCAGAAGGAACCAATTTGTTTTTAATCGATACTTTTAGACAAATAACAAATATCTTATAGCTTGACTACAAGTTAAAAAAAAAAAAACAGCGCTACACATTAAGGAAATTAAACATATCATCATGAAATGTGTCTACTCAGGCAACAACACCAAAAATGAAAAACACTGGACCTTGTGAAAAATAGGCAAGACACATTGCTATGTGACATCAACATGCATTTATCATTCTTACAATCACCACCAGACTGTCCACCTACAAAATGAACGGGGTGTGGTAGGGGCGGGGCTCGAATACAGCCGTGGCCAAAAGTTTTGAGAATTACATAAATATTAGTTTTCAAAAAGTTTGCTGCTAAACTGCTTTTAGATCTTTGTTTCAGTTATTTCTGTGATGTACTGAAATATAATTGCAAGCACTTAATACGTTTCAAAGGCTTTTATCGACAATTACATGACATTTATGCAAAGAGTCAGTATTTGCAGTGTTGGCCCTTCTTTTTCAGGACCTCTGCAATTCGACTGGGCATGCTCTCAATCAACTTCTGGGCCAAATCCTGACTGATAGCAACCCATTCTTTCATAATAACTTCTTGGAGTTTGTCAGAATTAGTGGGTTTTTTGTTTGTTCACCCGCCTCTTGAGGATTGACCACAAGTTCTCAATGGGATTAAGATCTGGGGAGTTTTCCAGGCCATGGACACAAAATTTCAACATTCTGGTCCCCGAGCCACTTAGTTATCACTTTTGCCTTATGGCACGGTGCTCCATCGTGCTGGAAAATGCATTGTTCTTCACCAAACTGTTGTTGGGTTGTTGGAAGAAGTTGCTGTTGGAGGGTGTTTTGGTACCATTCTTTATTCATGGCTGTGTTTTTGGGGCAGAATTGTGAGTTAAGCCCACTCCCTTGGATGAGAAGCAACCCCACACATGAATGGTGTCAGGATGCTTTACTGTTGGCATGACACAGGACTGATGGTAGCGCTCACCATTTCTTCTCCGGACAAGCCTTTTTCCAGATGCCCCAAACAATCGGAAAGGGGCTTCATCGGAGAATATGACTTTGCCCCAGTCCTCAGCAGTCCATTCACTATACTTTCTGCAGAAGATCAATCTGTCCCTGATGTTTTTTTTGGAGAGAAGTGGCTTCTTTGCTGCCCTTCTTGACACCAGGCCATCTTCCAAAAGTCTTCGCCTCACTGTGCGTGCAAATGCGCTCACACCTGCCTGCTGCCATTCCTGAGCAAGCTCTGCACTGGTGGCACTCCGATCCTGCAGCTGAATCCTCTTTAGGAGATGATCCTGGCGCTTGCTGGACTTTCATGGACGCCCTGAAGCCTTCTTTACAAGAATTGAACCTCTTTCCTTGAAGTTCTTGATGAACCTATAAATTGTTGATTTAGGGGTGCAATCTTAGTAGCCACAATATCCTTGCCTGTGAAGCCATTTTTATGCAACGCAATGATGGCTGCACGCGTTTCTTTGCAGGTCACCATGGTTAACAATGGAAGAACAATGATTTCAAGCATCACCCTCTTTTTAAACATGTCAAGTCTGCCATTCTAACCCAATCAGCCTGACATAATGATCTCCAGCCTTGTGCTCGTCAACATTCTCACCTGAGTTAACAAGATGATTACTGAAATGATCTCAGCAGGTCCTTTAATGACGAAATGAAAGCAATGAAATGAGTGGAAGGATTTTTTGGGATTAAGTTAATTTTCATGGCAAAGAAGGACTATGCAATTCATCTGATCACTCTTCATAACATTCTGGAGTATATGCAAATTGCTATTATAAAAACTTAAGCAGCAACTTTTCCAATTTCCAATATTTATGTAATTCTCAAAACTTTTGGCCACGACTGTAGACGATATTATCAGATATAACAATATTTATTAAGGTGATTATCGATAAAATAATTTTTACATATCGCCCAGCCCTAATTACATAAATGTTCTTCATAGGAGGTAGAGCTTTTTCGCATTTGGCTCCCAAACTCTGGAATAGCCTTCCTGATAATGTTCGGGGCTCAGACACACTCTCTCTGTTTAAATCTATATTAAAAACACACCTCTTTGGCCAAGCATTCATATAATGCATCTCATAATTTTGGACTGCAGTTATATCTGATCAAATGTGCATTATTATTCTTTAGCTTGGGTTAAACTAATTAATTTTACTTGGCTGGAACAGCAGCTACGCTAATTATGTCTCTATTTGTTTCTCTGCTTTGCCACGGGATTTACATCCCGTGGTAACTAGGATTTACACAAGCTCCAGTCTGGATCCAGAACACCTGAGAAGAGATGATGCCAGCCCCTCAGAGGACCTCAGATGATGCTAACCCAGAGACAACATACAGAACTACCACATTTTGCTATAAGTTTGATTGCAAAATTGCTGTTAATAGTGTTAATCGTCTGTTTTGTTTACGTCCTTTTTATTGATTTTTCTGAACATTTCTGCCATATGCACATGAACTGACAGTCACCACTGATAAGCTACTACTAAATATTGTAGAAACTTAATTTTCTGTAAAGTTGCTCTGTAATGATTTGTATCGTAAAAAGCGCTATACAAATAAACTTGAATTGAATTGAATTGAATAGACATCCTTAATTTCTAATAACTCATTCTGCTCTCGGTTGTTATGTGGTTCTTTGTCTGGACACAGCACTGTTCACATACTGTGTGGTATCGGTTTTTGGTATCGGAGCATTTTAATGACTATGAGTAAGAGTACAGGAGCGCAGTATTGGGTGCATAGCATAAATAAAAGACATCAGTTTATCAGCGCAGTGAAGTAAATATCCTGAGCTTAAATGTCAGTAAGTCTCTGAGGAAATGGGCTTGCTATTGTCACTCACCGACTTCAGCTTTGCGGAAGATCTCCTGCTTTTTGGACATAACCATAGGAGATGTGCTCTCCAGTTTGGTAAAGAATGAGGGCAGGTAACTGCTGCTGCCTGGTGACCGCGAGTCAGTCCTGACACACAAAAGAAAGGTCTAAGGTCACACGATGCATATGGCAAAGGAAAAGACAATAAAACAGACAACATTCAGGTACACAGGCAGCTGCTTTTAATTTAAACTACTTTATTACAACCTTTTCATATAATTTAAATAGTGTTTTTTTCTTTATCATTCTAAACAAAAGCCTAAAAAATTGTAGGTAATTTAAAAAGGCATAAATAAAGGCTTATACATCAAAGCAGTAAAGAGAGACAATCAATTTCAACCTCTGTTCAGGGAGATCCTGCTCTCGTCTCTGACCCTGCAGCACACTGGCCTCCTGTTTATCCAACCCAGAATAACCCTGAGGAGGAGAGATGGGCTCATAGTTCTCTGGTCCTCGTCCTCGATCAGGAGACCTACCTGGCCTGAGAGAGACAGATGGATAAGAGGCTGCTGCTGGGACATTGTTTTTAGTGTGTTTCACAGATTAGTTTAAGATGCTGTAAGCTATGTTAGTCATTCTATAACTTCAGCCAAATGTAGCCAATCAACTCAATATTTTTAAAAACCTGCTCTGTAAAGATACTGTTGTACCGACAAGAATGTCGTATTTAGAGATGGGGCAAAAGGGCACAATGTTTTTGTTATAATTTTTTGAAGCGTAAAATGGCACTTCACTTCAATGATCCAATTTAATTAACTACTATGCTCTCAGCTTCCTACTTCACATAATAGACTTCCCTGTGAATGTGCAAAATCTAGATTTGAGATTGACTAAAAGAATCTAACTATGGTCAATTTTTTTTTTCTTTTTTTTGGCAGTTTACAGAGACATTTAAGGACACCCAATTTTAAGGTCCAAAACCTTTAAGGTCCTTGTGCACTCAATAGAGACTGTTGGTTGGATGTGCCCGTATACAAATATTCACATACACTATGATTCATAAGTCTGGAGTAAGGCAACTCTCTGCTCTACTGTATTTATTTGATTAAAAAGACAGTAAAACAATAAATAATAATATTAATAATACAAACATTGACTAAAAACATCAAATTATAACATTTAGCAATGTATAATATTAAGAAATATTATAATTTAATATTTTTGTGGAAACTGACATTTTTTAAGCATTTTTTGATGAATTAAAATAAAATTTATTTAAAAAATGTAAAAATTTATTAAAAAAATTAATTTATTTTAAAATGAATAAAAATAAATTTCCAAAGAACAGTATTTATTTGAAAAAAAATATTGTGTAACATTATAAATGTCATTACTGTCACTTTTAATCACTTTAAGTCCTTGCTGAACAGAAGTAAAAAAAAAAAAAAAACTAAAAAAAAAACCTTGCACTTCTTGAGATCAGGGGAGTGAGGTTTCCCTGTGCAACTCTTACCAGCTGGCATCCGTTACATATTCTTTAAAAGGTTTGTGCGCATTTTTGTCCAAATCACTCATTTGGTAGAAATGTTTGGTGTTGTACGTATACAGCCATAGCCAAAAACTTTGGCAGTGACATAAATTTTGTTTTTTGCAAACTTTGCTGCTTAAGCTGTTGTGGTGTTCATTCACATTGTTTCTAGATTATTGTGTAGAGTGATCAGATGCATTTTAAATAATTGCTGAAAGCTTAATTGGCCAAAAAATGAACAGCTAACATTAACTGACTAATCATATATGCGAATGAGTATTAGTCAGGTAAAATCACTATCATACTAATTAGACTGTAAGAGCAGACTGATTGCTATAAAAGGAGGGAAAAAGCACTTCCAGTCATTGTGTTCTTGTTAGCAATGGTTACCTCCAAAGAAACACGTGCAGCCATCATCGCTTTGCATCAAAATGGCCTCACATGCAAGGAAATGCTACAAAGAATACTGCACCTAAAAGAACTATTTACAGGATCAAGAACTTCAAGGAGAGAGGTTCAACTGCAGTGAAAGAGTCTTCAGGACGTCCCAGAGTGTCCAACAAGCTCCAGGACCGTCTCCTCCTGAGAAGTCAGCTACAGAATTGTGTCTCCAGCAGTGCAGAGCTTGCTCAGGATCTGAACGCACAGTGAGGCCAAGACTTTTGGACAACAGCCTGGTGTCAAGAAGGGCAGCAAAGAAGCCACTTCTCTCCAAGAAAAACGTCAAGGACAGACTGAAATTCTGCAGGAAGTACAAGGACTGGACAGCAGAAGACTGGTGTAAAGTTATTTTCTCTGATGAAGCTCCCTTCCGACTGTTTGGGACATCTGGAAAATCGATTGTTCGAAGAAGAAAATGTGAACGCTACCATGAGTCCTGTGACATGCCAACAGTGAAGCATCCTGAGATCATCTGTGTGTGGGGTTGCTTTTCAACCAAGAGAGTGAGCTCTGTCATAATTCTGCCCAAAAACACTGCCATGAATAAAGAATGGTATCAAAACGTCCTGCAAGAGCGACTTCTTCCAACAATCCATGAGCAATTTGGTGATGATCCATGCATTTTCTAGCATGATGGAGCACCATGTCACAAAGCAAGAATGATAAAGAAGTGGCTCGAAGATCGTTACACTGAAATTTTGGATCCATGGTCAGGCAACTCCCCAGATCCCAATCCCATAGAGAACCTGTGGTCAGTCCTCAAAAGGGCGAGTGGACAAGCAGAAGAACACAAATTGTGATCAACTCCGAGAACAAATAAGGCAATAATGGATCGCCATCAGTCAGGATTCGGCCCAGAAGCTAATATCCAGAATGCCAGAGCGAATTACAGAGGTTATGAACAACAAAGGCCAACACTGTAAATATTGACTCATATCTTTTTGCCAATAAAAGCCTTTAAAACTTATGATATTGCTCATCATTGCTTTTAGTATACCATAGAAATGTGGAAAAAATCTACAAATACTGAAGCAGCAAACTTTGCAAAACACAAAATTTATGTCAGTGCCAAAACTTTTGGCCATAACTGTACACTGTGTGTTTGTATTCTTATGTACCTTGCTCTTGGTTTATCGGAGGAGTTCTCGGGAGATACTCTGCTTGGTGGTCTCTGGTGGTGTGCAGTAGGAGCTGGGTTTTCTGGGCTATAGCGGTTAGGGGCTTTAACTCGACCTACAACACCTCCTACACCAGAGCTCTGGAATGTAGAGGAGAGTGAGGAGGAGGATGAAGAGGAAGGCAGTGAGCTGGATGACGGGGGAGGATCTTGGCTCTTGGCAAAGTCCTGTGTAATGATATGCTGCAAGACAGAGAGAGAGAAAGTGAGGGCAATGAAAGAGAAGTGACATGACAAAGCATCAAGAGTATGAGTGTGACTTACCGAAATGTGGTCGGCGAGGGTCATGATGCGGTGTGTTTTCGGGACGGGCCCATAACTGTCTGCTTGTGAGGAGGGCTGCTGAGGGGCAGAAGGTCCTGAATCTCCTGACTGCCTGAACCGGTTAATGTCAAACCTTAATCCTACACAACATAAGATCATATAAAAAAAAAAAAACACATCTGTCATGAAAATCATGACACAATGAAAAAATCATAATGGCTCTAATTAAGCGAAATGATTATTTTTGTTGGTGAAAAATAACCTGGATGTGTTCCAAAAATATTTAAGGAGATTAACCCCATCTTGACAGAACAGACATCTAAGATCTTGGCTGTGGCGCCAGGGATTTGAAGTCTCACCTGGGTGTGGCTGAGAGCTCTTTTTCTGATGGGAAAGGTCCTTCGTTCTTCTCTTCTCTTAGGGCTGGAGAGTTAGCAGGGCTGATCACCTCAATTCCACCCTGAGCATCATAACGACTTGATGACACTGAATGACACATAGACATGATGTTACAGGCTTGTAAGTAAATAAAGCTGGTTTGCTAGTAAGAGAGGGTGTGCCATCTACACCTTTAAGCACACTGTCTTAAACCTGCATCCAAATAAACACCTGCTTGTGTTCAATAGAAAAAACATGGTGAGCAGCAGTGTCGCTACTTTGGTACCACCATCAACTTTCATATGTAGCTTTTGATGCTTTTCTGTTTATTTGGAAGACAACATGCCATTTTTATAAATAAATCCATCTGTTAAAATCTACCACCAAGCGATGAGGTATAAAAATGAATAGATTACACAGAAGTTGGCATTGAAATAAAATTCTAGCAGTCTTTATAGTAAGTCACTTCTTTATAGTAAGAGCTACAGTCCTCTCCCTTTAATGGAATTACCCTGTCAAATCTCAGGTCAGAAGTTTGTCACTATTGTCAGTCTAAGTTCCAGCTGAGTCACAGGTTGTGCTATTGAGGTTTCCTAAGACTATTAGGTCTCATGTCTTCAATGGCACTAGCCATCCTATTAGGTGTCCTGTTAATGCCCTCTGTAAGCTAATCCTTAAGTATATGACTTGACTTTGTCTTTTAAGTATCTAATTTCTTGGATAATCCTTTTTTGAGCCTCTGAGCAGGATATAAAGATGCTTGTGGCACTGAGACCAACTTGCACAAATCCAGCATATTGTGAAACTGTGACTTCCTGTTTGCTTTGCTTTGCGGCATGTGCTCTAACCACTCTAAAGTTTGGAGTCAGTAAGATTTTACTTTCTGAAAAGAAAAGCAAAGATGCATTAATCAAAAGTGACTAAAGACATTTGTTACCAAAGGTTTCTGTATCAAATACATGATTTATATTCAAAGAATCCTGAAAAAAATGAAAATAAAATGACAATTTAAAATATATTAGAAAATAGTTATTTCAAATTGTAATAATATTTCATAATATTTCTATATTATTGATCAAATAAATGTAGCCTTAGTGATCACAAGTTGTTTCTTTTTAAAGAAGTCTCCAAACTTTAGAATGGTAGTGAACATATGAGACTCATAGTCATGAACTGTACAGACATCATTATTATTACTCAACATAAATTATAATAAATAAACATTGTCTATCTGATGGCACTCACTGCTGCTGGAGGAGTCAGAGCTTTGTGAGCCTCTCTCACGGGAGTCCTTATCTGGAGCAATCTGACGCGTGATGATGACATCAATAAAGTTTGCAGCAGTTATGGTGGTCTTCCCATGCGTGCGCAGCTCCTCCTCCATGCGTGACTTGGTGGGTGGGGCTTTCTCTTTGCTCCCTGTAGCTCCTCCACCCTCTGCATACATAGGATGGGAAGGTTTCCCACTAGGAAGTGACACGTCCCCATATGGAGATTGCACGGAACGGCGCTCCACCTCTTGTGACTCCTGTGCTGCACGCCGTGATGACATCACGTCATCATCCCGGGAGCTACAGTTATTATGCTTGCCCTCCTTGACTTTCGCAACATCCATCTGCGGGGCAGAGGCAGCAGCGTCCACAAGGGCGGCGAGGGCATCCGCTGCATTGCTGTATCGATTGGCTTGAGATGTAGCTGCTTGTGAGGGCATTTGCCTGGACAACCAAAACAATCAGAAGTTTAATAGTGCAAAACTAAATTTTAAAATCTATAAATTAAAAGGGATTGTTCACACAAAAATGAAAACTGTCATCAATTACTCGCATTCATGTTGTTCTAAGCACATGAGAATTTTATGTTAACACAAATGAAGATTTTTTAATGAAAAAAAGTTCTGTAACTCTATTGAAACTCCACCAAAATATTAATGCTTCAAAATGTTCATAAAGGGATTGCAAAAGAATTCCAAATTATTTGAATGGTTTAATCCAAGTGTTCTGAATAGATATGCTCACTTTATCAACCGATTAAATTTAGGTTTTTATTTACATGTAAACATTGATTACAGTTAGATTCAACACACATAGATACAGCTCAACAAACATGGCTTGATGTGTGAGAACCAGTGAGGTATTATACTTCATGCAAGGACAATGTATCTTTATTTGTGCTTCGAAGATGAACGTTTCTACGTTTTTTTTTTAGTTTGGAACGATTTGAAGGTGAGTGGAAGATGACATTTTATACATTTATGTGAGCCATTCCTTTAACAACCACAAAAAATAAATAAATAGATAATTAAATAAAAACATTAAAATAAAGATAAAAATATAGATGGTTTATACATTTATAATGCAGTGACATAATAAGTTAAAGGGATACTCCACCCCAAAATGATTTTTTTTTCATTAATCACTTACCCCCATGTCGTTCCAAACCTGTAAAAGCTTTGTTCGTCTTTGGAACATAATTTAAGATATTTTGGATGAAAAAAGGGAGGCTTATGACTGTCCCATAGACTGCCAAATAAATAACAGTGTCAAGGTCCAGGAAAGTATGAAAAGCATTGTCAGAATACTTCATCTGCCATCAGTGGTTCAACCGTAACGTTATGAAGTGACGAGAATACTTTTTGTACACGATGAAAATGACTTTATTCAACCATTTGTCTCCTCTGTGTCTCTCCACATAACCGTAGCACCATTTTGGAGAATATCCGCTGAACGCAGGCAGTTTACGCTCTTCTGTGTCAGCCGCACCACAAGGATGCACTGTTTTCTTTCAAATCAAAGCGTAAATACACGTAGAAAATGTATCCTTGTGGCGCGGCTGACACAGAAGAGCGTAAACTGCCTGCGTTCAGCGGATATTCTCCAAAACGGCACTACGGTGATGTGGATAGACACAGAGATGATTTGCTGAATAAAGTCGTTATTTTTGTTTTCTTCGTGTACAAAAAGTATTCTCGTCGCTTCATAACGTTACGGTTGAACCACTGATGGCAGATGGACTATTCTGACGATGCTTTTCATACTTTCCTGGATCTTGACACTGTTATTTATTTGGCAGTCTATGGGACAGTCTCAAGCATACCTTTTTTCGTCCAAAATATCTTAAATTCTGTTCTGAAGACAAACAGAGCTTTTACAGGTTTGGAACGACATGGGGGTAAGTGAATAATGACAAAATGTTTATTTTGGGGTGGAGTAACCCTTTAATATAATACAAATTAAGTTAATGTGAGCATTTAGTAATGCTAAAAAACTATTATTAATTATTATTACTAATAAAACTAATGAATTATTAGATTGATGTCATTAATAGTGCATTGCTCACATGAGTGGGGTAATGACGCTCTTGGAGTTGGTGCCCTGGAAGATGCTCGGCCGCTGTTGGAGGACACCCTCCTGTGATCTCACAGAGGGTGAAGTGGAACGCAGAAAACTACGGCTGCCTGGTCGGCCAGGTTGCTCAGAACCTGCAACATAAACAGAGACACATCCTAAGAATATTGGCAGAACACATCAGTTTGTTGTAGACTGAGCAGAATGGACCATTATTGTCGACATCATTTCCTTCTGTGTCAATTAGTCTTACCTCCACGCATATATTCTACCGCTGCACGTTCCCGTTCTCTCTGATCTCTTTCTCGCTCCCTTTCCCTCTCGCGTTCCTTCTCTCTCTGACTCTCCCTCTCCACAATAGCGGCAGTGGCACTATGATGGGCAGGATGTCCTGTGGGGAGTGAAGAACAGGGAACACACAAAAAACAAAAAGTGGGTTTACAACCAAAAGGGCCTTTAACACTTGCTGCACTTTGACAGGGCCAGCTGTGTTGCTGTTAGGAATAGCAGACAAATTCATGAGAACAGTGATGTGAAATTACTGCAGCGATATATAAATGTATATGAATAACATTGGCATTAATCCATTCACCAAGACCAGGGCTCAAAATATTTCATAATCCCCAGTAGCCCTCAGGCAGGCATTCTTTAGATTTTGGTAGAACAAAATGAATTTAACTATCCCGAATAAAGAAAAGACATCGACTGAACTTCACTGTGGACAAATCAGCATGACCAAAAACTTCAGTGATTGTATTTTTTCTTCAAATAACAAGTCCAGGGTGTAGGGGTGCAACGGATCACAAAACTCACAGCTCGGATCATTTTTCAGATGAACAAAAAAAAATTATTATTATTATTTTTTTTTTATTATTTAAATAACACTTTACTTCTTCAATACCACAGAAAAACTAGGAGCATATAGGGATGTAATGAATCATTTAACTCGATAAATGCGATTTTTCAATACAATTTTTTTTATTAACAAAATGAGATTTTAAATAGAATTTTTTAAATAAATCAAATAAAATCACATAAACTCTTCATATAAACGAATGCTTAGCCTGGGCTCTTTCCATTTAAAATTAGAGCTGACCACTGCATTTTAATCACAATCCAAACAAAGATGCTACATAGGCCTACACGTTACATAGATTGTATAATTTCTATATTTGAAGCAAAATCAGAATGGACTGACTTAAGCTTTGTGAAATTATTCTACATAAAACATCCGAATGAAACAAAAACAGTTTGAAGATTCAAACCATATGTAAAGACAGCACATGGTATGACACTAAAAGATCAGCATAGTTACTGGTGTTGTAGTACAACACAGACACAGGATCCATGAAACACAGTTCTAAAAGCATATTCACACAGAGTGCAAATATATCTAGGAATATCATCTTTTTGCAATTCATTTCACATCATAATTCCCCTCTCAGCTTGAATAGACATTTAGACAGTCAAGGTCTACTCACCTCCAGACCACCTGCACCCCCAAGACAAACTTTAAATATGACAATACTGAGCCAAGGCCAGTATTTGCCAATATGATGTTTGAGATGCACAGATAAGTGGGCAGTAAAGACAGGATCTCAGGGTAGGGCAACAGGAAGGGGAAGGGAAGTACTTGCAGCAAATGGGGGTTTAGGCACTTTAGCTCTTTAAATTCTGACTAATATCCTATATATACTTACATCTTAAGGTACAATTTCATGCAGACAGAGATTGATACCAGCAACTCTCTTTCTTTATAATTGTCAATAAGCCTAATCTAATCCCTCTAAATGATACTTTATGTCTGTCAGCACATACAGAATTCAGCAGAAAGCCTGCTAAGGCCATAAACTGATCTGAATGGATTGTGCATCTTCTTGCCTGATTCATTAAAAGAAATATTTGTTTGTAAATTTTACTAAACTAGAGCTGCATGTTTTGCTAATAGCCAGTAAAAAGAAAGAATATAAAGTTGAAGTCTTTAGAGTCACACTTGGATATGAAAAACGAGACTCAAGCAGGTTTGGCTCCAACACTTAATTAAGTGCCTCAGCCATGGGTCGGGTTGTAGTAGCCTCGGGTTCCAGGTAATTTTAAATAATGTCCTGAAGATTTCCGTATTAATATTAACATAAATTGCCTTGTCATTTGATGTATAACAAACTTTATGAGTAAGACACGCATGACAATTACATACGATTAATTGTGCAGCCCTATTTATGAGTGGTTTATTTACTTGGATTTGTGGAAAAACAATGCACTGTTGCCTAAATAAAGCAACAAAAATTTAAGTACAACTGTATATCTTTGTGTTTTTGCTCAAACAAAACATTTTGGGAAAATCCACACAAAACGAATGAATTTAATCTACAAAGTAGGAAGATGGGCCTACTTTTTAATCTACACATGCTGTGGAGTTGATAATTTGTTGTCTCTGATTATGGTATTTGGATGTTGCTGATTTCTGCATGAAAAATAAAAAATTATTAATGCACATCTGGTTCGGATAGGAAGGGATTCGGTTCGGGTTCAGATTTTAGGGCCAAAGAAGACCTCTAGTATACAGTAAATATGTGTTCTTTTTTTGTTTTATTACACTATCAATCACCACAATCAATTCAGACTAGCTAATAAATCAGGTGAAACGCAATTCCTTTTGCCATGATGCTGTAGATTTAGTAGCAGCGCATTGGCACCATAGCAGTGCAGAAAACAGCTGAAGTTAGATTTAGGTGGAAGAAAGCACCTCGAGCAAAACTAATCTCAGAGCAGCAGCGCAGGGCGAGTTTCTAAAGCACCACCACCAGGACTGGAAGGGGAAGTTCAGGTGTTGGATAGGAGAGGAGGGGTGGGATCCTCACCTGGAGATATGGAGGCAGGGTTGAATGCCCTAGCAGGGAAAGGGGTCTGAGGTCCAGGGATGTAGGTGATGCGATCCAGGGAGGGGGAAACTGTCCCCCCAGGGTGAGGTAACAGGATGGTAGGTGGCATCTGGGCTAGATCAATTATTCCTTACAGACAGAAGCAAAGGGCCAGTGGGTGAGCATCCACAACCAATCAGCTTCAACTTTAAAGAGCCAACACCCTCTACTGATCTTCTAGAAACATCTAACAGACTAGAGTGAGACTTTAAAAATTTTAAGTAGCTCATTAACAGCATCTTATCAAAAATAATTCAATTACAAAAAATAAGCTATCAGGGCTGAAAGCTGGTTTTCACTAAGCAATGTTATTTCTTTAAGCAAAGCAAAATTAGAGCTAGAAATATGGAGCAATGTAGACTGGAGATGTAGACAGCAGGACCTGCTAAAGGTCTGAGGTCAAACTCCTTCAGATTGAAACTGCAGGTTTACTATAAAACTTTCCATGATTTTTTATTTTTTTGCAAAATGTCTCATCAGACCCAGGTCAACTTTTAACAGGTAACCTTGTTTCTATAGATATTACAATAGGGTGCAGAGTGAACAAACATTACCAAAAAAACTAAAAATGTGAGCCTCTTGACAGATAGGTATAGTGGATGTGGATTTAACAATTGTTTTGAACTTATTAAATTTCATAATTTTTGCTTGAGGGTCATTTGCTTCTGATGGTCTGGAAAAGGTTGCCACTAGTTCACACAAACACCATATCTACAGACTACATTCGTCACGAACAAACACACACACACACACACACACACACACACACACACACACACACACTCAGACAACCACGCCCCTTACCTCTAGCTGGTGGGTATGGGATGGCAATTGACTGTTCACGTGGTGACAGTCCCCTTGTGACATCAGGGCGCATCTGCTGTGAGGTGATGTAATCATTCAGAATGGTTTGCCGAGTGTTTTCCATGGTGTACAGCTGGTAAGTGTTGGGGTAACCGGTCGGCGATGGTTGCCGTGGGAACATGTACGCTGCTGAGATATACAAAGGACAAGGAAGAGAGGTTAAAAGACAGCTGTTCTAGCCTTGATGTCAATGGTGTGGATTTGCCACAGTAGTGGAGAGTTGAGCAGGATATGCTATTATCTAATGCATGAGAGCAGGCTGAAAAACCAAAACACGATGTTTACCAATGAGATAGGAGTAGAGCTTTTATGAGAGAATCATTACTCAGAATATCAGTAAATTGTGTGTGTGATGTGTCACACAAGAACTGTTTTCCTGCTTGACAGTTTGTAGGAAGCATGGTTTCAGAACAGAACATAATTTACAAATTTTCCATTCCTCGGCAAAGCGTAGCCACTACCCATGTGCTCTGAGCCTGATTGAGTAATGTTACAAGAGGTCAGGTTTACAAAACTGTTTTTTCTTTTCTAATATAGTAAAAGACAAAGCTCTGTACAGAGATTTTCTTAAAAATAACCAATAATCCACTTCAAATAATATTTAATAATCCACTTCAATTAAATGACATAAGTCAAAATAAATGATCTGTTGGTAATTTTGTTGCATTGCAACTAAGAGTTTTATCTTTCTTAACAAAAAAAAAAAGTTCTTAAAGTGTTGTTTAAGACACTTGTCTTAAATTCCAAAATGTAAGATGTTCAATGAATTTATTGGGTTGTTTCAATATCAAGTATTACAGTATTATAATATATATTACTACTGCAATTTTTATGAAATCTAAAATAACATTTATAATCACACATGTGAGTTTATTCTAAAGAAAGTTTTTTTTTTTTTTTTTTTTAATAACTACATTATTACGAACCTAAGTAATCCTAAGAACTTAATTTGTTCTTAAGAAGTCTGGCCCCACAAAGATTCCATAATGCCTTTAATTACCTGGGTCCAGGACTCTGTGGTGATAAGCGAGGTTGGGGTCCAGGTGTGGTGGTAGGTGAGTCCGGTACACCTCTCCAGGTACTACAGGTCTATGGTGGGGGTCAAACGGGCTGTGAGAACCAAGAGGTTCACCCCCGGACACAGGCGACTTGGCGGAAACACTGTCCCTCTGGGTTGGAGTCAGTGTGTTCTTCCTCTCATGAGAAGCTGGTTTACCTGTTGCTATACTTCCTATTTGAGAAAAAAAGTCAGTACAATGACCTGTACAATTGACTGCTAGATGTAAGCTAAGGATCAGTGCTTAATTGTTATAACTATCTGGGGGTAATTAAGTGAGAAAACGAGAGATGCCACATTCATACCGTCTTGCCCTCGTAGCAGAGGTGATCCTCTGGATATGGAGGTGCCGGTGTATGTAGGGGTTCTGCGTGCATTGCTGTCCTCATGCATGCCTGGACTGAGCTGAGATTTTCCCGCTTCTGTGTGTGTGGAGCGCAGGACAGAGGTGGAGTTTACTACAGAGGTGTGCCGGACACGTTCGGATGCCTTCGCATCCTCATACTTGGCCCTCTCTCGCTCAGCTGCCTCAATGGCAGAGTGTGAGATCTTCACTGGGCTTGTGATCAGAGATTTAACATTGTGCTTGATGGCTGACGGGTTCACAGTACTGCTCTCATACTTTAGAGGAATACCCTGCAGAGATGCACATTGAGAATATTAAGAGATAAGGCATCTTCCACTTGACTGATCTGAATCTGATTTGAATGTTCTTCATTAATACATTTCAGTGTGGGAAACAGTAACAACCTCAAATCATGTACCTGAGTAATGGATCCTTCCAGAACAGGAGTTTTACGACTATCTTGAGTCTCCTTACGGGGAATCTCGTGAATTGAGCGGCCCATCTCCTTTATGGTGTTCACCCCCTCATATGGTTTACCTTTCGTGATGCCTCCCTCAAAAGAGCGTATGGGTGGACTTTCCCTCTTGATCTGTTTACCATATTTGGAGGCCTCATCATAGACTTCAGCAGAGGCTCTTGGTGTGCCTGGAACATGGGAAAGAAGATTAAGCATGATGTAGAAATTCATGCACATTTTGTGAAAAATTAGTAAAGCAAACACGCAAGTAGGACCAGTATTATTATTTGAAATGATTTAAAATTCTTTATATTTATATATATATATACATACATACATACATACATACATACATATATATATATATATATATATATATATATATATATATATATACACATATATATATATATATATATATATATATATATATATATATACATATATATATATATATATATATATATATATATATACACACACTAATACATTTGCTGACATAACAATAAGATGACACATGAACAATACTGTATAAGCGTTGTTTGTTTACATTTTGCGCCTCGCGTAATGAAAACAATGTTTGGGATAGCATGATCAAAACTTAGTGATGTAGATAGTTCGATGTTGGATATTCATCCAAATTATGGTGAAAACAAAAATGTAATTTAATTAAAGTAGAAATCAGTTTACTAAATAATGTAAACTTGACTGACTGCTTCACTTCCACTTTAACTGTTTTTGTAAAACATTACATATTTTCAGAATGGAAGCAAGGAAGTGTGTTGGAAGCATCCCCATTACCTTGCATGATGGATCCTGTGAGTATGGAGCGATCCTTAGACTCATGAGGACTTTCTCTTGGTAATGCTCTGCTGATTAAACCTGACAAAAAAAAAAAAACAAGGAAAATGTCTTTAAAAAGATTCATTTTGAACATAATTGCTGCTTCAGATCTTTTGTGGTTTATCCTTCTCAGATAAAAAACACAAAAACATGACTAACCTTCATAAGGTGCTGTCTCACGTGTTGGGTGTCCACGGGACCCCTCCATGATGTCATATGTGCGCTTGAGATCGTGCCCCATTCGTGGGCTTCTAGTGCCCTCTCTAGGGTTCTTAATGGCTGTAGGAACATAAAGTGAGATTTATTATTGTAATAAAATAAGTTTCCATAAAAACAGAAAAAGCTCTTGTTGCACTGCTAATAATGACGACATTTAGCCCATAAAAATTAAGCACTTCACTATCTGACTCCACTTGTGCTGTAGCATTACAAGAGCCGGGAAATATAGAAAAAAATTATCACTCTATACCTATAATATCACTATTCAATATCACCGAGTGGTCACAAGCACACCAGACAGGAAGCAGTTCTGGCTCTCACCATCAAAAGAGAGAATGTGTCCGCTTTTGCCTTCATAGATAACATGAGCTTTAGAATGAGCTTCAGCTCGGTTCTTCTCTGGGCAGCTCAGGTCCTCTGTGGCCAGTTTAGCAATAGTGCCTTTCAACAGATCCGCTGCTACATTGGACTGAGCCAGTGCAGGAGTGCCCTAGAAAGAGAAAGAGCGAGAGTGAGAAATACTACACAAGTATAAATGAAAATACTCAAATACTACACAAAGGCCTAGGATGAAGATACCTGTGTAATGGAGCCTCCTCTGAAAGTCAAGCCCTCAGGGCCTTTTCCAGGTGGCCCTCTCATATCCGGAATCTGTATGGGTCCTACTAGCAGCAAAGGGCAAAGGAGAGGAAAAAAAATATTGTTTGATTTGTGATTCAATAGTAAGACCCTTGGTTCTTTATCCTGGTCCTGGGGACTCCCCGCTCTTCACATTTTGCATGTCTTCCTTATTTAACACACCTGAATCAGATCATCAGCTCATTATGAGAGAGATCTGTGAACTGATCCATGAACTCTATGGCTGTATTTACACTTGGCATTAACATGCGACCTGTATCCGGATGTTGTCCATATACACAAGTAAAGACAAGTGTAAACGCACTTCTGATCGGAATGTTACCGTTAATGTCAAGTGTAAACGCAGCCTAAGTGTCAGATAATGGAGCCATACAAAATGTGCAGGGGGGGGGGAGTCTGACTGTTTACTTTTGTGGATTCATTCTTGATTTTTAGACATTGTATTGTATATTTTAAGTCGTCTCACCTCTGACCACTCCCTCATACTGAGCTCTGGATAAAAGACCCTCCGCCTGAGTGCTCTGTCCACGTGGAGAACACTCCTCCTGCTTAATATATGACACTAAACACACACCAAACACAATCAGGTGTTTAGATTATACATTCATCTTCTAAAATTCATAACGAAACTAAGCCACAAAAGTCATGGCTAAGTGCAGTTAAGATGTTAGGATAAAGATGTATTCATACTCTCAAATCTCTCCTGCTCACCAGGTTTGGCAGGGTCCTGCTGTCTTGGCAAGCCAAGTGAGATGGACCCTCCTGTGGTCTTTACTACCTCCGGTACGTACACAGCGTGCGTCTGAGAAGGAAGGTATGTTCCTGGTGTTCCCTGCAGGGAACAGGAGAGAAGACACGAATCAGAGTGGAATACCAGGAAAGCCCCTGATCCCCTGCCTTGATCCCATTACATGTAGGAAGTATTTAATCTTAGCAGAAGCACCACAAGTCTAAAATACCAAATAAACAGCATTTATCTTACCTGTGAAATGGAGCCCCCCTGAATGAAGGAGGGCTTGTCGGTGGGTTTGGAGTGAATGAGGGGCGGAGGAGACGGAATGTTGGACGGCCTGTGACGGGGAAAAGCCATGCGAACATCGGAAAGAGTCTGAACTGCCTGGTTAGGTGCCGGCTGAAGAACTGTGGGAATAAAAGGATAAGAGGAACAAGGGATGAAAAGAGGTGGGTAAATAGGATCACTCTTTATCCTTGCAGTTGACAAAAGTTCTTCAGTCTAAAGCTTAATGTATACTTTGGTTTTTACATGTATGCTAGGGAATTTTAGATTTTATTTATTACAGTTCTGTTGGGGCAGGGCTGGATTTACGCATAGGCATTCTAGCCACGTGCCTATGATCGCTCGTCCAGGGGGGCCCAAGCACAATGAAAAGATATATAATATTTTTGTTATACTATGGGCTAAGTAAAAGAACCAAAACACCAGAAGACATTAAGCAAATAAATATAACAAACAATTGGGTAAAAAAAAAAAGACATTCCGTTTTCCATCTTTTTTATGTATGGAAATCATGTTTTCTTTCTCCCATTCTCTCTCACAGACGCACACACATTACAGACACACACTCACGTGGAGACGCGAACAGAAACTTGTCATCAGGCCTCCCCCTGAATTTATCAGTAAAATAGTTTTGCGGATGAAAAGCTACAAGACAATTCTCAGTAGCGAGGTTCTGGAAGCAGTTCAACTTAAAAATTAGCTATGCTTACTATTTACACGTGCTTAGTCTCTCTCTCTGATAACTTCATTAGCCTGACTATCAATGGCCCAAACCTCTGTTATTAGCTATAAAATGACGTTTTGGAATTTGCAACAGAAGGTTCATCTTGAAATAAATCATCTGAACAATATCTTGAGGTGTGGTTGTGACACCAGGGAGGCTGTTAAAATTATTAAAGAAATAATGCACTCCCTAAGTGGTAATGTGGCCATGACGTTGGAGCCTATTAACGGAATGGTCTTTCTCCATTCTCAAACAAATTAAGACTTAAGATTTTTAATGACTGAATGCGAGTGCTTTTTGAGATGTTTGCTGGGGTGGTAATATTACACAGGCCTATTAATAAGGTGGGGGGAGGGGGTTGCCTATGTCATGATAAGAGGTAAATCTGGCCCTGATTAGGGGAACCTATTAAGTCTTTAATTTTTAATGCAGATGTGGCCTTCACAAGCTGCCACATTTACTGTATATATATTTATTTTATAATAATAAATAGTTCTGTTCCTGACTTCTGATTGGTCAATATATTGAGTGCGTTTACATGCACCCTATTGCGATTATAATGAGATTTTGGCAATATTGTGATTAAACTTTACCTCATGTAAATGCAATACTTCAATTTAATGCGATTTAACTCATAATCGCAGCAAGCATAATCGTATAAACATAGGTGGCGTACGCCAATTTTAATTGAAATATACAGCCATGTAAACACCTTAATTGTTAACAGTATTGCCGCTCTGACCAAAGTGCGCAT
Organism: Cyprinus carpio; assembly: GCF_018340385.1. Lineage (NCBI taxonomy): Eukaryota > Metazoa > Chordata > Actinopteri > Cypriniformes > Cyprinidae > Cyprinus > Cyprinus carpio. Next base: position 24,417,666 of record NC_056576.1, read on the forward strand.
GTGCTTGTGACGCGCACTTGCAGTAATACGATGATTAGAAACGATGGCGGGAAGAAAGCATCGCATTTCTGGGGAAGACACAACTCGCTGCCACCAGTCTGTTCCTTACCCTCATCCAGAAACGGTGAGTAGAACGCGACGGCAGTGTAGGCAAATGAATTGCAATCACATTACTATGGCACCAAAAAGCATGGAATACAACCATTCAGACGTGCTTTGCATTAGACGTAAATAAATTAAATAAGCGGCCAGTAACACACCTGCTCTTTCTGAGTCCATCATTTGTGCTGTGCCACGGGGTATATGATGGCAGTAAAAAAATAACCACAATTCTTAGCAAATTATAAGAATAATGAAAATTGCATGTAAACGGGAGTGAGCTCTTGACATGTAAACATCATAATGCGATTAAGTCCTTACTCTGATTATTGGAAATAATCACATTATTCGTGCACATGTAAATGTAGTCATTGTTAAAAAGCATGCAAAAATCCTCAACACCATAACAGCTATGACATCAGACTCTGACTCCACTGCAGATCTCTCAAATGGTATTGTTATTTTTCTTGCATAGCTAAATTCTGTTATGTCAGTGGCTGTTACTGGAAGATACAACTTGATGAATTTTCTTAACAGAATAAAAAAAAAAACACTAAGGAGGATACAAACGGTCACTCGAGGCCGTGCTATATTTTGAACTGCACTGAGCATTGTGCCTAACAACGACCTTTAGTCGTGACTATACACAATACAGAACGACCTCTCAGATTCACTGCACAAAACTTCTGACCTACAACACACAACCTACCAAACCTCTGCAGGACCTGCAAATGACTTTCACAAAACTGCCCAGCTTATAAAACCTAGTGCAAAAAAAAAAAAAAAATCCAACAACCTTTTTAAAAATCTGACACAAGTTCAAAATAAAAAACATTTAAAAGAAAGCTGACCCAAATGCAGAGAGCCTCAAATGAAACCCTGGGAATAAAGACTGACGAAGACACACAGACCTGAGTCTAATCTGAATCTCTTAGCATGGGAGGAATGAAGCCTTCCTTCGCCGCTTCTCACAGTGACTCACAGCCCTACTAAAAGCACTTCTTCTCTTTTCACACAGCCCAGCCTCTCACTCAACTCTTCTGAAATATTGAGTCATGAACCCTCCTGTCTCCTGCGGCGTAAAAGGCATGAGTCTAGAGATGAGATCAGGTGGTCTCTGCAGTTCTTTAGTGCAGGGTGTGATGTTCTCACAAACATAACCGCTTATCTGTTGTAATCATGTGATTCAGGACGATTCTTATGAACAAATAAAAACAAGGTCTAACGGTACAGAAGTCAGTAGAGTTAAATTGTTCAAGCATGGTTCAACCTCTCGTTCAGAGATACTATTATAATGCCTGTATAAAGGTTGGCCACATGATTTACTGGGGAATCCAGTGAAGAAGTGAAAGATTACAAACATAATAGGGATGGGCAATTTATTAAATAAATTAATTAAATGACGTTTAACAAGAAAGATATTATTTTTTAATAGTCAAGCCTTTGTCACCATTTCTGAACAAGTTTATTATTAGGCATTAAACACAACAATGTTCTACACACAACATTAAGTTATATCTCAAGGTTTTCTTTTAGGCAGATCACGTGGTCTCACGAATCCTGTTGCTTCGCTTCAGAAATGGTCCTGGTGTGAGTTCTCACTGCGTGGAGGACGGAACAATACCTTGCCAGAGCCGTAACGTGCCGCAGATGCGTGCAGTGTAAATAAGGGGTTGCACCATGTCTACACCGGATGCGCTAGTTTGTTCTGAACCTCCAAGTAAGGTAGTTACTTGTCAGTGCCAACTGCATCATCAGTGATGGTCATGTTATTGACGTAGCATGCATGTAGGACACAGAGAGAAAGTTTGTTGACCAGGTCAATAATGCAAAAATCAATCATTCCACTCAATCTGGGTCCTCACAGGAGAGGTCACCAAAGACCAAAGTCTCATGACAAAGTTTATTATGAAACCTGATCATTACAAAACAAACAAACCTGCAGGAGCGACATTATTTTCTCTATCCCTGACAGAAACATCCATTGTGTAAGCGCTTGTCTCCATGAGAACAGTTTCCAGGTTGAAAAGGTAGGGATGATAAGGGAATTAGGGATGCGCTGATCCAATACTCAATATCGGTATCAGCTCTGATGTGGCCATTTACTGCCGAATAAGGTATTGGTCACAATAAAACCGATCCAAATCCGATATTGTGCGTATACTAATCTGTGTTATTGTTAAGTCCCAAGAAACGTACAAAATTTTTTTTCGTCCACTATATTCCAAGAGTTCTGAAACCGTTCCATAATTTAATGTGAGGTTCAGATGGATATTTAAGTCGTTAAATGCAAGTTTGCGTAAACCCTTCTCTCTGCTGCGGCTGTCTTGTCATCATCCATTCAGCATTCAAACTGCGTCTCGCATTCGGTTACAAAAAATCAAGACAATAAAATTCTCTCCAAGATTCTCTCCAACACTGGAGTAGAGAGTATTGAAATTTAAAACTGTTAAAAGAAAAGGCTATACAGTAATCACTGTGTGCTGTGACTCTGTTGCTTCAAGCGCATCATTCTGCACAAGGGATGCGCATAAGTGCTTTGTGCCGCTCTGTCTTGGATCCTTTCATATTATAATACTTTTGTGCAATGAAAGATTATTAATAGCCTTTCTTGTTCTGTCCTATCTATCACAAATCTCTTTTAATTTTATAGTATATATTAGTGCTGGGCAACAATTACAATTTTTAATCATGATTTATCACATGATTTCGCGACATGACACGACACGACACGACAAATCATACAAGCCGCCATTAGCTGCGATCCTATACAACAGATGCGACAGTTGTCGCGCCGCACCGCAACAGCTAAAGTGCGTCTACAATGACTGGACGCATCCTGCGACAAAGCAACCGTTGCAAACTATTCAAATTTTGTGTCAGTACATCATAGATAGAACGAGGCAGCAGTTTACTGTCGGAGATTTGTCGCGCCATGCTGCATTCAGTGTAGACAGCATCCCTGATTATAATGGGTTCTTTAGTATTTTGTTGCGTTGTGCCATGCCGCTTGCGACTGGTGTAGACATGGTGTTAGGCCCAACAATGCAAAGAGCAATGTGTAAAATTTCACCAGATTTAGTCCTACACTTAAAATACATTTTTATTTTCCCCCCACTAAATAATATTTTTTCACTAAATTGTTTAGATTTTATAAATTGTATAGATTTTATAAAAATATTGTGCACTCATGTTTTTTCTAGAATAACTTTTGCTGCTGAATTATCCACTAACCTTGTTTATAATAGTATTTGTCATTGATTATGAATATTAAGTTGTCTATATTTAGTAGATTGTGTTTAACACAAAAGAGTGATGATCCAAAGTGACTTCCAACAATACAAGCAATTTTTTTTTATCAAATAAATGCACCTTTTGTGAGCATAAAAGACAAAACAATCTTGCCGACTGAGATCAACGCTGTTGGAAGATGTTTTCATTAGTAGACCTTTAGTGGTGTTTTTTTTAGTGTCTTTGATTTGAATCGCTCATGTTGCTTACATCAGTGAGGGTCAGACTATAGTTCTTACACTCCATTTTACTCTCAATCAGTGGCTGTTACTGAGTGTTCATTTTGGTGATCAAACCTGCCTGATAAAAGCAAGCAGCAGGTTTCTAAACAACACCTGGATACAGGGTGTACAGACTGCTTACCTGGAGGTACACTGTAGCGGGTGGCGTTACTGGCGTCGGGCTGGGGTGAGGCTTTGCTAGGCTCCCGAGGAGAGAGTCTGTACGGAGAGCCTGGTCTGCCCACTCCACCATGAGATTCCTGCTCCATCAGCTTTAGGTCATATGGCATGTAAGCGAATGGCTTACCTAAGGACAGGACAGAGAAGAAAGTCTATCAGATACTCAGACACTTAAGCAGACAGACAAAGACAAAACAGAATGTCAAGCGCACTTTCTAGAAAAGTCCTCACTATAAGCGATCAAGAAAACATTATTCAAACCATACAGACTCATCATGCATTAATCACAGGAATAGATATAGAAAGATTAATTCAGTGCTATCACTGTAAATGCACTGGCAAGAGAAATGTCAAGGCAGGTTTTTAGAGGTACAGTCAGCCGGTCTGTAAGGACGAAGTCAAGCAAAACTTGGTGTTTCTAATGGATATCACTACCAGAGAGTGACCTAATGTTCCTTTTGGTTGGCTGCTTTCTGTCTGGCTCTATCAAAAACAGCACTGTGCTTCTTAGCTGAGAAGAGCAAAGTCCACCGTCTCTCTCCTGCGCACTTGACACCCTTCAAAAATCTGTTTTGGAGACCCAGTATAAAACAGAGGAGGAGGAAAAACAGAAAAGTGTCTGTCTTTGCTGTTACTGTCTTTGCTCAAACTTCTTGGCATGTAAAAACCCAGTGAGAGTGCACAGGAGGATAGAACAGAGGTACTACAGGCATATCACAATCTATCCCCCGGTTTCACAGACAAGGCTTAAGCCTAGTCCTAGACTAAAATGTAAGTCTGAGCTGTTTCAACTGAAAGAAACTTGCACTGACTGATCTTAAAATAAATCAGTGCCTTTTTGTTTTGTCTCAGGATGCACACCAGTAATGTTTTTTTTATCTAAGGCACATTTATAAAATATATACTTAAATGTCCTAATTGAACTATGGCCTAATCCTGCCTTAGTCTAAAGGCCAATTTATACTTCTGCGTCGGGTGCGCGTAGTAGGTACGGCGTAGCATACGCATTGACGTGTACCATACGTCGTACCCTTCGCCGTACCCTGACGCGCACCTCCTCATAAATGTAACTACGCGTCGCGACGACGCGGACTGCAAGATCTGTGATTGGTCGGCTTGGTAGTATCACGTTTCCTCCTACGCATTTTCGGAATGATCTTCTGCACTCTGGACCGCCCACCATTTTTAAATTCCGAAATTCAGTGAAGAGCCAACATGGAAATGGACCAAGTGACCGAGTGATTAATTGAAGAAGTGAGGAAATACAGCCATCTGTATGACTCCTCTTCGGGAGATTACAAAGACTGCCAGACGGCAGCGAATTCGTGGACTGTAAACACAGTGGAACCCGCTCGGGTCAACTAGCGTTTCGGCGGTGTAACTGCAGAGCAAAACAGACATACGCAGAAGTATAAATGCTAACAACAGCGTCGCCTACGGGCGTAGCCTACGACGTACACTACGGCGTACACTCGATGCAGAAGTATAAATTGGCCTTAAGCCCTGTCTGTGAAACCGGGCCTATATGTTTTCCAGCGGTCCATCTGCTTGTCTTTCAGTCTGTTTGTCTAAGGGGTGATTCGTTAACCTCAATTTTGTATTGTTCACTGCTCTCTCCCCTCAGAGACAGTTCCTTTGGTCGGGAGTTCTCCCACAAAAAGTGCTCTATTCAGATGAGATTAGTTTTATATTGGGGAGGTCAGGGAATGGCATGATTACCAAAGCGTAATTTTAACCCCTTATTAACTGCCCATGCCATTAACTTTTCTGAACATTATATGACTATTAAGATTCATCCTTTAAGATTCTTCTAAAATGAAGAAATAACAAGAGGCAAAGGCAATAAGCAAATTCACATGCTGGTTAAATCTACCTCGTTACTGTGAACAATTAATCCATGCATGCGTCTCATCTTAAAAACTGTTCTGACCTTGTAATTTCATTGAAACATAACTGGATCTTCTAATGAAAAAGACTTCACTCTGGTGGCGGACACCAATCATTTAAACCCTGCCCCTTTCTTACAATCGCCGGAAAGCTCACATTCAGATCTGCCTCCATCCAATCAACAACGATGGGTAGAACAAAAAAAAAAAAAGTTTCCAATTCCATTTCTTTATGACTTTAAAAGCCTGTGAATCTACTCTGTTAAAGAATCTCAAGTGGATATTGACCAAAGAGCGAGGACAAAATAAAGGGACATTTGAAAACTTATTAGAGGGAACAATTGCTGCTGGATTTATTGGGTTTTCTAAATTTACTACATTCACCTCAAGTGTTTTTGAGTATTTCTATATCTCTCTTTACTTCTGCATCTGACTCACCTTCTCTGTCCACTACAGTGGGGCTGTGGGTGGTGACTCGTGGCCTGCGGTCAGACTCGTTCTGGTCCAGTCTCTGTTTGTCCTCCTGCACGGACTCATGCACAGCTTTAATTTGGTGCTGGAACATAGCAAAGCCACTCAGCGGTCCTACAGGAACGTTGCTGTGACCGAATGGAGCTGAAACCTAAACAAAACATTCAGTAACAAATTATTCAGATTCAGATGGGGGCTACATGCTGGACTGATGTTCAGCAAAAATGCTCTTTTAGAAAAATGTAAATGATTAAAAGGTGCATGACTTGAGTCCATTAGCAATAGCTACGGTTTATTTGCAACATTCTCATGATATAAACCTTGTGAACGGCCAATCAGGGCCTCAGTTAGAACCATTTCACAGCCACACCAAATCGCCACAACAGACACCTCCAAACAGCACAACTAATCAGCCTAGCAGAGCAGCCAAACATATTTTCACTCATCATGATTTCAGTGTGTGGAAAATCAATTGGTATTTGCTGATTCGTTTGCTGATTGCCGCAGAAGTGCGTAATCTGCGGAGGTGGAGATGGAGGCAGGACTCACGTGGCGGGGTGGCTGGGCCCTGTCTCTGTCCAGAGGGGCATATCTGAATGCTAAGTGGGGGTAGAGGCTATGGGGACTGACCATAGGGGGGATGGTGGCGGCTCGCTGCTGTAGCTGCTGCATGTTGAGGAGTTTGGCTGAGGAGAGGACCACCGAGCCTGCAGTGCAAAGCAATGACGGCTTCTCCAGAGAGAAAAGTCTGCCACAGGAAGGAAGGAACAAGAGAATAAAATTTATTATCTACTGATACTATACTGCTAGTTACATCTAAAGGTCTCCTCACACATAAGCAACAACAAAGAGACCAGAAGTAATTTTTCATTCATTCACAGTCTATTTACCTGCTTTTGTACAATACTAGCTCAAGCACATTCCCATGCTGGACAACTAAACATTTATTTAGGTAAGTAAATAAAATAAATAAACTGTATTTAATAAAAGTTGAAGCAATATAAATAATTCATTACACATCAGAGCTAAACAGTAAGGTTTTCTTTCTGTTTAGATTTCTAATTGGCAGCTGAACATTTTGTTTCAACAACAACAAAAAAAAGATTAATGTTTTAATTAATTGACATAAACGTTACATAAATGTACTTGCACTGCAATTTATTATTTTACATTTGCATTTCTAATTTAAATACATATTATTACATGTATTATTTATTTTAATATTACTAAAAATACTATTACGTGATTTTCACACATATAAATTATATTTCAATTAATAAATCACCACCCTATCCATGCTACTAGAAACCAATAGCACTGTATGTATGAACCCCATAATAGAAGATGAGCAGCGGTTTCTCACCTTTGTCGGTCAGGTTCGGCTTCCACATCCTCATCCGCACTGCAGGTGGCGCTAGAGTCATTATCTGAGTGGTGCTGCTCCCCCTGTTTCTCCTCCTCCTTCTCCTTGATATCTGGCTCTGTCTTCACTTGGACCTGTGCTCTTTCGCTGCTTGGAGCAGTCATCTCCAAATCCTGCGGCTCAGTCTTTGGATGGATCTGCATTTCATACGCGGAGCGTGTGCGCTCATCCTGAGGAAGCCCGTCTCCAGCTTCTCCTTCTGGACTCTTCTCTACTTTCACCCGCAGCTCACAGTACGGAGGCTCCTGGCCCTTGGCATCTGCCACTGGGACTTTGGTTACCGTGTCGTCCTGGTCCGACGCGCCGTCCAGAGCGGAGTTGGGATGAGTTACAGAGTCGGATTTGGAGGGATCAGTTTGAGATGGAGAAGGCGCACTCTCTGTGTCTGAACTGTTATCGGGACCTGAGAAATGGAGATGAAAGAGCATAAGATTGAGCCATCACTTTAAATTCTTCATTAATCTGTGCAAAGAGGACATTGAATATCAAGTCCAACCTATTTCAATCTCTGCTACAGAAACACAAAAGCAGAGAAGCAAAAAACCCAAACAACCCTGCCATGACAGAGCAGAGGGGGGGCATCTGAGGTCACCATCGCTGCACGTGGCATCACGCAATCAAGTTAATGCACTTCTGGACAGCAAACCTCCTTTGGCTACTTTATCACTGATGACACCCTCCGGAGCCACAGGAAAATATTAATATACCTATAAAATATTAATTCTCTGATAAATCCACAGGTTTTGATTGATTATTCAGCTTTTACAATTAGTTAAAATATTGAGTTAAACAGTCTAACTAATAAGTTTTGAAAATGTTAGATAAATATATTACTATTGTACAATTACAATTATTATACAACTATTTGTATAATACAATAAATATATTTGGCACAAAAAAAATAGATGAGAGACATTCTCATTAACCATTTAATTAACTGTATGAAAAAGTAACTGATGGACTGATGGATCATTCTGCCTAACATCTCCTTTTGTAAGTCATATGAAAAAAACAAATGTCAGTGATAAGACATTTGTATTTACCTTATAGAGTTATAATAATCAATACAGTCCCAAGCTAGATCAAGCTTTAATCTATGCAAATTACTTTTTTTTGTATTCACTAATAAAAAGATTTAACATTAGCTACTGTAGCTCCACACTGGAGCTGCTTCGTAACAGAAAATCAAGTATAATTCTAATTGAAAGGGACCACTGACCCTGTTTTTCATGTTTAACACTGTAAAGCTGCTTGCTTTAAAGCAATCGATGGCATAAAGAACTATATAAATAAACGTGATGTGGCTGGAGTGCTGACAGCAGAGCAAACATGTGCTTGTTGATTTGGTTTGTTGATTTATTAACTTTTGTTTTCTCACCACTGTCAGTTTTGTTGTGTGTTTATTTCGTTATTTAGAGGACAGTGCACAGCACATTTATGTATTCCTTTAAACACCGCTCTCCGCAGCATCTGGTTCAGCTGTGTTTACACTCCGACATGTTCCCATCAGTGTGATGTTATTCCACCAGTATTCTAGACCCTTACTTGATGAAATTACTAATTTAAAAATAAAATAAAATAAAAACATGTTAGTCATCGTTTTCGATAATGTAGAATAATTGTTACAGGCTTAATAGCCACATCACAATAACAGGCTTGCAGAGAATGACACACATCCGACAACTAGAAAGCGACTATCCTTCTCTCATCCCTCCATCCTTCTCTCTGAAAAAAAACTTTCCCTCATCTATAATTCCTCCCTCCTCTTGCTGTGTGGATACTCTCTGCCACTCTCACAGTCTGTTTCTCTGTCCTTCTCTCGGAAAGTGATGAAGGCTAACCTGCTTTGCATACCAGGAGTATGTCAGAAGGCAATACTCCAAAAAGCAGACAGGGGAGAGAAAGAAGTTTGAGTAGCATCTAGCACATGACAAGTAACCAAGGAAAGCAGACCAGGGAAGCAGCCTTGCAGGTTTTTGCAAAGAGAATCTGAATAAGGTTTATAATGCACCAGGGCAGAGAATTATGGAATTTAAGAACAAAAGAGAGTACAGTACATAAATGTAAGTATAATGTTTAAAAATGAATGAATACTTATTCAGCAAGGATGCATTAAACTAATTTTAAAAAAGATTTGTAGTGCAAATAAATGCTGTTCTTTTGAACTTTCTATTCATAAAAAAAGTTTCTACAAAAATACTAAGTAGCAAAACGGTCTTCAACATTTATAATAATAATAAATGTTTCTGGAGCACTAAATCATCATAGCTGAAGGATCATGTGACACTGAAGACTGGAGTAATGACTGCTGAAAATGCAGCTTTGCCATAACAGAAAGCAAATGGTCCAAACTTCTGATCAGAAGTGTAGATGGGATGGAAGAAGGCCAAGCGAACATACAGGCACCCAAAGGGAAAGAAAGTGGTTTAACAGACGTCTAACTGATAATTATTGTCCTATATTTGATAGTACAAGTGTTGTTCCAAGCAGAGGCATGTTTAGAGATTTGGAGGCACTCAGCAAGTGGTCCCGAGGGAAATCCCATTCCGGGGAGGGGGATTGCAAACCTTGGGATCCTCCCCCCTCAGTAGAAATCCCATGGAAATCGTGTTCCGGTTGGGGTAATAGCAATCCCTCTCAGTAGAAAAATGGGTTCCGCAGGGCCCAACACAATTGTGTGGGTTCCAAGAGTGCTGATATGAAGAGTTGGAATGTGTTAATGTATCAGACAGGTATCTCTGGGCCTGAATTGGCTGAATTTTCATGGGCAAATAACTACTTTTATTGTGTTTAAAATGCAAGTTGAATTTTTGTTTAAAGAATTCTATAAAGACTTGAAGTCGTGTTGTAGCACTGAATATCACAACAACCATGCCTGAATAAAGCACAACAGATCAAACATACTCAGCAGAAGCACTCAGTTTCCTTACAGCATATTTATTTGAATATTTAAAGCCAGGGAACGCTTATATAAGAGTGAGTGTGGCAGACAGAATTAGTCCAGATATCTTATCCCTTCTGAACATTCCTCTTTTTCCACTCTCTTTTCTTTGTGTTTCTGCCTTATTCACTTGTTTCTTCTCCCTTTCATCCACTCCTCCCCCACATAGCTGGTTCTCTCCTCATTTGCTCCTGATTCTCACTCATTAAGCATACAGACAGAAGTAGAAGAAGGATGTTGACCTCTGTGGCAGTGCAGCGTGGTCTGGGGTTTTGCTGTCAGATCTAATCAACGCACTGCAGTCAGACAGGTCAGCACACTGCTCTACTGCTCCCTCTTTCTGTGTCAGTCTGTCTGTTTCTGCTCTCTTTACATTATGGCCCCACTACTTCTCTTCCTCTATGCTTGATCAGACTCTGGGCTCATGGGTCACAGAGAAAGAAACTGACAGTGATGGGTTTTAGGGTGCTTGTTTAGGCATTAGGGTTTATGTTGGAGGCAGCTGGCTGTAAAAGAATTTAAGGGTATTTTCAAACTTGGTTCGACTGCCTGGTCTGAATCCAAGTTCAACTGCCCTCCCCTCTGGACTGAATTCATATTATTTTATTTGGGTCCGAACCGTCGTTTGCATTATCAAGCCAGGAACTGATTACCCGGTTGCTTAGTAACGACAGCACAGAAGGCGGCAGCAAAATGCGTAGCATTGCTCTCTTCACTTTTATATGTACTGTATGTTTTTGAACCGTTGGTTTTGTTTCCAAAGCTTCAGTAAATAACGGCACCTATTTCTGTCTTACAAATGTACTGCAAATGCTCTAAAGAATGCTGAAGGTGAACAGAAATGAGATATATAGCTCACTGCTTGCAGCGTGTCAGTCAAGCTTGTCAGTAAAGTCAGTGAACTTCCGCAATTTGGTACTTCACTTCTGAAATTTGGTACGACTGCATTCACATCAGTAGTGAACCATACCGGAGTTCACTTGAACCGTAAGCCAGGCCGCCCCTTTTAAGCGTAATTCGTTACAGTTTGCGGGTGCGCACCTGAGTTTGGAAGACAGCGTTCACATCGTTCAAACGTACTGAACTCTGATGTCAACTGAAGCCAGGTGCGCACCAAAAGTGCTAGTGTGAAAGGACCCTAAATCACAGAGAGAGATCATACCATCACTCTCCTCATCTTCATCAGGCGCAGGATCGCTCTGTGATGGGTCTCGATTTCCACGGAGCCGACGGGAACCCTGCACACAACAACATAAGAGGTGCAAAAATTACAAGATACCCACATAAACAGTTCAAAACTGTAGATTACATCACATTCATGCGCATTTGGAAGACATTTTTACGTTTTTTTTTTTGTCCCCTTCATGGGACGCTACTTTCTTGCGCCACTTTTTAAATATCATGCATAAAAACAGCAAAACCACTGTTACTTGTAGGAAACTGGTAACTAGTAGATTTAGATATATACTATTGTTTAAAATTTTAAGGTGAGTAAGTTTTTTTTTTTTAAAGAAATTAATAATTAACATCACAAGAATAAATTACATTAAGAAATTAAAAAGAAAACCAATCAAATTGTAAAATAAATTAGTAAATAACAGTTTTTTTTTATTATTATTGTATTGTTGATTAATTAAATGAAGAGATTGTGAGCAAAAGAGACTACTTTCAAAAATCTTAATGATCCCAAATTTTTGTACGATAATTTAAATATCTAGATATAAAAGGAATGACCTTCTAAAAAATTTTTGTTTGGATGTAGCAGATTTATTCTATGAATGCTGGATCTGTACCTGTACCTTGTGTTGCCGTAGTAGATTGTCTAGGTTGTATCGTCTCTTGTTGTTGAAGTAAAAGTTCTTACACTGAGCTTCACTCTTAGAGCCTACCATCTTAGAAATGGCTGACCAGTTCCTACCATGTTCAACCAGCCCTGTGCACAAGAGAAAGAAGGTAAGGTTATGAATGAATGGAAGTCACCTGGAGCCATACAATACCCTTATGTGTTACTAATGGTTTTCTGGATTAATGGAGCCGAATATTAACCACAAGATCATTTAACAGGTCCCACTATAACATGAAGATAACACACTCTTTCCTTCAGCGGCACTATTTAAACATGAAACATGTCTGGGTTTTAGTTAGCAATGACTGTGCCACTCCTTCTGCCTCTGTGTTGCAGATAATCCTGCCAGCTTAGCTAGAATGGATGAACTAGTTAATGCAGGATGTGCAGGGCACCACAAGGTTGAAGCAGCCCGATTAGCTGAATTCCTGATGAGCATCAGCATGAGAATCAGCCTAATTTCTTAGTATACTACAAATAGACACATTATTGATGATTATTAAGGTTGCAAGGGATGCAAATCATTTAATATTAGGTCAAGAAATGAGAAAGGATAGCTATCCATAGAAATCTTAACAATAACAGCTCACTCTATAAAAGTGTTAACACATTAGTAGAATGTGAGCAAAAAATGTCCATTGTCAATAGTGCAGCATTGTCTGCCGCACTGTTCACAAAGATGTTGCTTTCAAACCAAACAGATTTCCGACAACCAACGCAGTGAATTTGTGTGACCATTCTGAATCAGATGCAAAATCTACACAGACAAATCTTTTGCCTTCAAGCAGATTCCAGATTTCAAAATTTCCTAATGAAATGTCTCAAGTTCAGACAATTTACCAAACAACATTAAATGTGACAGCACCTTAAAGATTGCGGCTCACTAACCAACTCTAAACAGATTGACAACAGTATGGATGGCAAACCTACTGGAAGAGTGGTTTGGAAAAGTGTTTACTTCTGCCATTTCTCAGGTTCTTGCAATGTCCCAATTTGGTGGAAAATTAAACTGAATTGCAACAGATCAACTCTGAATTCAATTAGTGAAGTGATTTTACCCTGTGAATGTGTATCATCTGTATTTGTCTATTCAGGGTCATAGTACACATGACCAGGACAAACATGCATGCCAGGAGCAGTTGTCAGCTTCAAAGATCAAAAGATTCACACTGAACTTATACACATTGTTTTCCCTGTGTGTTCTTTTCTTTATTATGATATTTTAAGTGTCTCCAGAAAGTACTCAAGCTACACAAACAGCAAAGATAACAAATGACATCTGTGAAACTGTTTGTGGTTTAGTGTTCACAAATCAAAGTTTGGACCAGATCATAGCGGTCTCTGATCACTAACATGACCATGAAATCCTACCCCACCAACTGCCAACCAAGATATTCAATCTAGCTGGATGTTCTCAGAGACCATGAGGACAGTCAATAGTGCCATTGACTCAAGAGCTTAAGACACTTACTTGAACAAATTTCCTATGATAAATTTATATTAGGGCTGAAACAATATTTTCAAGGCTAAAACTAATATTTTTATGGTCAAGAAGTCGTTTGATCTCATATGACCTAATGTAAGAGGCTGCAATAACGCTGTTTGACCAGTATGGTGCTGTAGCTGTAACTCAGCGCTCCTGGATGAAATCCAACAGAAGATGACACGCAACCAAACCTGAAGCTTTTGAGTGGCGCTCAGATGAATATGTAAAAAATGACAGTGGTGAGAAAAGAGCATCTGAGTTTAGCGATGTGGATGACTGCATGAGCTCTACAGCTTGGAACTCGGTAAAGTCCAGTCATGTCATGTTTATTTATTATATTATATAACACTTTAATGCAATAGTCGGGGAAGTCGTGGCCTAGTGGTTAGAGAGTTTGACTCCTAACCCTAAGGTTGTGGGTTCGAGTCTCTGGCCGGCAATACCACGACGGAGGTGCCCTTGAGCAAGGCACCAAACCCCCAACTGTTTCCCGGGCGCCGCAGCATAAATGTATATAAATATAAATAAATATATAAATATAATATATATATATATATATATATATATATATATATATATATATATATATATAAATCTTAAAAATCATTGTATATATCTTCTTAAAGTAAGGATAAGTCAGACTTGACTTAAAACTCAAATGGTAAGAATGATTTCATGAATTTTTTGGGGGTTATTTCAAATTAATTGTTGTGTTTAAGCACTACCACAAAACTAGCTACATATAATACATAGTAGGGGATAGGGGACCTTTGTTAATTTTAGCTTATAAAAATGTCAATCTTTGGCAGTATTCAGTAAATATCCGCGGCCATACACAAGACGCATTTACTGTAGCAGCGTGCGCGCGCACACATACAGGACTCAGTCTAAAGAGAGTGCAAAAAAAACGGCACACAACTGAATGAAACCAATTGCTGCATCTTGAGACAGACTCTTCAAAGTAACTGTTCAAAAACACAGTGCGTTTAAAATGTGAAGCCATTATTATGGTAATTTACAGGCAGTGCAAAAATACAATCCTTGAAATGATTTTGATTTAGTTTATCAGTGAGTCTTCAGTAAGAAACGTAATTTATTAAATCTTATAAAGAAATAAGAATAAAAATAAGATGATCTTAAGAAAATATTTGAGAGGTTCTTAAGGAACATTCTTACAAACTCCTAACTTATTTCTTAAGAAGATTTGAGTACTCAGTGAGCAATCATCATGTCACAAGTACTGAATTAATCACTGCAAACATCATAGTTCAAGATCAACCACCTTGAGCTGCA
The DNA here is from genome assembly GCF_018340385.1 of Cyprinus carpio. Classification (NCBI taxonomy): domain Eukaryota; kingdom Metazoa; phylum Chordata; class Actinopteri; order Cypriniformes; family Cyprinidae; genus Cyprinus; species Cyprinus carpio. Next base: position 24,432,803 of record NC_056576.1, read on the forward strand.
GTGGTTTATGGCATGGGCTGACCTTGATACGGTCCCTCTGTTATCTCTCTTCACTGCGCTTGTGTGACAGGGTAAAACCAGGTTTATGCTTGACATGATAATACAAGCAAAAAGGTGTCAATTTAACAAACTCAAGAACTTCTGATGAGACATTTATTTTCTGTTCATTGCCACCTGTTGTTTCAGCAAACAGTGTTGCATCTTTCAGGTCTGCGTGGCAACTACAGTTCTCAACAGAATACAAAACAATACTCAGTTCCTCCAAACAAATACTCAAACTCAGTGTGCAGTTCTCCTAGTCCCCAATCTGTCACTGTAAGACTGTCCTCCAATTAAATTGAACTGTGCAGCAACACTGATGGCTCACCAGAGGTCTGTGTAAAATAAACAGGGAGAAACACACACACCTATGTGTTTGTTCCTCAGTGGACTGAACTTCCCCTCTACTAAAGAGAGGACTAAAAAAGACACAAAGAAAGAGGAAACAGAAGGAATTCACTCAGATGAATGCAATATGACCTGAAAACACTTCTGCAAACTCTGGTCCTATGAGTAGTTAGTGTGTTAATGCTTCTGTGAGTGCTTTTAATTTTTTATTAATATAAACCCCACTGCACTTAAATTTGTATATCTGTCGATGGGTATTTTTCAAAAATATTGTATTCGAATATTTGGGCTCGTAAAAAATTAATGTTCGAATATTCATTTATTTAAATGATGTTTAGGTTTTTGACATTTCTGAACAAGCTTGTTAATAGGCATTATATACAACAATGTGCTACTGCTACGTTACATTATATCTCAAGATTTTCTTTTAGTTGAAAATGTATAAAAAAACAAGGTAACAGGAAAAATAAAGCAGACAGTGCCAATTACAGTAAAGAACCTACATGTTTATCATGTTTATTTTGTCTCACATCATGTTAAATGTTGAGAAAAACAATGATATCCACATGAAAGTTGGCTCCTTAGTCTGATAACAATAAGAACATGCGCCCACACAGACGTTCCTGAGACACAAAGATAACTGTGTGCTAAGCAAAGTTTCTTTCAGCGCTTTGTGTTTTCTGTTCTTAAAGCACTCTCCCTCGAGGAAACTTAAAGGAAGCATATGTCTCGAGATCATCAGATAAGCTCTCTTCTCGGCTCACTCGGGGTACAGCTGCGCTTGCCTGCAGTCATCAATGCAGTGATGGACTTACCTCACTCGACTGGTGTTTGGATTTCATGTGATTTCTCATTGTGGTGGTGATATTATGATAACTCAGTTTCAATGATTCATTTGATCGAAAGTAATTCCATTTTTTAAAATCATTTTGAGCAAAGTAATTACAAAATTTGCCAGGCACACAGCAACATTCTGTGATCAAATACAAGCAACTTGTTAACACGCTCCTCAGCGCGACCCAGTGCGTTTACTTATAGCTGACTTTTAGTTTGCATCCTTAGGATTGATCATGGATTCCATGCATTTACAGCCAGCAAAGCAAAACACAGTAAAATCTGAAGTGTTTTTATTTTTCAAAGAATAATTACATATTGAATATTCAACTATTTGTGTATAAAATATAGACTTGAATTGACAATTTAAAATAGTAAAATTGCTAATTAATTCACAAATTTTATTTAAATACATAATATTTTTAGAGTTTTTTTTTCAGGATTCTTTGATGAAAATATGTTCAAAAGAACTGCATTTTTTTTTTTTTTAAATAGAAATTATAACATTTAAACTGCAAGATTATAAATGTCTTTAATACTTTTGATCAAAATAAAGGTAGGGTAGGTGATTTTGGAGAGGCTAGCAAGATTCCACCTTCCCTGCATAATCACTCTGCAAAGCAGAGCAAGGATTTTAGGAACAATGTGCTGAATTGTCATGAAATAATGCCATTAAACCACAAATTTTAAATGTTTTTGAATGTCCAAGAACAAGTCTTGTGTTTCTTGTAATTAATTTTTTTACTTTTTGTTTTTTTGTGGTTTTTATTCGGTTGTATTCAGTGAGAAAGCCCATTAAACTTTAAACTCAAAACATTTGCCCTACACACTATTCCTGTCATTCTTTCACACGGGGTGAATGGTCGTCTTGTGAAGTTTCTAGTGTGTCAAACAGTCACTTCAGTTTCTTCTGTGCAGTCCTAATCTACTACAAAGAGGATTCTCACAAGCACAACCCTAACCAACTTCCCCAACATGGAAACCCATGTAAAACCACAAAGACATCAAACAAGTAGAGCAAAAGTGAGGTGAAAAGTGTGTGTGTGTGTGTGAAAATGAGATCAGACAGAGCCAACTGAGAACCAGAGAAGGAGGTGGGGGGTGGGAGAGGGAGATGAAGTAAAAGTCAAGCAGTACCTTTTTTGGCAATCTCCATCTCCTCCTCTGTCCAGCGAGACGTCTCTCCAGCTTCAACTGCACCTGTTGCGACACACACCGGCAGCGTCAGTGAGGGAAAACTCAAGCAGTGCTAAACGACTCGACTCATCTCACACCCTCCCTCTCTATCTGTTTACACTCGGGCGCTGCGGAGACCTCCACCCTCCTCAAGACCTTCCCTCCCTCCCTCAGTCTCCAACCGCAACCTGGTGCTTACTGGACTCAACTAGGCAGTCTCGCCTCTCTCTTTCTCCTGTCTCTCTCTTTCACACAGTCTCTAGGAGAGTCCAGTCAGCTGATCTCAAGCAGACAGTGGAGGAGTGCAGAAGCACCTCCCTTCTGGGTCTAAGACCAACACACACACACTCTCACTCACTCACCCATATCATTGGGCAGTCTGTCTCATAACAGTAGCCGAGCTAAAGCGAGCAGCGCAACAACCCCTCCCTTCGTAATTTCCACTCAAACTACAGCAAGAGCAAAAGAGAGAGAAAGACAGCACCGAAGAGAAAGACAGCCTGTGCTCTCCTCTCCCGCCCGCTCCGAGGGTCTCCTTGAAATTGACTAAACACTAAGACAGATTTAGCACAGTGTGAACCTCTGACATTTATGCGAGAGTGTGAGAGTGTGTCCCGCAGTGTTTGGAGGACTTGGATGTCTCCGCTTAAACTCTTTGGTGACCCACTAGACGCTGTTTATGTCACCCCGTGACCCCGGAGTGTGTGCGTTTTACATTCATATGCTCATACTCCACTACTTTGTCATGCTGATAGCGGTTTAGACATGGGATTAGTGCATTATGGCTCTTGAGCACCAGTTTAAAACTTTAAACCTACTTTAAAGACCGAGAATTACAAAATAAAAATCAAGCACAGACACAAACTTTATCAGCCGAGATGGACAGACTCTCTTCGGGCTCACGAGGGCTAGAGGTTTAATAGCTTCACTGGTCCAGCAGATCATAATACAGAGGACGGCGGTCAGACTGGAGACTCCATCATGAAACACAATCGGTGACGAGACTTCAGGGTACGGCGCACTAATCCGCTATAATTTCTGACATGGACGCAGCCTGCGTTCAGGGGCAAATGTAATGAACAATTTTTACTGAGCGATGAGGTCTCTTAATTCATTTTAAAGTGGCACCAAAAGCTAAATGAAACAATCAGGCTGGTCTTTCATTCCCCTTTTCGCTCTAATCAAACTCCTCCTGAGACTCGCCGCATTTACCTGCCTCTCATTATTGTCTCCATGGTGATCCCTCCACCCGCTGTCACCACGGCAACACAAACTCAGAGACCTTGAGTCTGGCATTGGGTGGCAGGAAGAAGAGAGGGATTTGGAGACAGGAAAGAATGGACAAACAATCTCACACACAGAGAGAGAGAGATGGAGCAAAAGAGCAACAAAAAAAGGCGAAGGGAGGAAACCAAAGAGTGCGAAAGAAATAAACAGTAAAACAAAGAGAAATACTTTATATCACAACAGTGAAAGAACTGAAATAATGCTGAAGAGATGTGGTTTCGTGAGCCCCAGGGATCAAATTCTCTGTGTTTCTGTACAGCAGCCCTTCTATCACAACAGCAACTGAATCAAAGCCCACAAACAACACGTACACCATGCTGCGGTCAGAGAAAGCAGCAAACTAGGTGACTTTCAGGCTTTGTAATGAGGTCACAGAGGAACAGCTCACACTCCCACAGACTGACCACACGATCAGCAGAAAAACATCACCGAGCCAAACCAACGCACCTTTTTGAGAGGTGACAAAGTGAGAGAGTGTGTTGATGTGAGAAGCTATTTGAACAGAAAGACAGTATGAAAGAAAGTATGTGAAAAACGACAGCGCTTACCTCGTGTCTCTGCACTGGCTGCAGGAGAGGGTTTTGCAGGCTCTCGTGCTGGTTTCTGCTCAGGTTTAGAGGGGGGTGTGGGCTCTGGCAGAACTAAGCAACACAAAGAATAAACCATCAGGACTTGGGCTCAGTTCTGATTGTGTGCCCTTGTATTAGGAAGTTGGATGCATTATTAGCAAATCAGTTTGTTTGGACTGATCATTAAGAAAAACAAAACAAAACACCACATCACTAGCTCTCAGATGTTATTTTTATGTTAGGTGTTATGTTTTGTGTAATTGTGTAAATGTGAAACTGTTTGACTGAATGAAAGAGAGTTAAGTCTCTACAATAACGTAAGATTTTAAAAATCTTTTTACTAAGATTTTGTTTTTCTGCTAGTTAGGCCAGTAATTCAGATTTTTACTTTTTATGCGTTTACTGGCTCCATTTTTTGTGTATCATAAAAATTTTTTTTCATTTAACATTCACTTTCTATTATAATTTTTTCTTTTCTTTTCTTTTCTAAAATTGTGTAATACACCAACTTAGTAGGTTTTTGATTTGCAAAAATTGCTGAAAAGTAAGAGTAAAGACATTTAAAATGTTTGTAAAGATTTCCACTTAAAAAAAACACACTGTTCTTTTGGACTTGCTACTCAAATATTAAAACAAATATTAAGCAGCACAGCTGTTTTTAAATAAACATTTTAAATGAATGATAATAATATTCAATGCTTCACATCAAACCAAATGTTTAAGTTTGCAAGGCATAAAAACACATAGTCAACAAATGTAGGATGAGAACGCAGCACTGGCCAGACAGAGCAAGTAACGGTTGCTCATGGGTATTTGAGTGTTACCTGTTTCAGGCGGCGGTGGAGGTGGTTCCTCTGCAACCACAGATGCAGCCTCATTATTGGCCATGGAGCGGGTGGTGATGCGGCCCTTACGGCGGCCCTGGCTGTTGGCGGTCTTTCTGCCGCGTGGCGTGCTCTGCTCCTTACCCTCTTCCTCCTCTCCCTCACACTTCTCTTTATCTTTACTGATGTCCCTGCAGAGGCAAAGACAAGGAATAAAGACTCTCCTCTGCACTCAACTCTATTCAGCTACATCTATTCAGATGGTCAGGGTGAGCAGAACTCAAGAGTTACAAACGCAGACACCGTGAGAATTTCTCATCTGCTATGGTGTATTAGTTTATCACAGAATTTTCGTAACAGAAGCTCACACAGATCTCAAAACCACTTCTTTACCATTTTGCGTATTCACAAAAGAGTAAAAAATGATTAATTTTCATGATTAATTCTACTTTTTGTTGAATTCCTGGTAGTGACATAACATGTCCCGAGTAAAGCAAACCATCTCCTCCAAACCAAATGAGTTAATGAGGCTAATCTTAAGCCCCCGTTACAATAAGGCTACCCTCACAGAAAACAGATCATCTCACTTCCTTTAAACTACTGCACACTCATTGAGAGAGCAACAAAACATCTCTCTGCTATCTATTATTTGGGTGGTTTAAGTGAAAATTTTCTTTCAAACTGTTCAAAATTTTTGAAAACACTGCAATTTTGAGACTATATCCTGCATCATACCAACAAAACTATAACTGTGCTGTTATCGCTCCCAAATTTTCAGTGTGCATGTGGGCTCTGAGATCTCTCAGTGGAGTTGGAGAAAAAGGGCAAACTGAGGCCAAAAAATGTAAAATGAAAAATGGTATTATAAAATGGTATGGAACTTACTTAGAGTCCTCTTTTTCATCTTTCTCCTCCTCTTCCTTCTTCTCCTCGTCCTCTTTCTTCTCTGATTTTTCTGATTTGTCCTCTTCGTTCTTGTCGTCTGCCTTGTCTTCCTGTGAAGGTCGCGTTATCTGCTTTAAAAGGAAAAGAACCACAATAAAAGAGGCATTTAGACAGCTGACCTTTTTAAGAGCACATACCTGTGACCAGGCTCTCATCACAGGAATAACCAGCAATTCACCTTAAATTGTGTCAGTCCAGCTATGAAGCCAAGAAGGGCTTATGTACTATCAAACACCAAATAGACAATATGATGAAACATGATATTATATTTGATTATAATATTTGATATTTCATCAAAGTGGATATTTTAGATACATTTATTAAGCTCGCCTTCTTTGTTGCACATGCTTGCACATCTCTCAATTAAGTTTTTTTTTAAATCAATAACGACTAGTTAGTGCTATTAGAGCAAGTTTGTGTGTGAAATAAACTGAAAATATATATACAGTGTATGAAAATTGTGTGCGGATCATGTCATAAGAATGACTTCTTGACTATATTCAGACTGCCATTTCCTGAGCTTGGAAACTTTGTCAAGGAATTTTCTACATTTCACTGTTCGCCATTGTGATAGAGACCACAAAACGGATCTCACTTCAGTTTAAAGCCAGACAGCAAATTGAAACGCATCCTCTAAATCATTCCTGCTCTGGACTGAATCAGTCAGAATTCCTGTCTGGTTACTGTTGATCTATCTCCGTCTCTCCCTTACTTAAAAAAAAAAAAAAAATACTTTCCTAACAAGGAATGTGAAAGAGCTTTGCAATTCTACCATTTCTCAAATGACCTGACAACTGAACGAATCTGAATAATGGAGTCACCTTCACTGTGCAGGCTAGTTGATACTGAATAACAAGAACAAAGTAACCTAGCTGGACTACCTTAAAAAAATTTAGTTTATCTTCAACTTAGAAAGGTCTTTAAAATGTAGCTTTCCATGCTCAATGGTGCTATTTTTATTTTCTTTGCCTTTTGAAAACTAATCTAATCTTCAGTGTGTCGATGAGCACAGAACTCTTAAGATCTAATACATATGACACAAACACAGAATATGGGTCAAAGGGTAAATGCGCATGATTGACATGACTGGAATGGCCAAAAAGTATTTCAAAGGAGGCCAGACATCTAAACATGCAAAGCATACAATGATGTCAGCATGTGATAAACACCAGGACATAGATGTCACCAACAAAAAGAAAGGACCAAGAAAAATATGAACAGAGAAGAAGCAGATGATCAAGTGAGAGAAAAGCTAAACAGAGCAAGTACTGGCCAATCAGAACAAAGTCCCGTAGGTGGTGCTCACACGAACAGAAAACCTAGAAACACAATCCACACACACAAAACACAATGACACCAATGTTTATGCTGTAAGTTTAAAGAGTGTCTTTCTCAGAACAGTAGAATTCAGGAGTAAAACCCATCTGTTTCCAATGTTCATGAACATGCATAAACAAACATGTACCACAGATCTGAATTTGTATCTGTAGTCACACATTTGATACAATAAATGCAGGTCAATGACATGCACTGCTGTTCCAAAATTTGGGGTCGGGTAAGATTGTTTCCATTTCAGAATTCAGAATTCAGGAATTTAAAAACATGTCATTATAGAAGAGATGTATTCAAGTCACTGCATGCATGAAATGCATTTTTCATATACTTTAATAAATTAATTTGACAAAGAAAAGTGTGATGTGACCCATATTTATCCAACAGGTGCAAAGAACATTATACCGCATCAAAGTTGATTCTGTACTGTAGAACATCTGGAGGCCAGCAGAGTCAGTGCAGAAACTGAGAGATTTCAGGCTTCTTAAGGTTTAGAGAAAGCAAATCTATTTAATCAAGAAGTTTCAAATCCGTTTAAACTTTAAAAACCATCTTTGCTTTATGAGAAATTTTTTTTAGAACTCTTAGGAAATTAAGTTTGCAATTTGAGTTTACTTGACAGCCTTCCAAACATGAGACCTTGTTATTAAGGTTATCAGCATGTGCAAAGCAGGTGACAATAGTTTTCACAAATAGGAAAAGAGCTGGGTCAGTTTCTCACTGATTACAAATGTAAGTTACACATAAAAACCAATGTAAACAAAGCCAAATTATCAAACTAAATATTTAGGTTTCTAACATGAACATAGACACTGTCTAGTGCAGTGTTTTCATCTGCAGGCCGAGTCAGACAATTAAGTGAAAATGTAAGTGTTTAAATGTAAGTTAATGTAAAAAAAGAAAACGTAAGGTCTTCTTTAGACTAACATTAGTCTAAGTGCAGAACAGCAGTTGGTGGAGAGGGTCTTATTTCCTTCGGTTTGAAGAGGGAGCCAGTGTGCTAATGGCCCAAGGTTTTTTATCATGGTTGTTGGCACGGACAGAGGAACTGGAGCCCCTCCTCCTGCTCGCTCTGTTCCACGAAAGAGAAGCAAAGCACTGGAACAAGCAGGGCTCAGCCAACACAAACAAGCTGCGCAGCTGCCAGATGGGACCAAAAAAACAAACAAAAAAAAACATGTCAGAACCTCTGCCACAGAGACGTGGAGAACAAATAAGGGGAAGGAAGGGAAACTGAGAGAGTTCAGGTCAAAACAAAAATAAAAATGACAGAGAAAGGGGCCAATACATGAAAGACATATAGCAAGCATTTAGCGGACGCAAGATCGATCATTCATTCTCTAGTTGAAGGGCAGGAGGAGGATGTGCTTGTTTCAGTGCTCTCTTCCACTTACAGCACACTGAAAAAACTGACATAATGGATCACAATAAAATCCCATTTCTGCCATTCAGAGCTCAGTTTACAATGACTTTACATTTCATCTAAAGACTGTCTTTACAGGCTGTCTCTTTTTTTTTTTTTGACAGCTTATATGGGAATGCTGGTTTACTTCATTATAAATTATGATGCTTTCACCAATCTCTGAGCACATTGCATTTTACCTGCTTATAACAGATATGCTGGTATATAAAGCATATCTGTTATAATTAACAAACAAACTAAAAAAAATAAAAAAAAAATACTTGACTGAAATTAAACTGCAATGTTTTGCTTTAGCTGAAAATGTTTAAATTGACCTATAAAAATGACTAAAACAGAAATAAAAAGAAAAAACTTAAAATAAAAATAAAATGTTTGGGTGTGTTTTAATGTTTTAATAAAACACAACAAACTCAGTAAAACAAAATTAATTACAATAAAAACTAAGTCAAAATACGAATAAACACTGTAACAGTATATAATATTAACACTGCTATAGAGAAGCTTCTGTTCATGTCCTGATTGAGGATTCAAGTCCTGATGAAAAGGCAAGATTTTACTCATCCATGTGCTGACCATATCATCATGGAAATGAACAGGTTTACACAAAACAGAAGGATATTGTCTTTTTTGACCCATTTTACTTAACCCTCAGAGTGTTCCTTCAACCTTTACTTAAATCCTGAAGCAAAACTGCAATAGCACTTTAAAGCCATTATTTTACTGAATGTTGGAAAAAACTATACAACAGCGACTCACAAATCAATTCTGGCTGGACCACATTTGCAATAAGAATCTCCAAGCACACCACAAGAAGTCACACAACATGGTCACTGTGTTCTTACATCATTGCTAACTGTTTGGGAACAAACACTGAAAATATACTCTAAATTATTATTGTTGTAGCTTAGTGAAACTTTGGAGTGTGTCTAAGAGCTCCGAGATTAAAATACTGGTGTTTCAGCCTTCTAACATACAGAAGGGTTTTTTTTAAATAAAGGTAAATATACATCTAAAACGGTTTCAGGCTGATCTCCTAAATGGTCTGATACAAAATCGATTCAAAAATCAATTCACTTGTGAGTCAACTAGTTGATAAATCGGTTTAAGGAAGAGTGTAATTAGGCGAGTTTAGGGACATAAGACACTTTCTAGTTTTCAAAAACAGCTGGAGTACAGAGGATGTGCAGGAACACGCACAATGTTTTTTATAACCAGTTACTAACAACACTTGCACACTTAGCACGTGTTTTCACAAGCTACATTAACAGACAGGATTTTTTTTTTTAGTCTTTTGAAGCAGGATGGACCTTTCGAGGGAAAGGAAGGGAGAATGACAAATATTCTAATGTCACCTTATCTTTTATTAGAAACTTTAGCTGTACGGCTTTCAGTGAACCTTTGGACACACTTCATTCTGTATCTGTACTCAATGTGTGACAGAAGTGATTCAGTGGTCACCACAACCTGTACTACAAACAACTACAGCAGAATTCTCCATTTGGTTCACAAAACTTCATATGTTAAAAAACATTTATTCTTTAACTATTAAGAATTTAAAAAGTTTTTCAATTCCCCAAAAAAACAAGTGACTTGATATATGTGAAGAGTGGAAAAGAGGCTGATTATGTTATAAATCACTTTGAATTAACATGTTCAGTGAAAGATGCAACTCTTACGCATAGAAAGTTCAGTAAAAATAGTATCATGATTTTCTGAACCAAGTGAAGTAACAGGAAAGTCAATCATAAGCTCCTGCAGAAGCTCAAATAAACCAGTCAGCAAAACGAGGGAGAGGAAACCAGGCCACTAGCTTTCTAACAAAACTGATTGTCAACAAATCTAGCAGATTACAAAAAAAACATCTATTCTGATTTAGCTTGATTCATAAAATCCTAAGATTGAACTTTTAAAAAATGCTTTTATTTTGTTTTCAAGTAGATACATGGAAAATTTGCTAAAATGTATCAGCAGCACACCTCCCATCCTGTAGATGTCACCAAGTCAATAGCACATCCAAGCGAATCAACCACCACACACAACTTACATACGTGCACTCTGCTGATATTGATATTGTGATAGTAACTGCTAACAATTATTTAAATATTAATAATTATTAGTTTAAATAATAATAAACTAAATAATATATAAAACTACATTAATAACAATCTTACTATTAACTACAAACAAAATAGACATAAATGTATATTTAAATATTATTAATAATCAAATACATAAATCTTAACCAAGGCTTGTGCCTCTAAACAAAAACAAGAATGGAGCCCTGCAATCTCAACAAACAATCACAACAGCCTGCAAAACCACGCCAAAAAACTACTTCACATTCACTCATTCATACAGTACCTTCATCTATGTTTATCTGCCCCTCATGAATGTCCTTTTCATCCCATTATATATCCCAGAATGCAGTGCCACCGAGGCCAGAGTTAGTGACAGGAAACAGGCTGAGCAGGAGAGCGCGCCTTGGGGCTGCCTGACAGCGGCGTTGCGCTGGATCAGATCCTCAGCTGCGGGACCCGGATTGCAGATCAATGGCGCATATTCCAAGAAAGCGTGCCACAGGGTTGTTTGAGCCTGCTAAAGCGGTGGCATCTCCATCTCACGCACACACAAAATGTGTGCATGCAAGCTAATCTGGGTGCTAGGGTCAACCCAGGTAATCCCCGCAGGGTGGAGGGGAGAGGAGACTGACCGATCTTAACCCAGCCCCATCAGGATTTTGATTGGCACAGCAAGCTGCTCCACAACTTTCTCACTGGTGTCAGTACAAAACGGCGCATACCACTGCGCAGTGCAGGAGGGGTGTCTCGCGTACACACACATTCTCCAACCCTCCCTCTTTCTCCGAAAAAGCTCTAGAGGGACGGCAGAACACACTGCCAGTTTAAGAAGGGAAAAAAGGAATAAAAGTTTGTTCTTCGCGCTTATGCATATTTTTCTGGCTTGTTCTCTCACTCGCTTTCTCTATAACATTCTCGGGGGACTCTGGGAACAGAAAGCTCAAGCAGAAGTTTGTTTGCAACAGCGTTCAGTACTCCATGTGAGCTGAACTCAACTGACACAAACACTTTTATGGGTCTCTAATGTGGAGCAGGGTTATATACTCCACCCACACACAGCCAAGCTTGGTTAACAGACCATACTCCACACACACACGCACACAAAGAATGCTTTAAAGATAAGATAAAAACTGAGCCTGCTTGCCCTCTCTTTTTAATCAGTATGTGAACATAAGAATCAAAACAGGTGGTAGAGGAAACCAAGACTGCGCTGTATATAAACCAGGTAGCTAAAGAGACACCAGGAAACCACTTACAGCCACATATGCAAACAAAAACAGCTGTGCATACGCCTGCTTGCTGAAAGTGCCTGGGGCTACTGGGAGTGTGTGTGTGTGTGTCGAACACATCCTCATTACTGCAGCTCAACTTCTGATTCAAAGACACATGCTTTCAATGACCTGCAGCCTGAGCTTGTGATCTGCATGGCAGCGGTGTTCACAGAAGTCCTCTGTTACACACGCTCTTATCCAGCGCTGTCCGCTCTGTTTAGAAAGGCTGAAATATAGTTGTAAATAGAGCAGATTCGGTACAGCAGCTGCTCTCACACACAGAGGTGACAGAGGGCTAATCGAGTTACTAAGGAGGTGTAGATGCTCATCTCATATGTATGATAATATCCAAGATATATCACTTGTACATCAAGAAGCGCTTGTGTTAACTCAAGTGTTTCTGGCATTTACCAAATGTTAATATTTACTCATAATCCAATGTTTATAGTCAGAAAAAAGACATGGTATTTGGTTTGAGTTTTTTCAAAAACATTCTCATGGTAAAGGATACTAACAGGGAATGCAAGTATATATTAATAATAAATAAAATAAAGTTTTTTTAAAGCACCCCCATGAAAACAGATCAGGAGAGAGAGAGGATTTAATGGGGAAGTGAGGACTTAAAAGAATAATAATTTATGGGATATTGTTCATTAAATTGGATGACTAGACTACAATACCACAATACCAGTGTCTGTACTATTTTACACACTGTGAAAGCAGATTTACAATCTTGTGATATCAATGTCACATGAGCAATGAATTATTTAACTGACCAATGAAATGATAACGAAGTTTGCTGGTCAAACCAAATGCTGTCATAAATTAATAAACTTTTCTGTTCCACAGACTCATGCCTACCATTCCTTAAACACTTATTAAAGTGATAGTTGAAGCAAAAATGTTCTGACTCTGATGTTGTTCAAAACCTTTATGCTGTACAGAACACAAAAGAAGATATTTTTAAGAATGTTGGTCTTTGAATCTTTTGTGTTTCACAGATGAATTTAAGTCATATAGTTTTGAAATGACATAAAGGTGAGTAAATGATGACAAAAGCTGCATTTTCGGCTGAACTGTCCCTTTAACGTTCTTTTGTAGTGTGTGTTTTGTCAAGTCCAGGTAATTACAAATCAAAATTCAAGTTCAAAGAAGGCCATTAATTTTTCCTTTTTAAAGACTGGAAATGCTAGTATTGAGTTTATTAAGAGGAGAAATAGAATGACATCTACATTATTAACCGTGCCCCTAAATCCATTATCCATCACTAGCAGTTTACACATTTTCCAACTTTATCTTTCACCATCACAGTTGAATGATAAAATAGACAAACTTTTTTTACAAAGTAAAAAAAAAACATTGCACTAATAATGCATTTTACTTTCATAATATAAAGGACCAGTCCCTTACCACAAATACAAACTTTTTGACTGTGACATCAAAGCTGAAGGTCTAGATCACCCTTGAAAGCATCATGACCAATAGTAATGTTGTTTCTCTTATTACATTAAAGGGGTCATATGATGCGATTTCATGTTCTCCTTTGTCAAGCTGTTCGTGCATACAGAAGATCGGTAAAGTCTTTTTGCAAAAGAGATATTCTTTATAAAAGTGAATGCTCATCGACGTCTTCCTAAAACGACTCATTTCACCACGCACCCACGTCAGTGTCACTGTGTGGGAAGATTTGCATAACACCTCCCAAATGTTCACGCCAAAAAAAAAAGGCGGCGTAACATTTATTCTCGCTGTAGTATTGTTGCCACCACCGACATGTCGTGGAGACGCAAAAAGAGGAAAACTAGAAATCAATGTTTAATTTTTATTTATAACACTGTTCCAGAACAGTTTAAACCAATATTTTAGTGCGTGCAGTGCATTTTACAGGAGGAAAGTTTCCTGAACCTGGTAAGGGGCGTTGCATTTCCGTCACACACTTGAGGTATTCGCCCAATCACAACGCACTGGATAGCTGGCCAATCAGATCACACCTCGCTTTTCAGAACGATGAGCTTTGTAAAAATCGCATTTCAGAAAGGCGGGGCATTGAGGAGCAACAATAATGTACATTAAGTGGAAAATAATGTGTTTTTTGAACCTTAAACAGAGTAAACATTGCATTACACAAAATAATGTCATATGACCCCTTTCAATTTCATGTTTATTTGAAATCATCTGTCCATGTAACAATCAGATAACCACCTGGGGTGCCATGGCCAGATTTCACCCTCCTAAAACACTGTGTCTGAGTAAGTATACATATGTGAAAGTAAGAAGCTTCAGATACTGTGCTCAAACAGATGTAAAGTTGGAGTTTGAAACGCTCATGTCGTTCTCCTCTTTTCCCTCTGTGGTCCCTGACAGCAGCATGTAGCCTCTCGGCTGTGCCAAACGAATAAAACAGATTCCTGGAAAGCTGTGCAGCCATCCATAAATCAGAGAGAGCAAGTGAGAGAGACTCAAAGCACAGATGCATTTTTGCCTTATAATCGGCACACACGGTCAGAGTTCTTAACACATTGTCAACAGTGCACAAAAACAACCACAAACACCCCTTCTCACAAAAAAAGAAAATGCACAACCTCACATTAAGCATGATTCAAACCCACCCCCTCTCAGAAAAACAACAACAACAACAACAACAAAAAAACAAAGCATGCAGGCTTTCTCAGACTGAAATGCAGATGTTGTAACAGTGCAAACTGAACACTAGGGGGCTCCTTGAGTACTAAAACTGTAATTCAAAAAAAGTCCTTCTGCTTGTTTGCAATCACAAGAATGAATGCAAATTCAAATTCAACCATTCCCCACACAACAGCTTTTTTTTCACCAAAACTTCAGGGAGAAAAAAGCAATATAACTACTCAAATTGCCGTGAATACCAATAGGTGTGTTTGACTTGAAGCAGTGCTGCACAGAGAGATCGGTGTATGACATCAAGGTACCACACGAGTGAATAGAAAGCTTAAGGAGCCATCTTCTCTCTAATCGCTCTTGTAGTACTTTAATGTCATTCACTGATCAGAACACACCTATTGTAAAGTGAGCATCACAACTGCAATACTCAACACATGTAAGTTACAAATTATTGTTTGTAGCTGCTAATATGGACAAACATCTGCATTCAGTATTGTCACGTTACTTAGTGCACACTTAATACACTACTGATCAAAAGTTTGGGGTCGCAAGAGACTTATTAAACGCCTTTTAATTAGGGCTGTGACGGTCGCCACGCAAAGGACCACTGTGGTTGTCTACTGCCTCCGGCACACGTCACGCACTCTATAACAAGCATAATACAAAGTTTTGTATACAAGTGTAATAACAGCAATAGTTGCAAATTATTTTATTTAGACTATAAGTGTATGGTAATTCACAAATTACCTCAAACACCATGCACAACGTTTCCTTCAAACTGGCAGGTTGAACGCAGGAAAATACAGCTTATTCTGCATTCAGCAAATTAATTTTGTGTTGGTCGATGGACCTTGTTGGGTAACCAAATACTACATTGCCGATCTGGAGCCATCTTCATTCATGTCACCCATCTGCGTTTGTACAAGTGTCCGGGGCCTGGCTGGTCAGGTTTGGTGAGGCATTCTCCAGACTGGCCAAATACAAACGAGACATCGATAAATGAAAGATGTTAACAAGAAATGTAACGATTCCTATTTCAAAGAGAGCGCGTGCAGATGAGGAGTTAATGCTCCCGCTTGTTTGTGAAGAGGAGCGCGCATCTTAAACATCTTCCATTCTCAGTCTTTCTGCGACTGAATAAAAGCACTTCTTGTCAAGAGAAAAGGTGACAGAAGCAGCAGTTGTGAGTGGGGTGGCCAAACCTAGCCCCACCGTCACAGCCCTACTTTTAAAGAAGTCTCGTGCTCAAACTAAGGCTGCATTTATTATATCAAAAATATAGTAAAAACAGTAAAATTGTGAAATCTTAAAGAACTGTTTTTTTTCTTTTAATTTATTTTAAAGCTTTATTTATTCTTATGATGGCAACGCTGAATTTTCAGTAGCCATTACTTCAGTCTAATTTGGTGCTCAAGAAACATTTCTCATTATTATCAACGTTCAATACAGTTGTGCTTCTATATTCAAAATAGCATACTACCACACCACTCTTACTATTCCTGCAGTAAATATGTATAGTATGCACAAATTTTCTGGATCACACTACATTTGTCAAAATGTGCAACAGATCTTAGTGTCTATGCTTAGAATAACAGAAAAGTGCATAAGTGAAGAAAAAAAAAAGTTTTTTGTTTTTAATTTTTTTTAAAAATACCTGATTCCTTCGCCGCCGATTCCCAAAATTTCGTCGGACAAGAGTTTTATAGTTCTGACTCTTCTTAGTCAAATAATAGTACAGCACACAATCAGACACACACTGCAGAGAGAGAAAATATAAATACAGCTGTATCACTTGGGCTTGAATTTGAGAAGAAAATACCATAACACAATGAAAAAAAAAAACGCTGTCTGTGGGTGGGGAGCTGTGATCTGAGTCAGTAAAGCTGTTACAGTGCTTTAGTTCAAACATCCACTAATGAACATCCAGGGATATTCTGGGTGGAACACCAAGTCATAAAACAGAAAACCCACCTTTCTCTCCAGAAATGAAGCGATGAGCCCAAAGTTTTTGGGGTGCTGCATAAACCTGTTTCACAGAAGAGACAAAGGTGAGAAAAAAAGGCACATTCCCACTCACTCACTTAACATGCCAGCATAAGCCACTGTTACTTACTTTTCCTTGAAGATCTCCTTCTCATGTTCGGTCCAGACATTCATGAACTGGCGGTTTTTGTAGACCTTCATTGGGTCATCCATCAGACCATTCATGTTGATAAACTTCACTCTCCGCTGTTCAGAATCGTACATCATGGGAGGAATGACGGACAACTGCCTCATCTGTTTCTCATTGTTCTGAGAGAGACAAAAAGGTGTCCAGGATGGTTCTGCAGTGCTTGTTTACATTACTCTAGTCTCAGCCTCCGACGGCACACCCACAGGCCGCCCACAGTCCATTCACTGACTGTCTGATGCATGCTGCACACAAAACTTGTGACTTGCGAATAATCATAAGGTCCAATCAGATTACCTGACTGCAACACAACTTCAGGATTCTAGGAATAGTTTTTACCAATCCTCCAGGAATCTTATTCACAGGATTTGCCAAGTAAATGGCATCAAATCTTTAAAAGTTTTACATTTGCATTTCTGCATTTAGCAGGCGCTTTTATGTAAAGTGACTTACAAAAGGGGAGCAAAAGCAATTTGTCAAATAGCCAACAATATTTGTAATATAGAATTGCTAGATTAGGAAGCAAGCTAGAAAATAGGAAAATGCAGTAATGATAGTAAACTAAGTATCCTCAATCAGAACTGTATATCCTGTTTTGTTTTCTTGTCTGTAAAATAATCAGTACTCATTTTTGGACTATCATCAATTATAATCACAACTTGCATTACTGCAAATTTCTGTTTGAATATTTGAACGAGTGTTTTTTTTTAAAGTGTCTCTTTCAGGTAAGCCCGACCTTAATCATTATATTAAAAACAAAAACTGTGGTTGGTCTCTGTCCCCTCATTCCCTCTATCATAAGTCGGTGGTTCTTAAAGGGGTCATGAACTGAGAAATCAAATCTCTCTTGATCTTTTGACATATAACCAGGTCAATGTACTACAAAAACATCCTGTAAGTTTCAAATCTCAAAACTTTCTCACTAGTTTTTAAAAACAACTTTTATTGAAAACAAGCTCAGAAAACGAATAGTTTTGGGACGTGCCACTTTATGATGCAACAGTGTGGCTAAGCACCGCCTCCGCCAGAGAAGATCAACGCCTGCTTTTACATCACTCTTTAGCCACGCCCATTGATACACGCTAGTAGTAGAAGGAGAGGAAATACTAAAAAAAAGCGAAAACAGGATTTCTACTACAGAACCATACAGATGACATTGCAAGATTATAAGACACAGTCTAGAGTAAATTGTGAACAATGGTCTTTGAATTGCCATCCTTGTGATCCTAACATATCTAGATCAGATGTGAGCGCTGTTGCCTCATGTCGCAAATCAATTTCTAACCGGCACGAATGCTTTTATGTCAGAAATAGAGCGGGGCACTAGTTTACTGTCGGGGATTTGTGTAAATCCGTGCCGCATCCAGTGTAGACAAAATCGTTGATTAAAATGGGCTCTGGTTGTCTATAGTTTGCATTGTGCCACTTGTATTCACTGTAAATACAATGTAAAATTAGCAAAGAGCTCTAAATTGCGTCAATGAAAAACTGTTTGTTTGCTTTATTATGTATTTATTTTATAAAAAACAATATGATGCAAGTTTTCAGAGAGACTGAAAGTAAACAATGATGACCCAAATGACCCATGTTGTTTTCAGAGTACGTCACAGCAGCGTCCATCTAATATTTTAATAAGTGAAAGTGTTAGCCAATCATAGCAGTGGCCGTTTACTTGTGAGTCTTGAATGATTTCCGCCTATAAAAAGTCCATTCTAAAAAGTCCTTATTACTTCTAAATTATGTTTGTTTTATGTAAAATCACATTAACATTATAAGTGAACCTCCGAGAACATTATAAAATAATAAAAAAGTGGAGTTCATGACCCCTTTAAGTGGGTAGCTGCAAAGAAGGCCAGATTTAATGCTGCATAATCTGGCAATGTAATAATAACATGACTGCAGTGGCTCACGGGAAATAATAAAGTCCAATGTATGGGAGAAACCCAGGGCGTATGTTTAACTGCTACCCTCCTGAAGCTCTAGAACTCTGGCTAATACACTTTCTGTACTTGGGGTAAAGCTTTTTCCGAATGGGTCAGATTTCAGACATATTAACTAGTGATTTACCTCCTGCTCTGAGAGGCCGTCAATGATCTCAGATATCTCGTGTTCACTTCTTGCGATGGTGGCAGACAGGCCTGTCCCCCTCTGGCCCACCCTAAAGAAAGGAAGGAAGGATGAAGCATGGTTTGAGAAAAAGAGTTTCTCTGTTCCTGGCTTTGTTGTCTACGTACCATGTAAAAGCGTTTTCCCAAGCAAGCTACCAGACCAAAGTCCCACCCTGTTTCTTCTCCCACAAAAAGCCTTTGAAGCAGTAGTTACAGGTTATTGGCAAGATTCCTCTGGGTCTACTCATGAGCTCTGAAGCTCTATGGTTTAAAGACTCTTCCAGCAACAATAGCTAAATACTCTGGCTTGTCTAAACAATTAAGATGAAAAAAAAAAAAAAAATATGGTTTATGGATGGTTTTATATGAAATAAACAGAACTACAGATCTGAGTTCTGCAACTTTTGGGAGTGGAACAAGAAAAGGATTTATGACACTGACTTCTGCTAATGGCTTTCAAATGTAAACATTTAAGTGAACATTTACAGAAAATCAGTTGTGTATCAGTATATTTAATCCATGCATTTGGTCTTAAAGTGACACCAGTCTAAAGTGTCCTTAATGTTAATCAAACAATAAAAGAAAAAGAGAAAAACCACTCACTGCTCTTGACTGAAAAATGTTCATGGATTGTAGGGCTGTCACCAACAATAATTTTGGTAATTGAATAATTGGTTGATTATTCTGATGATTAATCGAGTAAACAGATCATTTTTTGTGGAAATATAAATAGACCTTAGCGAACAATAGACTTTGAAATGACTTAAACATATAGATTAGCAATGAGGCAATAATAATTGGTCCAAATAAAATATCAAAAGCAAATAATCATATGGTTTTATTGAACAAAACAGTTAAAATACATAGTTGTAATAAAACAATAATATAGCTGCAAGCAGTGATAACGGGACCAAGCAACTGGCACGACTGACCCCGTATATGGCTTATTTCCACTGAGCGTTATGGTTCGGTACAGTACAGTATGGTTTCCACTGTCAGAAGTTGTGAATGGTACCAAAATAGCAAACCGTACCATTCCACTTTTTTGGTACCCTTTCGTTGGGGTACCTAGCACAGCAAAGGGTACCAAAGGGGTGGAGATAAACAGCCGCTTCTCAATATGCGTTCTTGTCTGTTCTTGTGGACTTGTGAAACATCATTGCCCAAAACCCCCCGTAATTTTCTAAATATTACTGTTATTGTGTCATGAAATGTAGTTTTAAGAGTTTTTCAGGCGAGAATGTAATTGTTTCAAATTCAAATCTGTGGTTTATTTATATAGATAGCACCTATTTGAAAATTTGCTATGCCGATTTCCGAGCTCCAGGTGATCACCGGGCACTCAGTGCTCATGTTTCCGCATAGAGCAGCCTTAGCTTGGCTAGTACTTCCGACATTTGCTGCTGGTCTCTGATGTCTCTGTAGTGATTAAAAATGAGATGCAATTAGTTTTGGGTAGGCTATATTTAACAGGCATTTGTGGTCTCGAGAATCTATAATTTGTTCCTGATCATATCGTATTTTGGCTGAGGCACAAAGTTATGTTTAACTTTATATATTGATTTTGAACTTTATCGTTGTACAGTGCTGGCTTTGTAGCATACGTTTGACTGAATTGTTTGCTTTTGTCTTTATTTCCTTTTATAATGGGCTATTTGTTATGGCTCAGTATGTTCTCTTTCTAATATTTGTCAACTTGGTGGTGGTGTTCTGTGGTTTTGACTCTCCTTCAGAGCAGCGTCAGGTACAGGTGTGATTCGCGTTACCTGTGATTGGCATTTGTGTTTAAAAACAGATTCAGAGAGCAGTGGTGATCTGGACTGGGCCGCTGTTCATCTTCCCTCTCCAGCCCTGGATTGTTTTCTTTTGTTTCTTTTTTTCTTTATACTTTTTTTTATTCTTGATTAAATGTTTATTTGTTAAACTTAGTGTTCTGTGTGGCCTCCCCTTTTGGTAATGTTAATTCACTCGGAGCCAGGTGATTGTAACACTATTATTGTTCATTAAAACTGACATTTAACAAAAAGAGGCAGAGTTGTGCTTATTGTCGTGCTTTATCGTCAATCGCTAATTTCCAGCATACACCACCCCTACCGAGTAAGGGTACTATTGGCAGTGGAAACGCAAGCCTGATCAGGGTAACCCATACCAAATCGTACTCTAATGAACTGTACTGTACCGTACCAATCAGTGGAAATGAGCCATTACAGTAACCCTCTGGCAGTCTAAAGGGTTACAGCAATGAAAGGGTTACACTTTATCATCAAGAGTGTGAAAAAATACAAACACACAGAACAATATATAAAACTATGGTACGCTTTTCAATACATTTCAGTTGTCAACATTAACTACTCAGTTAAAATAAACTATTTATATAGCGGGTATAGAGTTTGGATAATGCACTTTAAAGAAAATACTGTTTCCTTTTTTACTGTTAATTTAATAAATTGCCATGGCAACACTGTTCATGATATCCAAAATCTGTTTGCAATCTAACATCTTCAGTATCTTGGCATCTTGTCGACAAAGTTTGGTGTGAATTGCATGATTCTCCTAGGAGAAGTATGCATTAATTCACAGCCTGATTTTTCCAAAAATCCATTCAAAATAAAATAGCAGACTTCCTGTTGGTCGTAACTAGATGATTGTAAATTAGAAAGTTGTTTTGCTTGATGAGAACAATACATGTATGATTTTGGTGACTGTAGCTAAAATTAATGGGGGACTTTTGTCAAAAGGTGGCGCTATACAGCCCTTCCTCCACACCCATTAATAAGCTTTTGCCAGCTTATTAATACTGATGTGTGTGTCGAGATTCATGAAATTCTAAACATGTTAAGTGCCTTAAAAAACACCTGAAAAGAATATTCAAGTTTGACACGTTGCTATGGCAACAGTTATTTAAGATATACAGAATTTCTTTGCAGTTTTACATCTGCCATGTTTTAATAATTAATAAGGTGAAGTTTGAAGCAAATCAAGTCAAAATAAGAGACTGATTTAAAAGCATTTTAAAGGCTACACACTTCCTGCTGCCAGTTGGTGGCATTATAACTTCCTACTAGTCATGTCTATATGATTGGCATCATACACCGGACATATTGCTTAAGTTTCATCAAAATCTGACAATGTATGTGCAAGTTATAACACACTTCCTGTTTCCTTTCTTTGCCAATAATTAATCGCTTTGCCACGGCCAAATCGTTAGATTTTTTTTAAAATCCCTTCGCTGCTTAGCATCCTCAATTTTTTGAGATCATGTTGACCGAGTTTGGGTGGCAATCAGATGAACAGCCTAGGAGGAGCATTTAAATAGTTCAGCGTATTCGTTTTTCACAAAACCCAGAATAGCTGACTTCCTGTTGGGCAGAGCTAATGACATGCAATGCAAAAGTTGTTCAGGCTGATGACATCTATCGTGTATGAATTTTGGTGACTGCATGTCAAACAGTTTGTTATAGAGCCCCTTGAAATTGGCCCTATAAAGTAGTATGCCACGGCCACGGCATATGCAAAGATGGAGTTTGAGACGTTTACATGCATGTAAATGATAACTGTGTGGAGTAGCATTACTGTGAACGGAGATGCTCTGAGATGCATGTAAACTACACACATATAATGCGCATATTAAACCCACTGCACTTATATTTAATTAACAATCACAATAGCATACTGAATCACAATAGCAACTATTTTGTGAATTCACAACAGGCACTGTGCTTTATATCTGATTTTTTAATGGTTTTAATATTTCATGCAGCCTTATAAAACGGTATAATAATGCTTTTCATGGATTCTCATCCATGGAATGCACCACTTCCCGTATTTTGCCAGTTAATCAACACGGGCAAAATACAATCGTGGATTTTTTTATAATAGAGTACTCTAATTTATTTGAGGAACCTTGACAGTCCTAGTGGATTTAATACGAACTGATGTATATTTAAGGCATACACTGAAGATTCCCCAGTCTTGCACTGATTCGCTTTTAATTAGTCTCACTCAATCAGTCAGAGCAGTTCTTGGCATATTCACTGAACTGCAAGACATTACTACATTATTGACTTTTTAGTCAAATAAAGTGTAGTAAAGAAATGTTAAATTCAGAGACAGTCAGTTCTTTAATTTTCATCTTTACTTATGTTTTGGTAAAGAAGTCAAAGGCAGAAAGCAATACTGGCAAAGTCTTATGCAAGAATATACTGGGAATATCTATAAACTGGCTGCTTTGCTTGATAAGACTTTGTTATATTAGCAAAAACAACATTGTTTGTGTTTCTGGTGAATCAAAGTCAGAGGTTTTGTGAATGTTCTTCTGTTTCAGCTTTAGTGGTGTTCCAGAAAAGAGTTCCCTGTAATTCAGGGAAGCCCTGCAACCTCTGTACCAGGAACTATCACATATTGACCTTTGACCCTAGCACCCACGCAATCCTCAATGCTGATTGGCCAAACTGCTGAGTCAGGACAGAAACACAGCGCCCTCAAGTGTTTACACAAGATGTTACATCACAACTGAGTCAGGGAAAAGCAATACTTTTAAATTTGTGTGTATGACAGAGAGTTCATTGGGTCATCATGGAAACTGGGGGGCCTGACTGACCTCTGGAAGCGTTCCTGTTGCTCACGCTGTTTGCGGATCTCAGGAAACTGCCTCTCGTAGTATTCACGTGTGCGGCTCTCCTTGGCTTTGCGGCGTGGGTTGTTTTCCATTCTCTCACCTTTTTTCTCCCACTCCGTCATCAGCTCATCATACCGCTGGCAAATTTTCTGTTCCTGAGGAATCAATGGAAAACATTTTAGCAAAATAAAACAAGATTGGCATTTTAACAGTGATTCTGAGGAAATATACAAATAAACTGACAAAACTGATATTCACTTAATGTTGGTAATTCAATCCAAAAGCAAAAAATAACCATAAATAATACTGACCAAAACAGAATTTTACTTCTGGGACAAGAATAACTATTTTTAAATGATCTCCTACTATTTTCAGTTAATCTGTTTCTTACTTCTTAGAAAAATAGTATGGAAAGAAATCAATGGCTACTGTCAACTGTTTGGTTACCGGTAATTAAAATATCTTCTTTTGTGTTTAACAGAACTCATACTGGTTTGATACAACTTGAGTAAATGATTTTCAGAATTTTCAGGACGGACAGAAAGAGACAGAGGAAGACACAGTGAGCCAGAAACAAGGAGAGTGAGGGAGCGAGAACAAAGAGGTTCAACAAGTGGAGTCTCGATCAAGACCTGCACAGAGAGACAAGTGCGCTTGTGTCTGAACTATGGTTCACAAAAAAAAAAAAAAAAAAAAAAAAAACGGCTTGTTTTTCATCTCTCTGAACAGTTAAACTTCCTCTTGGCTTTTGGCCATGTCACCACTCTGACTGTTCTTAGTCCAGCAGGTCTGACCGACCCAGTCTACTAACAAGAGATTCCACTGAAGTATACCTTCCTGAGACCAAACCTATAAAAAAAACCCTGGCATTCATAATGCTTCCTTGCAGTTAGAGCATCTTTTTTTTTTTTAGAACAGAGTTAAAGAAAACATCACCATTCAACATTCCTGAAGCACAAAAACACAAAGAAAGAGAGGACAGGTAGAAAGACACACACAGAAGGATTTGGCCAATCTTCAAAACCATGGGTGATCTACAAGAGGCCCCTAAATAACTCAACACAGTGTTGACAAGACTTTTTTTTTTTCAGTCCACAAAAAGATGAAATTGTGACAGGACAGTACACAATCACAGCCATTTAGAAGATGTAATATTTCATATGCAGTTATGTGTAGCAGAATTTCTACCAAGCATGACACCACACAAAAAGAAACCATGTTAATGACAAAATATCTTGTTCAAGCATTTCAATGGTGTTCCTTTACTGTGTCAAATGTAGTTAAGGTTTGTAACTGTATGAGATTTTTAAAGAGTATGATAATCATCTCAGAAAACATCACGGTTTCATGACATATATTAAAGAATAATTCTCATCAGTAACAATGACCCTTAAAAGAATAAGAACACATTTTTTTTGAGTGAAAAAATGCTTTATTTAAGTGTGTAGCAGATAAAGATGGGGCAAACGGAGTGATTTTTTTAGGTATTAAAGTTATTAACAAGAGCCCTATAAAATGTTTTATTTTTAATAAAATTCTGTGTGTTTTTTTTTTTTGTATTTTGTTTTAATGGTTTATTAAAATTTTAATAACCAAAAATATGTTTAATCAATTGAATTCATAAAACTTTACTTTTTTATTTATTAATTTATTAAAATTTTAAGAATAATAGAGACCTATGAGATCACATCATCATAAAAATAATTTTATTTTATTATATTTTCTATAATGCATAAAACCTTAACATTTTAACTGATGTTGTAGAATATATTCGAAATAAACTACAAACATAAAAAATATATACATTTATTTTGTCCTCACATTCTTTCTTGTAACTCTTCCCTCTCAGTCACACACACTGGCTGAAAGGCTCATCATGCAGCTCATTATGCGGGTCTGTGTCTTCTCAGGTGTGAATCACAATGATATTCATGATAGTTGACGCCTACTCGCATTTGCCCTTTACAAACAAAAAGTGTCTTAGAAAATTTAAATCAATCTATTTTTTTCTGTGAGTGAGTAAATTCATTTTGAAGCAGAAATTCTAGGCTACATGCTCCAGGTTTGACAGTCTTGTGAACAAATGTTCTGTATGTGTTTTATGACCTTATTTCAGTGACTTCAAAATTAATTTTTTCACTAACCACACATAAACGTTGTTTTCTCAAAAACACAATCATGTACATACATGCTATTTACATATTATTGTAGCCCAGTTTGTACTGAATACAGTGTTTTCAGACATTAGCCATGTATATGTTTAGAAGCACCTGATAAAAGCACAAAAGTCAGGGCATGTCAAAACTTCTCCAGGCCCCCAAAACCCCCTAGACCTCAGATGGTTAATATTCACAGTCTCACAGACACGTATTATATCTATATATACATCCACGTTATACTGTAAAATTCCATGTTCACGACTGCTTCACAGTAATCATACGGCCTGAACTTATAACTTGTTATAAATGTGATATACCTTTATCTGCATGGAGGGATGGAGTTCACGAATATGAGCGAACATGCTGGATGTATTGCCCTCCTTTTGCAGCCACTTTGCATCAACATTTTCTGCAAATTGGGATATCCGTCCTCTAGGACAACCCTACGTTCGTTTATTTTTTTTATTTTTTTTATCAGAAGTATTCCCATAATGCAGATTTTAACTTCTTTTTCGGTGGTGGATGGAGATTAGATATAATCTGTGTCTCTGCCATTTTCTCCGCTGCATGTGTGTGTAAGCAGCCGAGCTAAAAGAAGCTGCATATGTGCACGTGAGAGGTTTTTTCATTCATTAAAAAAAAAAAATGTAGATATGCAAATGTTTACGGTATGATAATCGTACACGTTCAAACCATCATAAAGAGTAATACCTAATGTAGTTAGACCACAGATTTAGAGGCATCATAACAAAGATACATGAAAACAACCTCAAGCTCTTCTGACAATGTAGGTCAAGACAGAGATGACAAATTATAAATCATAAGCAAAAAACTGGACTGATATGCAAATAAGGGCATGTTCAATAAACTATAGAGATTAACATGGAACTCCTTATGCAAATGATAGACTCTGATCACTGTTCTCACAACGTATGATTAGTATTTGTTACTTATTTGTCTTTATCAATTAATCATAAAGCAACATCTCCATCTAGTCTTATAAATATTTGCCCCACACATCCATTTATTAACTCCTCTACTTGTAAGCACAAACTAAACGTGATCATAAAGTGCAGGTGTATTTCTATGCGTAAACAAAAGCCAAACTTGCACCTGCAAATTTATGTGCTTACATCATTCTTGATTTTTCCACAAATATTCTAGTTTCTCTGTAACTTCAGTCAACACACGTGATGGAGGAACACTTACTGAACATGCACTCAAACATATGCATTCACTGACACAGCACGTCGAGAGAGAGAGAGACACTTACCCTCTGTTTGCGTGCATGTTCCTCCTCTTGAAAAACAGAATCAGTTTCTTCCTCATCATCTGATTCCTGCAGCAATAAAAAACAGTGTGTTTACATTCCCTCTCCTTAGAGGAGCAAACACTGCTCACTGAACAAGATCTCTCTGCTGATTTACAACCTACCCACAGACAAGCATGGTGAATCATGGCCTCTCTTTGTGAGTTCTGCCAACTCCATCAGAAGAGCTGAATCTCTTTCTAGTCTCTACTTTCAAAAATGCCTCAAGATACAATTATTCCAGGAGCTCTTGACTCTCAACTGTTAGTGTGTTTACTTTTTCTTTAAAAACACTATCTACCTTTTTTCTTTTGCCTCATCACCAAATCTATAGGGACTTATACTTTTGCATTTGCTCTGTGTAATGCCTGCAGCACTTCTCCTGTAACTGTCTCCCTAGCATGACTCGATTTTGTTGCTTTGGATAAAAGCACCTGATAAATTTTATATATATGACTCTTACTCCAGGTTTGATATCATATTATAACATTCAAAGTATTTTAATGCCATTAACATCTTTATTCTTTCATGCATTTGGTGGATCATTGAAGTAAGCTGTGCACAACACAGTTTATTTCAGCCTTTTTTTTTTCTTTTTTCTTTTTTTTTTATAAATCTACTGTTTAAAAGTTTGGGGTCAGTAAACTTTTTAAATGTTTCTGAAAAAAGTATCTTATTATCGCCAAGGCTGCATTTATTTGATTCAAAGATACAGAAAAACTACATGCAAATATTACAATTTAAAATAACCTCTATTTTAACATATTTTGAAATGTAATTTATTGCTGTGATGGCAAAGCTGAATTTTCAGCAGCCATTACTTCAAGTCTTCAGTGTCACATGATCCTTCAGAAATCCCCCTATGCTGATATGGTGCTCATGAAACATTTATTAATAAAAAGCTTTAATTTTGAAAGATAAGGGTTGTGCCAATAGTCAGAGATATCGACGATAGCAGACGTCTTTGTCGACAGTCAAAATGATATTAGTCTCATTCTCCTATTAATGTATTAAATTATTAGGGCTGGGTAAAAAAATATTGATTTCTTGATTTTAATTTTTATGAAACGATATCAATTCCTAAATCCCAAAAATCTGTTAGTCTAGGCTGACAAATAATTAACGGAACATTGTAGTGCGCCTCCCATCCAATAAATTGCAATAAGCTTTGTGATTGTTACTTTTGATATGAAACAAAGTCTCAGATTTCAAATTCTTTCCATTTTATTACAATATTCAAATATTAAATGCCGTTTTGACACTGTATAATGTGGAGTGACAGATCGCTGTTGCGCCTCAGTTAGAAGTGGAAGCGCAAAGCTGAACTGATCATTTCCTTCACTTTAATAGCAGTTACAGCATGAAATAAACATGAATGAACATCCGAAGTTTTATTAAAAGAAAGAGTACAACTTACTGAAATCCATATCTTGTCTCATGTAATCACTCAATCAGTGTTTCAAACACGGAAAGACGACAATAGCTTGTAAACCAATGTAATGTCACATTTACCACAGAAAGTATAAACTTTCTATAAACTTATTAGTCAGCTGAAAAATTAACTCTAGAGGAGAATTTTACTAAATATGCACCATATAACATTTTTATTATGTGTGTGTGTGTATATATATATTATATATATATATATGTGCTAAATATGCACCATGACCCAATTATTTATTTTTTTTTTTTATTTATGTTTTTATATTTTTTTTTTTTTTTTGTGTTATTTAATATTTAATATATGTGCTAAATATGCACCATGACCCATATCAAAAAAAGAATTGGAGTAGAAATATAATTACGTAATTTAAAGTTAGTATTGTAACTTTAATATTACAAAAACTTTTTTAAGTATATTTTAAGTGTTTGTATACAAATCAGCAAATGTCAACCTTCCAAATTATTATACAGCATTAGTTGTGATTTTCTTTTCCTTGAGAAAATTTGCCATGTCCTGTACCTCATATACATCCAAAATAATCGTTATTGAATCATATCAAAATCGAATCGAATTACAAGCATGGGAAGGATAATCGAATCAAATTGTGAAATTTGTGTCAAAACCCAGCCCCTATAAATTATTATTATTATTATTAGGCGGCCTATTATTATTCAGTTATTATTATCAAATTGCCCTCGTTCTAATTGGAAATGTTCTAAAAAAAAGACTATAAAATTCAGCACACATCAAAATTGAACTGCAAGGTGATAAACCTATATTTACAATTTATGTCTAGAGTGCTAAAAGAGACATCTTTTCCAAACATCTTTCCTTGAACAGCTGTATGAATGAACATGCCAAAAACTGAATCGTCATCAGCATTTCGTTTTCTGTACAGCACATTAACAAAAAAATATTGATGCTTATCTTCTTCATCATTATTATAAAAATATGCAGATAAGTTATAAGTCTAACAGGGCTTGTCATGGGGCACACGGTCCGAAGCGCTGAGTGATCAATCCGTTTAATTTAACTTTACTCCAAATATATGAACTTACCCGTTTTAAATACTTTATATTTAATGTGTTCGTTTATGTCTAATATTTAGTGTTAAACTGTTGGTCTTTAAAATAAATACTTTTGATTTTCACCATTGACTGATTTTGCAGACCTTTAGACTGATAACTTCTGTGTGCCGATGCGGCAAACTTGTTACAGTATGCAAAGTCCTTACAGCGATGTATGACTGTTGTATCTGAATATATATGAACAGCCTGTTTTAAATATTTTTATATTTAACATGCTAGTTTATCAGTATGTTTAAAAGTTATATTATTTTGATTATTGGTGCTTCCACTCTTTCTGTCTCACGCTCGTGAAGTTTAAAACACCAAATAGTTATGAAATAACCTTTGAAAACTACAGAGCGTCTCTCTCTTGCCCCACCTACCCATGCACGGTAATATCGTGTATCGGAGATCTCACAGGCTGGCGATATGCCAATATGAAAAAAATCACCATATCCCCCAACACTATGTATGATTATAAATGTCTTAAGTCACATTTGATCAATTTAACGCATCCTTGATGAATAATATTTATTTGTTTAAAAAACAAATCCTACTGAGCCCAAATTTTAAATGGTAGTCTGTGATTGTACTGTTTTCTGCTGATCTATGATAATTGAGGATTTTCCACCTCACATACACATCCCATCCTCTGCATGGAAGACTGTCTGAGTCGACCGGACTCAACACACAGACAGACTGACCGACCTTGAGCTGTCTACATACACACAGCAGTTTTACTTTTAGCGACCTACACAGACTTTCCATCAGTGATAACCACACACATACACACACACACACAGAAGTATCAGTCAGACACTTGCCTCTGTCTGTCTGCTACTGTGAAATCAGGAAAGACATTATTGTACCCACATCATGCAAGGCTTGCGTGATTACTCATGTTTCCTTATCAACAAGTGGATTAGTTGGCGAGTCATTGTTTGCTTCGTGTAAATGACTCCGCACACACCATGCCACATCCCCTGCCTGTTTGCTGCTTGAAAGTATCTGACAGCCAAGATGATGTGAAAGCTTACATATATGCACCTCAAGGTTCCTGTTGCTTTCTGATAAAAGCAGTCATGTCCCGTTCACTTCTCACTCATAGTTTGCATCAGCCTTTAAAAGAATTCAGCCTTGTTTTTAGAACTCCAAGGGAACACAGACCATCTTCAGAGTCTCCACTGTGTTTAACGTGTATAATGCTTTGCAAAGGGCAGTTTCACTTTTTCCCCCACATAATGGCAAATCTATTTGCCTGTTACATTTTACTATAGAAAAATAGTGATGCGCAAATATATTGGGACAAGGACTGTCACAATAAACTAGTATTATTGACAATAATGGTTATATATATTTTTTTTAAATGACATTCATATTGTGTTTATACTGTATTACACATGATAAAAATCAGAAATAATTCTGGTTGATGCATTAAACATAAAAGGTGGCAGTCTTGCACCTTAACACTGCTTGCCACGTGTCATAAAATGAAAAAAAAGATGACCCACGATGCAGTGTGTGGCTACTACCGATAATATTATTTATTTAATTGACATTTCTAAAGAATTTGTTATAATACCTTTATTGTGAATTTATTTCACACAAAAATCAAATAGTGAAAATATGATATTGTGTAGGCCCTTAATAGGACCCAGAAAAAGTACATATACAAGATATTACAATTCTGACTGATACTGATAAGGCAATAAATAGCTTATGTTTGTTATTTTGGCTAAATAAAAGTATAATTAAATTAGTACTGTAATTAAATTAGTAATGTTTTTAGAGATTAAATTAAATGACAGCAAAGGATTACTTTAACAGAAAATGTGGAGAAAAAACGTCTAATATTGGCTAATAACCAATATTCCCTAGAAAAAAAAAAACAAGGAAGACACTGAAGTCACATGATCAATATCTAGTCAACAGAGACCTAATTCTCACCTAGCCTGTGCTTGTCCTGTCTAAGTCACTATTAGAATTATTAACTGTCAAGCTTACAGAGAGCTGAGACTCACGTCTTAATGTTGTCATGGTACACTTTAGTATCAGAGTTATTAACTGTCAAGCTTACAGGAGAGACAGAGGAAATGACTGCAGATTAGCTAGATGAACAAACTCACGCATCACAAAACAATTTCACACAGTACTCACCAGCTCCACTTTAGGCCCCAACCCTTCCAATATCTTATGGGCTTCTTCTGCCTTTTTCTGTGACACAACAGAAAGAGAATGTTGGTAAAAAAAAGACAGATGTATTTTCTTGGGGGTTTTTTTTTTATTATTTTTTTTTTTTACTTCTAGCTTTGATAGAGAAAGTGTGAGCCAGTGCGTGTTTCAACAGCAGAAACACAAATTGTTTAAGCCAACAAACAATTTATCACTTGTTTGGAAAACATTTCCTCCTCCAGGGTGAAAGGGAGTAAAAAATAAACATCCCCCCCCCCCCCCCAAAAAAAAATTACAATTTCCTGAGTTGCAGTGTTCTGTCTGGGAAACACCTCCATTACACAATCCCACAATTCTTTATACTCAAATCTACAATCTGTGTAACAGTCGCAAGCATCTACAAAGTATATGTCCGTGTATGCAACTGCTTCTTGATGGAAACAGTAAGTTCAGTGATGCACCCAGACCAGATGGGTGCTAAAGTTTTGCCTGACTTTCTCCATCTGTACTTCTTTCTCCCTCACCCACAATAAAAACAAAACCTAACTAAGTTCATTTAGTCATTGATCATCTTCTCCCAGAGGTGTTCAAAGACTCTCAGGAAAGCTTTTGTTCACTGTGAATAGTCTAAGCACACTTTAACATCAATTAAACGTGATCTATAAAGAGCAGACTCTGCTAGGTTTCTGAGTGAGTGTGAGAAAAAAACACGCTGTATTAATGTGTTCATACCCGGTTCTCATCATAAATGATCTGGACGATGCTGCGATGTTTGTGTTCCACAGGGGGTGGCGTCACTGGCTTTTCTGGCTCTACAGGCTTTGCTGCCTCCTCCTCCAGTTGTTGCTAAGAGATAATAAACATGACAATATACCATAAACCAGGAAGCCTAAAACAAGCATATAAACATTAAAAAAAAACAATACTACTACTAATAATAATAGTGAACATTTTCTGACCATGAAATTATGAAGGGTTCACCCATTTTGATTGTTTACAAGTTAACTCGCAAAACGTATTGCTTAGAAAAGTAACAACACCCATCTCTTTTTTAGCACACAAACTGAAGCATCATTCTTGTCTTTAGCTGAAATGATGTGAGATGCAGCAAAGTTAAATGCCTAAATATGAGCAATAATTATAGTGATACTTGTGTCAGCAAAGCACCAATAATCACAGGGATGAATGACTACAAAAAACACAATAAAACTTTCTCACAGATATCAAAGTGATGTGGAGAGTTGTAATATTACATTCATATACATTTTCAACAAATTTGCCCTGTGCCTTTCCTTCTGAAACTGCAGTGCATAAGTAAAGTGCTCCTGAGAAAGGAAAAACCTGGTAGAAGAATCAAGAAAAAAAAATTATAGGCAGACTTAGGCTTTGAATTGCAGTCGTAATAAAGACAGCGGTATACACTGCAAGATAACTGTTTGTTGTTCTTTTGTCACATTTTCACCATTGGGCAAGAACAGAAGGGAAAGTACCTTCAACCAGCATGCGAGTATCTCTTCAATCAGATATTTAAGAAAACAAAGATAGAAGACGGAGTGAGGAATGAATGTACACTTGCAAGCCTGAAAGATTTGTCATCTCCATCAAAGAGCTAGAATAATTGGCAAAGAAAGGGAGTTATGACAAGTCTCTTTCAGAGGGGCAACATTTCCCACAAGGCTAACTGATAAATACTGAACAAAAGCCCTGTCTGCTGCTAGCGGTGAACACCTGTGAGCTTCCTGTGACACGGGAGCGAACCCTGGTACGTGCAGGGAGAGAGCGAGAAGGTCACTTTTGGTTTGGATTCAAACAAACAAATCTTGTCATCACAAAACTAGTGACTGAAACTGTCTTTATTTACAAAATGAACAACAGCTTAGAGCTTAAAAAAAGAAGTTATTGAGATGTAGCAGTGTTTAAGTCTCTCTCTCATGCATTTGTGTTCAGTCAGGCTACACACCTGTTTCTTTTTCAGTTTGAAAATCTGTTGCTCGACCTTGGCAATCTCACGGTCAACGCGGTCCATGCTCTGAATCAACTCCTCCTTGGAGAGTTTGGAGGGTGATGGGTCTGCATCCTCACCCACCTGTGGGACTCCACCTGGGGATGAGGCATCCACCTTCACACTATACTGGGTTTCCTGTCCCAGAAAACAAGGGAAAAAGAAGGGAGAGAACAAGAATAAGTACAAGCTTGTTTTATGGAATGAGGAAATGTTTTAAATCACACACACTTATCACCTTCTTGACCTCTCCAGTGGTCCTGATGCTGTCCTGTATGGTCTGTGGATGGGGCAGTATGATGCCGGTGGGCTGAGCCCTTGGAAAGTGCGTTTCAGATACGTTCTCGATGCGGAGACGCTTGGGCTCGAGAGTCTCCAGCTCCTGCTGAGCTTGGACGGCATGAAACTGTTGCTCATAACCATGTCTGCGCTCTGGCGGCCTGCAGGAGACGAAAGAGATACTTAAAATTATTATGCTTCAAAAACCTCAGCACCAAACAATATTACTGAAAACAACACAAAAGAGTTACATGTTACAACTAAATTAAATTCAAATACAATTAATTGATCTTAAAACAATTATTTGAGAATTGCAACATGCCAATCACATATTGTCAACCAAGAACTGCATTTGTCTGGGAACAAACACAGACAGAAACTCAGAGGCTCAAGGGTTTAACCGAAGAAATTAGTATTGCATATAATATATTTATTAATACTCCACTTTAAACAAAACATATAAAATATTACATTCATGTCATTCTACCCTGTACAATGGTTATTATAAGCTATAAAAGGAAATCCTACATTTATTTGTCAATGTGAATAATTGACTGACATAAATAAATGGTTACAAATATATCATATTTGATATATCGGCCAAATCACGCTAATGTTGTCAGATCTACATAGTATAACCCATTTCCAAGTTGTTTCCAAACAAAATATTCAAAGGAATCATCTATAGTGGGTTTATATCTAGATTTATTGCATTGGAAGGAAATAAAATATGTTAATATGATATTATTGGTTAATATATTTACTCTGCTCACACATTTAAGAAAGAAAGTGTGGTCATTTTCATCATACATTTTCTTTAAATGGGGCAGAACTCAAATTAGGAGCATAGCATTATGTCTGAAATGGATGGGGAAAGTTTTCACCTCTCGGTCCCAGGGTGGAATTCAGATAGTAGTGAAGGCCTGCGGCGCTGCTGGTCTTGCAGAGGGTTACGGTAGTCAGGTACGGGAAACTCCTAAACAAACACAGACACATACATCAGATAGGAAGCACTGGGCAAAACAAAAACACGAGGATCTCAAGGATGAGGGCTCAGAAGCCTTAAGGACATGGGCAGAAAGACAAGAGTGTGTATATATGTGAGAGAGAGAATGAAAGGGATAAAGAGATTTAAAAAAAAAAAAAAAGCACATTTTGACAAGACAGCCTCCCCAGACAGTCAAGAGCACACCAACACACCTCTGCCCCTTCAGAAATGTACAAGTCTGTTTAATGTTCTAGTAAAACATGGACATAAAGCTGCATGTAACACATTCACTGCTAAAGATGAGATGATCATCAAACCCTAAATTCATCATTCTATTAGAAAACCACATACACCCGCAGAGCAGGACAGAAACCAAACCAAAGCTACCATGTGTGAGTCAGTTCTGGAAGCTGGTTTACTCTCAGACTAAAGTTCAGTTTTTAAAGAACCGGGCAAAATCAGGGCAAATAACATTCTTTGAAAACATCAAGAATTATTTAATATATTATTCCTTTGATTGCAAAGCTACATTTTCAGCAATTATTACTCCATTCTTCAGTTTTATATTATTCTAATATGCTGATTTGATGCTCAAAAATAATATTATTATATAATATTTCTTATTATCAATATCAAACTGTTGTGCTGCTTAATATTTTTAATGGAAAACGTCACCTATGATCAATTTAATACATTCTTGCTGAATAAACATTTTTTAATTGATAGATGTTTAGCAAAGGCCTTCAAATGAATAAATAACAGATTTAATAAAGAAATGTGGTAATAGCTGTAGTGGTGGTGCTTAAAGACTACTCTCAGAAAAGTTACTTCACTAAATCCATCCTCTTTAATCCACCTTATTTTTAACAGAAGAGTGAGCACAGACATTTGTACCTTGAATGTGCAAGGCTTCTGGCTTCCAGTTATTACAGCTGTAAAAACAGTCTGTTACGTAGCTTGATAATGCAAACTGGTATTTGTTATATTATTTTAAAATATTATTGTAATCATTAACACACACAATCCATGTTAATTTTTAGGTCTGTACAAGTAACAATAATAAAAAAAATTCCCAACAAGTATTTCAGGTTTTTAAGTTTCAGAGAGCTCTGATTTAGATGTTGTCAGGACACATGAAATCATGTCCAGAGTTTCATATTATAAAATGAGGCACAGTTTTTGTTTGGCCAAATGATGACAATGCGATCACAGTTGTCTGAGTTGGCTGCGGTACAGCAGGATTACTGCAAGACCTGCTGGTATGAGGTCAACTCACTGAAATAGACATCAGATTTCCTCTAGAAGCCACTCACATTTTATGACCATCTGTGTTAGAGATGCTTCTAAACTGCTAACAACCCCAGAACAAACATGGCCATGTCCATGTCTGCGAACAGGAAATGTGTTAATAATTGAGTAATGTGAATTAAAAAGAAAAGAAAATGCAGAGAAGAGAGAGAACAGCTGGAGTCTGTTTATTTCTCCTTCTCTAGCTCTAAGGAATGTACTACAGTGATAACCAAATTGATTTATAATGTTGAGGCCCAGCCATTTCTGGGCCTACTTTCATCTGAGACAGAGGGGATTGTTGAGGAGAAAATAAGCATAGAGGGGCATTCACACATACAGCGATTTGTAACGTCATTGAATTTCAAAGAGAGTTGGTGATTTCCAGAGACATGAGAAGCAGACATAGCTGGCAATGCATTTACCTTTATGGCAATTAGTAGTAATATGATGCAAACACTACCAACAGTAGTGAAGATACTGGAGCAAACCTGATCAGTATCTCCTGAGAGATACTATTGTTGAGTGTAAGAAAACACAGGAAATGCTAATGTAAAAATCACTAGTGCCATAAATTGTTCTTTCTGTCCAAATTTCTTTGGCTAAAAGAACTTTTAATGGGTATTATATAAAGTGCCTGATTAAAAATTGCTTGAATTGCTTAAAAATGTCATCTTATAACATTCATTACTGCCTTTTACTTAGGGCTGTGCCAGTTAGTGTGATAACGACAGTGGTGGAGCGCCTCTGCGTGGTACAGCGAAACACATTTTTGCACATATAAAGTTTTTTTTTTACCTAATTATTAGGACTCTAGTGAGTAACAAAGCTTAAACTAAATAACTGATTAGCAGCCAAATGTTACATTGCAACCATGAAAACAACTGGATTCAGGTCAAGAAAAATTAAGCCACACACAGCTTTGTGTTCCTTTTTGCAGATTGGTTGCTCAAATTGAGAAAGCATTAGTTACATTTTTTTTTTCATTTGCTAAATAAATTTAGATACTACATTTCTCATGCTTTCCATGTTTTAATGCATTTTAATGCACTTTTAAAGTTTGAATATCAGTAAAAGCATAATTTGTATATTGTGAACACATTGTATGTATAAAGTCATGTAGGTTATTCCAATCCAAACTTCCAATCAAATGTACAAATTTGCAATCAAATGCTAACTTAGCATATACCTTGCGTACATTTTTAATTATTTTAAAAATTAAGCATAACAATTGTTTCATTAAGGATTATTACATTAAGTAAGATGTTATTGTCTGATAAGGCATAACAAACAGCCATTCTGTTAGATCAGATCCAACTCAACAGGTGGACTGCTCATGACAAGCAGTGCATCACATTTGAGGTCAGATTTTCAAATGTTGTGGGCCCATTAATAACTTGTGATCATCCAGCAGTATAAATGCTTACTACAAATAATAATACATCCACTCTAGCAATAAAACCTCTGTACATGTGAATGCCCCAATGACACAGCACTCGCTATACAGAGGTAAGCTGTGTTAAGTAATTAACCTTTGTCACATACATCTCACTATTAGAGAGGAAACAAGAGCTGAGGAAAAGAGATAGGATATCTGCATGTCTAAAACTAACATGGGTTTTAAACACATGGGTTGTCAGTATTAACATCCTACTCCAGGTATTAACATTTCGAGCTAAATAGAGGATGTATAAACCCCATCATGCCTGTTTCCGGTTTATAAACTTTACAAAACAACCTTCTTTATGGATGATGTTTCCTAACAAAATTAAAATAAAAATCCAAATGCTTAAAAAGATCAAATAATAAATGCTCAAATGATAAATCAAATGCGATTTCATTTCCTCATTCGGGGAAGAATGAACTGCATCAAAAATCAAATTTAAAAAATATTTGTATTTGATTACTAATTTTCATTATCAAGCCAGTTTATAATTCAAAGTTTAAAGAATAAATCAAGTGCTCATATGCTCAAATCGATATCGCAAATGGTAAATCAAATGCCCAAATGATAAATCAAATACTCAAAAGGGAACTGCAAAAGGCAACTGTTAAACCAAATGCAAATGAGAAGTGTCAATCAGGTATCGTGGGCGAAGCCTGCCTCAACACAGTTTACACTCTGACTGATGCACGTGAGCAAACAGACAATACTCTTATTTACCTATTTGCCACCATACCTTATATTTTATTCCTCTCTTTTAGTCCATAATGGAGCACGTGTACCATGGCATCCAGCTCCTGCTGGTAGGAGGGAATACCCAGTGCATTTAGTGTAAAAACAGAGGACTTATATATTGTATTAGGTGCCAAAAACCCAGACCCAAGTTGCACTGTCTGTTCGTTCACGTGCATCTATCGGATTAGCAGCTGCCTTTAGCAGTGGCAGGTTTTCGAGTACTTGAATTTTTTTATTTTTATTTTGTTAGGAAAAAACATCCATACTTCTCATTAAACTAAGGAGGTGTAATGGCTGTTTGCAGAAGTATGTTAGGACTGCTCTGTTACAGAGAATAGGTGGTTCGGGATCTGTGCTGTACACACACAATTATCAAGTTCAAAGTGTGACTGACCTAAAAACAGCAAAGTTATGGTTATAGTTCTACTTTAGCACCTCTCTTGTTATGTGGATTGTTGACAGTGTAATGTGCGATGCAGGTGAGGTTGTGTGTGGTACTGACCGAAGGGTGGCGAGTGGAGCTGAAAGTGTACTGCACTGAGTGAGGTGGGTAACGGCTCTGCTCACTGCTGAAGGACCCCTGGCTGGGGGGAAAGCCAGAACTAGACATGCTGCAGCTGTCTGGTGGGATGCTGGAGGCTCAGACGGGGCCTGGAGCACTGCTACTCAATCATGGGCTCAATGTAGGCATGATTACGCTGCCAAACCACCTGAGGGAGAGAGAGAGAGAGAGAGAGAGAGAGAGAGAGAGAGAGAGAGAGAGAGAGAGAGAGAGAGAGAGAGAGAGAGAGAGAGAGAGAGAAAACATCAGAACATTTCAAGTGCCAAATATTCTGAAGGAGTCTTGGGTACAAACTCTTTCCATGACCAAGCAAGGTTTTAAAAGTCTCAAATTGACCAGTTGGCAACCATTTCTATTGACGAAACATGCTTTGTTTCACAGGATTGCTATGCAAATTTTCTGCTTGGTTTTCCAGAAAAAAGTTCTGGCTTCCTACGGTGACATTACGATTCTTATTAAGCCCATGAGATTTGAGATGTCGACGCAAAGCACATCAAAGAAAATGACTGCACCATGTGGCATCTGTCTTTTTCAATAACGACTCAGTGCTCCAAGACTCTGCCTTTCTGCTTTGTATTTATGATTTTTAGGCTAAAAAACTCACATACTCCACAACCTGTCACCATATCAACATTTCAGTACTAGGGATGGGTCACGATTTTCGAATATTCGATTAGTCAATTTAATGAACGATTATCGATTAGGCTGTGCGATTATTTTCTAAGGATGTGAACCGTGCCCGAGCGCGTCTTACCCCCAAAGCCCGGTTCGGTTGACTGTGGATGTCATTTTCATTGCATCTTGCCTGTAATGCCTGATAAAGCAGCATTTGTGAGCGCAGCGCTCATTTGATTTCAGCCGTTACTGGGGAAACCACTATCTCTCCCGCTCTACAAGCGCCTCCTGCTGGCAGAGAAAGAATATTCATATATATATATATATATATATATATATATATATATATTTATATTTGGGGTGCTATTTTCGATTAATTTTCCCGACCGACAACCGCCGCTCGTTAATCGATTATTAACCGTTAACTGATAAGATTATAATAGTAAATTGGCATTAAATACAAATAAAATTGACGCGTATCTGTGACCCTTTAATAAAATACAAACATTTTTTTTTTTTTTTTATCAAAGGGTTTATTTTAACGTGCAAAGTGCAAACAGCAGCATACAGAACAGATCAACAACAGAACCTGGATTCAGTTTAAATTTCCACGCACCTGCAGCATTTTTGACAGTGAGAGAAAAATAGAATAAAATAATACAAATAAAAAACAAAATAGGCCTACACTAAATATATTTTTTTAAACTTAAATAATTAACAAATTAAGATGACAAAAAGAAAACACTGAATCCGTTTGAACAAAGCTTTCAAAAACCGGCCATTTTTTCGTTAGACTAAGATTTTTCGTTAAATAAAAATAGCACCCCTACCTCAACACCTTGTCTAATTTTTATTTAAAAAAGCAACATATCAACGTGATGTGGGGTCAGTCTGGAGCGCAGCCTGTTGACAATTAGACCCGCCGGCAGAAAACACCCTCTCCGATGGGACAGTACCGGGAATAACGTCTCGTTAGAGTTGCCAGCTTCGGGAAGCGCTTTTCCAAAGCAGCACACATTTCAATAAGTTTTGCTTTTGCGGCTTCTTTCTCCGTTTGTGCAAAATTACCATTGAACAGATTCTCAGCGTTATCTCCTCAGATCGCCGTTCATCGCATCTTCTCCCTGATAACATGGAGGGCAAAGTTTGTTGCCCTTCATCACTCGAAGCTTTAGGGTGTTTGCTTCGTAAATGGTACTGCATCGTACTTGTGCTAGCCTACTGCTGTATTTTAATACGGCGCCGCATAATTTACAGGTAACTTCGTCGCCCTTTCTGTTAAAATGATCCCACACAGTGCTTCTTTTCGCTCGCTTCATTCTGCTTCCCTTGCTCGGAAAAAAAAAAACATTCTGCAGGCATGTGTCACGTGCCGACGCTCTCCGTGAGTTAATAAATATAGGCTAAGCTATATAGTAGGCTATTTTATTTTTAAACCATGCAGCAAACTAAAAAAAGAACCTTAAAAAAAACGTTTTTTTAAACCGTTTAACTGATAGTATTAATCGGTAAAAATTTTTACTTTCGGTTAACGGTTTAAACGGTCAATATGAGCATCCTAATTATATATATATATATATATATATATATATAATATATATATATATATATATATATATATATATATATATATATAAATATATATGCTGCCACAAATAGAGCACAAGTCTGTGGGAAACACCGCTTCTGTTATGAATATTATTCAATATTTTAATTTGAATGTCCTTTTCATATCAGGTCAACAAGTCAAGGGCAGTTATTTGCCTTTTAGAGATCACGGGTCACATTTCAATACACACTCAAAACCTCTGTCCCATCTACCAACATGCGAGTCTGTTTGCATACCCAAATCATTCAGCAGGAATCTCCATGACTGGAGCAGGCCGACTGCTCCTCTGTTCACAGTGTGAGCGGATGGGATTTTCCATACACACTTCCAAATGCTTATCTGTCAGAGCCTGAGCAAGAACACGCCTAATCAGGAGGAGATACGGCAGACCTATTGTTTGATTCATGCATCACTTTTATACCTTTTTGTCTCCATTTCATCAACCTGCCCCTCCATCTTATTGCTTCCATTCATGGCATAATTTCAAATTTATGTCATCACTTCCCCACAAAATACATGTCTTAGGCTGAATCAAAAGCTATTCAAAAAGAGAATAGCACTAAACAGGCACTGAGGCAGCGTTCACAAAACATATTAAACACTGACACATCATTTACAAATGAAACACGATGCTGAAACACCGGGCAAAAGCTAAATATTCAGCACAAGAGAGCAGACAGAAACCACGACACTCCCACATTCTGCAAAATCCAGGATTTCTCAGAAACATCTGCCACACTGGTGTCATTTGGCCCCATCAACAACACCACTAGGGAAGATCACCAAACTAGGGCTGCAACAGCTAATCGATAAAATTGATAATAATCGATAATGAAAATAATCGACAATGAATTTCATTATCGTTTAGTCGCGTCTGCCCACCATGCACGGAAAACTTCCGCCAGTAACATCGAATTACAGCAGCAAACAACGCATTTCTATGGAAAAAATGCATCTAAAAATAGCGGATGAATCAGAATGTATATTCTTACATTTACAGAATAAAGAAACAACAGTAACAGGTTACTGTGTTCAGAGTGAATGTGTGTGTTCCTGCAGAACATACCTGTAATTTTTTGCGTTTTTCTTTATCATCTCCATTATTATTATTTCTATTTTTAATATAGGGAATTAAACTGTCCTTTGTCTGTTTAAACTGTCAGTTTAAACTGTGATTTATAACTCTTTTACACAATGTATAGCAAACAGAAATATATTCAGCATACGGTATGTTTTCATAGCATTCAGTTGGATT
The DNA here is from genome assembly GCF_018340385.1 of Cyprinus carpio. Taxonomy (NCBI): domain Eukaryota; kingdom Metazoa; phylum Chordata; class Actinopteri; order Cypriniformes; family Cyprinidae; genus Cyprinus; species Cyprinus carpio. The sequence goes on from NC_056576.1 coordinate 24,475,389, forward strand.
GTTTGTTTGTAGGACAGCATTGGGCAGAATGTGGAATAGTGCATTTTTGTCTATATATATATATATATATATATATATATATATATATATATATATATAAAAAGGTGTTTTATCTGATTAATCAGCCAACAAATCGATAATCAAAATAATCATTAGTTGCAGCCCTACACCAAACCTCCATTATGGACTTGATTTGTCAAGCACAGACAAAACTCATTTAAAAAGTAATACACTCTCAGAAATAAAGGTACAAAAGCTATAACTGGGGCAGTACCTTTTCAAAACATTTAAAGTACCAAAAAAAAAAACACATGTACCTTTTGAAAAGGTACCGCCCCAGTGACAGCTTCTGTACCTGTGTAAGGGAAGCTTACCATATAAACTAACAATGATCTGAGATAAGTTCTGATAGTCAAGATTACATTTGGGAAGAGGAGGATTGACCTAGATCAGCATTAAATGGCAACTCCTCCTAGACAGAGTCTCTCTGCTGGCCAATCTTAAAGGGACAGTACACCAAAAAATTAAAAATAAATAAATAAATTTTTATATATATATATATATATATATATATATATATATATATATATATATATATATATATATATTAAATATATAATAAAATAATAATAATATATATGCATGCATGAATGAATCATTCACAATCAAATCATTAATGTGCATTTAGAAAAGTCAATCAGGTGTCTGTGTCCCATCCAGATTTGGAGTCTGTGAACATCACAACAAACAACTATTAAAACACAAAAGCATTTAAAGCCACTGCTCTGCAACAAAACAAACCACCAAGTGTTGACCTGTCATTTGAACAAGATAATCAGTTAACTGATAATCAGATTGTTTAAAAAAAAAACAAATCAACAATTTTATCAAGATGGATAAGTGAGAGGATATTTAAAAAAAAAAAAAAAGAGTCACAATGGGATCAAAACCTCTCCAAAACTCAAGAGTCAACGTGGCAGCTTGCCTCGGAGTACTTTCCGGTGCTTGCTCGCTCACTAGCATTACCGTGCCATGCTTGGCCACAGACACGGCAGCAAAACAGTTACACGTCCTGTGTTCCACTCCACTGTCCCTCAGTGCCAGCACATTAGCCAACGCTTATAAAAACCAACTGCAATGAGAAATGGGGGGGGGGGGCAGGCATGGCATTCTTTACAGGCACACTTTATCTTTCCTGATGGCAAGCCTAATTAAGCTGCAAGTGGTGCTGCAAACAAAGCTGGGTTCTTCTGCAGGGTCAAAACAGAGAGAGGTGTTTTATAATTAACAATATTGTAGGATTGATAGAAAGTATTTTTTTATTGTTTGTGAAGATTTTTGTTTTTTTTGGGTCCGATAATTCCTTAAATATGAAAGCCGATAACCGATATGTTGGTTTTTTATTATTTTTGAGAGCCTGATTACAAAAAAAGTCTCACCATTAAAAGGCATTAAACACTTCAACATAAACCAAACAAAGCAGCCGTACAAATAAATAAAATAATGCTTAAATAATGGAAACATGTTACTGGACATCATTACTTGCGTTTAAAAAAATATAATGCGATTTAAGACGATGGATGGAGTGTGTTGAAAGAGGACAATCATGTAAGGACTATAGCAAGATATACAAATATTAAAAATCATTAAATATTGTCATTATTTTGAGTATTTGGGATTTCCAATTAATGTAGACCTATTATTTTCTGGCTATTATTAATAGGTTACTTTTATTAATAAATTAATATTACAATTAATTTGCGTCGCAACAATTTCATAGCGCATGACCGCATAACTGACACGCTGTGACTCACAGCCTGTGAGGAAAATAAAAAAATTAGGCTATTAGCTTAGGCTACTCCTCACTGAATATGTTTTAAAAATGTATTTTAAAACAGGTTTATTATAGCCTACAATGAATTATAGGCCTATAGCCTAAAATAAAATTATTAAACTTCAGTAACACTTTATCAATGAAACAAAAGAGCACCTTTATTTTATGCACCAACTTTCAAAAACAACCTGTTCAACACGAATAATGTTTCTTCTCATTGTTTTCACTATGTTCGGGCCACAAGAGAAACATTAAAGAAATGAATTAAAACAGCTATATATACACCACATATTAGGAGATTGGTCTCTCGTCATGTCTGAGAGAATACGGGCTGTTAATGCGTGCGTCGTCAGATGCTGAAAGCGGCGTCAGTTTTTACTGTCACTGTCATGGTGAAAGACCTTCACCGGCATAAGTTTGACTTGCACATAGTTTGCACGTTGCTTGTGTGATATCCACTGGCTCGCCTTCACAGTTTAAAACAGAAGTTGACTATTTCCAATATTGCAATGCACCCGCGCCACAAACCCCAAATAGTCAGATGCGTCGTGGACACGCTCTTGGCTCTTCCTGTAACAACACACTGAAACATGACAAATAAACCCAAATTCACAACTTTTTTGTTACGGTAATATTCTCTTTATAATATTATGTTTATGACATTCCCAATTAGTTGTTGTGCAATTTCTGTGTGTGCGGAAGCTAAAGAGCTGAATGAACACCCGGTAAACTGAAGTGCTGCCAGCTTATTTAACACAGGGAAACGCATCATATATTCAGATATTTATACAACATAAATATAATATTACAACTTATATAAGTACAAAAAGATGCAAATGCACACGTGAACTCGAACTAAGTTATCAGAATGTGTAACTTCTGTTGTGGATGCGCTCTTGGCTCTCCACGCAAAAACGAGCTGAAACACGGAAACCAAACCAAACGAATTCATAACATTTTATTATAATAGTGTTCTCGTTATAATGTTATATATATGACAATCTCATTCATAGTTATTAATGTTGTAAGCTGCTGTTTGAGCTGCGTGCACTGAGCTAAAGATGATCACCAGCAAACTGAAGCGCTCTATTAACCCTCTATAGGCTATAGCTTAACCAAACGCATTCTATATGAGAAAAATCTGATTTATATGCATAAAATAAACAATATTACAACGTACAATTGCACAAAAGACTGTAAATGCACAAGCGAACTTAACCATGCTAGTCGTGTGGTTCCGTTGTGGATGCGCTCTTCCCTTAACAACGAGCTAAAACACTGCTAACAAAGATTTCATTACAATATTTTACAGTAGCTAATAATCTCATTATAATATGACAGACTTGCCCTGCACATGTTGCAGTTCACTGTATTTTCCTTTTCGAAGTGTTTCCAATGTTTCCAAATATTTCAAGCAATTAAAACCCATCATGGTGAACAGTGTGCATCTGAAGCGTCTCTGCAGAAAATAATGCATTATTTATCGGCTCTAAGACATCGGCAAAATTCTCTTATCGGTTTGATAACGATAACAGAAAAATTTACATTTATCGGCCGATACCGATATGGTGGCCGATATATCGTGCATCCCTAATTAACAACCAACCAGCATTGCTTTGGAAGTCATCTTTGAATGCAGAGGTCTAAAGGCAAATCGACCTGGGTCTGTCACCTTCAACAGAACGGCACAAAGTCTGGGCTGTAAGTGTGAATGACAACCCTTTTTTTTTTTTTTAACCCTATGCGGTTATGAACTGTGAACTTCTGCTTTAAAGGCAGTCTTTGTGCTCTGCACCCTAATTAATAGGTCTGAAGTTGAAAATGTATTGAAGGGTTTCTGTGTGCTTATCGACAATTTGACATGCCAGAAGTTAACACTCACCAACAACAACAGTTGGAAAGTGACTAAACCATGTCACCCTCGATTGTATCAGAGTACCTTTCACACTCATACACTAACCAGACATGAGAAGTCGGTGGCTGGAACTAAAATGCTGGAAGGTACTTTCCCTTTGTGTGTCCTATTATGAACCCACTGTGAGAGAAAACAAATCTGGCTCTTAATGCATTGTGTATAGTGGTGGGGAATATTAAGATATGAATATTAAGATATGCATTCAAAAAAATTGTCTAACAGATACTTTTTTCCAAGCATGCCATGTGTAATCAACATGGGTAATCTTAAAGGCTGATAACTACAATATTACTCCTTAACAGACTCTGTTGCAAAGAACGGTCATCAGTTGTGACACACAAACACACACATACAGGTGCACAAGTCCAAACTTTATGTAATTTCCAGACAACAAAACCGACACAAATCCTCACCTGGCTTCACATTCAGCACTCTGTTATTCTTGCTTCAAGCATGAATTTACAGACTATTTGGTGTATTTACATGCAATAAAAGGACACCACATGTGATAAGTCGCAGCTAATGTGTGTATGTGACAGGGCGGACTTTAATAAAGCTGATTTTCAGAGTAAACTACAGGCTGTGGTATAAACTCACACTAATGCGTTAGCCAGCAAGCTACTTGCTGTTAGTTCATACGAGGAAAACTATTTAACCGGAAACTAAAAATTTTCGGCTACACAGACATGTAAATCAACCCCAAAGGAGAGCGTCTATATAATTATTATTATTAATATATATTGCAAAATACGACGGGGGAGAATCTAAAAGGGAAAGCGCCGTTAGCTGAATGTTTCACCTTTGCATTCAAACCCGCGTCGCCATCTTGAACATAAGCGCCGAGCTCTCACTAGCCTGCGTGTAATCCATCTCAAAGAGGCCAAAACCTTCACATTAAATAAAACACTCACCTCATGTCCTTAGAGACACTCCAGTAAGCGCTGAAAGGCGAGTCAAACGTGCTGTAATGTAATTCGTCGGCAGTGAGACTGCGCGAACTCTCTCACACACTTCAAACACGGGCGAGTTATTGTCCTCACTCAGTCGTGGATATGAATTCAAGTCGCTTTCCATATGATTCTACAACAGAAATGAATATGAGTCACAGATTACACCGGGTTCTTCTTGTTAAATGCAGGGTGGCTTGCATTTTGTGCAGCTCTGGTGCACCTGAGGAGACGAAGTGAAAGAGTTTCCCTCAAGCGAACAGGATGAAGCGGTGTGACGTTCAAACTCTCCCCACAGGCAGCCTTCACCCCACCCAAACCTGGATTACAGGAAAGATGCGTTTTATTAAAATAATAGTAATAATCTTTTCAGAAAATAATTGATTCCCTTATTAATAATTGCTTTGCATATGCTTCTTTGAAATTATTCCAACTCAGATATTTGTTAAAGATAATTTGTCATGCAATTGTGTCTTTTTTGGGACATCAAAATTATATGCGGTATATAGGGTGGAAATAGAAAATAATATTAAAGTGTCTTACAATAAACCACATTTTATTTTTTGTGTGTGTGAACAATTCGCTCTGCAGCTCCAGAGGGAACCACTGGTCAGGGAAACGATGTTCCACACGGACTCTTTCATGGCGCGGGCGAGATGTTTGTTTCGGTTACCATCATACTTGTCTTTGTGGCTTACACCATTTCTATTAAGTTTGTGTATTACAGATATGGCCAATTATGGCCACACTTACGGAATAAAATATCCACCCCTTTATACACCGTTGGAAACTCAAATTTTTGTCCGACACACGTGAGGTCCAGCGCGTCCACACGGAAGTCCGAGGACGAGAAGCCGCGCGTGACAGCCAGCGAGACCCGAGCTCTGTTAGTCACTGCACATCCAGATGATGGAATGCATGTTCTTTGCACCTACAGTCTTAAAAACTTGTTGAATCACACGCAGCTCTTTATTTGTTATGTTTTGTCGACAGGTAGGTTTACTATCCGTAAATAAATCATATTCATAACCATAACCTGAATCGTTTTTCTCAGTTCTAACTAACTTATCGAAATAAAGAAAATTTGAGCTTCTGCTGAAGTATTTTGGGATGCTTGTATAATGTAAAAGAGACACTTAAAATATTTCTGCAATGCTCAGGCAATTACAACAATCAAGGACTCCAGCGCAAAAAGGGAACTGCTTTGACAGCTGTGCAGTTCTAGGAATCCCATCTGACCATTGTTACCATCATAGATGACAAGTAAGGCCAGCACACAGGACACACAGTTTTCATCCCAAAATGTAAAAGCCTGTCCTCATTTACTCACCCACATGTTGATCCAAACGTGTTCACTAAAAGTCACTATCATTGTATGGGGAAAAATAAATGTTGACTGGAACTGGCCTTAAAATATAGCTAATTTTTTTGTATACCACAGAAGAAAGAAATTAATTAATATTAAGTTTGAAACAACATGAGGGTGTGTTTTTGGAAAAATCTAACATTATAACATCTGAAGAACATAATCAAGAATGTCATCAATTAAGGTTTGCCAAGGTTGCATTTTATTTGAACAAAAATACAGTAAAAACAGTAATATTATATTTGAAATAGTATTATGATAAATATAATTTAATGTATTTTAAAATGAAATGTGTTCCTGAATTTTCAGCAGCCATTACTCCTTCAGTGTCCCATGATTTTTTAGAAATCATTCTAATATGCTTTTTTTGGTGATCAAAAGCATTTTTTTTTTTTATTATCAATGCTCAAAACAGTATTTGTTGCTTAATATTTTTGTGGAAATCATGATACACTACCATAGAAGTTTGGGGTAAGTATGGAAGAAATAGGCCTACTCTTAGTCTAGTCTGCTAGGACATATAATTTATCAAAAGTGACAAAAGATTTATAATTCAAATAAATGCTGTTCTTTTGAACTTCACTCATCAAAGATTCCTGAAAAAATGCATCATCATGGTTTCTACAAAAACATTAAACACCAGCATGTGTGCATGTAAATAAATAGAAGTATGTAGATGATCAACAGGTTTTCGTCCACAATTCAGTTGCTTTTAATAAATTAACATGATAAAGACCTCACTTGATGGGTAAGATGGGTAAGCCCAATAAACATTTAGGTTCGGTTCAGCCATCCCCCTGAGGCTTCAGCTGCAGTGAGGACATGCATTTAGGGTGTAATGTATGTACTATGCTGGCCCTGGCCCCTCCTCTTCTCCCTCGGCTGCCCTGTGAGCAAACAGTGGCCAGCCTACCTATAAAATAAAACACCTCCATTCTTGTCACAACAGAGGCACAGACAGATCAAGCTGATGTATGGGTCACCAGAGGAACATAAACGACCAGGCTGGGAGACTAAAGAGGACAGTCCTCCACCCCCGCGAGAACTCTATAGTGACACAGCCTGAAAACTGTGTCCACGGGGCAGGATTGTCAAAATGTGTTGCCACAATATCAGTTTGATGATGTCATCTGTGTGTGTTATCTCAGTCATGGTTGAATTTGCAGTGTTTTCCTGAATCATCAGCTCACTCTAATAAACTATCAGCTATATTCCAGATTTCCAAAAATACTGGCCACCCAAAAAGGTTTCTCGCTACCACACATATTCCATCCTTGATTAGCTGTGCCAGAGGTCTGGCTGAGTTGCAGATCACTAGCAGTAGTCTTAAAGAAACACACATAAACTTGCGGTGACTTTAAGACTCTTACTGTTTTTTATTTGATTTCTATTTTAAAGAAATGCTGTTCTTTTGAACTTTATTCTTCAAAGAATAATAGAAAGAAATGTATCAAAGTTTCCACAAAAAATATTAAGGAGCACAATTGTTTTCAACTTAAATAACAGAAATTTTAAATCAGCATCTTAGAATGATTTCTAAAGGATCATGTGACACTGAAGAAGTGGAGTAATGGCTAAACATATTAAAATAGAAAACAGTTATTTTAAGTTGTCATAATATTTCACAATATTACTGTTTTTACTGTATTTTTGATCAAATAAACACAGCTTTGGTGAGCATTAGAAACTTATTTCAAAGACAAAAAAACTCTTCAGACCACAAACTGCTGAATGCCAGTCCTGTTCATGTGGTTATTAAATGTAGAATTTTTTTGTGGTTTTTGTTTTTAATGTTTTGAGTTATAAAAAAAGCAAACTACCTTTGCCAGTGGTGGTTAAGAAAAATCACGCCTGCATGGAATGGACTCTATGCACCATCTCTTGTTGGCTGTGACAGGACAAAGCAATCTTGATAGTATCCACCTTTACACTTAAGGTATTTAAAGCTAACTGAAAACTCACTACTAACACGTTTTTAATGACTACTAAAATGTTATGGTTTAGTACAATTAACCAAAAAAAAAATTATATTTATATATATATATATATATATCTATATATATATATAATATATATATATATATATATGTATAATATATATATATATATATATATGTATATATACACATATATATATATATATATATGTATATATATACCCCCTATATATATAGATCTATATATATATATATGAGTATATATATGTATATATATATATGTGTATGTAATATATATAATATATATATATATATATATATATGATACTATATTATAATGTAATATAATTAGTTGTGATTAACAGTTATTAGAAATATGACAGAAAGAGTTACTACTCAGTTTGCTTTGGGAGAATACTATACTGGAACTTCTATAGCAAAGATTTTAATGGAAATGTAGCCAGTGACCAAGCTTAGAGTATATTTTATGTATAAAAAGTACATTTTATATTTCTTATTGTAATCTTAAAAATCCTGATTAAAGATTGTTTGAGTTTCCTGAAAACAACAATTAATAACTTGCTTGCAAATAAACATATTTTGTCTCCACACTTTTATTAGGCATTTTATTGGAGAAAAAAAAAAGTATTTTAGCTCTTTAGCTTGCTTCTTGGCGTTGGTGTTATCATGCTTAAATGCTGCAGAGCACCAGAGGTCCAAAACTGAAAACTTCGCCAACATTTAGAGTTGTTAGTTTCTTGGAAGGATGGAAAAACTAAAGCATAATGGCCCCCGGCTAGCTGTCCCCTGAGTATGTGTGTGGACTGATTGTTTCAGAGATTATACTTTTACTTGGGCTGACCTCTAAGCATTCCCAAATTTAACGAGACAATATTTCCTGGTTTGTTGTATGATCGGACACTGAGATACGCCCTTGTTTTGACTGCTTTGGACATGACTGTCAAATTTAGCTCTACGTACAAACCCTGAGTTTGTGTAGTACAAACCCTTTGTGTAAGTATGGGGTCAATGGCAAGTCGTCTTGTTTTAGACCACTCTAGTGGCGGTACGCGGAATCAGGGTGTGTTCTGAGAAGCCTGGGAGTGTTTGTGTGTGCTGACTAGGTCATAAGTATCATGTAAACTCAGACACCCTCCTGGAACTTTCGTAATCAGCTGGCACGACGACGCCAGTCCGCTGTATCTCTCTCCCTCTATTGCTCGCCCTAGCTTATTTTTAAACCTAATGTATACACTTTGATCCTTTCTGATCTTTTCCTTGCTCACCTTTCCCACCATATCTCAGTCTTTACCCAGGAGCTGACACTCTAATCTTTATGATCCTTTCCTCTAGTCATTCACAAGCACGTACGCAAACACGCAAAGGTTTAATTTCACCTCACATTTGGCAAAAACCCAGATGACAATAAATGAGCTTTGGAACAGCATAGATCACTTCACTCTTAAATACTCCATTCGAGGTCATGCTGATTTGTTTTTCTATTTTTCTACAGTATGTCACAGAATTGGCTGGAGATTCAAACCAAACCATAGTTAACTGACAACTGCAAGATGTAATCTTGCAAAGATGAGCTTCTGGGTCTTGCGTTTGCATAGCATGACCTCAGCAGACTGTGGTAATCACTAGCTTTCATGTCCACTTTTAAGCTTTTGTGTGTGCGTGTGTGTCTGTGTGTTTGCGTTGTCTGAGTCCAGCCAGGGTCATCTGGGCTCTGAGCTGGTTCAGGAAAGGTAAGGTCACTGTGTAGTGATCAGGATTGGTGTGGCATGCAATTCAGCTCTCTGCTGTCAGCAGCACTGACCTCTGTTGTACAGACAGTTCTGAACACACACACACACACACACTCAACTGAGTAGACAAAGGTTACATAAGTGCATGTAGTTAGAGTGACAAAGTCTTGTGGACTTTATTCTCAATCTCACGGCAGCATTGCCACAGACTGCTCAGTCACGTAAAATTGTATGCAGAACTGGAAAAAACTGGTTGAAGTCTGCAATTTATCAGTCCACCAGAAAACAAAGGTGCTTAGTCTAGTCGCTGGATTTACAAAGTTTACAAAGAGCAATAGGGATGCACAATTTATCTGGGCCAAATGTTGCAACTTGCCATATATATATTATATACCCACACACACATACACACACACACATATTAGGGGTGCAACGGGTCTCGGTAAAAGACTGAACCATACTGAAACCATGACCCCAAAACCACAATACATACCGAGCCATAAGAAACTTGAACCGTTACACCTCTAATACACACACACACACACACACACACACATATATATTTATTTATTTATTTATTTGTGTGTGTGTGTGTGTGTGTGTGTGTGTGTGTGTGTGTGTGTGTGTGTGTGTATATCTTAGAGATGCACCAATAGTAAATTTCTTATCTGATACAGATACAGATGATTATTCAAAATGATATGTGGTGATACCGAAAGTTTGGTTTTCTTAAAAGGATAGTCCACACAAAAATGAAAATTCTGTCATTAATTACCCATCCTCATGTCATTCCGAATCCGTAAGACCGCCGCCATTCACGAGAGTAACACAATGTATGCGTGTGGTGCTTCTGACGTAGAACGTGCATGCGCTGCCGCCTTGTTTACAAGCAGAGGAAAGCACACGCTTGCATTATGGCACTCTAGTGAATGGGGATGGACACTGACTCAGAAGAGAAGAATTGTTGAATAAAGTCATAATTTTTGTTTTCTTCTTTGCGCACAAAAAATTAGTCTCGTAGCTTTATAAAATTACGGTTGAACCACTGATGTCACATGGACTATTTTAACAACGCCTTTACTACCTTTCTGGGCCTTGAACATTTCCGTTGTGTTGCTGTCTATGGAGGGTCAGAAAGCTCTCGGATTTCATCAAAAATATCTTAATTTGTGTTCCGAAGATGAATGAAGGTCTTACGGGTTTGGAATGACATGAGGGTGAGTATAAAGGGAACCCTCTCATTTGGTATTAGAGGTTAAAATGAACAACAACAACACTATTATATACAATGCTATTTATTTTCAGATATAATAATCACATTCAAATAAAAACGTTTATATACAACACGATTGCACATAAGCTACTTTTCATAAAAACTTGAAAAATGTATTTGAACATGCATATATAATTAACAGCACATAAGCTCCCTATAGTGTTTTTTTACAATATCAGGTCGAATTGTAATCAGTGCATCCCTACCCTAAATATGTGAAGAAAACGAGCAGGTTGGACACTGTACATGTTGATCAGACAGCCTCTTCCTGTTTAAGCTGGTGGTTTTTAGCCAGAATTAGCTGCAGAGTGGATCAGACTTTATGCCAACTCTCAAAGGTCTGACGTGAGACTATGTAGACCTCATAAACTTGTGGTTATCATCTCTAATTATATTATCTGCGTAGACTTGTTTGCTGGCAATTTGAAGTTGTGTTTTTGATTCATTGAATTGTTAAGACATGCATTGCACAGCATATGTGAGTGTGTGTGATATCCATTTCATTTTACACACTGACTGTAAAGTTCTGTTGTATTTTAACTTGTGCCATCTCAGAGTGTGTTCTTGTGGGCTCTGAATGGGTCGTGTGACCCTCTTCTGCACAGTGCACAGCTGCTCTGACCAAGGCAGTGCATCATGGGAGTGCTTTTGTGACAAGAGCACATCTGAACACGCTCCACTGAACACACTCTCCACTTTCTTCTCTCTCTTGTTCTGTATTGTTCAATGAGGCAGATAGATGTACTCTCCATTTGTCTGAGCACAGACCACACAGTCCACCTGCGTGGCAGGGTGACATCAGGTTGAGTGCCTGTCCTCCTTTTACTTCCTCTGACAGTTCTCTATCATGTGTTGAGAGCTTTAAATGGGTGTTATAGGTTAGTTTTTGTTAAGATTATCCTTCATGTTTTCCTTAATCTGGGAAAATATAAGAACTGTTTCTCAAGAAAGAGTTCTTGCATTTCCACAGAGGCTGTCTGAAGATTGGACTGTTTGCAACAGCAAATATTTTTTATAATTTTATTTCAAATGAAAATTTAATAATTCAATAATTAAATGTGAATTTAAAGAAAATTACTACTAAAGAAAATTACTACTACTAATATAATATAGTACAGATGTCCATTTCCATTAAATATAAGAAAGAAATCATGCTAATGGTAAAATTTTTATACTTTTGAAAAATAAAGTTGTAATTATATGATAAAAAAAGATTAAATTAATAGATACTGAGTCATAATTATTAAATAAAAAGTAAAAAAAAAAAAAAAACTGAGATAAAAGTGGAAATTATATATGAAAAATTGATAACAGGCCATTGAATTATTGAATTATATGACTTAATGCACACACAAGGTGGTAATGCAGCCAAGCAGTGGCACTCAACAGTGTCAAAAAAGTGATGTTACCACCACCTTGCTTCTGAGAAAATGTCTTGTGGCTTTTCAGTCACAAACTATGTTATCAAAAAAGTTGATGTTGGGGCAGCGCTGACAAGAAGTTTCCGTGCCCTCTGTTCTTTATGTTATTATAACTTTTTCACTCTTAATTTTGATTGTTTATCTCATAATTATCAATTCAGCTCACAATTGAGTAACAACTATATATATATATATATATATATATATATATATATATACATACATACATATATAAAAACTCCATAAATCTATGCAAATACAAATGTGAACCTGTGCTCATTTCAGTCAGAACTTGTTTGTGCCAGAAGGGTTAACTGTCGTTCAGCAGTCAGCTTTTCCCAGTATGCACCAGGGCCTTGTAACGGAAAGGCAGCCGGGGCCCCATGTGACCAGACAAAACAACGCACACACACACCGCCTCCTCAGTAGGCAAAAGTTCATCTGCTGCATTCAGATGCCTGTAAGCAATTACACATTCACATGCAGCGAGCGAGTGAGCGAGCATGAGAGAGGAGGGAGGGAGGGAAAGGAGAGGTTACTATGGGGCATTTGACACTGTTGCTATAGTGAGGCCAACATTCTGCCTTGATCCATCCTCAAAAAAGATCAGATAGATCATGTCTTTTTTCTTTATTTGTTGATTTTAATATTATTTTCTCTTTCTGTGACATGTTCCTTTATTCTTGGTTCTGCGAGGTTAAATGTTAAAGTGTGTGTTTTTTTTCTTGATCCTTCTGCAAGTTTGATTGTTATAGCTACATTGGCTTGGTTGGATGTTGTTTGGTTGGGTTATTTCATTTTGTTTGGGGCAGGACTTTCATTTTGCAAAAGCAATGGTAGAGGAGGAGAGTGTTTTAAACGTAATTACTATTACAATTATGACACTAAGGATGCAGAAATTGCAATTGGAAATTTCTTCGCTTTAAAAGACAGTGCAGTAAAATGTGCCTGAGCATGCAGAATTGTTGTTGACTTTAGAAAGAATGTTTTGCATGTGTGCTAAAATTATTAAAGCAACAGAACACCTTACTAGTCCTCTTGTTGTATCAAAGCCATATAGACTAGTCTTTTTTCCTTTGAAAGAAGAATGTGAAGTTTTGAAAATTATCTTGGCTGTTCCATAAATGAAATTGGGCCCAGGTTGTCAAGTTTAAAAATGCCAAAAAACATCCTAAAAGTACCGTAAAAATGGCCCATATGACTCACTCACTTTTCTGTAATTTTGGAGCTGGACATAACCAGTTCTCATTCATTTTTTAATTAAATGAAAAAGAGCAGCTAAGATATTCTTCAGAAATTCACCTTTTCTAAACATTTCTAAAGTTATAAAATGTTTAAATTCTTCAAAAGTGTAAAGAACAAAATAGAAGCCAGAATTAAAGCTGAGTGTGTCCACAAAACAAAACATTGAATGTCTGTACATTTGTGAGGTTTGGGGTGAATAAACTGCAAGAAATTAATGTTAAAAGGTTTAAGACTATAAGAACAAACCCTAATGTTTGAGCAATATAAAAACTATGCTGACCTACAAGCTAATAATTATACTTTTGCTTCAGCTGTGCTGCAGAATACATCATAAGACATAAATTAATGACAATAATTGTAGAAAATCAACGTTTTCTATAAATTGTGTAAGATAAGAAAGATGTCTTGGCATTATTATCTCTTTTTCATAGAATCTACTCAGTCTGTTTGTACATCAGATCTGTCCATACTCTCGTCTGTCATATCCTAACTGTTACTACACCCGTAATTTCCTAGTCACTCCCTTTCTATAGCCAGCATATCACCTCCGCCCACCCCGCCTGTGATATGGTGTCCTCCAGAGCCGACCCCATGACCCTGTCCAGCATTTGATTTGTGTGCAGATCCATCACAAAGGAACAGAAACAACTGTCAAGCCCTATTGTGAGTAGAGTAGAGAGGGAGGTGGCCTCAATTCAACTCACTCTTTTTTTCTGTCTTTTTATCTGTCTCTGCCTCAGTCTGACATTCACTCCTCACTTCTTATCTTACCTCGTGACCTTGAGCTGGGATTTTGCTGATGGCTGTCTTTAACACATTCATTGCCAAATGGTATGCAATGCCAGCCCAAAACTTTCAGCCAATCACAGTCCACTGTGCCCTGCCATATCCAGTATCTGACCACTGAATCAGTGTAGATACAGAGTCCTCCAGCGGTTTTGTTTGCCCTCCTGCCAGTCAGAATCCATTACACAGCAACTATGTGGGGTGTTCTAGTGAAAGTTGTGTGTGTGGGAAAGAGAAAAAAAGAGAGAGAGAGAGATTGATGCGTGGCCCTTGTTTTCCCTGAGCTGTAGTTACAGATGAATGAGAGGGAAAAGTCCGGGTGACCTCTGATCCCAGACTTCAGAGAGGACTGTGGGATGCATTCCAGCTGAGCGCTAGTGAGACTGTGGCAGTAAATCAGATAGAGAGACTCTCGCTCACCGCTGCAGCCCCCAGGCCAAAACCTGCCCTTCCAGGACCTTGTTGTTATGTTGCAAATGTGTTTGTGTTGGCACATAAATGCTTTTTGCTCAGTCCAAATCAAAATTACACATAGAACATGAACAGCGCAGTGAATATACAAACCTCTTCCATTATTTGTTTTTAGTATTTTATATAATGCTACTCATTAGTTGTGCTTGTTAAGTCAAAAGTCACTATTACCATTGCTCATACTTATGGTGGGGAATTATGGTGAAGTTCCAAAAGTCACTATTACCATTGCTCATACTTATGGTGGGGAATTATGGTGAAGTTACGGTAAGCAAACCTGTAACCCTTAGGATTTATTGCAGCTTTTGTTTGCTTACTTTACGGAAGAAACAGAAATGATGGGCATATGTGCACACAAAATTTTAAAAATCTAGTTGCTTACATGTCTCCGTTTCTTTCTTTTTCTCTGTAATAAAAGTGTGTGAAATCTCCATATAATGCTTTTATGTTTGTCCCTCCTCTCCTTTTGTTCATGCAGAGAGCTTCCAGATGACCCAGCAGTCCAGTGGAGCACTGCACTGATCTCCTCTCTGATCCTCAAACACATCCGAAACTACAGCATAAGTGTGGTAGGAAACTTCTAGAGTGTTATCTGCTCAGGACCACCTTATCCAAAAAACTGTATGTATGTGTATGATTTAAAGCTCCTGAAATCCCTCTAGAACACGTCAGAGCAGTTCGACATGTTGTGAAGTTGAGACCAGTGAGAAGCCTAAATCTATGAAAGAGCAGAGTGCACTAAAAATTCTAAAGAAACTGGAAACAAGTCTGTGCTTTTTCATAGAATGTTCCCAGATGATATCTTAAATGTTTGTTTTGGTTATTATTAATAGTGTATTGAGAATGAATCTGCACTTAGACAGAAAAAAGACTGATAAGGGAACGCAAGGTTGCAGATAAACTTTAGCACACACCAAAAGATAAATATATAATAAATAAACAACGCAAGGTTGCAGATAAACTTTAGCACACACCAAAAGATAAATATATAATAAATACGCTGCTGCCCCCGCGAAACCCCCCCCCCCCCCCCCAACAACCCCTTTTTTTGGAGCCTCCAAACACCTTTAACTTTAGCAAACAGCGGGATACGTTGTGTTGCTTGCGCGTGATGTACTTACGTAACTTGATTGTGATTGACGCTGACGTAATCTCGTAATGTCTGGGACAAAATTACAAATTCAATAATGTATATATGTCGTATATACCCGTAATATATATATATATATATATATATATTAATATATTTTATATATATTATAGGCCTATTTTTTTATTTGTATCAGACTTTTCTGCAAACACCATTTAACAAGTATTGAAGTAACCCTGTTCACAGGGTAAGTTTAAAATTTTTGGCTGAGCCCCCCAGCGTGAGTTTTTCAAGGTGATCGTTATTTAGATGTGTCACTTTATGGTTTCCATGGGACGCGGCATTGCTTTGTCAAGTGACACACCGCAGAAACGAACAGAGCTGAATGAATGATGATCTGCTTTCGAACGGAATCGTTTTTTTCCTTTTTTATTCAAAATATTTCCACAAAATTTGTTAGATATTTTATGAAATAGCTGATATTCCGATGAGTTCAAATATACCAATATCCCGGAAGTGTTTTGTCAAACAAACACCTTTATGAACGATCGCGTTAGAAAGCATTGGTATGCGCGACGGCATCTTAGTTTGTGCCGCATACGCAGTTCAGAGAATCGGATCTGTTGGATTTACAACACGTGAATTCATCCACTTCTCCAGCGAAATACATAAAGTAAGTGGATGGTGAACTGGGAGAATAATAGAGTAAACTTTAAAGTTACTTACACAATGTGTATCTGATATGCATAAAACGTGTCTAATTATCATGGAAAGGATTATTTATTGCCTCGTCCTTTGACATCAGTGTGTATTTTACAAACGGTTTCTAAATGTATTGTCCCGAAAGTACTTATATGTCGAGAAAACCTAAAATAAACTATTAGGTGGTTGAAAACACTGCAAAATTTCTTGATGAACAGCTCTGAGTCTGAGCGCGCCTGTCTCGTGGCTCAGCGCCAGCCAACGCGCGAGAGCACATTTGAATTTCACGTCATGCACTGACCGGTGTTATCGTACACTCCAGGACCAGCCTAGACTGATCACACCGGTGTGATCGTACGTGCGAGTTCGCTTAAATTAATTGGTACAAAAATATATAGGGCCTATATATTTTTTTCCACTTTTTTTATAGAAATCATCTCGCGACCCTGCGCCGGGGTCCCACGACCCCCCGGGGGGTCGCGACCCCCCCCTTTGGGACCCACTGTAAAAAGATAAATATATAATAAATAAACATACAATAATCTGTCTTATTTTTTAGACCTCTCAAAATAATGTTAAAATAAGGTTTTTAGGATGTTTAGTAAAAGATCTCAGTAATTGGCTGCATTTGGGTCGGTTGTTGTGGTTTAGTTAGATCTTTCCTGAAGGATGACTTAAAATTATTCAAGGAGGTTTAGTCAGATCTCAGTAATTGGGAATTTAATGAGGTTGTTTTATTATTGGTATAATTTTAATATTTGGGTGAACTAACCCTTTAATGGATAAAATATTTTTAATTGTTGTTTCTGTTTGTTTCCCAGTTTCTGTTTATTAAAAATATTAAAACAAGCAGCCTTGTCATAATTATAGCAGAAATATCTTACCCTATATTGTGGGGGGCTTAGAAAATGTGTTGGACAATGAGTCAAAGAGGCTGAGAACCACTGATCTGAGTATTTTCTGCAGAGACTCCAGCTTTTCACTGTGCTAACCTTCCTATCTGATAGCTTGAGTCTTTCTCTTGAGGTTGCTTATCAGTAAGATTAATTCACTCAGGCGAGCTTTTCATTGGCCCCCTGTATTTACCCGTAATTACACATGCTGTAATATCCCATAATACCGCTGAACTCGGCTGAAGCAGACACATGAAGTTCCCCAGGGTCACTGCTGGCAAGCAAATGCAGAGATATCCATCAGCCTGCACTAAGGACTTCCAGAAAAGATCCCCCAAAAAATTAAAAAAATATTTTTCCCTCTTGCACCTCCTCTCTCTTTCTCACGTGTACTGTTTAATGTTTTCTTTCTCCTTCCCTCTCCCTCTTTCTCACCCCGCATGCCATGAAATTCCCAAAGAACGCCAAGCACAGAGGACTAGCATAAACAAGCCAGAAAACAAAACAAAACTTCTTGCGACATGACTTGGTTTACCGCCATCGTCTATCATCTATAAGTGTACATGCAAACATCAGCTGAAATCTTTTCTGCCAGACTCCCAGCTACACCAACACACCAGTCTGACTTTAAACCGCACACTCACTAATACAGCCTGAATCCAGTGGATCTGCACATGGTTCCGCTGCACCCTTAATTTCATGTTTGATTTAAGCCGAAGTGACTGTGGGGTTGGAAATACTGATGTTGAGCTATAACATTACACTCCAATTTGACTTTGGCTTTCAGACGTGTGGGAAAAGAGTGGTGGCCATCTTGTGTGCTTTACCACTCTATCACAAGGAGCAGAGGATTGTGGGTAGGGCATTATTACACAAATAGCCTCCTCTGGTTTTAACAGATGTGCATTACTGCTGTTTGTACCAGACTTTGATTCGGATTCAAAAAGTCTTTGACTCCTTATGCTTTATATAAATGTATATGTTATTGTGTTCTTCTCACAGGTAAATGTCAGTAAGTGTGTTTGCATGCACTTTAAAGTTAGATTTCAGTCTGACTGAAGCCATGATTTATCATTTTAAAAGGTTATGTGTGACAAGTGGGGCGGGGCTGAGAGCCGTGGGAACGGGTCGAGGCCAGTGGAGTAATTGGAAATGAGCGACACCTGGACCACTCACCTGTCTCGAGTCCCACGGAGGAGCTCCGGAAGAATAAAAAGAGGAGCTACGACAGTGAAGGACGAGAGAGTTCCAGGCCTGGATTTAATTTTGTGTTTTGTTTCTGTTTGTGCGTGGCAGTCATCCGTGAGGGGCTGTCGCTCATTTCCAATTACTCCACCGGCCTCGACCCGTTCCCACGGCTCTCGGCCCCGCCCCACTCGTCACATTATGTAAACGCTGTCATGCAACTGAACCCATACCAGTTCGATTTTTGTTTATGTGAAGTCAAACTAACAGACCTAGAATTGCTGCACATACATGTAAAACTACAACTGGCCTTGATGTTGTATGTATACTCAGAAAGATTTTATCCTTTAAATCTTAAATTTCACACTGTGTCTTGTATAATTTGGGCAGACTGACACATTGTAAAATTTCGCTGTAGCTCGATTATTGCCATGCATGTAAACATATTTATACTCTGTCCCTCTGCTGTTCACAGCATTTGGATTTCTCCTCCCTCTCGCTCATGCAGTAGTCTCTTCTGGAAGCTGACTCACCCGCCTCATGTTTGGCAACAATCTACATACCTGCCACAATATATTATTTTGTCAACCATATTTTCCTCCACCCTTGGCACTCTCAAGCTATGTGCAGCAGCAGTTCCCAAAGACAGAATCCCCCGTCTGGTGACACAGCAGATGATACACAGATAGAAATGTTTCCACACAGTTCTGGCAACAGCTTCCACCAAGTCCACTGCTGAGTCTTCAAATTACTGCTTTTCTTTGGCTTGTGTTCTGTCTTATTTTCAAGTTCTTTTCATTTGCTTTTTTTTTTTTCATCTTGTGTTCACCCTTTCATCTTTTGTAACATCATAAATGTATTAACTGTCACTTTTGAAATTTAATGCACCCTTGCTGAACAATAGTATTAATTTCTTTCAAAAAATCTTACTCAACCCAAACTAGTGAGGTTAAAGTATGGTTAATGATGACTAGTGCATTAACAAATGTAAACCAACTGTTGCATTTATCATTCTCTGTTCTATGCTGTGTGTTTCTGTAGGTACTGACATTTGATGGCAGAGGTGTGAGTGGACATGCAAATCATATTGCCATTTACAAGACCCTCAGGTAACCTTGCGCTGATGTTATACAGAAAGAATGAATTCCACAACAACAGGATGTTAGCAATTAATCAAAGTAGATTTGCAAGGTTGAAAAAACAGTCACGTTATACTAAATTATATATATAAAGCAAAAGTTACAATAGCTTCAGCAAGAACAGAGACTGACATTAGGCCAGCAGTTTGATGCTTTCATGTGTCTTGTTACAATTTCAAACGGGAAACAGCCTAATATTGCTTATTTAACATTACCTGAGTTATTTCTATAAGAGTGGGTCCAGATGAAATGGATAATAGTTTTTCCAAAAACATTAAAAAGTTATCGATCCCAAACTTTTGAACGGTAGTTCCACAAATTGTTATTATTTTGTCTTCTTGGAGATGTCTAGCTTCTGAAGAGCAGTATTAATTGTAAAAAAAAAAAAAAAAAAAAAATTATCTCATCTTTTTTTTGTATAAATCGCGAGGGGTTTATAGATTATAGACGACAAAAGGAGTATGCAAACATATGCACTCAGCTGTATCTAGGTATAATACCATTGCTACAAATAATTGCTCACAATACACACATTCCAGCAGAGCAGCAAACACTGAAGCAGTTCAGAAGGAGAGGAAAACCAGATCACCGGTCTTGGATCAGACAGCTTGTTGTTTGAGTGGCTGCAACAATTCAGCGTGAAGCAGGAGTTTTCCTGATACCTTCACACTGTATGAATCCTAATCCTTTCTTCTGCACTAGGGTATCAAAGTTTAAATCATGAATACGGGTGATGGAGGCATCCAGACGACAGGTCTTCAGTTTGTCCCTATCATTTAGGGGGAGATGATGTTTTCATTCTAGACAGTGCAGCTATAAAAAGCTGTTTCAAAAAAATCTGTATATAGCTGTGCTGTGTATACAAGATGATTCATCCATTTTTGGTAAATTTTCTCAGAAGATAAATATTTATGTATATATCCCTAAAAGTGAATTTTGTTAACAATTAGGAGTACACTAGCATATACAGTAGGAGGCCTCAGTCAAAGGTAATAAACAAAAGGCGCAAAACCTCAAGGTCTATTCGTGTTGTCACTAATATATTGATAAAATGCCTTACGAAGCAGGAGAGTACAATTTAATCTTAGGGCTTCACTGGCCAATGGAAAAAGTGAGTTATTTGTCTGTTGTTGGTTTTGACATGCTTCTTATAGTTTGATGCTTCTGCATACTTTCTTCCCAGTTCTGCCCACAGAAATCTTCCACAGTGACACTGCTCACTGTTCCAGGGTCCAAACAATGAGATGCCACACCTGTAAACACATGGCAGATTTGTAACTTGTAAAAAGACACACAAATAACAGAGCAAACTTTTTCCTTCAATAAAGAAATATCCTATAATTTAATATCAAGCAAGGTACTGTGTCTATAAACAGTTTCAGTCAGTAAGTAAAAAAAAATTGATTTAGTAATTAAAAATAAAGGTTGAAAAAATGTCCATTTTCATTAATTAATATCAAGCAAGGTACTGTGTCTATAAACAGTTTACGTGTGGAGTGTAGAAACTCTGGACGCCACACGTTTTGCAAGAATGTGTGCGTGCGCCACGTGTGTGGGTTAAAATGTGTACGTGGTTATGCTTGTCTGAGCCTATGAAACATGATGATTGTGGTTTAGGATTATCTGGGTGCAGAACAAATGTATTTTACAGTCATCATCTACGCAAACATCCAGCCTCATACATGCTTTAAGAAAAAAAAAACCCATACCTGCACAAGGTAAAACGGGTTTTTTGGCCATAAGGGGCTTTCTTTTTTCTTTGTACAAACGGGCAACTGAGTCACCCCAAACAAAAACCCAAAACAACAGTACAGGGGGGCCCTAAACTTTTTAAAAGGGGGTGGGCCTCGGGGCCTGGCTAAAAAGATTTGGCCCCCGGCGGTTAGGGTTCCCCGGCACGATGAAATTTTAAAAAAAATTTCGTGTAAACACTAACTAACAAAAGAGGGGGCCCCCTTTTTTAGTGGAAATAAACACCCCTTTGCAAGCTTCTAGTCTAGGATCCTTTTAAAAATTAGAACTTTTTTTTTTTCAGCGACACCTTTTCAAAGTTTCGGGAATGCATCTGCATTTTATGTGGAATTAAACTCTCAAGTACCCGTGATTGACAAAATGAGACCAAAAAGAAATAGAGGGGAAAAATATTTGAAAAGGGGCTTAAGACTAAATTTTAAATTAAAACTATTTTTAAATTTTATAGATCTAATACAGAGGGAAACTGTTTGTTTTTTTTGTCAATGCTCCAGTGAAAAATCCAAACAAACCATACCTTAAAAAAATCCATGTAAGATTTTATATGGCACATTTTTTGTAATTTATAACCAAAATTTTTTTATTTTTTAAAGCTTTAATTTTTTTTAGGGTTTACTCATTTTAATTCCCACCCTTTAAAGGGGGTTTTTGGGCAGTCCCCTATTTTGGTTCCCCCATTGGGAATTTTAAATCAAAAAATAAAAGGGGTTTGTTTTTGGCGGGGAATGTTTTTTAAAAAAAGGGGGTTGGGTTTTTTTGGGAAGGTTTTCAAAATTTAAAAAACGTTCCAAAATCTTCCCCTTTAGGTTAAATTTTAAAAATAACCCCCTTGCTTCGAAAGGTTGAACGCCCGTTATGCCCAGTTTTTTCCACTTTTTAAAATAAAACGCCCCTTTTGGTAAACCCCCGGGAAAAATTTTAATTTTATTTTAGGGTATAAGCTATTTTTTTTGGTTAGGGCCCCTGCTAATTTTTAAAGCACCATCAGGGTTGGAACGTGGAGTGTAGAAACTCTGGACGCCACACGTTTTGCAGAATGTGTGCTTGGCCACGTGTGTGTTAAATGTGTACGTGGTTATGTTGTCTGAGCCCTATGAAACATGATGATTGTATGATTTAGGATAATCTGCGTTCTGAACAAATGTATTTTACAGTCATCATCTACACCAAACATCCAGCCTCCCATACATGCTTTAAGAAAAAAAAAATCACATACCTGCAGCAAGGTGAACTGGGATTTTGGCACAATGAAGTGGCGATTCTGTTTCTTTGTACAAATACTGCAACTGAGACACACACAACAGAAAGCCAAACAATCAGTAGCAGGGGCTTGTATGTGGCTTTTTTGGTGGGGTGTCTGTTGTTGGGAAGTGGCTTTGAAGGTGGTTGATTTGGGTTATGGTTTGCGGCACGATGTATGTTAAAATACATCGTGTATACACTAACTAAACAAAGAGTGGCAGCTTTTTTAGTGGTAATGAACACTCTTTGCAAGCTTTCTAGTCTATGATCCATTTAAAATGTAGAACTTTGTTTTTCAGCGACACACGTTGCAAAGTTTCAGGAATGACATCTGCATATTTATGTGGAATTCACTCTCGAAGTAGCAGTGATTGACACAATGATGACCTAAGCAATAGACGGGAGAAAATATGTGAAAATGGGCATTAAGACTATAACTTTAATTAACTATATTTAATTTATAGATCTAATACAGATGTAAACTGCTGTTTCTGTCAATGCTCCAGTGAAAAATACCACAAACCATACCATAAATA
The DNA here is from genome assembly GCF_018340385.1 of Cyprinus carpio. Classification (NCBI taxonomy): domain Eukaryota; kingdom Metazoa; phylum Chordata; class Actinopteri; order Cypriniformes; family Cyprinidae; genus Cyprinus; species Cyprinus carpio. The sequence continues at coordinate 24,498,874 of NC_056576.1, forward strand.
AATCCATGTAAGATTTTATATGGTCACATTATGTAAGTATATATATATAAATGTTTAATGTTTTTAAACATTTATATATTACATCATTTTAATACCTAAATGTTTCAGAAGACTATATAGGGTACATGTGATATTTAAATCAGAAATCAAAGGATTGCTTTTTTGCGTTTATATGTATATTTAAAAAAAGTCGATTTCCTGAACCTGTTCTGCACATTGTAAAGACGTCCAAGAAAATCCTTAGCCCGACGGTCAAATTTTGAACCTCATATCGACGTCCAAGGGACGTCGTAGTTTGACGTCCAGATATGAACCAGATTTGCACGTCGAGTAGACGTCCAGATATGGTCCAGACCGACCGACGCAATTTAGACTTGATCTGCACGTCGTATAGACGTCTCATGTTTGTTGGGTAGAGCACCCTCGCTAATTTTAGAAGCACCCTCAGTGATTATTTGTGGAACCTGGTTAATACTCTTTTATTGCAAAACTATATACAAAAACAACAAAATACAAATGCACTTAATAAAACAATTGAATAAATGCATATTTATAAGTTAAGCACTTAACTAAAATAAGTAGGCTATTAATAAATAAATAACTAGTGAAGGCTGACTATAATCAGCTTGCTTCCATTTAATGAGATAAGCCTACTCCTCATCTGAATTAGAAAAAAAAGCGCTTCTACGCTTCAGTGATGCAAGAACGTTTGAGCATACACGTAATCTCTGAGCAAAAGCAGAGCCAATTCATAAAAGAACAATGTATATTTAAAAGCACACATCCAGTTTTGTGTGAGTGAAGGAAATCCACTTGCGAGTGGAGATTCGTGCTCGCGCATTACATGGATCACGTAACATTATGCGCTCTCGTTATGTTTTGTGTGTGTGGATGTAGTAAAATTGTGAGTTTAGGTTTGTTGAGGAAAAGAAAGCGGCCCTAGGCAGCTACACATATGCCAGGATCCGCCACTGCCAGATGAAGTTAGAAATTTACTAAAAACAAGTCTATCGCAAGACATCTGGTTGGGGGGGCACCTGGGGTGGCCAGCCAAATTTCAGGGGGGGCCGGTGCCACCCCTGGCCACCACGTAGACACGCCTCTGATCAGTAGGTGGGTTACACTGTGAAAAGGGAATTTTCATCTCAAATGAAAAGAATGACTTTAACAATGAAAAACTGACAGCAACTTTTTCTCAAGCTAGCTATCATCTCTGATGCCCAATTTCACAAATAAACCTGACAATCATATGATAATCATGACATCATTCATTTTTCATCACTTTATTTTGTTTTTGTCCTACATCTGTCCTTAAGGAACTATTTGAAATAGATAACATGATTTTGTAAAAAAACTCATTATTTACAAATGAATATTTGTATAAATATCAGTATTTTTACCTTAGTGCTATGACGTTGTTTGCGGCAACAATTGATGGCATTAACATTTAAATGAATTCTTTACCTAATAGAATGATTTAAGGCTTTTTCATGAAATTGCACCCATTTCGTCGAATGACCCAGATGACACGTGATCAGTGATCACGCGTTGTGACCATTGTGCTGTTGATGGACCTTACTTGCAATTGAACACGTGTAAATGCGGAGCGCTCCACACCTCAAACCGCACCGCGCCACAGTGGCAACCTCCGGTGTGTTTCACAAGACCATCGCGCTCCCTGGAAAGAACAGTTTGCATGAGGAGACCATCTCTAACTTATTGGCTAATGTATTTACCAGTGTATGCGATCAGTGGACTTTAGTTATTGTAATTTAAGGGGTAAATATAATTATTAATGTAACTGTGTTTTATTTTAGTTTGGCAGAAAGATAAACGCCCGTGTACTTTGTGTTTAATGTCCACTTTTTTCGATCACTCTTTTAGTCCACGACGCATGTAAAAGAAGGTCACATGCAGTAGCCTACCTTTCGTCTTTAGTTATGTACGCCATTCGTTTAGCACCTTTTATATTTTTATATGGTAAACCAGTTGTTAGTCGTCTTCGGACCTAACTGCTTAGTAATGCTCTCCTGTAGAACATCCAATACGTTGTTGATAACCATCACTAGTGCTTGCTTGAGAAACAGACCAAGCGGTGTTGACTGGCTGCTGGGTCACATGCTTCAGCACAGCAGCTCATTTTGCCTTCAGCGTCATCTTGTTCCAACCGTTCAGCTTCAGCTGTTGCAACACAAGGCAAAGTCCAGGAAAATATCAGAGCAGAAAAAACTTTGTTCAAAACAGGCTGACCTGTAGTGCATAAATTTAAATAAGTAATGTATACATAATACAGATAGCCTATGGACATAAGTCACATGACTTTAATGGGGGCCAGTGTGTTGTTATAGAAATGACAATAATAAAGCATTCTTATTGAATTCCAATATGAGACTAAACTGGTTTGTTCTGACAAAGTTATATGTCTTATATAAAACTTTTTTCTTTATATATTGCTTTATTTGTGTTGTCATAACCCTTCCATCATTGACAAAGATATTCAAACAATATGCTGAAATGTTTAAACATAGGCAGGTTATAGAAATATTATCAATACAGCATAAACATCCTGTATTTGTATTTTCTGGTGTGAAATACAGATTAAATTATATGCAGGAAGATACTGAACATTTCCAGTGATACACACACACACACACACACACACACACACACACACACACACACACACACACACACACACCCTCCTGAAAGTTCAAGGTACAAGGTAGCTCTGGGTCTGAACAAACACTCTTCTGAGTTCAGTCTGGTGATGTGGCAACTCATGTGACGTGTATGAGCACGGGTCAGGCAATAATAGGCTGATCAGGAAATTTCTAGTGAATTTCAGAAACATTTGTGTTATGTATTTCACGTAGTTTTCTTGTAAACCATTTCCTTGTAAGTTCTTCAATAGAAAACACGTCTTTGCATTTAAGAACACAAAGCAAAAGCAAAAACACTACAAATTATATTTTCACTTTAGAAGAGCAGTGAGGTAGAATATGAATCTCAAAACTGTAATACTAACATAAATGCTGACCAATCCGTGATATTATTAGAGCACTTTCAAGTGCCAAGTCTCATTGGGTTAAGATGGAGACCCAAATGTAACAGCAGACATGACCTATTTATAAGCCGAAAAACAAACTGATAACACCATCACTATCTTGTCCTGTTGTCTTCTTAAACCTTTACCTTGTCTAAATGTAAAATCTCCCCCACCCCTCAGTTTTCAATAAAACTGGCTTCGATGGGCGATAATCTAGATAATCTTTTAACAGCTGTTCAAGCTCACGGAAGAATGAACAGGGACCTGATTCCACAATGATACTAATCCACTAAATGGATGACTGTCCAAATAAACAAGGCTCAAAGAGCAGTTTCACAACACAGTCTCTTTCTGAAGTGCAATCCAGTTAATGTTTAATCATCTCGGGTAATTATTTTATGGTATTTTATTTTAACAGCACACCCACAGTGCTGTAAGTTCAGGTCAAACAAACCAACTGTTTACACCACAGGCAGTAACAGCAATACTTCAGGGCAAATTTAGAGCTGGTTCATCTTGTTTGTAGTTTTTTCATGCATGCTTGTTTTCTGCCATGGCAACACAGTAGTGTAGAGTATTGAAAACAGAAATAAGCTTAGAAAATTATTATAAATTTAGCACAAGACATTTCTGTAATAACAGAGGATAGTGGGGGGGAAGTCGTGGCCTAATGGTTAGAGAGTCGGACTCCCAATCGAAGGGTTGTGAGTTCGAGTCTCGGGCCGGCAGGAATTGTGGGTGGGGGAGTGCATGTACAGTTCTCTCTCCACCCTCAATACCATGACTTAGGTGCCCTTGAGCAAGGCATCGAACCCCCAACTGCTCCCCGGGCGCCGCAGCATAAAATGGCTGCCCATGCTCCGGGTGTGTGTTCACAGTGTGTGAGTGTGTTCACTGCTCTGTGTGTGTGCACTTCGGATGGGTTAAATGCAGAGCACGAATTCTGAGTATGGGTCACCATACTTGGCTGAATGTCACGTCACTTAGTGCTGAGACTCCATCAAGGTAAAACTGCAACAAAATCCCATCATTTTTATTTGCAGGTCAGGTCTTTGAGTGGCTGCGGTACTGAGAAAATGACCTACATTGCTGCAACAGATACTGCAGGCAGCATGTCTGAGGTCAATGTGTTTCAAAGCCATGCCATCTGTTACACATTGCATTCTATATTAAGTACGCTGACACAACTCTGTACAAACCCCACAGACTAAAACACAAATAATGTAGGCTACTTCAAGGAAATACAGCTACAGTGAAACAGATTTTTGTAAACAAGCCGTGTTTTTGAACAAACGCTACTTTGCGGATAACAGCCTGTCGTTACTGTGCTATAATTAGGTTGTTGTTGTTTTGTAACATTCAGAACTGGTCCCATACACATAACTTTAGCCAGGGATTGCAGTTTGATACAGTTATTAGCAATACTGATTTAAGAATATTAAATCTTCCAGACTATTCTGTTTGTGTTATAACTGTATGACATAGCCCTGCTCTTTGCCTGGCCCAGATTCTAAAGGTCTGAATCACCAAGAGCAAAGCGAACAAACAACCCAACCAACCCGTCTCTGTCTGAAGGGTGGACCACAAGCCAGCCCATTCTAGCATATTCTACAGACTTCTTTTTTTTTTTTTTTTGTTGATAGCTACTATGTGATAATAATTACATATTTAAAATACATATACAAGAACATGTAATTCCTAAAAATATCATATAAATCTTTAGTTTTAACGCATATTTGAATGTTTTAAACAAATAGAGATTTTATCTGCGGAAGGATCTTGTCATGTGACGTTCCGTACACGTCACTCCCCCGGGTTTGCATAAATACAGTCGCGTTCACATTCACCGGCAGATTTTCTACGAAGAAGAGGACGCATACGATTTCAAAAGCATTTTCAGAGATAACAAGCTTCCTTTTTTGAAAGGTAAGAATGAACTTGCATTTGGTATTATGATATTCTTCACGGCTTTAATTATATATTACTCTTTCGCTGTATTGTGTTGATTCTCGTCGATCATTTTCTAGATGCCCAATGTTAGACGTATTAAGCTGTAGTTCACAGTCATTTAATCAAAGTAAGAAACGTAACTGCATGGGGTACGTTGCAAAATTAATCTGTTTGCTTCTTCATTGTGAAGTTCTTTTACTCGTACTTCCGATCGGGTTAAGATTCTTCGGATGTATTTTTGCTGAATCATAGTACTATTTGAACAAAGAGCCCGGATGTTGCGGCATTGCCGCCATGTTAGAGAAAGAGTGCTGGGTGTTGCGCACAGTACAGTTTTTAAATCAAACGAAACAAATTCAAATGAAATGATTTCGGATAAGGATACCTTATCGCTATTTAATCATGTTACTCTTAACTTATCAAATGCATCTTTTTTTTTATTATTTTTTTTAAGTGAGGAAAAATACAAACAGAATTGATCTATTATATTTTTAAGTAAACCATGCTAATATTGTACTAAACTGTAAACTGATAAATTGAGATGTACATTTTAGTCCCTTCCTGAATTTGTGCCACTATTTGTGGTTGACCGCTTTCTGGTTGACTAACACAATTGAGGTGCGGTCAAATACTTAAAGGGTTAGTTAACCCAAAAATGAAAATTAGCCCATAAATTACTCACCCTCAAGTCATTCTAGGTGTATATGACTTTCTTTTTTCAGACGAATCCAGTCAGAGTTATATTAAAAACTGTCTTTGATCTTTCAAGTCGTTTAATGCCACTCAGTGGGTGTTGCATGCATCAGTCCAAAAGAAGTTAAAAAGTGCCCATCCATAAAAAAAATAAAGTCTCTACACATTAAAATATAATAATCACTTTAATGTAGTTTGAGCCAACAGTTGTACATAGAAGCAGCTCCGGGCTGATGACATATGAGGTCATCGCTGCGCATATGCCAGTGAGTCTTGTGGAAACCAATGTTTGTTAACAGGAGCAAAGGAAGCAAAGTTTTCTTAATTCAGCAAAGGAGAACCAGTTTCCTCTTGGCTTATATCTAAATCCTCCGACATTCTTTACAAATCCTCGTTTTTGACTTTCAATCAGTGACCATTGTTTTGATCTCTCCCCTGCACTTCCGCGTTTGTCACTGAGTGGCGCATGCACAAAGGCGACCTTCATTTGTCATCCTCTCTTTGGATGGGCGCTTTTTATTTAACTTCTTTTGGACTGATGCATGCAACAACCACTGAGTCGCATTAAACAGCTTGAAAGATCAAAGACAGTTTTTAATATAACTCTAATATAACTATAGAAAGTCATATACACCTAGGATGACTTGAGGCTAAGTAATTTATGGGCTAACTTTAATTTTTGGGTGAACTAATTTTTATTTTTATTTTTTCTCCTCTTTGGAAATTTGTGTGGTGATTCAAAAATCTTTCCAAAACATTAATCTATGATCTCTGCTTTTATTATACTATAATTGAATGTGGACCTATAGTAATTAGTTAACAAATGGTTGATAATTAGATTTTTTTTTTTTTTTTTTTTATAGATGCAGATCTTTGTCAAAACCCTCACTGGTAAGACCATCACCCTTGAGGTTGAGCCAAGTGACACCATTGAGAATGTGAAGGCCAAGATCCAGGACAAAGAAGGCATTCCCCCTGACCAGCAGAGGCTGATCTTTGCTGGCAAACAACTGGAAGATGGCCGCACATTGTCTGACTACAACATCCAGAAAGAGTCCACCTTGCATCTGGTGCTGCGTCTCAGGGGAGGCATGCAGATCTTCGTCAAGACCTTGACAGGCAAGACCATCACCCTTGAGGTTGAGCCAAGTGACACCATTGAGATCGTGAAGGCCAAGATCCAGGACAAAGAATGCATTCCCCCTGACCAGCAGAGGCTGATCTTTGCTGGGAAACAACTGGAAGATGGCCGCACATTGTCTGACTACAACATCCAGAAAGAGTCCACCTTGCATCTGGTGCTGCGTCTCAGGGGAGGCATGCAGATCTTCGTCAAGACCTTGACAGGCAAGACCATCACCCTTGAGGTTGAGCCAAGTGACACCATTGAGAACGTGAAGGCCAAGATCCAGGACAAAGAAGGCATTCCCCCTGACCAGCAGAGGCTGATCTTTGCTGGCAAACAACTGGAAGATGGCCGCACATTGTCTGACTACAACATCCAGAAAGAGTCCACCTTGCATCTGGTGCTGCGTCTCAGGGGAGGCATGCAGATCTTCGTCAAGACCTTGACAGGCAAGACCATCACCCTTGAGGTTGAGCCAAGTGACACCATTGAGAACGTGAAGGCCAAGATCCAGGACAAAGAAGGCATTCCCCCTGACCAGCAGAGGTTGATCTTTGCCGGCAAACAGCTGGAAGATGGCCGCACATTGTCTGACTACAACATCCAGAAAGAGTCCACCTTGCATCTGGTTCTGCGTCTCAGGGGAGGCATGCAGATCTTCGTCAAGACCTTGACAGGCAAGACCATCACCCTTGAGGTTGAGCCAAGTGACACCATTGAGAACGTGAAGGCCAAGATCCAGGACAAAGAAGGCATTTCCCCCGACCAGCAGAGGTTGATCTTTGCCGGCAAACAGCTGGAAGATGGCCGCACATTGTCTGACTACAACATCCAGAAAGAGTCCACCTTGCATCTGGTGCTGCGTCTCAGGGGAGGCATGCAGATCTTCGTCAAGACCTTGACAGGCAAGACCATCACCCTTGAGGTTGAGCCAAGTGACACCATTGAGAACGTGAAGGCCAAGATCCAGGACAAAGAAGGCATTCCCCCTGACCAGCAGAGGCTGATCTTTGCCGGCAAACAGCTGGAAGATGGCCGCACATTGTCTGACTACAACATCCAGAAAGAGTCCACCTTGCATCTGGTGCTGCGTCTCAGGGGAGGCATGCAGATCTTCGTCAAGACCTTGACAGGCAAGACCATCACCCTTGAGGTTGAGCAAACAGACACCATTGAGAACGTGAAGGCCAAGATCCAGGACAAAGAAGGCATTCCCCCTGACCAGAAGAGGCTGATCTTTGCTGGCAAACATCTGGAAGATGGCCGCACATTGTCTGACTACAAAATCCAGAAAGAGTCCACCTTGCATCTGGTGCTGCGTCTCAGGGGAGGCATGCAGATCTTCGTCAAGACCTTGACAGGCAAGACCATCACCCTTGAGGTTGAGCCAAGTGACACCATTGAGAACGTGAAGGCCAAGATCCAGGACAAAGAAGGCATTCCCCCTGACCAGCAGAGGTTGATCTTTGCTGGCAAACAACTGGAAGATGGCCGCACATTGTCTGACTACAACATCCAGAAAGAGTCCACCTTGCATCTGGTGCTGCGTCTCAGGGGAGGCATGCAGATCTTCGTCAAGACCTTGACAGGCAAGACCATCACCCTTGAGGTTGAGCCAAGTGACACCATTGAGAACGTGAAGGCCAAGATCCAGGACAAAGAAGGCATTCCCCCTGACCAGCAGAGGCTGATCTTTGCTGGCAAACAACTGGAAGATGGCCGCACATTGTCTGACTACAACATCCAGAAAGAGTCCACCTTGCATCTGGTGCTGCGTCTCAGGGGAGGCATGCAGATCTTCGTCAAGACCTTGACAGGCAAGACCATCACCCTTGAGGTTGAGCCAAGTGACACCATTGAGAACGTGAAGGCCAAGATCCAGGACAAAGAAGGCATTCCCCCTGACCAGCAGAGGCTGATCTTTGCCGGCAAACAGCTGGAAGATGGCCGCACATTGTCTGACTACAACATCCAGAAAGAGTCCACCTTGCATCTGGTGCTGCGTCTCAGGGGAGGTTCAGAGATTTAAACTATCAGGGATGGACATTTGATTATTTCAGTATCCCCTGCTCATGCACTCACCACTTTTCTCCCCTCTTCATACTTTATTACTGAATCCTATTACATGTTATTGCTATGTTTTTCCCCCTGTTTGTTTTTGTTCAATGACAAAATAAAAGCATTGAAATGTAATTGATGGTTTCCTTGTCTTTGCCCACAACTACTAAAAAGATCTGGTAAAAATGAAAATGAATGAAATGGGACATTCGTTTATACTCAAAAGAAAGATATAAGATGCAAACGGAACTTGAATAAAATTAGAAGTGGGAGTGTCGAAGCAATGTATTGATTTTTGGATCCTAGCACTTAGATTATTTTTTTTTAATTTTAAGATGTCTTTACAATTAAAAAATGTAAAGCTACATGGCAGTTGCCTAATTTGTTAGTATTCCATATTTGGTAAGACCCTAGGATGAAAGTCATTGAAAATGCTTTGGTGGAATCTGTGATGGCCCGTTCAGGTGCTGCTGTTATAAGTTTGAAAACGGTAAGGTGGTGCCACCAAATGTCTGTTCTTGTAACTCGAATGAAATTCTAATGACGCTTAAGAAACGTAAGTCGTTAAGAAATTATTTGCCTTTGTTGGTCTAGTTACACTGGTCAGACTGTACCATTTTTAGTGTTCGTTTATTTAGCCAAATACATTCGGGAACACCTAAATCAGTGATAATAAAAAATAAAAATAGAGAAATCTTAAAACGTGATGCAAAAAATTATAATAGTTTTAAATTGAAACCTGGCCAGCAATCTTTATAAAATATCTAAAAATAAATCCTAATCCTGTAAAGACTGGAAAAGTCTTGGAAATTCAATTATCCAAACTCACTACAACCCAGGACACAAGACTACTAGAATTTATATTAAATGACTGCTTATAATCCTTAATACATGAACTAATGTTATTTCACTAATCTTAATTTTGAACTTAAAATGTATTAGTATCAATTGGAATTGACATAAACCTAGTTTAGTACATGTATTAATTAATGCTAATAAAGTGGGCCTAATGGGAGTCTTTGCTTCGCTTCACTTCATTGTGAAGTGCTGTCCCCATTAAAAATGATTCCGCTGAACAAATTACAGCTCTAGTCTCTCAGAGACTATTTGTTTTGCTTTTGTTTCTTCCTTAAACAGCTTAACTCTTTATCTACTACCCATATCAGCAGTTGAATCAATGATAGTAATGTTGTCAAAATAAAGAAATATTTCCGGAACACAAGCAGAAATTTGAGAAATCTAAAGGCAAAAAGTTTTGACAAAACATTCAGGGGGAAGAACCGGCTACACCTCCGTCTGCGCAGAGCAGTGACAGCTGCTTCGAGGCTGTCAACACAGGAGCATGGCTCGGACCTGGGGTAACATTTTCTTCTCTCTACTCGATTACAAGACCGAGAAATTTGTCATCGCTAAAAACAAAAAGGTCGGAGTTCTGTTCAGACTCTTTCAGCTGGGGGTGATTGGATATCTGATCGGGTAGGTGCCTCGTGCTTTTTCTATCAAGACATTGAGGTGAACGAGCGGGATCTGTCAGTATTTAGAAGATTGGATCTTCAAAGTGCACATTATAAAGGTCAAGTGTTTATTAAAAAAAATGGTTACTATGAATTTCAGAAAACCGGTTGTAAGCCGACACGTAAAGCACCATGTCTCCGATGTTATTTATATCAAGGCAAAGACCGACAGCTTGCAGTGTCCCAGCACTGTTTGACCTGCTGAGGCTCGGTTTAAGTTTTGCATGTAGTGAAAAAGACCTTTGATTCAGATTAGTAATCTCCATTTAGTCTATATATGCACCAGAACCATAGAAAAGCGTAATACCTTCAGCTTCTTAATTGTTTCACATGTTTGGGGTCCATATACACCATGAAAGTGCCGCAAAAGCTGCTGAATGTAAGAGGAGCTGGATCACATGTGCTGTGGCAAAATGCTACACACAAAATGCCAGCCTGATTTTATAATTGCCATTTAAAGCAGTTTAATTCTTGTCCTTTACAAGAAATAACTATTATAGAACCTAAATGTAATGCATCTATAGGTTAAAACGTCCTTCAGGGTGTGTTCACCATATATAGGACATGTGACTTACAGCATTGCTCTGTATATGTCACGCACAGATCCTCTTCTATATATATTATACTCTACTTATAAATAACCAATAAAATGTCTTTTTATACTTTTCACAGTGCATTTTCTTTTGCTTGTGCATCTTCTTAAAGGTGGGTTTTTCTTTGGAAGAAAGGATATCAGGAGACTGAGGAAGCCATCCAGAGCTCTGTGATCACTAAACTCAAGGGTGTAGATCTCACCAACAGCTCTCAGTTTGGTCTGCAGTTATGGGGTGCAGAGGACTATGTCATTCCCCCACAAGTAAACACTCGTCTTTCCTGTATTTTTGGAAGCAATAAAAAAAAAAAAAAAAAAAAAAACACCTGTTAACAGCCTTTTTTTAAATCTCAGTTTTATCTATTGGATTATACCTTCAGATATTGACAATGATTCAATCTGGCATGACATACACATCTTTTGCTAAGAATTTGAACCCTAAACATTTAATATGATAATTATGTTAACACATCTGTTTTCAGTTATCATAATAATATTCATAAAAGTCCTTTAAATGAACAGCTTTTTAGACATAATTTTGCTCGTACAGTTGGAGATTGATAGAGGAATATCTATGTTAAGTTTTTAATGTTTATTTATTTATATTAATAAATAAACATTTATTTATAAACAGTTATTTATAATGTTTAAGATTATTTATAATGTATATTTTACAATTTATATGTTGGATTAGAGTGTATTCTAATCAAACAGAAGCTGCACTTCAGTGCCATAAGGCCACAGGCACATTTGGATTTTTTAGATAGATGAAGATTTCTTTCTGCTTTAATCAAATAAAGACTAAAAAGAACCAAAAGCTTGTTGGTTCGGTGGGGGGAAATTAACTGATGTGAGAGAGTATCACATTAGACACAATATGTCAGTGTTCTGATCATTTAATTTGCTGTTGAAAATGTATTTCAGAATATGTCTTTATTTCTTTTGAACAAACAGGGGGAGAGAATCTTCTTTGTTGTGACAAATTACATAGTGACACCCAACCAAAGGCTGGGTTACTGCCCTGAGGTAAGAGACAGGGGTTGTTGTTTTATTTTATTTTAATTCCCAACACAAATTACGCATTCAAAGACATAAGGCATTTGTTGGAAAGAGTACTGTCTCTCAATTAGAGCTTTGTTTTCTCTCTGAACATCTCTGTACATTTTAACCACTGAGTTTTTTGTATGTGTTTGGTTCTTCTACTTATTTCAGAGTCCCAAAGTGCCAGATGGTTTATGTAATTATGACAATGAATGTGTGGAAGGGGAAACTGTCATAGCAGGCCATGGTGAGCACAAAACCTAAATGAAATACCAAGCCTTTTGTTCCCTTATAACTGCATACCTGAAGTTATTTAAAAGCAAAACATTTGTGAATGTGCAAGATTCTTGTTAAAAAAAAAAGTTGTTACATTGTGTTATACTAGGACCCACTAGCATGTTTAAATTCCTGAGCCTTAAAGGGACTATGCATTTTATTGTTGTTTATTCAGGAGTGAAGACAGGCCGCTGTATAAACGACACAGGAACGTGTGAGATTCATGCCTGGTGCCCTGTTGAGCATGGCCAGGCACCATCGTAAGAAAACAGTGTTTTGTACTAATTCCTTTCAGTTTATGTGCAGTACATCCACCTCACTTTATTTGCAATATTATTCGCTCTTCATGCCTATATGAAACTATTTGAAAAAAAAAACATGTTGATGTTGTACCTGTAATGTTTCAACTGTCACAACAGGGAGCCCTTGCTGTCAAAGGCAGAAAACTTCACAATCTTTGTAAAGAATTTCATCAAGTTTCCAAAATTGTCCTTCTCCAAGTAAGTCAAGCCTAGAGGCATGAAGTCAGTGTGTGTATTTATGTACTGGAGCCTATAGAATATATGTTCTCACTTTTCTAAAACTAACGTATGTTTAGTAACAATGGGCCGTAACTCGTTGTAAATGCATTTAGTGACCTAATAAGTGTTTGAAGCTTGTAATATGTTGATTGTTTATACTCATCTCTGCATGATAGAACTGAACTAACCTGCAGTAGCCTTATTTAAACTTTTCAACTAGGTTTTCTACAGCTTAATATTTTGCATGTTATTTACTTTGCAAAGCACCAGAGTTTTAGGTGGAGCAACTATAAAATGCATAAAACCTCTTCACCCCCACAGGATGCTGCTGTTAAAACCTTTCCTCATAAAAGCTGTAGATCATATCTAACAATTCTAGCTTGTGTGATATGAACACCAGCTGATTTAGTATCTAGTATCATACATATGTGACTTTAGTTTGCCCCCCCCATCTTTCTCATTTGGATGTTTCTCATGTGTCAGCACAAGATGTTCTGTTGTCGTTTCAAACTCCTGCAGAATAATACATTTCATAGTTCACTCACAAGTGCATAGACAGGATAATTTCCGTGGCTTAAATACAGTGTCATCTGACAAGCTGTTGTTTAAAAAGCCAGTACAATCCTTTTAAATGAGCACACTTTACAAATCTAAACTGAGCACTACCATGCTGTAATTGCTTTTTTATTCCTCTCAGAAATAGATTAATTCATTCACCAAGTCATAACAAAGCAACATGCTAAAAATACAGAGAAAAACAAATGCTAAACATATGCTATATACAAAGTTTACAGATCAATCTCTAAATCTCCCGTCATGTAGCCTTGTGAAAGACTTGCTTGCACATAATGAAGCGTTATGTTTGGATACTGATGGCACAACACACCACAAGCTGCTCTGAATATCTGACGCTTACTCATCTCTATTTATACCAGCACAGCATGTGGTGCATGCACTGAGATTTACAGTCTTAATGTCCAGTGCCTTGCCTGATTCACTGACAGTTGTTCCTCTGTCCTTACTGGCATGATCTTTGCAAAGTCATCACATTGTAGATTAAGCAAATGCTATGAGCTGTTTCAGATACTCCTTCTCCTACTCTTATTTCTCTCACTTGAAGATCAAACGTACTGCCTACCGCCAACAAAACATATCTGAAGACGTGCAGATATGACAAGGACCATCATCCCTATTGTCCCATCTTTCTTGTGAGAGATGTGATTAACTGGACTGGATACAGTTTCCAGGATTTGGCAACAAAGGCAAGTGCTTCAAGTCACATGACAAGTTAAAACAAAGTCTCCACCACTGTAAACACACTGGTAGTTGATGTCCAAGCTACAGATCAATGTATAAGCAAAGAGAGGTCATATCCTAACTTGTCCACATTGAGACAGGGATCTTTTTTAGTGTAGGCTGATCCAGGCACCCCAAAAAGTATTTGGACACTTATAAGTGTGTGAATGTCTTATGTATCTGCATATACTTCAAAAATAACAAAATATCATACAAATTGACATTTATTAAAAAAAAAAAAAAAAAAAAGAGAGCGAAAACAAGTTTGCTCTGTATGCCATTATTTTCGAGCAAAAGAGTCAGTTGGCACTAATATGAATACACTTTGATATGAATGCAGTTGCTTAAAAAAAATATTTAAAAAAGCCTTTATAAGACTTTGAACAATGAGGTTGGAACAATTAACTTCCAAAACTGCAGAGTACTATCATGACGCCCCCTATATTTGATGCAGAGAGTAATTTTATTAACTGATAACATTGTTTTCCTTTCTTTCTACACACATACACACACACACACACACACACACACACAGGGTGGTTCAGTTGGAGTTGGAATCGAGTGGAATTGTGATTTGGATAAAGATGAATCTCAATGTAACCCTGAATACAGCTTCACACGCTTAGATTCCTCTATAAATTCACAGAACTCTGTCACTTCGGGTTACAACTTCAGGTATTGTTATCGATTTTAGTTCATATAATAAAATATATAACAAAAGTATGTGATTTCAGCTGTTTCTCTAACTTTGCTTTCTTCAAAACTCCACCCACTAAAACATGCCAGCAAACCTGAATGTGCAAAATGATTCATTGACAGAGAGCATTGCAGAGTGGCTAGTTTTCTATAATTGCATTTTATGTGCAGTATTATAACAAAATCGCTCAAACCTTTAATTTTTTAAGCATTTAGTTTTGATTGAAAAAGCATCATTACACTGGCTGACATGTTTCTCTCTTTATCAAGATTTGCTCGATACTACAATGATGCAGCAGGTCAAACCTATCGGAATCTATTTAAAGTATATGGCATTCGGTTTGATATATTAGTTAATGGAAAGGTAAGAGATATTAAACACATTATTGAAAATTCTTAGAGATTCCTGTCATTACAGTCATGGTGAAAAATATGGTGTTTATGTTTTCTAGGCTGGGAGATTCAGTATTATTCCTACAGTGATCAATATTGGCTCTGGACTTGCTTTAATGGGTGCTGTGAGTATATAATCTAGATACAGATGTCACTAATAGTTCAAGTATAAAATGCACAAAACAAGCTCTTCCTGAGACTCTTGTGTGATTGGTGTTGATCTCATTCCACAGGGGGTTTTTGTCTGTGACATGATTCTGCTCTACATGATGAGCAAAAGCTCCTTCTACAGAGAGACAAAATTTGAGGCAGTCACGAAGTAAGTGTCTATTGTGTCTTGTTGGCTTCTTAAAAACGTTTACATGGAAGATTAGAAAGATGCAGTGGATTGTTATTTTCATGGTTTCTATGAATACTATTTGCACCCACAGAAAGCAATCTGGAAAGCACAGAGAGAGAAAGCATGTAAGACATCACGGTCATCATCGCCAAGATGGGCGACACAAGAGAGAGGAGAAACAGGCAACAGAGATGCAGCCATTGACATCAGTGTCATGTCAGCCCAATAACAACCCAGAGACACAGATCAAGCCCACAGCCTCAGCACTCAAAACCCACAGTCCTGAGAGAAAGCCACAGGGCACAGTGTCATTCAGAACTCAGCACGCTACAGAAAAGCAGAAAAACATTTCACCTGTTTCCACCCTGAGAACACAACGCAAACAGTAGAGGATTTTTTGATGCTGAATCCCATTGGATTTACTGTGGATGTATGAAAGGTATTATAGCGGGTCTATGCTCAGTCATACCAAAGAGGAATATTGCCAGTGTTGTTATGCTCTACTAGTGTTTTAAATGGCAATGGAAGGTTTTATTTTTTTTTTTTTTTTTTTTTTTTTCACAAAAGATTTGCAATAAGATAGCTAAATTATCTATTATAAATTTGGCCTGACACCAAAAATTGTCAAACCACTGTTGAATAAATGTTAAAATATTTTACAAAAAATGCTTGGGTCACTGCATTCCTTTCATTTTGAGTAAATGTGAAAATAGTACAATCTTTAAAAATTAAATTAAATTAAAATTATTTACGCTACCATTTAAACATTTGGGGTCAATACGTTTTTTTTTTGTTTTTTTTTTTTATTGTTCAGCAAGAATGCATTAAATTGATCAGGTAAAAACATTTAGAATGTTACAAAAAAACTATTTCAAATGAATGTGGTTCTTTTGCATTTTGTAAATGAATAATGTGGACAAATTATTTTCAACATTAATAAAAAAAATATTTCTTGAGCACTAAATCAGCACATGATTTCTGAAGGATCATGTGACACTGACGAATGGAGTAATGGCTGCTGAAAATTTGGCTTAGCTATCACAGGAATAAATTACATTTTAAAATATATGTATATTGTAATTTTTGAAAAAAATACTGTTTTTACTGTATTTTTGCTCAAATAAATGCAGCCTTGGTCAGTATTTCAGTAACATTAAAAATTTTACCAATTCCAAACATTTGCACAGAACTGTAAATATCTGGAAGACTTGTAATAACTTGTATAAATTGACTACAAACAGATTCTTTAGAAAACGTGTAATTTTCACTACTGAGAGCGACACAAGTTTGGGGTTTAAGGACTAAGGACACATAAATATGACTGCACCTGTTCACAGTCTGAATAAAAAAATCATCAAGCAGATTAATTAAAATGACACTACAGTAATTCAGAGCTTGAGCACTTACACACTGAACACAGACTATTCACATGCAGTCTACAATAAAATACTAAACATTTTAGGTGATAAAGGAAGAGTAGCCTACTATAAATAACTATCATTTAACACCATGTACTTTAAGAAACCACACAATTTAATCCATGAGGTTAATGGTTTATTTTCATCAAAATATCCGAAATAAAACAATGTAATTGATACATTTTATGGCTGGAGTTAACAAAGTGTTGCACATCATACACAGAAAGCATCCCTGTTGGGCCGCTCTGCTAAATCCAAACCCAGCCCTGGAATAAGCATTAGGAAAATATTAAATTACAACTGGAAAGAATATGACAACACACCATTTTTAAATATCTAAATTTCAGTGCAGTTAGTACTGAGAAAATATTTTATTGGCTAAACACAAGCAAGCTCACGGAGAAAATCTGTGGTACATCACTCAGCACTCTCTGCCCTGCGGCATATTCTCTATCATACTGCTGTAGACTCCGAGTCCCTTTAGTACACATGCACCATTCCGTAGAGGAACGTCCAGAACAGCACGTAAGTGAAGAGGCCGCCCACCAGGCCCCCGGTGAACAGCAGACGTCGAGATTTGAAGCACTTGTTCCATCGGCGACCGGCTTTGAGAATCAGGAGCAAGGACAGCAGGAAAGAAGCAAGGAAATAAAAGACGAAGCCGTAGAGTCCGGTTAGGCCGAGGATGCCCGCGGTGGCGCCGGAGAGCGCGGACACGGACGTGCGGCAGTAGTCGAGCACGGCGCTGTTTCCTCTGACCGCCACCTCGCTGATGAACTGCGGCCCCTCGCGTCTGGCTGCTACTGTGGCCATGTCGTGAGGTTAAAAACACCCTGAGAGACAAAGCAGGAGAGACGTGAAACACAGATCATCATATGAAGTCGGCTGAAATTATTTGACTGACGTTAATGCCCTCCTCCACTTACTGTCAGGATCGAGACAATGAAAAACACAAATCCAGCTTCTGCCTCCGTGATTCAAGAACACATCGTTTACATCAAACACTCGAACGACACAAGCTATGTTCTCAAGTCTATATTTCTACGAGGAATGTATTAATTAGAAAAAAAATATAGCAAGTTCTGGATACAACACCCCGTGTGTCATTCTCAGTCAGCCATTTTCTCGCTAAGCATCATGGGACTTTGAATGAAAATCGAATTCAATTTTTTATTTAATCTTCATGACCAACTTGTACTTAATTTCAAATAATAATATAGCTATTAATACATACTTGAGTTTATAATTCTGAGCAACATTACATTTTAAATATCTGCATATTCTATTTACCTCTCACCCACTCTACGGGATCCGCGTAGGCTCAAAAATGGTGGTCGAAAGTAACATTCATTCGCAAGTATCGGTTCTTTCAAACTGTTCACTTCAAAGAACCGATTGAACTCAGTAGTGATTCTTTTGTGTCAGGGCGTAATATTATATCATTGCATGCTCGCTGACATTTCATGTAATTGCCCGAATATCAGCTTTTTGTTTGTTTTATATATTTATTCTGTATAATTATTGTTGGTTTTTATATTCTCTGAACTGCCAAATAATAACTGTTATTACTTAAATAAATACAAAATGTATTTTTTTTATTAAGTCTTGTAAATAAGGGTGTTTATCAAGGCTTTCGGTTCGACCGAACCAAGCTAATTATTCAGACCGATTCTTAAATGAATCATACAGAACAGTTTAACAGTGCGATCCGGTTCAACAAAAGATTCAAATCAAGAACGATTCGTTCATCGATCGTTCATCGCAAACTCGAATCGTGGACAGCTAGACACTCGGTATTCAGAGCAGTTTATTTTCTGTGAAGTTATATGACATAGACTGAACAACAGTAGTGATTTGTGCAGAGATCATGGCGGCTTCAGTCAGTTGTTCTGCGGGATTTGTTCTCGGCGTGGATCTGGGCACCACGTCGGTCAAAGTCGTGCTGCTGGACGCGCAGTCAAAGACCGTCACAGACAGGTGCAGCTTCCCATCAAACTCTGATATCAGCAGCACCTCGGACACACATGTAGGTAACAGCACTTTGATTGAAGCCGTGGCAGTCAGAATATACACCTTACTGAGAAAGTATCCTCTCTCTCTCTCTCTCTCTCTCTCTCTCTCTCTCTCTCTATCTCTCTCTCTCATTTAATTTTTTAAAAAGTTATATTTACATTTTATAATCAATAATTAACTTTAACATAGTACAACCCCCTGCAGTTCCTTCATGAACATGTTTGGGAAACTTACGTATTGTCATGTTTAATAAAATTTCTTTCTCTTTGTATTTTTATATCACTATGGAACAAGATTATCCTATTTAAATCAATGTGTTAAACGAGTTAGGTTAAAGGTAATCTAAAAGTAATCAAATTATATTATCTAAATGTGTAATGTAATAGATTATGTTATTAATTACAATGTAAATAATGTTATATACTGTATAGTAATCTACCCAGTATACATCTGGTACTTTTTTTGAGTGTTGTTTAATCTGCTTTTTAATGTATTGTTGATAATAGGCAAAAGAGCAGGATCCTGCACTAATAATGGCCGCTCTGGACCAATGCATGGATGCTTTACCTAAAGACAAGCTGAAAAAAGTCAAGTGCATTGGAGTATGTGGACAAATGCATGGCATTGTGCTGTGGAAATCTAAATCAGGTTAACATTGAACAACTGCTGAAAGCATGTCTGATGCTTCTTGCACTGTGGTGAAGACACTCATCTTTAATCATAAATAAATAATTGGGATGGTATCACTAATTATACTCTCGTCTGTCTCTCACTGTTAGGCTGTGAATGGCTGAGTGAAGATGAAATCGTTAGATTCATTCCTAAAGACGTCAGTCAGCTGGTCACCTGGCAGGACGGGCGCTGCAGTGCTGACTTCCTGTCTTCCTTACCCAAACCAGATTCCCACCTGAGCGTGGCCACTGGCTTTGGTTGTGCCACCATCTTCTGGTACATGAAACACAGGTAGAATTCCACTCAAGATTAAATCTAAATTATTTAAGAAAAAAATGCAGTTCTGCACTGAAATTGTGGTTTTCTTTCTGATACGTCACTTAATCAGGCCGGAGTTCCTGTCAGGTTTTAGTGATGCAGGCACCATCCAAGACTATGTGGTTTCCATGCTGTGTAGCCTTGACAAATGTGTCATTACCGGACAAAATGCTGCCAGCTGGGGCTACTTCAACACAACCAGCAACAAATGGAACACACAAATGTGAGTCTAGGGAGATATTTGTTTTGAGGCCACTTTACACTAAGAACGATAACTAGAAAAATAACTCTATTAGTGTCCACATCAATAGATGATAATAGTCAGTGTATTATAGGGCATGCAGAGTTATCTTTCTGCTGCTTTAAATGATTTTGATCAGCTGTCAATGTTGTAGTTGTAGTGTGGACTTTACTATTCTCATAGAAGTAGAACTATTATCAAAACTATAATTATACAGGGGTTGGACAAAATAATGTAAACTCCCTCTATTTTAGGTGTTAATATTATTTGTGTAGGCTACAGGGAAAAAGCAAACATTGTGATTATCTTTTTGCTGTCTGTATTTTCTGTATAGTACTAGTTGTTCAGCAGTGTTTAGTGTATGCCGTGCGTGAAATGGGTGACGTGTCAGACTTCCACAAATGACAAATCGTGGGATGCTGTTTCACAAGAGTGTCTGAAGAACTTAATGGCTCAGTTGTTGGGTGTTTTAGGAACAACAGTCTTTATGACTGAGTACACAAAGCTTCTATCAGTGAAGAAGAATAGTGGGCAAAAAACAAAAGTGAAGGACTTGGTCCATCAAACACTAAGAAGGATTACTGCAGCAAAGTGACAGCAAACCTCAATATTCACCACAAAAAACAGACCACAGAGAACTTTACAAAGCCAGCATCCATGAAAGAGCTGCAGTTGCTAAAACTTTAATCACAGAGACTAATGCTAAAATACAAAAAAGTTTGTGTCATGGTCATAAAACCTAGACAACTGGAGCACCCAAATAAACTTCGACATCTGCCCAGGCACCTCACTCACCTGACTTGAAGATTATCAAACCACTCTGGGCAGACTTAGAGAGATAAGTGAGAAGCAGATTCCCTCCTTTAACATCTCTAAAGCAGCTGGCAGATGTTCTGATAGACGACATTCAGCTGGAGACTATTCAGACGTATAAATCCATTCTAATAAGGTTGGAGTCTCTTTTAAAGGCAGACGGAGGTAAAACACCTTAATAATAAAATATAGGCTATATTTCCTAGTTGTTCACATTATTTTGTCCAACCCCTGCAGTTATCAATAGTTATCATCTTAGGTGTGACTGGGGTTATGATGTCTATGATGTTTAATATTACAGTTTCTCAGTGTTGAACTGAATTACTGTGTTAGCATGTACTGACTGTGTGGTCATATGTCCTCCAGTCTGAAGGATGCAGGTTTCCCTGTGCAGCTCTTGCCTGTGGTGGTGGAGTCCGGAGCGGTGGCTGGTCATACTTCTTCTGAGTGGTACGGCATCCCGGCTCACACAGCTGTCGGGGCGGCGCTGGGAGACTTCCAGTGTAGTGTCTACTCCTGCATGACTGACAAAGGAGACGCAGGTATAGTGTGGATTAGATGCCTCTTTGCATACTGCATATTATGTTTTCTAAATATCAGTGACTTGGTCTGTAAATACCCACAGACAGACTATTGTAGTTATATCAGCTCAGCCACAAGCAGCAATCATTATATACTCATTCAGAGGTCAGTTTGTGTTTACTAGTTCAACCTCCAGGTGGAGATGTTATGCGATACTGATGAGCACATTTATGCTGCGTATTTAAAGTATGTACTCTTTTGGTGAAGAAAAAGTACACACTTTTAAAGGTGTAGTAGAAGAGTAGACAAGCTTTGGGGCATACTATCACGTCTTTAACGAACTGCTCAGCTGCACAGTTACACACCCTGTCACTTGTAAACTGGCCTGTCAGTCATCTTGTCACTGTTTATATCCTCCACATTTCATTTCATTTAATGTATCAGGAGAGAGAAGTAGCAGGTTCATCTGCCAGCCGTGGGTCTTTATATGGAGAAATCATATTTTTTGCATAGTAATGCATATAAAATGTAATGGCCAAACAGATGTTTATAAAAGTTCACATTGTTGTTGCAGATGCAATATAACACATATAACATTAAATATATTTTTTACTAGGTTAAATGTTGATTATAAGTAACTCAAACACCTTATAACAAAACATACAGTGGGGAAGTCGTGGCCTAATGGTTAGAGAGTCGGACTCCCAATCGAAGGGTTGTGAGTTCGAGTCTCGGGCCGGCAGGAATTGTTGGTGGGGGGAGTGCATGTACAGTTCTCTCTCCACCTTCAATACCATGACTTAGGTGCCCTTGAGCAAGGCATCGAACCCCCAACTGCTCCCCGGGCGCCGCAGCATAAAAATGGCTGCCCACTGCTCCGGGTGTGTGTTCACAGTGTGTGTGTGTTCACTGCTCTGTGTGTGTGCACTTCGGATGGGTTAAATGCAGAGCACGAATTCTGAGTATGGGTCACCATACTTGGCTGAATGTCACGTCACTTTCACTTTTTTGTCACTTTCACATCTAAACCATCAGTCGTGCACATCTGCCATGTCTGTAGTTTTTTAACGCTTTTTATTCGTGTTTGTAGTTCGGAACCGAATTCTTCACCAAAGCGCAATGGATTGTGGGCAATATTAGCCATTAGAGTGTGCACAAATCCACACTTCAAAAAACGACCTTAAATAGTAGACCATGCAGGGGACTTCTGGCATATTCTTTTCATCATTGTATGCTTTGGGAAACATTTCTTCTTATCTCACATACTATTATTTAGGATGGATTGTGTGAGGCTAGACATGGCAGATCTTGTACTTAGATTTCAGTGTCCTCTCTCAAGGGCAAGGCTGCATTAGAGACACTATCTGTTTTATGGGATCTTGTAAAAGAGATATTTTTGTGCTGCAGCTTAAGCTTATGTTAAAAAGATGACTGCATGGTACTTTAAATTTGTAAACCTAATTTGTTTACTTATTTTCTTGATTTTGTCTTTGTTCAGCCATAAAAATTGTACACATTTGCTATAGGTTTTATCCACTAATATAGATGGCTTAGATTTGATATTTCAACACATTTCTACTTCACAGAAAAAAAAATCTGTTTCCTGTACACAAACACATTTAGCAATATTTACTGATGCATTGTACAAAAATATAAGATTGAATATGTACTTCATGCTGTGTCCACATCAGTGGACTGTAGCATTTTTACTTATACATTTACATTCAAATGTTTGGAGTCAGTAAGATTTTTCTTTCCTTTTTTTTGTGAAAGAACTTAATAGTTCTATTTGGGGAAGGGCACATTTAAATGCTCAGAAGTGGCAGTAAAACGTTTGTTACAAAACGTTTA
This sequence comes from Cyprinus carpio, assembly GCF_018340385.1. Lineage (NCBI taxonomy): Eukaryota > Metazoa > Chordata > Actinopteri > Cypriniformes > Cyprinidae > Cyprinus > Cyprinus carpio. The sequence continues at coordinate 24,522,264 of NC_056576.1, forward strand.
TTCTATTCTATTTATTCTATTTCAAATAAATGCTGTTCTTTTGAACTTTCTATTCATTAAAGAATCTTAAAAAAGTATCATGTTTCCACAAAATATTAGCAGCACAACCGTTTTCAGCATTTATAATAATAAGTGTTTCTTGCCACCAAATCAGCATATTAGACTGATTTCTGATGCTGAAAATTCAGCTTTGTCTTCACAAGCCTTGGTATTTATTTAAAACATACTCCAAACTTTTGAACAGAGGTGTATAAGGCATATCATGCACAAATTAATTGTGACTTATGTTAAATCACTAGTACTGAATATGAGCACTTCAGCCCAGCTGACGTTTGGCATGCCTGCGGAGTTCACCCCTCCAAATTCTCCAGACCCCCTCTCTCCTGTGGCTTATTTCCCATACTTCCACGGCTCCTACCTGGCAGTGGCCGCATCACTTAATGGAGGCAATGTCATGGCCACCTTTGTCAGAATGCTGGACTCGTGGATGAAAGAATTTGGTAAATCAACAATTGTTAAAATTCTAAATTTATTATTATTTTAAAATAAAGTGTGACCTTTTTATATTGTAGGGCAGGGCTGCACAATTAATTACATTTCAAATCGCGATTACAATAACGGTTGCCACAATTACACAGTCGTTCAAAGAGGCAATTAATCGTTCAAAGTCCACTTATGTTATTCTGCATGCTTAAGTATAACATTATAATACAATGCATATTTTTACTTTTTTTTTTAAAGAAGAAACCAATGCAATGTGTAGTTGACATTTGAAGCTAAATACTATAGAAAAACCAATAAAAGTTTTTCAGTTAGTGTTTTCAGCTTGTTTATTTTCATATAAAAATATGGCATGCAGTTGCTTTAAACAATGGTATAAACAACATTAATTGTAAGTTAAGTGATAATCTTAATTAATAATCGTAATCAAGTAATCAACAGTTGTGATTTTTGTCATAATCGTGCAGCCCTATTGTAGCGTGTTTATTTATGCTTTTAAATAGAAACACTGAAATAGTCTTCTTGTTGCATGTTTTTGGTCCTCAGGTGTATTCTTATCTTAATAATGTATTTATTGTTTTATGTCATAGGATTGGAAGTAAATGAGTCCACAATCTACTCCCAGCTGATCCAGTCTGCTCTGGCACAGCCTAACACTGACCTAACCGTGACCACAGCGCTGCTAGGAGAGCGGCATGACCCCACTTCCAGTGCCAGTGTCTCCCAAATCTCGCCCTCTAACCTCTCTCTGGGTCATGTGACTCGGGCTGTGTGCAGGGGCATTATTGAAAACATGGCCACTATGATGCCCCCTCAGAGCCTGCGGGCTGCTGGGGTGAGGCGTATTATTGGCAGTGGTAGCGCACTATCATGTAACACAGTTCTGCAGCAGGAAGTGGAGAGAGTGTTTCCATTTCCTGTAGTTCACGGAAAAGATGTTGACTCAGCAGCTGGAGTTGCCATGGTGTTTAATCACCAAACATAAAATACAACACTCAGAATCACGTCTCTGAGACATCTGACCTACCGTGCTGGTATGATATGAGCTACAACGCTGGCAGGGCTATTTTTTCTGTATTAAAATGTATAAATAATCACACTTTGTAATTAAATGTATTTAATTTTAAATATTTCAATATTGTATCATTCAGTTTATAAAGTAATTTATTTTTATTTTTGTAATACTACATACTATATCATTAATGTTGATAGTTTTGGGGTAGTTGTTGGTTAATTGTTATTGTTTTGGGATTGTAGCAGGTTAGGTTGTATGTTCTGGTATGTGTTGTAGGTGGGAGGGAGTGAATGAACAGCGCTCAAAAAAATAAAAAATTGTGATGGCTGGGTTGTCTTTGAGTTTTTGTTTTAGAATAGGGTTGATACCCGGGCGCTTGATATAGCTGCCCACTGCTCCGGGTCTGTGTTCACGGTGTGTTCACTTCTCACTGCTGTGTCTGTGCACTTGGATGGGGTTAAATGCAGAGCACCAATTTCGAGTATGGGTTACCATACTTGACAAATGTCACGACTTTCACTTTCATTAATGTAACTTTGATTCATTTGTTAATTTTTTTAATAAAACCGGTCAGATCTGTTTATCTATTGTTCAATTTACACACTCATACACACTATTGTCGTTGAGTGCAATACAAAACCATTGTGTTGTAAAATACAAAATATGTATTTTTTAAGAATATTTCTGAATTCCATTAAATGACTGAACAAAGCCTTGAAATGACAAAAAAAATCTGTTTACATGTTCAGTGGCATTTCAAATTTTAATAAAACGTTGGAATATATCATCACATTTCATGTGTTTTTTCTGGTCATTTTTTTGTCATAATTGAGCTTATGTGGTATATTTCATGTGCTGCACATGACTGTAACTAAAATTTAGGAGGTACAGATCAGCTTCATTTAGCTCACATAATGTACTCTCCTACACCACCATGCATGTGTCAAAACCGCCTTAATCTGACACAATCCTCTAGTTTCATACAGGAAACTGCATGCTAAGAAAGTGAAATTGCTCAACAGACGAGTGAATGCTGCTCCAAACCAAACGTGCTGCTCAGAGTTACGATATTATATGCATTTCAGCACATGAATAATTGATCGTTTGGATAGTTATGATATGTAGTAGAATATAGCGTTGCTAAATGAAAATGAAGCATTTTAAGAAGGAGCTTGATTACTTTTAGTGCATTGTGAGCAGATGATCTAAATGAGCTACAGGGCGTGGACATGGAATAATTAATAACATAATAATAAAATAATTTATTCAAGCCTTTTTTTTGGGCTCTCAGTAACCTCAGAACATCTTGCCCTCTTCCTCTCTGAGACTGAGGGAGAGAGCGAGTTATCGTGCTAAAGGAATCAAGCTCATCAGTACTAGATACTTCATCTAACAGATTAAAGAACAGAAATTAATTGGTGAGTACAAATGTGTCATACTTTACTCTTATGAAGTATACAGCAATATTTAAATAATTTCAGATTTTCCTAATGTAGTAAATAATAATGGAATGGTAAATTTTACAACATAAAGTTGTTTTCTTGCTGCAAAATGCCTTTTGATGTTTTTGTTATCTACTTTGGTCCATATTTGTAAAGATCAATTTTGCTTGACTGTTTTTGCTCAACCCACAACATACTGAGTAAGGGCTAAATCTCATAATCTAGTAAGTGAGATGATCTAAAGATGGTGTCTGTGTAATGTACAGTTTCTGCTGTAATGTTATCTGAACCCATTTACAGAGAGGCCATGTCATAATATGTTACTAAGACTATCCAGCATCTTGCAATTGCATATTAGGTCATCATCTAGCATAAAACAACATTAACTAATATAATTTGTCCATTAAATATCTGTTAGACTCTTTAACAAGCTGAGCTGCCTCACCCATCGAGGAGTCTGCTTTCACATACAGACTGAATATGCTCAGTTCTGTTCCTGATTCAAATATATCTCCAGCATCCTTGACACCCTTTCTTTACTTTGATATGCACATCAAACATTAATCCTTGTTTTGACAAATCTAAATAATGTGCCATGTCCCAGAGGTCTATTTTATGGTTATCTGTTGTTTATTGTCTGTGCCTTAAATGGGGAACAGCAACTGGACGCTCTCATGACTATGTTACACGATTACATTTCCCTAATGATTTTAGGAATTTAAGTTCTTATTTAATGTGCTAGTGAAATATGAATATGCTCAAATCATATAAATGTTGTCAGTGAAACTAATTTTACATTTCCTTTGATATTGTCACTTCCTGACACAGAGTTTCCATCTGAATTATTTTTGTACCCTTCCTCTTTTAACTGGCTTTTGAAACAAAAAGGCACATTAAGATGAACCATGAGCTCTTATTCTCCCAGCTCTAGCTGTTAATATAATTGTATAAATGATGTGTAATTTGAATGGTCTCAGCAGTAAGAACAATCATTGAAATAGCATCCAAGCATAATTACTGATGGTATTAGAATGTCACATTGACTAATAAAAGCAAAATCTGTGGTCTTATCATCTTTAAAGACACTGATTTATGTAAAAATTAACTCTCTTTTAAATACAAAACCAGCTTTGTGAGAGAAGCATGGTAAAATGTCACAAGATAGATCACATGTATTCTGAGAAACTCGGTCAAAACAGAGATGAGGGTTAGTAGCTTGTTTTTATAAACATTTATCTATTTTGCCCTTAAACTACATGATTACCCAAAGACAGTCTAATGCAGTTTTTTAATGCAGGATTAATCTCCTCTCACTGCAATTTAGAGAATGTAATTCTATATGAAGTCTTTTACAAAGAGGAAAAGTTATAATATTCTACAGTACAGAATATGCAGTGCATTTGTTACTGCATTTTGTCAGAAATGCATTTCCATGTATTCTCAGGGAAAGTTTTCCTTGATGGGACAATCATGGCCCATTCCCTGGGTGGGATCATATAGCTTGTAACAGCATGAAGAGATATCAATAATTCAGTTAGCAAGGGTCTAGTAGAGCATGCAACTACTTCCACTACTTCTACTTGCACATAAACTGAACCTGCTTTCTTTTTTGTTTGTTTCTCTATCTTCTGTATCTTTGAAATCCTCTTACAGAATTTGGACCTTTAAATAAATCCATGTTTTTGCTTTGATTAAAAATGGATTTGTTGTGTTACCAAAAATAACCACAGATCCATTAGATGGGTTATATAGGCCTATATGTGGTCTTAGGATCAGAACTCCTCATCTCCATAATTTTTTCTAGCTGCTTTATAAAGAGAGATACACATAAACTTAAGCCATATAAAACAGCAGTAGTTCTGCATTTCCTTAAACTTCATGTCACAGTTTCCAGTTGGATCATTTGTGACCCCTTCCTCTTTTAATGTTTTTTAAAATGAGAAAACAATGTGATGATCCATTATAACACTCAAGCAGCTTCTACTCTTACAAAAGCAGCTCTTAGTCTATTATATCAGAAATCAATTTGACTGGTCACAAAAGAAGAAACATTTAGTGAATTATCATCAACGCACAATTCCAAATTTTAAAGCTAGCTAGTGTCAGAATGTTCCATTTATGTATGAAAGTAAAATCGATAATTGTGGTCAAACTCAGATTTCCTAGACCTTATTTGTATGAAATGGTAACCTAATGTCCTGTATCTCTGAATGATCTCACTTATACACTGTTTACAGGCTTTAACTTCTGCTGTATGACTAAGAAGACATCACTATGAGTAAATCAAAGGACAGCAGCCCCACATTCTTCCTGGAGACAGATGACCTGACAGAGGAGGAAAGGTCAAAGGCCAAACAGGTGAAGAAAGGCGCCTCAAAGGACAAGAGGCCCATGGATTCTGATTACCTGGAGGAGACAGATGAGCCTGCACACACAATTAAATTTAACCTACAATTTGACAGGTAAGTGGGCCTCCTTAAACCACACCGGAGTGTATGAATGTGAGAAATCCTTACTTTATCAGATACATTCTGCACACAGGGGAATCAGAAATTTGAAAGAGGAACCAGCTCAGCAGGACAGAGAGAGGTTCACCCTCAAGAGGCTGTTTGATGCCGTGTCCAGTGGCGATGTGTCTAAACTGCAGGGTTTACATGAGTACCTACGCAAAAGCATGAAACGGCTCACCGACTCTCAATGTAATTGTATTCAAGAACAAATACACCACAGTTCCATTCAAAAGTTTGGGGTTTTTTACGATTTTTGAAAGAAGTCAGTTTTGTTCACCAAGGCTGCATTTATTTGATCAAAAATACAGTAAAAACACTAATATAGTGAATTATTATTACAATTTAAAATAACTGCTTTATATATTTTAATTTGTGTTTTATTATTTTTATGGTGTTTTTGTTTTTTCAGCATCATTACTCCAGTCTTCAGTGTCACATGATCCTTCAGAAATCATTCTAATATGCTGATTTAAAACTCACTGTGCAAAATAAGAAAAGCATCACTTTTGATCAATTTATTGTGCCCTTGCTGGATAAAAATATTAATTTATTTGAGAAAAAAAACCTTACCCCAAACTTCTGAATGGTATAGTATTCATGACAGATATTTATCAAATAATGAAACTACTGTTTTTATAACTTCTTTAGATAAGTCCAATGGAAAGACAGCCCTGCTGAAAGCACTTTTAAATTTGAAGGAAGGCAAGAATGACACTATTGAACATCTGCTGGAAATTGCAGAGAAAATTGGAGATTTAAACAGTTTTGTCAATGCTGCCTACACAGACACTTACTACAAAGGTCAGAGACAGCTTCATTCTACATAATATTTTTATTAGTGTAATTATTATTATTAGATCTAGTTTTATATTAGCTAACATTAGTAATTTATTTTTTTATAAATAAACAGAATATTGATCATATTTAACATGTCCGACCCATCCATTTTGCAATGTTATCAACTGATCTCTTTGTGACAGGTCAGACAGCACTCCATGTTGCAATTGAAAGGAGGAGTGCAAAATTTGTACAGATGCTGGTTCAAAAAGGGGCTGATGTCCATGCTAAGGCCTGTGGGAAATTCTTTCAGCCCAATCAAGAAACATGCTTCTATTTTGGTAGGTCTAAGAATAAGGTTTATCTTTTGCAGGACTAATTTAAGGGTCATTCCGCGAAATCGCTGCCTTGTCAACTTGGAAAAATAAAAATATAAAATAAGTTTAATCAACATTTTTTTTTAAAAAATATCAATGAAATGAAGACAGCTTAAGAGGACAAGAAATTGAATTGTGCCATCTCAGACTATGTAATTTCTTATTTTATGACTATTTTTCTACCTCTTATTTTGATATTTTGTCTTCCCTGTTAATACAGACACAAGCCATATATGAGCAGTATTTTAGTGCCTCTTTTCAGATGACCAAGAACATCCCACTGCATGCCAATTAAGAAAAAATATACATTTTTACAAGAGAGATGTAAAAAAAATAGGGCTTTGTCCAAAATACAATATAGTTACAATGAAAAAACCTGGAAGGCTATATCAAATATCAAAATATCATACAGTTTTTAAAAAATTAAGGACAGCAACAGGATTGACGTCATAGTTACAGGACTGACCAGAGTAACTGGGATGACTGGACCCACATTCTTTGGCATACGCTGCACATATTTGTTTACTTAATATTGTAAAGTTTTACCTTTTTAAATTGCATCATGTTGTATAAGTGAAGCACATTACATTTCTTAGAGATCTAATGTTTTAAGGGTATTGTAGATCATGTGTCCATCTGTTTGTCTTAAAATATACAGTTCTGGTTCAACTATTAGGCAAGGAAGATGATCAGATTTTGGGCTGCATTCGAAATCGCATACTCTCTTGAGTAGGTTCATTTTTTTTTAAATAACTGCAAAAAGAGTATGTTCAGTATAGTATGAATGTGTGTAGAATGAATGTAATCTGGTCTTACTACATTTGTCATGTTGTCATTGCAGTCACTTTACTGCTTGTTTGTAACTGACCTTTAAAATTGTTTGCGTTTTACACAACCTTTAAAACAGTGTGGCTAAGGTGACACCTAATCTATTTCATCACTGTCATCCACATGTCAAAAGCTGTTACTCTGAAAAGTGCTGAGAGTAACAGGGCTGAGAGTAACAGGTTTGAAGCTTTCAAGCCAATTTGCTAATTGCTAGCTTATAGGTCAAGGTCACAAAAGCACATGAACATTTTGAAAGGATATTACTTGTAGATATTGATTATATTAAATTAAATAAATAATTGTTTACATTTATACTTTGAAAATGGTAACATTATTGACATTGCATGATGTCCCCCAACCACCCACCCCGCCCAGTCAAACCTCATAAATCATCAAAAATATATTATAGAAGTATGAGAGACATTTGCTTGTGTTTGTGCTTAATAATGAGACTATACTTAGAACAAATGCAAATGTAATTTTTGTATAATTTTGCTTTCAATTTGCAAATTGCCCTTATCAGCAAAAAAACAATTTAAATGATTTAAAATAATATTTAATTGATGTTAATTTGATATAATATTGATGAAAGAATACATAGCATCATGCTTTTTATTTGTTGTTATAGTCATTCTGTTTCTATAGTAATTCTATTTCTTGATTATATTAAAAACTGATTTCGTGGTATGACCCATAGTTCTGATAACACATTTTTTTTATATAGTAGAAATGCTGCATTTTAAATGCACATCCTTTTCAAATTGTTTTTTGTGGGTTAATAAGTAAAGATTACATTTGTTTTGCAATATTTTTTTAACTGGATGTCGTTCCAAACCCATAAAAGTTTTGTTCATCTTCGGAACATAATTTAAGATATTTTGGATGAAAACCTGGAGGCTTGTGACTGTCCCATAGACTTCCAAGTAAAATACACTGTCAAGGTCCAGAAAAGCATCGTCAGAATAGTCCATCTGCCATCAGTGATTCAACCGTAACGTTATGAAGCGACGAGAATACTTTTTGTTCACGAAGAAATCAGAAATAATGACTTTATTCAACAATTCCTCTCTTCTGTCTCTCCCTACATCACCGTAGCGCCATTTTGGAAAACACCGCTAGCGCCAAATCCTTGAGGCACGGATGACACAGACGTGGAAAACACCTGCTGAACGCAAACTGGCGCTACGGTGATGTAGGGAGAGACAGAAGAGAGGAATTGTTGAATAAAGTCATTATTTCTGATTTCTTCGTGTACAAAAAGTATTCTTGTCGCTCCATAACGTTACAGTTGAACCACTGATGGCAGATGGACTATTATGATTATGCTTTTCATACTTTTCTGGACCTTGACAGTGTATTTTTCTATGGGACAGTCACAAGCCTCCCTGTTTTCATCCAAAATATCTTAAATTGTGTTCCGAAGAGGAACAAAGCTTTTACGGGTTTGGAACGACATAGGGGTAAGTGATTAATGACAAAAAAAATCATTTTGGGGTGGAGTATCCCTTTAATGAATTGTTACTGAACCACATTTGTGGGTACCTAAGCTTATCTGTATCTTTTACGACTTTTGTGCACAGGTGAGCTGCCCCTGTCTCTGGCCGCTTGCACTAATCAGCCTGACATTGTTGACTTCCTTATGGACAATCCATACCAGGCGGTGGATGTCAGGAAGAGGGACTGTCATGGAAACACTGTGCTTCACGCACTAGTATCCATAGCTGATAACAGTCCTGAAAACACAGAGTTCGTCATTGCCATGTATGACCACATCTTATTCAAAGCCTACCAACTTCACCACGAGATCAAGCTGGAGGAAATCGAAAATAACAAAGGACTCACCCCACTCACACTAGCTGCCAAAACAGGAAAAGCTGTGGTAAACCTTCTCTCACAGCATCAACCTTTTCTGGTGTCTACTGATTTTTGAATGTTCAAGAACATTTATATTATTTATATATTTTATATTTATATTTATATTTATTTGAAGCAGTGATTCGTTTGAAGCAGTGTGTATTTCTTTAAGTGTCAGTTCTGTATTCTGTTTTTGGATGTTCCTGATTTTGTGTAGATGTTTAGTCCTCATGTGATTTTAGATGGTATTTCCCTTCAGTACATGGCATTAAATCAGACACCACAATGATTCATAGTCATGTAGTCTACAGTGACATTCTAACTTTATTTAACCTAAAGTCACAGTTTAATGTATTTATTTATTGTATTGCTTTTGTTCTGTATTTTAGCTGATGTTGTTGGCTTTGTTGATTACTAAAATCAGTGCACTGCCAAAAACAAGTGACTAAATAAAACATATTTGACAGATTTCATTCCTCTTTTGTTATCTAGCTGTTAAAGCACATCGTGCAGCGGGAGTTTAAGGGATGCAAACATCTGTCACGGAAGATCACGGAGTGGGCCTACGGTCCAGTGTGCTCGTCTCTGTATGACCTCGCCTCTCTCGACACCTATGAGAAGAACTCCGCCCTGGAGATAATCGTTTATGGCAGTGAGATTCCTGTGAGATGACATGCTGTTTACTTGACATTAATTAATTATACAATCTAAAATGCATACGATTTTACTACTTTAATGAAGCAAAATGTTTCATTTGTAAAGAAGCTAGATGGATTTTGATATATACTGTTTATAGCATCATAATTGGTTATTTCATTTGATTTCAGAATCGCCTGGAGATGCTCAATATTGAGCCATTTAACCGACTAATTGAAGAGAAGTGGGAGAGATTTGCAAAACGGATGTTCTTGTTCAACTTTATCATTTATGTTATCTACCTTTTCATCCTCACTGCTGTAGCTTATCACCGTGAAGAAGAGAAGGTCTTGAGAAACAACCAAGTAAGTATACAGCCCAAAGGTGGCGACTACAAAAAGGGCATGAGATGGACAGGGGTTTAGCTTTGCACCACATTTCATGCTATAGGCATAAACATTTCTGTCTACATTGTCTCGGAGAAAATAAAACAAACTTAAGTGAAAGTGAAAGTCGTGACATTTGTCAAGTATGGTAACCCATACTCGAAATTGGTGCTCTGCATTTAACCCATCCAAGTGCACACACACAGCAGTGAGAAGTGAACAACACATGAACACAACCCGGAGCAGTGGGCAGCTATATTCTCGGGGAGCAACTGGGGATTCAGTGCCTTGCTCAAGGGCACTTCAGCCATGGGTATTGAGGGTGGAAGAGAGCGCTGTTCATTCACTCCCTCCCACCTACAACTCCTGCCAGCACAGAGACTCGAACCTGTGACCTTCTGGTTACAAGTCCAATTCTCTAACCATTAGGCCACAGCTGCCCCCTAACTTCTCTGGGAAATATGTATACTTGCATCTAATTCCAGTTCAGTGTCTGATTTAAACTATTCTTTGTGCATGCTTACTGTAAATGCTTCACTATTTAATGCCATGTCTCATCCCCGCTTTTTTCTTTTCAGACATTAAAGCCTCAATTTCGTTATAAAAATAATAGCAAAGGCTACCTGCTTCTAATAGGACACATCATAACTACCATTGGAGCACTTTACTTCTTAATTAAAGGGGTATGTGTCTAATGCTGTTTGTTTAAAACAAATTTATATATAAATTTCTTTTTTTTTCTTTTTTTATGGAAATTAATGAATTCCCTTTTCTTTTAATTAATAGATATGTTAAGGAAGCGTCCAGGATTTCGGTCCCTGTTCATTGATGGATACACAGATCAGCTTTTGTGAGTGCTTTGACTCTTGTTTAATTTGAGTGTGAATCATTTCCTATTACAGATCAGTTTGCTCGAAATTAGATTCTTTGCCAATAATTCTTCTATATAAAATATAGATAGATGTATATAATCTCTATTAAATTGCACTAGTCAAAAAATGTTTCCCTATAGAAAAAGTAATTGTTAAGTGCCTATATGATTTATTCCAGGTTTCTTTTGCATTAGTTTTCTGCAGGCCGTGCTCTTCCTGGCGTGTGCACTATTGTACATCTTTGGTCGGGATGAATACGTGGCCTGTCTAGTTCTGTGTCTTGCCTTGAGCTGGGTGAATCTACTCTACTTCTCCAGGGGGTCCAAAAATATGGGAATCTACAATGTCATGATACAAAATGTGAGTGATAATTGTCTTTCTTATCCATCATCTTTTCCTCTGGCCTTCAGATTAGAGTATTAGTAAAGTATGGTTTGTGTAGCACTATAGAAATTCCTTATTGTAGTATACACTAGTCTTTACAGTTCAGGCTTTTTACTTCATGTGTGTACGACACACTCTCACACACTTTAATTATTGTCAGATGGTTCTTGGAGAAATTCGCCGATTCCTTGTCGTGTACATGGTCTTCCTCATTGGGTTCTCTGCAGGTATATTTGCATACATTCATGAATGTCATTGACTCTTTTGTTACAATTCAATTCTTATTTATCACAACACAACAAACAAATTCCCAATTACACCACTGCTCAAAAGTATGGGGTCAGTAGGGTTTTTAGATTTTATGTGAGAGAAATTTTATTCAGCAATACACACACACAGTATATATAAATGTGTGTGTATGTATAAAACTATATATTAGTATATGAAACTATATATTATAATGTTAAATATCACAAATATTACGGTTTCCAAAAATATATTAAGCTGCACAACAGTTTTTTAACATTGACAATAATAAGATGTTTCTTGAGGACTAAATCAGTATATTACAATAATTTCTGGAGGATCATGAGACACTGAAGACTGGAATTTTGGCTTTTGAATTATTAGCTTTGGATCACAGCAGCAAATGACTTTTAAAAATATATTAACATAGAAACAGATATTTTAAATTGTAATAATATTTCACAGTATTACTGTTTGACCAAATAAATGCAGCCTTGATGAGCATAAGAAACATTAAAAAATCTTACTGACCCCCATTGTTTGATGGATAGTGTGTGTTAATGACTTGTTTCTTACTCAACAGCCGTGGTAACTCTCCTTGATGAGGGATCTAGCAGTGCGCAATCTAGTTCTGAAGGAGACTGTACGAAGCCCTCATTCAAGAGCATCTACTACACCACTCTGGAGTTGTTCAAGTTTACGATTGGCATGGGAGATCTGGAGTTCACCGATCAGTATCAGTATATAGAGGTCTTCTATGTGCTGCTAATTATTTATATAGTGATGACATACATTTTGATGCTGAACATGTTGATCGCTCTGATGAATTCAAGAGTGGAGGAGATGTCTGAAGAGAGCACCAGCATCTGGAAACTACAGGTGAAATCAAAAGCAAAGTTAAAGCTGTCTACCCATTTCTGCAATAAACATACACTGTAAATCCTTTAAATGATTCAGTGGGCAAAATGGCTTTGATGGTTTGCCATTTTAGTTTGTTATTCATTGTTATTCACAGCGTGCAATCACCACCTTGGACATGGAGTGGATTCTTCCCCACTGTCTGAAGACAAGGCTGCGCTGTGGGGAAGAGAAGGATCTAGGCGATGAGCAAGAGCCTGATCGACGCTGGTGCTTCAGGTGACCCTGCTGACTTCCAATCGAAACCACAAGATCTGAAGATCAGATCAAGATCTGCATTTGTCTCCTATTTAAAAATGGATGAATCATTTTGAAAAGAGGATATTAGCATGCAAACACAAACATTATCAATAACAATACACACTTAACCTGTATTGATCGTTTTACTGTCAGTGCATGTGTCCTCTTTCTTTCAGTGTGGAGGAAGTCAACTGGAACCAGTGGAACAGAAACCTGGGTGTAGTTACTGAGGATCCTGGGAAATGCATGCCTGTACCTTCCTCAACTAAACCTCAGAGAGGTAGTCAATGTTAAACAAATGTGTGCATGTGTGTGCGTGTGTTATTTTAATCTTAACTCATATCATTTGTATTGGTTACAGAGCCGAGCCGGCGTGGACTCCTGCAAACGTTCAGTAAACGCTGGACACAGAGACCACAACGCAAATATGTACAGGAGCTGAGTCCTCTAGCTGAGGCCTCTAGCTCCGTATAATGATGCCTTTATAATCTGTAATCTGTTGCAATGTATTTTGCAATTCCCTTTCAGTCCAACTGGTGTAGGAAAAATGACATATGACTGGTTAAAATAAATAAATAATTAAAGAGTTGAGACATATAATGGTGACGTAAAAATGGGCAGGATAATGAGAATGACCCTTCAATAATAACAGCCTAATAATACCTTTTATTTATAGGCGCCTTTCACGGCACTCAAGGACACCAAAAATCAATAAAATACAATCAAGACAAAACAAAGACAAACAAATCAGATCGGAGTCATCCATTATATAGGTTGGCGCCCAGCATGAGAATCTTTTGCCTGTTGGAACAAGTAAATGTAGCATTTCATTTGGAAATCAAGGTCTGGTGCACTGGAGAGACACAAAATCCAAAGTCCAGTGTGAAGTTTCTGAAGTCAGTGATGATTTGGGTGCCGTGAAGTCTGCTGGTGTTGGTTCATTGTGTTTTATCAAGTCCAAAGTCAATGCAGCCACCTACCATGACATTTTGGAGCTCCTGCTGACAAGCTTTATGGAGATGCTGATTTCATTTTGCAGCAGGACTTTAGCACCTGCCCACAGTGCCAAAACCACTTCCAAGTGGTTTGCTGACCATGATATAACATGATATTGAAGCGCCTCATGACAGGTCTTGGTCGGCTTGCTGTCTGATGACAGGGAGCCACCCACCACTTGAGGGGCACTGCTGATGTCTTCCGCACAGACTGGTCCACCGGTATTTGCCGGGGGAGCGCTCGTGTTCAGACTGAGAGAGTGCGCGGGACTTGCACCTTGCAGAGTGTCGTTCAAAAACAGGACTCTGCTTATAACACACAATTGGAAACAAACGTGAGGGGAAAAAACCTCTGATGTTGAAGACTGTTTGGTTTGTGGCTTATTTGTGTCTTAAATATGCTCAGATTGACCATTCTTAATTTGTACAAACTGTTTTCTATAATTTAAATAAGATGAAAAACGAAGTACAATAACAGCTACCCCAATACAAGCCAATCAATATAATATTACTGAATGACTAATGATGTCAAATGCAGCACTAATATCTAAATATTAAAAATAGACAGAAGGCCGGTGTTCTGTCGATTTGTGCTACTCTGTCAGATTTTGCTACCTCCCATTAAAACAGTGGGTAGTACAATACGACAACGAAAAATGCTGCCGATAAAATGATGGTTTATTAAAATCTACACCTACCACAACTCTAAACCTACCCTTAAAGTAATGCAAATACAGTGTGTTATATTTGTGGTTGAAGTTAGAAGGGATACAACTACAGGAAACCAACAATAAATATTTTTTATACCTATTAGATTGTGTTTTATTAAAGTCTACACCTAGCCTAAACCTACCCTTACAGTAATGCACATACATTAAATGTTGTTTAGCATGAGAAAAAGGATGCAATATTGATGTGCACATGCGCAGTAAACCCTGGAAGGAAAATCTGACGGGTATAAAATGTCAGGACACCGGAATCATCTGCAAGAAGAAGAGCGGTTTCTATACTATGTTTAGATCTAAATCCCAATTGAAAGTGCTCATAGATGTCATTACTTTGAAAATTTCAAATTCAGTTCAATTTTTTTAATATGGGACAGTAATTATTAAAATAGGATCCACCCAAATATTTTTAAGAATTGGAATAATAGAAGCCATTTTAATTAATTGTAAATTTTAATGATGAAGGAACAGTAGCAGTAGATAATGAAGAATTTATTTTAACTGTTATAATAGGGGAAACTGAATGGATGCAGGATTTAACTAAAACAGTAGGCAATGTCTGTCCTGGAGCGTCTTGCATAGTTTAGCTCCAACCCTAATCAAGCACACCTGAACAAGCAAATCAGTGTCTTCAGGATTACTAAGATTACAGGCAAGTAATGAGTTTTTTTTTTCAGGGTAAGAGCTGAACTCTGCAGACCGACGTTGCCTATCCCTGGGGTAAAGGATCAAGTGAACGTGGAGGAATCAGACTTCATAATCAATTAATATAATCTTCTGAAGTTAGCTCAAAATTGCAAAAATTATTTACAGACCAACAGATTTGTTTGTATCCAATTTGTTAATCACTAAACATTAAAACATGTCATGTATACTGTCAATCTTAGATCTAAAGAATTCAGAAAAAGATGCACATTGAGTGTGAGAGAAGGAAACAGTATCAAAAGGCTTCAACAGTTTGCAGACACCTGCATATAGACGCCTGTACGCAAAACTGTACAAAGCTTGAATGTTGGCTAAAGACTTTTATTTCAGATTTTAGGCCTGTGTTCTGAGTGATTATGAGTGATTGGTATTGCGATATATTTGCATAAAGCTCATCTTTAAAACACAAGGAAGCAGCAGATTAGCTGGAATGATTTTAGGGGCAAAACTGTTTGTGTATATCGCCCTCTTGTGGTTACGCATGGTGCTGCTTGTGACTGACGTGTCATAACAGAGACGTATATCTGACGAGCATCACAGTATGATGCAAATAAGGTCCAGACACGATGAAACCAACGTGCCAGCATATACACCAGTATACTTATTTCCACTATAACTGAATGTGTCCACTATGTCATTCTTTACCTATTTTACTGGCCAGTAGCGCACCGTTCAGTGATGGATGGGTCATGTGAGCTGAAATGCTGTGACCCCAGATCGCTAGTGTCCTGCTCTCATTTGTGACCCTGGACCACAAAACCAGTCTCAAGTCGCTGGGTTATACTTGTAGCAATAGCCAAAAATACATTGTATGGTTAAAAATTATAGATTTTTCATGTCAAAAATCATTAGGATATTAAGTAAAGATCATATTCCATGAAGATATTTTGTAAATGTCCTACTGTAAATATATTAAAACTTAATTTTTTATTAGTAATATGTATTGCTAAGAACTTCATTTGGACAACTTTAAAGGCGATTTTCTCAATATTTAGATTTTTTTGCACCTTCAGATTCCAGATTTTCAAAGAGTTGTATCTCGGCCAAATGTTGTCCTATCCTAACAAACCATGCATCAATGGAAAGCTTATTTATTTTCAAAATCTCAATTTTGAAAAATCCTGGCTCATCTCATCGTGGCATTTTAACAGAATTATTCAACTGTGCACAAACACTGCATTCTCAGAGACTAATGAATGTTGTTTTACTCAGTATAGTAACTCTTAATCGATGTATAAGCTTTGTAAAGTTGTTGTGAATGATATATATTGTGAATAGTGAAATACAAATAAATTCTGAATAAAATGGACCATGCAAAACTGTAAAGCAGAATTGTGTATTCTGGATGTTTAAATCGATGGCCGGAATCAGATATGCTGACCACTTCATTTTTAGTTATATGTGGCTGGCTGCCTGTGTGAAATAATTAATCGACTCCACTCATGGATGAAAGAATTCATAAATGTATTAATATTTTAAAATCAAGCATGACCTTTTTATATTGTAGGGTGATCATTTATGCTTTTAAATAGAAACATTCCACTTCCTGCAGTTTATGGAAAAGATGTTGACTCAGCAGTTGGAGTTGCCATGGTGTTTAAAGACCAAACATACAGTGGGTACGGAAAGTATTCAGACCCCCTTAAATTTTTCACTCTTTATTATATTGCAGCCATTTGCTAAAATCATTTAAGTTTTTTCTTCATTAATGTACACACAGCACCCCATATTGACAGAAAAACACAGAATTGTTGACATTTTTGCACATTTAAAAGAAAAACTGAAATATCACATGGTCCTAAGTATTCAGACCCTTTGCTCAGTATTTAGTAGAAGCACCCTTTTGATCTAATACAGCCATGAGTCTTTTTGGGAAAGATGCAACAAGTTTTTTCACACCTGGATTCGGGGATCCTCTGCCATTCCTCCTTGCAGACCCTCTCCAGTTCTGTCAGGTTGGATGGTTAAACGTTGGTGGACAGCCATTTTCAGGTCTCTCCAGAGATGCTCAATTGGGTTTAAGTCAGGGCTCTGGCTGGGCCATTCAAGAACAGTCACGGAGTTGTTGTGAAGCCACTCCTTCGTTATTTTAGCTGTGTGCTTAGGGTCATTGTCTTGCTGGAAGGTTAACCTTCGGCCCAGTCTGAGGTCCTGAGCACTCTGGAGAAGGTTTTCGTCCAGGATATCCTTGTACTTGGCGCATTCACCTTTCCCTCGATTGCAACCAGTCGTCCTGTCCCTGCAGCTGAAAAACACCCCCCACAGCATGATGCTGCCACCCACCATGCTTCACTGTTGGGACTGTATTGGACAGGTGATGAGCAGCGTCTGGTTTTCTCCACACATAGCGCTTAGAATTAAGGCCAAAAAGTTCTATCTTGGTCTCATCAGACCAGATAATCTTATTTCTCTGTTTTTTTTAGCAAAACTCCATGCGGGTTTTCATGTGTCTTGCACTGAGGAGAGTCTTCTGTCGGGCCACTCTGCCAATAAAGCCCCGACTGGTGGAGGGCTGCAGTGATGGCTGACTTTCTACAACTTTCTCCCATCTCCCGACTGCATCTCTGGAGCTCAGCCACAGTGATCTTTGGGTTCTTCTTTACCTCTCTCACCAAAGCTCTTCTCCCCCGATAGCTCTGTTTGGCCGGATGGCCAGCTCTAGGGAGGGTTCTGGTCGTCCCGAACGTCTTCCATTTAAGGATTATGGAGGCCACTGTGCTCTTAGGAACCTTAAGTGCAGCAGAAATTTTTTTGTAACCTTGACCAGATCTGTGCCTTGCCACAATTCTGTCTGAGAGCTCTTCAGGCAGTTCCTTTGACCTCATGATTCTCATTTGCTCTGACATGCACTGTGTGCTGTAAGGTCTTATATAGACAGGTGTGTGGCTTTCCAAATCAAGTCCAATCAGTATAATCAAACACAGCTGGACTGAAATTAAGGTGTAGAACCATCTCAAAGATGATTAGAAGAAATGGACAGAACCTGAGTTAAATATATGAGTGTCACAGCAGAGGGTCTGAATACTTAGGAGCATGTGATATTTCAGTTTTTCTTTTTTAATAAATCTGCAAAAATGTCAACAATTCTGTGTTTTTCTGTCAATATGGGTTGCTGCGTGTACATTAATGAGGAAAAAATGAACTTAAATGATTTTAGCAAATGGCTGCAGTATAACAAAGAGTGAAATATTTAAGGGGGTCTGAATACTTTCCGTACCCACTGTAAGATACAACACTCAGAATCACGTCTCTGAGACACCTGACATCCTACAGGCCTGCGTTAAGACCTTACTGGGCCCTGGGGCTATGACTTACTGCAGGGCCCCCTATTATAAATCAAATATAGCTATATATAGCTTTGAATAGGATTTTTTGATACATTGAAATGTCATAATTCTTGTTACCAATTTCAATATTAAAAAAATTAATTAAATAAAAAATGCAAGCTAAAAGTAAAAACAAGCTTATACTTAAGGCAAGTGAACAACCACAAATTACAAAAAATAGACCTACTTAAAACACGTGTAGCACTGGATAAGAAATTATATTGTATAAAATAAATGTACAAATAAACTGAATAGTCTTCACTGTCTAAATTCAATATACATTCATTCTTATTTATTTTACAAAAGTCACAAGTCAAGGACAGTGAGTGATTTTCACGATACTTTTGTTTGACTTTACATTGACTTGGTTGTGTGTGTGTGTGTGTGTGTGTGTGTATTTTTTGATACATTGAAATGTCATAATTCTTGTTACCAATTTCAATATTAAAAAAGTATACACTTATTTGGGATTGAGTAGAATATTTTATCATGTTCAAAGACCCCGAACAGCTCACCCAAAATATTTTTGCTACTACTCACATCAATCATTAATTATAAATCACACATTTGTATATGTTATAGTATTGATCAATATGTGAATCCGTTGACTGGACTACACATGACACGAGTTGGCACAGATTAAAAACATTTTCAAACCAACCTCTGCTCCGCGATGTTTTGTTAGATCTGATGGAGAAACCAAGTCTGACCACCAGATGTAGCTACTGCACACTGTGTTAAAAGCTTGAGTAATGAACCGTTTTTCGGCACAATTTCATGAAAGCCTGAAACGGTTCAGAAAGTCTCGGTTTCCCATCACTAAAAAACACCACAACGTAACTTTAAAGCAAGACAGGGGAACTGAGGAAAACACAAGGTATATAAAAAAATGGAATGTAGCCTAATTATGGAGAACTGAAACAGGTGAAGAACTACAAACCCGATTCCAAAAAAGTTGGGACACTGTACAAATTGTGAGTAAAAAAGGAATGGAATAATTTACAAATATCATTTTATTCACAATAGAATATAGATAACATATCAAATGTTGAAAGTGAGACATTTTTAAATGTCCTGCCAAATATTGGCTCATTTTGGATTTCATGAGAGCTACACATTCCAAAAACGTTGGGACAGGTAGCAATAAGAGGCCGGAAAAGTTAAATGTACATATAAGGAACAGCTGCTAGGACCAATTTGCAGCTTATTAGGTCAATTGGCAACATAATTGGGTATAAAAAGAGCCTCTCAGAGTTGCAGTGTCTCTCAGAAGTCAAGATGGGCAGAGGATCACCATTTCCACAATGCTGCGGCGAAAAATAGTAGAGCAATATCAGAAAAGGAGTTTCTCAGAGAAAAATTGCAAAGAGTTTGAAGTTATCATCATCTACAGTGCATAATATCATCCAAAGATTCAGAGAATCTGGAACAATCTCTGTGCGTAAGGGTCAAGGCCTGAAAAACCATACTGGATGCCCGTGATCTTCAGGCCCTTAGACGGCACTGCATCACATACAGGAATGCTACTGTAATGGAAATCACAACATGGGCTCAGGAAAACTTCCAGAAAACATTGTCAGTGAACACAATCCACCGTGCCATTCGCCGTTTGCCGGCTAAAACTCTATAGGTCAAAAAAGAAGGCATATCTAAACATGATCTAGAAGCGCAGGGTGTTTTTCTCTGAGCCAAGGCTCATTTAAAATGGACTTTGGCAAAGTGTAAAACTGTTCTGTGGTCAGATGAATCAAAATTTTAAAGTTTCTTTTGGGAAAACTGGGACGCCATGTCATCCGGACTAAAGAGGACAAGGACAACCCAAGTTGTTATCAGCGCTCAGTTCAGAAGGCCTGCATCTCTGATGGTATGGGGTGCATGAGTGCGTGTGGCATAGGGCAGCTTACACATCTGGAAAGGCACCATCAATGCTGAAAGGTATATCCAAGTTCTAGAACAACATATGCTCCCATCCTGACGTTGTCTCTTTCAGGGAAGACCTTGCATTTTCCAACATGGACAATGCCAGACCATATACTGCATCAAATACAACATCATGGCTGCGTATAAGAAGGATCCGGTACTGAAATGACCAGCCTGCAGTCCAGATCTTTCGCCCATAGAAAACATTTGGCGCATCATAAAGAGGAAGATGCGACAAAGAAGACCTGAGACAGTTGAGCAACTAGAAGCCTGTATTAGACAAGAATGGGACAACATTCCTATTCCTAAACTTGAGCAGCTTGTCTCCTCAGTCCCAAGACATTTGGGATGGCACACAGTGGTAAACATGGCCTTGTCCCAACTTTTTTGAGATGTGTTGATGCCATGAAATTTAAAATCAACTTATTTTTCCCTTAAAATGATACATTTTCTCAGTTTAAACATTTGATATGACATCTATGTTGTATTCTGAATAAAATATAGAAATTTGAAACTTCCACATCATTGCATTCTGTTTTTATTCACAATTTGTACAGTGTCCCAACTTTTTTGGAATCGGGTTTGTAAATCATAACAGGTGAACAGAATAGACTAAGCAAGGAACAACGGAAAACTGGGTAAAGGCAGGATGAACAGAAACACAGGGAATTCAAAACGAAAACAGAACATAACCGTGACATAAATGTGACAATATCATTATTTTTAACAGTTTTATCTACTGTTCATTATATTGTTATATATATATATATATATATATAAGTTATATATAGTTATATATTGCTCATTATAACTATTGTTGTTGAGTGCAATTAAAAACCATTGTGTTGTAAAATACAAAAAATATGTATTTTTTTAAGAATATTTCTAAATTCCATTAAATGACTGAACAAAGCCTTGAAATGACAAAATATACTGTTTACAATGTTCAGTTGCATTTGTTAATATGTTATTATGTATATGTTAATATTCCAAATGTTCATAAACAGTTGGAATATATCATCACATTTCATGCAGTTTTATGGTCATTCTTTTGTCATAATTGAGCTTATGTGGTATATTTCATGTGCTGCAGATGACTGTAACTGAAACTTCTGTTTGTTTCTAGAGAGGAAAAGGAGGTACAGATCAGCTTCACCTCCAAGGAGCAAATTCTTTACCAGGTGTGCACCAAGTTTAATTGTACATGTACAGTGACAATAAAGAACTTACTTACTTAAGAATCAACTGCATGGTTTAATTTTGTTCACGTAATGTATTCACCTACACCACCATGCATGCGGCAAAACTTCCAATCTGCCACAGTCCTCCAGTGTAACAGGAAACTCTTCATGCTAAAAAAGTGAATTTGCTAAACAGAACCATCTCCACAGACAAGTGTAGGTGACCTGAATGCTGCTCCAAACCAAACGTGCTGCTCGGAGGTACGATATTATATGCATTTCAGCACATTAATAATTGATCGTTTGGATAGTTATGATATGTAGTAGAATATAGTGTTGCCAAATTGAAATAAAGCATTTTAAGAAGGAGCTTGATGACTTTTAGTGCATTAAGAGCAGATGATCTAAATGAGCTACAGTGTGGACATGGTAAAACATACATAACAACATACTCAAAAAATCAATTCAACCCGCCTTTCTGTAAGGCTCTCAGTAACCTCAGAACATCTTGCCCTCTTCCTCTCTGAGACTGAGGGAGAGAGAGAGTTATTGTGCTAAAGGAATCAAGCTCATCAATACTAGATACTTCACCTAACAGATTAAAGAACAGAAATTAATTGGTGAGTACAAACGTTTCATACTTTACTCTTATGAAATTTACAGCAATATTTAAATAAATTCAGATTTTGCTACTGTAGCAAATCATAATAAAACCTGTAAAGTGTTTTTTTTTGCTGCCAAATGCCATAGGTGTATTTAATTTTTTATTTTTTTTTACTTTAGTCCCCTTTAGTCTCATAATCTAGTAAGTGAGATGATCTTAGTTAGATGATATTAGGTCATCATCTAGCATAAAACAACATTAACTAATATAATTTGTCCATTAAATATCTGTTAGACTCTTTAACAAGCTGAGCTGCCTCACCCATCGAGGAGTCTGCTTTCACATACAGACTGAATATGCTCAGTTCTGTTCCTGATTCAAATATATCTCCAGCATCCTTGACACCCTTTCTTTACTTTGATATGCACATCAAACATTAATCCTTGTTTACATGTCTATTTTAAGGTTATCTATTGTTTATAGTCTGTGTTGAAATCATACATACTTTACTGATACTGTACTGACTTATAAAAGCAAAATCTGTGGTCTTATCATCTTTAAAGAAACTGATTTATGTAAAAATGAACTCTTTTAAATACAAACCAGCTTTGTGAGAGAAGCATGGTAAAATGTCACAAGATAGATCACATTTATGCTGAGAAACTCGGTCAAAACAGAGATGTTTCTGTGGACATATATCTATTTTGGACTTATACTACATGATTACCCAAATACAGTCTAATGCAGTTTCTTAATGCAGGATTAATTTCCTCTTACTGCAATTTAGAGAATGTATTTCCATATGAAGTCTTTTACAAAGAGGAAAAGTTATAATATTCTACAGTACAGAATATGCAGTGCATTTGTTACTGCATTTTGTCAGAAATGCATTTCCATGTATTCTCAGGGAAAGTTTTCCTTGATGGGACAATCATGGCCCATTCCCTGGGTGGGATCATATAGCTTGTAACAGCATGAAGAGATATCAATAATTCAGTTAGCAAGGGTCTAGTAGAGCATGCAACTACTTCCACCATTTCTACTTGCACATAAACTGAACCTGCTTTCATTTTTGTTTGTTTCTCTATCTTCTGTATCTTTGAAAACCTCTTACAGAATTTGGATCTTTAAATGAATCCATTTTTTGTTTTGATTAAGAATGTATTTGATGTGTTATCAAAAAAAAATTGGATGATTAAATAAATGGGATATTGATTACCAGAAAAAAATTGAATTTAGTTTTTTTCCCCCGATCCATTAGATGGGATACTGACTACCAGAAAAAAATTGAAAAAGAAATAAGTATAAAGATAATAAATGTTTTTTTTTAAGTATATTTTATTCCTATTTTATACGATAGAGAACTCCAGGACTCAGTATTTTTATTTTTTTTATTTTTATAAAAAGACATGAATAGACAAGACAATGAGATTTTATTTTTAAATCACCAATCAATTTTTATTTTTATACCAAACTTTGTACAAAGATGATTTTCAACTATGTTATGAAAGATATAACAGGATGATTGATATACAGTTTTTCTTTATGCAACGTGGGTAAAATGGCCATAAAAGGTTTTCACATTATATAAAATGTATCTATAGGCTACATTGTATCTAATTTGCATATTAATGTGTTTTAGGGGCAACATATAATGAAAAAAGGAGTAATAATGGGAGTAATAACTGTAAAGATTTTTATAATAATATCTAATATTTCATACAGAGACCCACACATGACATGCAGGAAAAAATTGTAGGCTAAATCATGTTAGCCTACTAGCACGATTTACTAATTCGTTCCCTCAATGTACTTAAACGTGCACGCGATTACTATTGCGTTCCTTCGATTTTCTAAATCGTGCGCACAATTTATAAATTGAGGGAGCGCAATAGTAATCGTGTGCACGTTTTAGTAAATTGAGGGAACGAATTAGTAAATCGTGCGCACAATTTATTTATTTTTTCTTGCATGTCATGTGCGGGGCTCCGTAATTTCATAAGAACACTGATATATAATTATTTTTTTCCAATTCACTTGTGTCTTCCAAACTGCGTAATAAACATGCTTTTAGTCCTGATGTCCTCTACAGTGGACATGTAAGAAATAGATTTTTTTCGTAATAGAAAGTCATATTTTGATTTGAAACCCCATAACATTTTTTTTCTGAGATGTTGATTTATGACAAACAATTTGAAAATTAGTTAGATTTAAATGATCATTACAAAATATCATATTTCCACAAGAGTGTTACATTTGATCACTAAATTAATGTCAGCAATTTTTAAAGGCCAAGGAGAGGGAGTTGTCATGGTGAAACTTCCAAACATTTTGTATTTCTGAAAAGCCCTGAATGTGCTCTATACAGGGCATCCAGACATAAAACTGTGATATGTAAGGTCACAGAGAAATTCACTAAAATATAATGTCCTCTACAGTGGACAAAACTCCATAGTTGTCAGGAGGATAGGCCTATTTATGTGGTCTTATGTTCAGAACTGCATATAATCACATCTCCATACATTTTCTATTCGTTTTTATGAAGAGTTCTAGCAATGAGATACACAAACTTAAAGGGATACTCCATCCCAAAATGAAAATTTTGTTATTAATCACTTACCCTCATGTCGTTCCAAACCCGTAAATGCTTTGTTAGTCTTCAGTCTATGGGACAGTCTCAAGCCTACTGGTTTTCATCCAAAATATCTTATATTGTGTTCTGAAGACATTTTCATTTGTCATTTTCATTTGATTTTCATTTTGCGGTGGAGTAACCCTTTAAGCCATATAAAACAGCAGTAGTTCTGCATTTCCTTCAACTTCATGTCACAGAGTTTCCAGTTGGATCATTGGTGATCCCTCCCTCTTTTAATGGTTTTTAAAACAAGAAGACAATGTGATGATCCATTATAACACTCAAGCAGCTTCTACTCTTACAAAAGCAGCTCTTAGTCTACATTATATTCAGTTCAATTCAATTGATGTTTATTTGTATAGTTCAGTAGTCAGGGGACTGATCAGGGAGTGGCCATTTTAAATGCTCGATCGCGAAATCCTTCCAGTGCACTGGAATGTTGATCTTGAATGTTAATTTCCATGAAAAATCCCACAAAAAAAAAAAAAAAAACACAATGCACCACAAAAAACAACAAAAAAAAAACTAGTGAGCATTAAGGCTCACTATGCCCCCTTACCAGTAATGACATCATATTTCTGAAGTGCAAAACATAAACCACACAAGCCATCTTGCTAATTATAATGTCACGGGACAGAACATTTGAAAATGTTGTTAGGACATAGAACGATCTGTTTAAAGAGAATAAAAATAATATCAAAAGGAAAAAGGTCCTGCCTGTTGTTGATTCATTCCAGTGGTGACATTCTATAATGTTGTACATTGACATTGTACGCAGTCATGTCAATGGAAATTGAGTAATCACTGTCCCAATGTGTAAAGATCCAGGGTCCTTACCAGTGACCAG
This sequence comes from Cyprinus carpio, assembly GCF_018340385.1. Classification (NCBI taxonomy): domain Eukaryota; kingdom Metazoa; phylum Chordata; class Actinopteri; order Cypriniformes; family Cyprinidae; genus Cyprinus; species Cyprinus carpio. The sequence goes on from NC_056576.1 coordinate 24,548,188, forward strand.
ATTTGCATACACAATATACTGATTCACACGCTCTGGAGCTAGGGAGCTGATTGAGATGCACCCATAAGTGAATTATCATCAACGCGCAATTCCTTATTTTAAAGCTAGCTAGTGTCAGAATGTCCCATTTATGTATGAAAGTAAAATCGATAATTGTGTTCAAACTCACATTTCCTAGACCTTATTTGTATGAAATGGAAACCTAATGTCCTGTATCTCTGAATGATCTCACTTATACACTGTTTACAGGCTTTAACTTCTGCTGTATGACTAAGAAGACATCACTATGAGTAAATCAAAGGACAGCAGCCCCACATTCTTCCTGGAGACGGATGACCTGACAGAGGAGGAAAGGTCAAAGGCCAAACAGGTGAAGAAAGGCGCCTCAAAGGACAAGAGGCCCATGGATTCTGATTACCTGGAGGAGACAGATGAGCCTGCACACACAATTAAATTTAACCTACACTTTGAAAGGTAAGTGGGCCTCCTTAAACCACACCGGAGTGTATGAATGTGAGAAATCCTTACTTTATCAGATACATTCTGCACACAGGGGAATCAGAAATTTGAAAGAGGAACCAGCTCAGCAGGACAGAGAGAGGTTCACCCTCAAGAGGGCTGTTTGATTGCCCGTGTCCAGTGGCGATGTGTCTAAACTGCAGGGTTTACATGAGTACCTACGCAAAAGCATGAAACGGCTCACCGACCCTCAATGTAATTGTATTCAAGAACAAATACACCACAGTTCCATTCAAAAGTTTGGGGTTTTTAAGATTTTTGAAAGAAGTCCGTTATGTTCACCAAGGCAGCATTTATTTGATCAAAAATACAGTAAAAACACTAATATAGTGAATTATTATTACAATTTAAAATAACTGCTTTATATATTTTAAAATGTGATTTATTCCTGTGATGGCAAAGCTGAATTTTCAGCATCATTACTCCAGTCTTCAGTGTCACATGATCCTTCAGAAATCATTCTAATATGCTGATTTAAAACTCACTGTACAAAATAAGAAAAGCATCACTTTTGATCAATTTATTGTGCCCTTGCTGAAAAAACATTAATTTATTTGAGAAAAAAACCTTACCCCAAACTTCTGAATGGTATAGTATACAAAGAATGCACAGAAGAGTACTGTGAATTCATGACAGATATTTATCAAATAACGAAACAACTGTTTTTATAACTTCTTTAGATAAGTCCAATGGGAAGACAGCCCTGCTGAAAGCACTTTTAAATTTGAAGGAAGGCGAGAATGACACTATTGAACATCTGCTGGAAATTGCAGAGAAAATTGGAGATTTAAACAGTTTTGTCAATGCTGCCTACACAGACACTTACTACAAAGGTCAGAGACAGCTTCATTTTACATAATATTTTTATTAGTGTAATTATTATTATTCTATCTAGTTTTATATTCGCTAACATTAGTAATTTATTTTTTTATAAATAAACAGAATATTGATCATATTTAACATGTCCGACCCATCCATTTTGCAATGTTATCAACTGATCTCTTTGTGACAGGTCAGACAGCACTCCATGTTGCAATTGAAAGGAGGAGTGCAAAATTTGTACAGATGCTGGTTCAAAAAGGGGCTGATGTCCATGCTAAGGCCTGTGGGAAATTCTTTCAGCCCAATCAAGAAACATGCTTCTATTTTGGTAGGTCTATTGATATGGTTAAACTTTTGCAATATTGATATAATTTAAATAGAAATTCTACATTTTAAATTCTACTTAATAAACTGTTACTGACCCACATTTGTGGGTACCTAAGCTTATCTGTATCTTTTACGACTTTTGTGCACAGGTGAGCTGCCCCTGTCTCTGGCCGCTTGCACTAATCAGCCTGACATTGTTGACTTCCTTATGGACAATCCATACCAGACAGTGGATGTCAGGGAGAGGGACTGTCATGGAAACACTGTGCTTCACGCACTAGTATCCATAGCTGATAACAGTCCTGAAAACACAGAGTTCGTCATTGCCATGTATGACCACATCTTATTCAAAGCCTACCAACTTCACCACGAGATCAAGCTGGAGGAAATCGAAAATAACAAAGGACTCACCCCACTCACACTAGCTGCCAAAACAGGAAAAGCTGTGGTAAACCTTCTCTCACAGCATCAACCTTTTCTGGTGTCTACTGATTTTTGAATGTTCAAGAACATTTATATTATTTATATATTTTATATTTATATTTATTTGAAGCAGTGATTCGTTTGAAGCAGTGTGTATTTCTTTAAGTGTCAGTTCTGTATTATATTTTGGTTTTGGATGTTCCTGATTTTGTGTAGATGTTTAGTCCCCATGTGATTTGAGATGGTATTTCCCTTCAGTACATGGCATTAAATCAGACACCACAATGATTCATAGTCATGTAGTGACAGTCTAACCAGGGCTCTTAAAAGCTGATTTATACTTCTGCATCGGATCTACACTGTAGCCTCTACGCCGCAGGCTATGCGTCAGTTTTCTGAGTCACTGTCCGTGCGACGTGCAGTACACATGCAAACCGCTAGTCTGCAGTGTCAACAGCCTTGTTGCTGTTGTAACTCGCAGTACCACGGCAAAAGCCGAAGAAGAAGTGGCTCATCGGAGAAGCATTATAGCCATGATGGCTGCAAATAAATATCAAATCATTAAATTATTATTTAAAACTATAAAAAGGAGACAAAAACGGAACAAGAGAAGATGGCATTATTTCAATCTCCACAAGGCCTTGTACCCTGGCAGATCAACATTGTTGGTCGCGGACAACAAGTGATGTATAATGCTATGTAGTATAATAATTGATAAGACACTTGTTCTTTGCTTTGTTTTATTTTATATAAGAAGATTTAACATTAAAATATATTAAAGTGCATATAAACACACACAAAACTCAAGTACATACAGAGGGAGGGGTTCTAGCAGACCAATCACAGCGATTGCGGTCCGCGTAGAATTGACGCACTGTTAGATTTTTGGAGAGGTGCGCGTCAGGCTACGCTGTACTACACATAACTTACGGCGTAGCTACGCCGTAGGTTCGATGCAGAAGTATAAATTGGTCTTAGGCATTCACTGTGAGACACACGCATTTCAACCAGTTCACACGCTCACATGCCACACCTTATATTTCTCACGCTGAGAAGTTAGGGATAACTTGTCTCACTATATACGATTAATGGACGTGGCGCAGGCATATAGAGGGAAGTGTATAAAGAGTACATATTTCAGCGTATGAATTTTTTTTTCTGTGGTAAGTGTTTGTTGCACATTCTGATGCCTTCATGACAGGGGTCGGGGGCTCTCACTTAAGGCACTGTGGCTTCCCCACTCAAATGCAGATGAAGAGAAACTGTTCTCCATGGTGGGTTTGAACAAAACCAAAACTAGGAAGCAATAGTTTTGCTCCGGACAGAATGCTATCATCCATCATGATGGTGAAAATAACTGGCCTTGAGCCACAGTGCTTTAAGTGGGAGCCCCTGATCCCTGTCATCAAGGCATTCAAATGTGCAACAAACACTTACAACACAACACGTTTGACCATTCTATCTGCCGCGGGAGTTCACGGCCATTGTTATTGTCGCAGTTTACATTCCCCTGTGTGCAAATGCCAAGGATGTGCTTCGCCAGCTGTACAGTCGCCATCAACGAACAACAAACAAATAACCCCAACGGCTTTTTCGTAAAAGCCAAAGTTCTACCAACATGTGAACTTTGCAACAAGGGGAAAAAGCACACTGGACTTTGTTTACACAACAGAAAAGAGCACGTACAAGGCTGTACCCCGCCCCAACCTAGGGTACTTGGATCACATCTCTGTTATGCTAATTCCAGCATACAGACCACTTCTGAAACTCGCAAAAACCAGTTCAAAAACTCAACACAATTTGGCCAGATGATGCTACCTCAACACTACAGGACTGCTTTCAGTGCACAGACTGGAACATGTTTAAAGAGGCAGCCACGTGCCAAGTTTAGCTTTAACCATATCATCAAGTTTGTGGATGACACAACGGTGGTAGGTCTCATCAGCAACAGCGATGAAACACACTACAGAGAGGAAAGCTGGCTGAATGGTGTGGCACTAACAACCTGTCCCTCAATGTGGGGAAGTCAAAGGAGGTTGTGATGGACTTCAGGAGAATCTCCGTTGATCACCCCCCACTGACCATTGGCGACTGTGGAGAGAGTCAGCAGCACTAAATTCCTAGGGGTGCACATCACAGAGGATCTCACCTGGACCACCAACCACGAACACCTACACTTTCTCCGCCGGCTGAAAAGAGCAAGTCTCACTCCACCCATCCTCTCCCCATTCTACAGGGTCCCATTGAGAGTGTGCTGACCAGCTGAATCACTGTCTGGTATGAGAACTGTAGTGCAGCAGACCGCAAGACCCTTAGCGGACAGTGAACACAACTGCAAAGATCATCGGTGCCCCTCTCTCCTTCATCCTGGACATTTTCCTACAACAATGCTCCAGCAAAGCCAACAGTATCGTGAAGAACCCCACCCATCCCTCCCACAGTCTCTGCCAGCTCCTACCATCAGGGAATACGGTACCGGAGCATCAGAGCCTGCTCCGCCAGACTGCTCAACAGCTTTTTCCCCCAGGCTGTGAGAGCCCTGAATTCAAATCACCCCACCTTCCTCTGGAACCCCACACAAACCCCCTACCTCCTGAAACATGGACCATCTCACCTACCCCACCCCAAACAACCCCCAACAACCCCCAACCTTACGACATCACAGAAAAAAACGGTCTGAAATGTACTTTTGTTTGTGCAATTTGAAGTGTGCTACACACAGGTGAGTGGGCCTGTACAAACCACCTGTAGTAACACACTCTACTCTATGCGCACTAGACACTGCTGTGTGTACATAATCCCACAAAAGACTCAGTAATATGTGTATGTTTACATGCTCATGCACTACAAATCATCTTGCACTGTTCCCCAGCCAGCTGCTTGACTTGCGATGTTTCTCTTTGCACATATAAAGTATTATGTGAAGGATTCGTATAGTTTGTATATTTTTAGTTTATGTATATGCAAACATTTATATATAGTATATTTATAGTCAAAATCTGTCAGTAGGTTCGTTGTGTATAGGTTTATACTGTTTTACTTCATTGTTGTATGTCTGTATTTATGTAGTCTCAGTCTCAGCCTCAGACGTTACGCCCACGGACCGTTGGCTAAACGTCTGATGCATATGGGACACAAAAGTGGAAACACTTTAGGAGTGTCGAAGTCATCATCGGATTGGTTGAATTCTACAGGATTTCTGCGATATGTGTGTGTCGCGTTCTTTAACGTTCCACCTGGAAACTAAAAAAACATGGCGCCAAACCTCCTCACGACAGAAGAAAGCTAGTGTTTGATGACTTTGTCTTTTAGCAGATTTACCAATTGGTATAATTTCTATTTGTGCTGGCCAATTATGAACAATAGGTAACAATTAACTGCTATCAAAAACTTGAGAGAATTGGGCGGGGCTAAGGGGCCACTGCTGGAAATATTTGAGTGGCTCCTCTCATAACAAATATCTCACTCCAAACTTTTTTTAGGCCTATAACTTGAGAGCCCTGGTCATAACCTTACTTTAACCTAAAGTTTTTATTTATTGTATTCATTTTGTTCAATATTTTAGCTGATGCTATTGCTGGCTTGGCTGATTACTAAAATCTAAAATTTGCACTGCCAAAAGAAAAGACACTAAATATAAATATTAAAGGGGTCATATGATGTTGCTAAAAATAACATTATTTTGTGTATTTGGTGTAATGAAATGTGTTTATGTGGTTTAAGATAAAAAAAAAACACATTATTTTTCACATAATGCCCATTATTGTTTCTCCTCTATGCCCCGCCTTTCTGAAACGCATCGTTTTTTACAAAGCTCATCGTTCTGAAAAGCGAGGTGTGCTCTGATTGGCCAGCTATCCAGTGCATTGTGATTGGCCAAATGCCTCAAGCGTGTGACGGAAATGTTAAACCCCTGAACATACTATGATGCCATGTCCCGGAGCGAAAAGACAGAAACATTAAAACCCATAATAAACGAGGCATATGTAGCATCCAGTGTGGACATAATTACTGATTATAATGACTTATACTGTCTTTTTAAGCATTGCTTTGCATATCACACCGTGTAAAAATAAAACCATGTCTCCATTTGTGATCAGAGAAACGACAAACAACAAGTGCTACTCTACTGCTCAAAACTCGCATTTGAATCATCAGTGGCAAATTCTTGCAAAGTCCTTGCAAAGTTGTTATTGCCCCACTTACAGAAAAAGAAACTGGCATTGTAGGCTACTCTCTTAGGAAACAGTCCTCGTCCTCCATAAAATGTGCTGCACACCTCTGAATATTTGGGTGGAACTGTTCCGGGACCGTGTTGAAATACAACTTAACCACTGATTTCTAGTCGTGTCCTCTTTTGGAAGGTCAAATAAAGTAGTTTCACTTTCACAACGAAACACACAGCACCTCCACGACATGACGGCAGCAATAATACTACAGCGAGAAACAAAGTCAAACCTTCTTTCTTTGCGTGGACATTTGGGCGGTGTTATGCAAATCTTCCCACACAGTGACGTAGACGTGGGGGAGTGTTAGAATGAGCCATTTTAGGAGGCCGTGGTTGACTCTTAACTTTTATAAAGAATAACTCTTTGGATTTGAGACTTTAGTCTTTGCAACTTTACAGATCTTCTTTATGCACCAAAAGCTTGTAAAACTCCAAAGAGAAAGGAAAAATTGAAATTGCATCATATGACCCATCCAAAACATATTTGTCTTTTTTTTTTATTATTTGCATAGGTTGTAAAGAGCCTGATTAAATCATTCAGATTTCATTCCTCATTTGTTATCTAGCTGTTAAAGCACATCGTGCAGCGGGAGTTTAAGGGATGCAAACATCTGTCACGGAAGATCACGGAGTGGGCCTACGGTCCAGTGTGCTCGTCTCTGTATGACCTCGCCTCTCTCGACACCTATGAGAAGAACTCCGCCCTGGAGATAATCGTTTATGGCAGTGAGATTCCTGTGAGATGACATGCTGTTTACTTGACATTAAATGCATAATTAGATTTTACTACTTCATTAAAGCAGAATGTTTCATCATAAAGAAGCTTAATTGATTTAAATAAAAGCTGTTGATAGCAACATCTTATTTCATTTGATTTCAGAATCGCCTGGAGATGCTAAATATTGAGCCATTTAACCGACTAATTGAAGAGAAGTGGGAGAGATTTGCGAAACCGATGTTCTTGTTCAACTTTATCATTTATGTTATCTACCTTTTCATCCTCACTGCTGTAGCTTATCACCGCAAAGAAGGGAAGGACTTGAGCAACAACCAAGTAGGTATAAAGGCAGTGTTGCCAGAAAAGCTCACCAAAACCCACCCAATCCACCTAAAAACCACCCAAAACTTTAAATGGCATAATAATGTGATAGAATTGTATTTCCATGTCAATCATGAGGACCATTTTTAACTCTTTAAAACAAAATAAAGATGACAAAATAATAAAAAAAATCTAACAATCAAGAAAGAATCAAGCAATCAAGAAAAACGGCAATCAAGAAATTAACCGAAATTAACATCATTTTCAGTGTCAGCATTCAGAGTAAGCCAGTTTAAAATGGAAAACGTGCCCAATATATAACCGAGTATTCCATTATTTTGTGTGACAGTATTCATAGTAAGGTGGTTTGAAGTGGAGTAATTGGCAAGTATTTCACACTCATTCATATTCAGTGTAAGTCATAGATGACACTGAGAAAATGTATCATTTTAAGGGAAAAATAAGTTGATTTTAAATTTCATGCATCAACACACATCTCAAAAAAGTGGGACCAAGGCCATGTTTCCCACTGTGTGGCATCCCCTCTTCTTTTTATAACAGTCTGCAAACATCTGGGGACTGAGGAGACAAGTTGCTCAAGTTTACGAATAGGAATGTTGTCCCATTCTTGCCTAAAACAGGCTTCTAGTTGCTCACCTGCATTAGGTCTTCTTGTGCCTTTATGATGCGGCCAATGTGTTTCTATGGGTGAAAGATCTGGACTGCAGGCTGGCCATTTCAGTACCTGGATCCTTCTTCTACGCAGCCATGATGTTGTAATTGATGCAGCTGGGGTCTGGCATTGTCATGTTGGAACATGCAAGGTCTTCCCTGAAAGAGACGACGTCTGGATGGGAGCATATGTGTTCTAGAACTTGGATATACCTTTCAGCATTTGATGGTGCCTTCCAGATGTGTAAGCTTCCCATGCCACACACACTCATGCAACCCCATACCATCAGAGATGCAGGCTTCTGAACTGCGTGAGCGCTGATAACAAACTTGGGTTGTCCTTGTCCTCTTTAGTCGGATGACATGGCGTCCCAGTTTTCCAAAAAAAACTTCAAATTTTGATTCCTCTGACCACAGAACAGTTTTTCCACTTTGGCCACAGTCCATTTTAAATAAGCTTTAGCCCAGAGAAAACGCCTGCGCTTCTGGATCATGTTTAGATATGGCTTCTCCTATAGAGTTTTTAGCCGGCAACGGCAAATGGCACGGTGGATTGTTGTGTTCACCGACAATGTTTTCGGAAGTTTCCTGAGCCCATGTTGTGATTTCCATTACAGTAGCATTCCTGTGGTGTGATGCAAGTGCAGTCTAAGGGCCCGAAGATCACGGGCATCCAGTATGGTTTTCCGGCCTGTGACCCTTACGCACAGAGATTGTTCCAGATTTTCTGAATCTTTGGATCATATTATGCACTGTAGATGATGATAACTTCAAACTCTTTGCAATTTTTCTCTGAGAAACTCCTTTCCAGAATATGTGCTCCACTTTTTTCACCACAGCATTGGGGAATTGGTGATCCTCTGCCCATTCTTTGATTTCTGAGAGACACTGCCACTCTTGCTCTTTTTTTTTATACCCTTGATCAATTCACCTAAGTTGCAGATTGGTCCTCCAGCTGTTCTTTATATGTACATTTAACTTTCCCTGCATCTATTGCTAAACTGTCCCCTTTTTGGAATGTGTAGCACTCATTCCAAATTATTTATGACATTTCAAATGTCTCACTTTCAACATTTTTGTTTATCTATATTCTAACTGTGAATAAAATATAAGTTTAAGAGATTTGTAAATTATTCCATTCCTTTTTTACTCCAATTTGTACATGTTCCCAACCTTTTTGGAATCTTGAGTATCGGAAGTAATCTCTCGCCTCATCAAGTATGATCGGAAGCAACGTAATTAGCAAGTATTTAGTAATAATTGTTTCATTCAGTGTTACTGTATAAAGATTATCTAGTGAGCAAAGTAATTAACAACAATAATGTACTTGCCTTTGTGTCATTCAGACAAAACTAAAGCATGTCATGGTTATAGGCTGGGGTGCCCTGGACGACCACCAGAAGGCACTCCTGTGTTTGTTTGTTGCGCACATGGCTGGTATTGTTGTGTTCTTGTTGTTATTCTTTTGTTCTTCCCTTCTTATCTCATTATTGTTTCAGTTTCTCTTCGTTTTTTTTTTTTATTATCCTCCGCGTTTGGTGTCTGCAGTCCTGTGCTGTTTCATTGTCTGAAAGTCCGTATAAGGCATTGTATTATGTCTGAAAGTTGTTGTCGTATATGTGGTATGTTCCCCTTGCCTTGTCTTTTTGTTTTTTTTATTGTTTATTAAATTTCTAGAGTCTTTGTGTATTTTGATTTCTCTTCTTATCTGTTTTCCGACCCGTGACAGAACGAAACAGTTCAAATACTCGTTTTTGGAGATATGCTCCCTCTGTCACCGGGGAACTGACCTGAGGGAGCTTGCCCTGGAGATTAGGAGCGGTGGTTTAGGGGTGTTGGGTAGGGTGTGTGGTATATTGAGTACTGATTTAATTATGCCCATTAGTGGAGAAAGTTTGGGTTGGAGCATTTGTCTTTTGAGGTTTTTGTGGAGTCCCTTGTCCTCAGTGGGAGGCACTCAGCTCTGCAACAAGAAGTGCTTTCTCATGTGGTGTCTCTGCACAAGATAACTGCCAGTCCAGAGCCTCTTCACAGGATGGCCGCCACTCCTGAGTCTCGTCCTGTCATAGCTGCCACTCCAGAGTCTCATCCCGTCATGGCTGCCACTCCAGATTTTTGTCTCTTCATGGCTGCCTTTCCAGAGCCTATCCACAAGATGGCTGCCAGTCCGGAACCTCTTCACAAGGTGGGCCCAAGGCTTTTGAGGCTGGCTTCCAGTTTTGGTGGACCCACCGCTGAGGTCTGTGCAAGCTGCTGGCATCTCTATGCTGTTAACTAGTCCAGTGATCCTGGAGGACCTGACTCAGGTAGTCCTAAGTTCAGTGGTTTCAAAGGTCCCTGAGCTACCCATTCCAGAACAGCCTGCCACAGAACAGACCACTATTACGGCTGCTGCCATGAAGGCAGTCACTGAGCAGCCCACTCTCTTTGTCTTGGCCATGGAGGCCGCTACAAAGCCCCCCGATTTCACTGCTGCTGCCATTGTCAGAAAGGCTGTATTCACCTTTCACCTCAGGGTTGTCTGCAGGCATGGCCACTTTGGATAGGGCTTCCCGGGAGCCTGCTTCCGTCCACTCAAGAACAAGAAAGTTCACTCAAGAAGCCACTCTAGTTCACGAGTCTTCAGCTTCCTCTGAGCGGCTGTGGTGTACTTCAGCTCTGCATGCTCTGCCCCACTCTAGTTCACGAGTGTTTTGCTTTCTGTGTGTTGCTGTGGTGTGCTTCAGCTCTGCATGTTCTGCCCTGGAAGGCTTCAGCATCTGAATCCACTCCTTAAAGGGGGGGGGGGGGGGGGGTTGAGGTTTCACGTGCACTCCAGCACATGGCTTGTTGTGTGTTTGTTGGTGCAATGTGCTCTCCTTCTATTGTCTACCCCACACCCCTCACTATTGTTTCAGTGACTTTGTCTCCTTCTATTGTTTTCTTGTTTTCTCACTATTGTTTCAGTGACTCCACCTGTCTCTCCTTCGTTTTACTATTTGTTTGAAGTTCCTGCATCTTGAATCCTCGCCTCATCTGTCTTTCGACCCTTGACACAGCTTCGTCTTTCGTAGTACAGTGTAGAACATACAGAACTTAGCACAAAAAATAATTGAAGTCCACCAGCTTTCTGATACAGGACAGGAGTCCCATATTCAGTTTGGATTTTGATTAAATGATGCAACCGTGCTCCGATTTCAGAGTTACATTGATATCAACCAGTGGTGTAATGTAACAAAGTAATAATACTTTGTTACAGTACTTAAGTATTTTTTGGGAGAATCTGTACTTGAGTTTTAATATTTGTCAACTTTCCCATTTACTCCACTATATTTCCTAATTAAAATTTATACTTCTGCTCTGAAACATTTCCCAGAAGAATAATCGTTACTTACTACAAAATTAAATCGGAAGAACAAAGACTGAAAGAAAGTAGGTTTGACGAATCAGTGATCGAAAGATCGCTTACTGAACCTTTAAAATGCAGTTAGAATGCCGCCCATAAGATTCAAGATAAGAGGCAAAATGCCTCTGTTTTATATTTATGTCATTTAATATACCTAAACTATATCGCACTAAGACTGCTGTTTTTTCTCCAGATATCAGCATGATAACAAATGTAATATTGATTTTAAGTTTAATAAAGTTAGTATTAAGTTACTTACATTTTAAGTTTACTTACACCACTGAAAATGGTACCAAACAGCATAAAATGAATCAGTTTTTTGAACGAATGATTCAGTGACTCACTCATTAAAACAGTCAAGTGTTTCATTCCTGAATGAATCAACCTTTTGAATCAATCGATTTAATCTGAATGGCTCGCTCATTAACAGTGACTTGCTGCCACCCTCTGGGGGCTTTAATTTCACATTTCAAGTGTCTTTTCACGTTCCTTTCAATCTTCAATCTATTCAGTCTTTTCAAATATCAATATTCAACGTTTTATGTTTAAAACAAAACATTATGGATTTTTAACTGCTGGTTAAATGCATCCATGTCCCCTCTGAGCTGCATTCTGTGTAGGCTAAATTAATCTAAATACCATTTCAGATGAAGGGCTCCATAGACTCAAACTGTGTATAGAACAATTTTAAATATTTATTTGCTCCTTTTCTATTTTGAATTTACTTTTACTTTCAATACTTAAGTTTAATATTTAAAAAAATACTTTTCATACTTAGCCTAAGTACAATAAATATCACATGGGCCTAGGCTACTTTAAGTCATATTCTAAACGGTGACTTTAACTTCTACCAAAGTCATTTTAAGATATCTATACTTTTACTTAAGTACTCAAGTACTTTATTCACCACTGATATCAACTAATCCTTCGCGTCATCTCCCTCCAGGTGTAATTCACGTTTTGAAAAAAACAAACAAAAAAAACAAACAAGAAAACATCACGTTTTGAGAGTCAAGTCACTCTATCACTCTTTACCGTGTGACTTTAGGCCACTCAGGCATTGTAATCGCTTGAATAATACAGCTATACGTTCAAAATCGTATTCCTTATTGCGCTAAAACCAGTCACTCATGAAGCATCACCTCTGCCTGCTGATCTCTCGTGATCAGCAGGCGATGTCAGCTTCAGCACCAGCCGACTCTGCAGAGGGCGTGTGTGTTTGGTAACATCATGGCGACTGATTGGATGCAGTACAATCACACTTGGGTTTTGTTTATGAGCCTATTTAAATTTAAGATGCTTAATTTTGTCCACCCTCCCAAACCATTTTTACCCACACAATAAAATTCAAACCCACCCAATCTGGCAACAGTACAGGAGGTGGGGGCTCAAAAGAGGCGTGCCTCTATAGAAACCCTCATAAACTTTTGCGTCAATGCTGAAAATAATATACACACACACACACACACACACACACACACACACACACACACACACACACACACACACACACACACACACACATACAGTGGATATAGAAAAGAATTACCCCCTTTAAAAGAACCACATTTTGTTGCTTTGTAGCCTAAAATTAAGAAGAGCAACACAATTTTTGTTTATCCAGCTGTATTTACTTAGTGCAACTTATAACATCAAAGTGAAAGTTATAACACCAACATGTCAGAAAAAAAAAAATTATATATATATATATATATACACACACACACACACACACACACACACACACACACACACACATTCTCTCAGTATGTCATGATGTCATCACATCCCACAATGCCCTTTGATTGTGAGATGAACGAGACTGTTAAATTATTCCAGTTCAGTGTCTGATTGAAACCTATGCTTAAATGTGTCTTTGTGCATGCTTACTGTGAATGTTTTATTAATTCATCCCAACTCTTTTCTTTCAGCCACTAAAGCCTCCACATCCTTATAGAAAAGATAGCAAAGGTTACCTGCTTCTGACAGGACACATCATAACTACCACTGGAGCACTTTATTTTTTTATTAGAGGGGTATGTATCTAGTGCTGTTGATTTAAAACAAATTCATATATAAATTTCTTATTCAAAATGATTGTCCCCCTTTTTTACAGAAATTACTGAATTCCCTTTTCTTTTAAGTTAATAGATATGTTAAGAAAGCGTCCAAGATTTCAGTCCCTGATCATAGATGGATACACAGATCAGCTTTTGTGAGTGCTTTCACTCTCTAATATGTATTTAAGTATTTATTTAAGTACAAATATTTTCCAATTTTCCAAATACAGATCACTTGAAATTACATCCTTTGCCAATAATTATACTAGTTAGGGTTAGGGTTTAAACTTATCACATGCCCGAGTTTCTAAAATCACTGTATAAACTGCTAAATTGCACAAATCAAACTAATTTTTATTCCAGAATTAGTAATCATTAAGTGTATACGTTCATTGTTTACTCCTAATAAGGCTTTTTGATGCATTAGTTTTCTGCAGGCCGTGCTCTTCCTGGCGTGTGCACTATTGTACATCTTTGGTCAGGATGAATATGTGGCCTGTCTAGTTCTGTGTCTTGCCTTGAGCTGGGTGAATCTACTCTACTTCTCCAGGGGGTCCAAAAATATGGGAATCTACAGTGTCATGATACAAAATGTGAGTGATAATTGTCTTTCTTATCCATCATCTTTTCCTCTGGCCTTCAGATTAGAGTATTAGTAAAGTATGGTTTGTGAGCACTATAGAAAAATGCTATGCAACACATTTACTTCCTTATTGTAGTATACACTAGTCTTTACAGTTCAGGCTTTTTACTTCATATGTGTACGACACACTCTCACACACTTTAATTATTGTCAGATGGTTCTTGGAGAAATTCGCCGATTCCTTGTCGTGTACATGGTCTTCCTCATTGGGTTCTCTGCAGGTATATTTGCATACATTCATGAATGTCATTGACTCTTTTGTTACAATTAATTTCTTATTTATCACAACACAACAAACAATTCCCAATTACACCACTGCTCAAAAGTATGGGGTCAGTAGGTTTATATATAAATGTGTGTGTGTATGTATAAAACTATATATTAGTATATGAAACTATATATTATAATGTTAAATATCACAAATATTACGGTTTCCAAAAATATATTAAGCTGCACAACAGTTTTTAACATTGACAATAATAAATGTTTCTTGAGCACCAAATCATCATATTAGAATAATTTCTGAAGGATCATGTGACACTGAAGACTGGAGTAACGGCTGCTGAATACTCAGCTTTGGATCACAGCAGCAAATGACTTTTAAAAATATATTAACATAGAAACAGATATTTTAAATTGTAATAATATTTCACAGTATTACTGTTTGACCAAATAAATGCAGCCTTGATGAGCATAAGAGACTTCTTTCAGAAACATTAAAAAATCTTACTGACCCCCATTGTTTGAATGATAGTGTGTGTTAATGACTTGTTTCTTACTCAACAGCCGTGGTAACTCTCCTTGATGAGGGATCTAGCAGTGCACAATCTAGTTCTGAAGGAGACTGTACGAAGCCCTCATTCAAGAGCATCTACTACACCACTCTGGAGTTGTTCAAGTTTACGATTGGCATGGGAGATCTGGAGTTCACCGATCAGTATCAGTATATAGAGGTCTTCTATGTGCTGCTAATTATTTATATAGTGATGACATACATTTTGATGCTGAACATGTTGATCGCTCTGATGAATTCAAGAGTGGAGGAGATATCTGAAGAGAGCACCAGCATCTGGAAACTACAGGTGAAATCAAAAGCAAAGTTAATGCTGTCTACCCATTTCTGCAATAAACATACACTGTAAATCCTTTAAATGATTCAGTGGGCAAAATGGCTGTGATGGTTTGCCATTTTTGTTTGTTATTCATTGTTATTCACAGCGTGCAATCACCACCTTGGACATGGAGTGGATTCTTCCCCACTGTCTGAAGACAAGGCTGCGCTTTGGGGAAGAGAAGGATCTAGGCGATGAGCAAGAGCCTGATCGACGCTGGTGCTTCAGGTGACCCTGCTGGCTTCCAATCGAAACCACAAGATCTGAAGTCTGCATTTGTCTCCTATTTAAAAATAGATGATTCATTTTGAAAAGAGGATATTAGCAGGCAAACACAAACATTATCAATAACAATACACACTTCGTTTTACTGTCAATGCATGAGTCCTTTTTCTTTCAGTGTGGAGGAAGTCAACTGGAACCAGTGGAACAGAAACCTGGGTGTAGTTACTGAGGATCCTGGGAAATGCATGCCTGTACCTTCCTCAACTAAACCTCAGAGAGGTAGTCAATGTTAAACAAATGTGTGCATGTGTGTGCGTGTGTTATTTTAATCTTAACTCATATCATTTTTATTGGTTACAGAGCCGAGCCGGCGTGGACTTCTGCAAACGTTCAGTAAACGCTGGACACAGAGAGCACAACGCAAATATGTACAGGAGCTGAGTCCTCTAGCTGAGGCCTCTAGCTCCGTATAATGATGCCTTTATAATCTGTAATCTGTTGCAATGTATTTTGCAATTCCCTTTCAATCCAACTGGTGTAGGAAAAATGACATATGACTGGTTAAAACTGCATTTAAAAAAACATATGCACCTCAAGGGTCATTCCTGTTATCCATCATATCTTTCTAAATGTAATTAAAAAAAAAATTATATGCACGTTGTAATTTAAAAAGCATTTATATAAAATAATATACATAGCTAATTTCATATGTGTGTGTGAAAATATGAAATTATATATATATATATATATATATATATACAGTACAGACCAAAAGTTTGGAAACATTACTATTTTTACTTGAATATATATGTTAAATTATGTTATCTGTTGTTATGTTTTTGAAAGAATCTCTTGTGCTCATCAAGGGTATAGTTGTGTAATATTATTACAAACTTAAAATAATAGTTTTCTATTTAAATATACTTAAAAAAAATAAATTATTCCTATGATGCAAAGCTGAATTTTGAGCATCATTACTCCAGCCTTCAGTGTCACATGTAACATCCAGTCTATCACATGATCATTTAGAAATCATTATAATATTCTGATTTTTTATGAGTGTTGGAAACAGTTCTGCTGTCTAATATATTTGATGAATAAAAGGTTAAAAAGAACTGCATTTATTCAAAAATAAAAAAAAAATTCTAATAATATATATTCTAATAATATATTTTCTTTACTATCACTTTTTATCAATTTAACACATCCTTGCTGAATAAAAGTATTGATTTTATTTAAAAAAAAAGAAAGAAAAAAAATTACTGACCCCAAATTACTGACCAGTAGTGTATATTGTTATTACTAAATATTTATATTTTAAAAACATAGCTTCTTTTTTTATTATCTTTTTTTTTTTTTTACTTTTTATTCATCAAAGTATCCTAAAAAAGTATCACATGTTCTGAAAAAATATTAAACAGCAGAACTATTTCCAATTTTGATAATGAATCATCATATTAGAATGATTTCTAAAGGATCATGTGATAATGATCCTAAAAATTCAGCTTTGCATCACAGAAATAAATGATCATTTAAAGTATAATAAATTTAAAAACAATTATTTTAAATTGTAATAATATATCAGAATATTACATTTTTTTTTTCTGTATTTTTGTTCAAATAAATGCAGGCTTGATGAGCAGAAGAAACTTCTTTCAAAAACATTAAAAATAGTAATGTTTCCAAACTTTTGGTCTGTACTGTATATATATATATATATATATATATATTTTGACACGCTGTGCCAGGAAAAAAGAACATAATGGTAATTACATTTTTGTATTTTGTCTTTTTTTTTTTTTTTTTGAATTTTTTTTGTTATGTTTTGTATTTTTGTTTATTCTAATTTTATATATATTTTGACATATTTGAATCATCTTTTGAAATTTTGATGATACTAATGTTTTTATTGGAAAATTAAGAATTGTTGGTAATGTGTCCACTAAAACACTAAATAATTAAAACAAACAAATAAATAAATAACAGTATGTAATAGGCTTATTCACCTCAATGTTCACTTAAAAGCAAAACTAATATGATTTCCATATTTAAAATATGGATATTATAAATTGTGTTTAATCATTTATTCATTACAGTATAACACAAACATCCAAAACACAAAAGTACCCCAAGTAGGCTACCTATTATATTATTTATTTAATTATTTATTTTTTTACATTTAAAAACACTCAAAACTAAACGTTTCATGTCTCTTCAGTCATTCAAACTTTTCTATATATCAGGTTACAAACAAAAAACTTATAAGAGTTGAGACATATAACGACGACGTCAAAATCTACTGCATAATGAGAATGACCCCCAGACACCTTCTGTAACTGTACAAAGCTTCATTGCTGCCTATAGACATCTTTTATTTCAGAACATTTATCTTCTCAGTGATTATGAGTAATTGGAATCATGTGATATATTTGCATATTCAGTTTACTTTTAATGCATAACAATGTAATTAATGAAAACTCATCTTGGACTGATTTTAGGGGTAGCATGCAAAACTTTGTGTATATCGCCCTCTTGTGGTTTAGCGTGGTGCTGCTTGTGACTGACGTGTCACAACAGAGACCTACATCTGACGAGCATCACAGTATGATGCAAATAAGGTCCTGACACTATAAAAAATATACTTATTGCTACTATGATGTGTCCACTATGTCATTCTTTACCTGTTTTACTGGCCAGTAGCGCACCGTTCATTAAGGTTCAGTGATAGATGGGTAATACCCCCGGCTATTACTTCACTGCAGAGCTGAAATGCTTTGACCCCAGAATCGTGAATAACTAAACTAAAATTTACATCCGCACCAGACGGCTTAAATGCAGTGACCTGCCTGGTCTGGATCACTTCCAGCGCTGTATCCCTTTAATAAATAGAGTCATTGAATAAAACAAGCTGCAATCATGCGTAACTGAGACAGCAAGGGCCTTTCTCGGAGTGAAAGCTGTTTTCCCTCTAAATGTTGACTTTCTAGTCCTGAATAAGAACTCGCTTTCTTTTGAATGAGAAGAGGTTCTCTAGAAATCACCTTTAGGGTCTTTATCTCATCGTGGCATTTTAACAATTATTCAGTTCAACTGTGCACAAACTCTGTATTCTCAGAAACTACTGAATGTTGTTTTGCTCAACAGTAACTACCCATTTAGTAACTCGCATGTATAAGCCTTCTAAATTTGTTAAGGATTTATATTGTTAAGTGATATACAAATACATTCTGAATAAAATTAAATGGACTATGCAAAACTGTAAAGTCGAACTGTGCATTCTTCATGTTTAAATCCATGGCCAGAGTCAGATGTGCAGACCGTTTCATTTTAAGTTACATACTGGCCGTGTGAAATAATTAGCAGATCTTGTCACCAGACAATCCCTCAGAATCTGTTCAGTGATTTAGATGTCTCAGCAGCAAAGGTTAAGTTGGTTTGCTTTACCCCAATTTGAACATGCAAGAGTAAACAGCTCTGCTCAATAACCACAAGAACCACCAATAAGATACATTCTTTCATCACCAAAGTGATTTTGCGACCATTAAATATTTTTCCCACTTTAGACATCAATGTCAACTCATTTATATTTGACTGTTTGCTTTGATGTCTTTAGTTTGGGATGGTCTGGTATTTCCTGCAATATAGCTGCCAGCAGTCAAAGCATTATATTTAAAACCCGGATGAGCAGACACTGCTTGAGGAAACAGATTCTTAAAACAAGATCACTGTCAAAAATGTCCTTGAAGACTATAGTAGTCAACATTTCAAGTGGATCAAAACCTTTCTTCAAAGTTATCCTAAAACCAAAACAATACCCGTTCTTGTCTTAGGACAACTTTGATCAACTTTTTTGCTCCACTTCAAATGTTGACTACTGTAGGTTTTATGAGGGTATACACAGGTTGAGCAGTTCAAGGGTGAAGGTTTAGCAATTTTTTTTGGGGGGGTTTTGAGCAATCAACTGAAATTGAGTCATATGTGAAAGCATAAATTAGCATAAACTTTATTTTATTATTACAATATTAAAAAAAAAAAAAAAAAAAAAAAAAAAAAAAAAAAAAAAAACCTGGTAAAACAGAGAGTAGCACAACTCTCACACTCTTCAGATTCTTCCCACGCATTCAATGGACAGCCACAGAGTGACAGATACGAGAAAGGCTTCTAGAAGCTTCCTCCATTTAACAGCAATTGCAAAAGAAAAAAAGAAACAAACAAAAAAAAAAAAGATTTAAATAATGAGGAAAAAATCTAGTTCAGATTTATAAATAGCACAAATTGGAAAACTGAAGCTTTGAAACATGGAATAAAAAGATTTTGTTACAGCCCAGAGCTACACACAGCTATAAAACAACGATGATAAAATATTCTTTATTTCTTTGTTTACATTATAAAGTAATTCTAAAGAACTGCTTTTCTATTCAACAAAAGCTCAAGTTAATAAAAATAAACAAGGAAAAATGCTGTTCCTTTATAGTCTATTTTTTTCAAAATCAGAATTCATTATACCTTTATTATAATCATGCTTGTTTGTCAAAGGAAAGTCCAAGGACCAAATACTTAAGGCTTCATGAGGACTGTTGAGGGGAGGCAAACCAACCGTGAGTCAAGACAAACTGACCCACCAGCACACACACCTGCGCTCATCACATGCACACCAAATAAATCTGTGAACCCATATCCATATGCAGCCACATTCATAAACAGTTATTACACTTCTTTAAAGTTACAGCAGTACAGTAGATAAGCCAGTGTACAATAAAATAATCAATTCACCTGCTGTTTCACCTTTTGACTTTTTTTTTTTTGTTTAAAAAGTCTTCAATTTAACCACAAATGATCTTGCAAGTGATCAATTTGGGCAATTCAAGCACACTTCACAAAAGAATCAGTAGCAACTCCTACTTAACATTATTATAGAAAACGCAGGATCATAAACCCTTGATTTGGTACATAGATAGTTTCTACATTATAATATTAGCAACAAGCCTACAGACACCACCTTCAGTAGTATGTTTAGTCCTGCAAACCCACTTACAGCTATACCACATATGACCCACCTGAAACTGCACAACTCATCTATACAATTCAAGTAGTAGTTTCTCATATGTTAAGAAATAAATAGAGTATAATGATCAGGTAAAACAAAAATGGCACAGCTTTAACATTAAAACATCTGTGGCTCTTCTGCTTTGGCCTTTACAGCATTAAAGAGAAAAGACAGAATCCTTCACAATCATTATACAAAACTTCACTCACATTTGTGACTCAGAATGCAAAATGACACCTGATTTGTTGCATCACTGAAAGACTGTAAAAGAGGTTTTATATATGTATGCGGTTCCTGTCATTTAAGTTTCCTGCTGCTCACAAAGCGTCTAGCAAAACGAGTTGATGTTTCAACCTTTCACAAGCCTAAAGCAGTTCAAATGTCACACATAAATCCATAAAGCCTAACAAATCCATTTGATTTCTAAACATTTAGAAAAACAGGTACCCTGTGTTACAGGAACACATGACAAGAGCTTTCACTTAGGAACAGTCTGAAGGGACCAGTGACTGGCATATTCCCACATAGCTCAGAAACTGAAGAATGAAAGAGAAAAAAAAAAGGATGAAGAATGTGTCACGCTGAAGAGGGAAGTGCTTTGAGTCTGTCAGCCTTTTTGATGTTTTAAGACGGGCTCAAAACAAAGATCTCTCAAATGAAAGCATGTTGGTTGTCCAATGAACAGAAGGTCTGGTGCCCCTTAGTTTAGAAGTGATCTATTTCACAAGACACCTTTAATGAAGTAAGCACTAACACAAGAAAGACATTCATAAATAACCCAGGAGCGCTTGAGATCCAGGACACCTAGAGATAGACAAGACAGAATTGGATGAAAAAACAAAACAAAACAAAATTCCCTTTAGTGCCTTGAAAAAACACTTGTAAAAAGAAAAAAAAAATTGATCACTTGCAAGATTAAGAACATAAAACTCTGCTCTTCATTAGACATGTTTGTATTGTTGTTTATTTTCATCAACAATCATCCTTGAGATTATGAGCTTATTTAGTTCCTCTCGTAATGTAATTTCATTAAGACTAACAGGAGGTGCCGAGGACAAGCGTGTGTGGCTGACTTCACTGAGGAGAGACTGTGTCTGAGGCTTGTGGGCTGAAGCTTATCTGTACCCTGGGTGCTGGCCTTGCGTCTCGGAGGCGGGGACCACTACCCGGCCCATAGCGGGTGGCCTGTGCATTTTCCCCATCAGGATGAGATTCTGATCTCGGAAGCAGGGCGTCTGGAAGTCCCCTCCCATGCAATCTGCCGTTTGCATCAGATTAGTCTGCCCTATTAATGCACCCCCTACTAATTGGTAATGGGCCGCTCCTCCCATGGGGGCACAGTCCATCACTGGGGTGGGGTTGGTATTGCCTGTGCCATGGAAGGGCACCGGGAGGTCCTGTGAGCCGGAACTGTCGCTGTTCGGTGTGGGAAGAATACTACCCCACATTGGCGGCTGGTGGTAGTACTGCCCATTGGTGTAGTGTGTCACCGTGCCTGGGGGCATTGCATTGATGGTGTTGTTAGCAAGTGGTGGCGAGGGGCTGGAGGGTTTCATGGCATAAGGCTGCCCCATGCCCATTTCTGGGGGATAGGTAATGCCCTTGCGAGGGAGGCAAGGGTCACGATTCGGGGGTTTGCAGGGGTGTCTGCCCCCTTCCGAGACGTGCTGTAGGTGAGCGAGCTGATGCTGAGTCCAGGACCTCATCTGCGGCTGTTGGGGATTTTGCTGTGGTTGATGGCTTTGATGCTGTAGTTGCTGTTGTTTTATATCGCTGTGATACACGTGGTTCATTGAAGCCATGTTATGCGAAGGCATCGCACTCACTGGTGCAGAAGCAGTCACTTTATCAGGAGGTCCAATAGCAAACGATGGATGCATGAGGCCAGGAGCAAGTGCATTAGGGTTTCCCGCATGCACCGAGACTCGAGAACTGCCGTTGATGAGTAGATTTCGGCTAATGGGACTGGGGTTGGCGATCTGCCCTTCACACATTGACGTGGCACTGGCTCCCTGAGCCCTAGCCTGGCAGAACTGGCTGATCTGGTGCACTATGCTGTTTAAGTCTGCCTGACGTCCCTGGTGGAGCCCTCCAGCCATGGACAATGGAATGGTTGAGGTAGAAACAGTCACGTTAGGAGGGGCATCTGCAACCGATAACTTCCGAGGACAGGGGTTCTGTAGGTGCTGCTGAGGAAGCAGGATTGCTGAAGGTTGGTGGGCACCAGGGTGGCCTAAAGAAGGCGTGTGGGACAGAGTCTGGGGCCTCGAAAGGCCCTGGGGCTGCTGTGGCATGGAGGAGGAAGGTCGGTGTCCGAGTCCTTGGTGTGGAGGCCCAGGCTGTTGCAAAGTTTGGAGATTCTGAGGGTGTGGAGGAAGCCCCTGCGGATTCTGGGACACTCTCGGAGGGCCCTGTGATGGGTGGTGCAGGTTTAAAGTGCTGGCCGAGGTGGCTGCATAAGGGGTGCCGGCAGCATTCATAATCACCTCCGGGTGCAGACGTGCCCGTGTGCCGTTGAAGTCCTTGATGACACCCTTGACTAGGGGCACTTTAACGATGGCAAGGAGACCGGTTTTGGCAGTGGCCTGAGAGGAGGGGTAGGGACTATATCGGGGGCCAGCGGTGTCAAGTCCGTTGACTGTGCGGCGAACGTGGTTCCACTGAGGGACTTTGACGCTGTTGGGGAAGATCTTGATGGTGAGTGGATTGTTGGCAACCTTTTTAGCATAGGCATCCAATTCCGCAGGGGTTGGATACTGAGCAGATCTCATCCTTTGTGGAGTGTCCCCTATATGGAGCAAAAAGGGACAAAAAGGAAGAAAAAACAACAACAAATTATGCCTTGAAAAATATGGACTATGACCTCCAAATTTTTGTACACAAAGCAGGGCAAGTACAAGAAAGGAGACAAAGTAGATAGTGGAACAGATATATTCTGGAGTAAAATGGAAAAAAGGAAGCTTTAAAAAATGCATTAGTACATCTTAACTGACCCCATATATTTGAATGGTAATATATGTGTAATTTTTTCTTTTTTTTTTAAACCGATAATTTGATTCAACAAGAATGACAGCAAAGAATTTTATAATGTTACAAAAGTTTTCAATTTCAAATAAATTTCTTTTAAAATCTATATTCAAAGAATCCTTAAAAATGTATCAGGGATTTCACAAAAATATTACGCTATAACAATATAACATATTAAAATATTAAAATGATTTCTGAAGACTGTAATGGCTGCTGAAAATTTAAATGTGTGTTACCTTGTTGGTTTTTATTGTTTTTTTTAATTTTTTGTCAACGCCTGTTTTTGGTGGTTATCAGTATAACAATGGTTCAAAACAGATATTAGTACTTCAATATGCTGGTTTATTAACATTCCATCAGTTAATGGAATACGTTTTTTATTGTGAATTTAAGTTAAGTTTGTAAAACCTAAAATGTGGCAGATGTAGGTGAATGTTCACTTTCTCACTTCCTCTCCATCACTACCACATGTAACATGCTTCCTATATGCCAGAGTGTGATCTGCTATAGCAGGGACCATTCACACACACACACACACACACACACACACACACACACACACACACACACACACACACACACACACACACACACACACACACACACACACAGCCAGACAACACCAATGACTGTTAAGTACGTCTGTTATATTTAACAACATCGCTGTGATGTGTCTGTGCTTGATTCTCTTACAGTTTCAGAGTGTGAATAAGAAATTAAAACCTGTCTGGCCCTGTCCCGAAAATATAGCAACCATGTATGTCTGCATGTAGTGTGGTAAGCATCTTAGCTTCACATCTTCTGTGTTCTAAAATAAATAAGCTGTCTAATTGGTGAGCCCTTTAATCAATCTGCCTATCACACACATCTATTTTTCTCACTCCAGGATCACAGTAATGCTTTTAAAGGTGAACATAAAAGAAAAAAAAAACATTAATGAGCTGAATTATTTAACTGTTTTTACATTCAGAAGTCTGCACAGTATAAGCTCTTTTTTTGCACAATGCTGCTCTTCCTGAGTGTGACATCCTCACCTGCCAGGACACCTCTGATTCACCTCTGACACTTCAGACCGAAAAACAAACGAAGCAAGGGATGGGGAAAAGAAATTGAGGATAAGTGTTCTCTGTGAAGCTGCTGTCTGGCTGCTGAAAGGGGGTCTTTGTATAAAACAAGCTTTCATCACTTCAGGGGAGAAGAGAAAAGAGAGATAGAAAGAGAGAGACTTCTGATGTGCACCCACCTGCACTTCCCTTGCTCATACTGATATAGAGTTTACACACACACACACACACACACACACACACACACACACACACACACACACACACACACTTCTATGCGTTCCTGGCCCCCTCATCCCTAATGAGAGGATAGACAGCCCATGTACTGTGACTGAGCTCTTTCATCCAGCCTGAGTGGATTCAGTCACAGCTCACACTGCCCCGACAAACACCCCAAACACTGAACAAACACCCAAGACTTCCCACCAAAAACTCCATAACAAACAGCATTTAACATTTATATAGTGACATCAAACAAAACCACAAAGAAAACGAAAACATGTTTTCCACACAGCTTTCACAAGAATACTGATATTTAAGAATTTTCATTTATATCCACCAAATTAACAATAAACAGTAACATATAGACTACCATTCAAAAGTTTGGGGTCAGTAAGATTTTCTCTTTTTTCAAAATAAATTAATACTTCAATTCAGCAAGAATGCATTACATTGAAAAATTGATAATAAATACATTTATAATGTTATAAAGGATTTCTATTTTCTGTTTTTCTATTTTCAGGTTCTTTTGAACTTTCTATTAATCTAGGAATCCTGAAAAAAAATGTATTGCAGGTTCCCCCAAAATATTAAGCAGCACACCTGCTTTCAACATTAATAATAATAAGAAATGTTTCATGGGCACCGAATCAGCATATTAGAGTGATTTCTGAAGGATCATGTGACACTGAAGAATGGAGTAATGGCTGCTGAAAATTACGCTTTACCATCACAGGAATCATTTTTCAAATACAGTTATTTTAAAATTGTCGTAATACTTCAAAATATTAGTGTATTTTTATCAAATAAATGCAGCCTTCGTGAGCATAAGAAGTCTTACCGACCCCAAACCTTTAAACAGTAATGTACATGTAGTTAACACATTGACATAAATGGCTAAATCCAAAATGGCTAATGCCAAATGGACAGCGTAACATGCTATTGAAGATTAAATAAAAAGAATCCTGAAAAAAAATGTATTGCAGGTTCCCCCAAAATATTAAGGTTGAGAGATGAAGGGCTTGCAAATCAAGGGGAAGTCGTGGCCTAGTGGTTAGAGAGTTTGACTCCTAACCCTTAGGTTGTGGGTTCGAGTCTCAGGCCGTCAATACCACGACTGAGGAGCCCTTGAGCAAGGCACCGAACCACCAACTGCTCCCCGGGCGCCGCAGCATAAATGGCTACCCACTGCTCCGGGTGTGTGTTCACGGTGTGTGTGTGTTCACGGTGTGTGTGTGTGCACTTTGGATGGGTTAAATGCAGAGCACGAATTCTGAGTATGGGTCACCATACTTGGCTGTATGTCACTTCACTTTCACTTTCAAATCCAGTCTGATGCTGATATTTGGGGGTGTGTGTGTGTGGAATTTTTGTCATTGTTGCGGAAGACATTATTCTTTGGAAAACACATTATTTTTCCACTTACTCTTGGTGCCACTAGTGGTTCAAAAATAACAAAATGTATAGCCTAAAGCATGATCAAATACTGAATAACAAATGAATGTGCGAACGGGAAGAGATATGTGTCTTTGTGAATTAATGTGAATATATGTCTTTCTAAAGCAAATATGTGGAGCTTTAAGGATTTCTGTGGGCAGTCTGCAACTAGCAAAGCGTATCCTTACTAGCAAACACAAATTTCAACAGATACATATATACACCTGTTCATGTTAATGACAAAGGACAGACTCATTTGAAATATTGGTGTTTGTTTGGTGCAAAGCAGGATATACCACCCTCAACTCCATCCGCCAACACCTCACACAGCATTCAGCTGCCATGCCATTCACTCATCTGCCTTTCTCTGTTTTTCACACACATTTCCTCTCCCTCTGTGTGGGCTGTTGACTACACAAAATGGCCCCTGACATTTCTTAGCTAAATAGCTTTCCTGCCAATCTCAGGCCAGGTCAGCTGCCTTCACCGGCTGCCCACATTTGCTCACCTCCTGAAGAGAGAGAAGAGAGAATGAGGAGAATCAGAGGTAGAGGAAGAGCCACGCTGGGCTCAGTAAAATGAATCACCGCAGGACTAGATCAAGGAGCGAGGAAGAGCAGAGTCATTATGCAAATAACTCTCTTTCTCTCCGTCACTCTATTCCCACTGCATCTCTCTCTCAGTCTATGCCATCCTCCCCTGTTGAGTGACATCCCGGGGGAAGCCGGCGATAATGAGGAGTCAATCTTGTTAAGATTAGACAACAACATACAGGTCGGCAGTCATGCAATCCATTTTGAGGACAGGAGAGTAGGGCAGAGGAAAGTGATCAGGTGGCATTTGCACTCAGCGTCTATGTAAATGTCTCAAGGGACTTTAAGATCTCTAGAGCTCTGTGCCAGATCTGACTCACTTCTCTTCCAGATTTGTAATTAAAGGGAAAGTCCACCTAGAAATTAACATTTTCTCATAATTTATCTGTTCCCAACTTATATGACTTCCCTACAAGTGAAGAGTGAACTTGGCTGTCTCTGGTGCCCATCCACTTTCAATAAGTCCATTTATGTACTTCAAGGCCTGGTTTCACAGACAGGGCTTAGCTTAAGACAGGACTAGGCCATAGTTCAATTAGGATTTTAAAGTCATTTTTATAAACATGGCATAAAAAAAAAAACATTACTGGTGTGCATCTTGAGACAAAACTAAGGGCACTGACACATTTCAAGATCAATCAGTGCAAGTTTCTTTCAGCTGAAACAGCTCAGACTTACATTTTAGTCGGGGACTAGGCTTAAGCCTTGTCTATGAAACTGGGGGCAAAAGTTCTACTTCAGTCTAACAAATCAAGCCATGCTTTATTTAAAATGGTAGTGGTCTCTTTTTTGAAAAGTCAGACTAACAGACTTGTGAATGTAGCTCAGCTTCATTCAGCAAGCAGCTCAACTGTTTACAACACTAATAATAATAAGAATGTTTTTTAAGTACCTAATCAGTATATTAGAATGATTTCTAAAGGATATAACACTGTAGACTGGAGTAATGGCTGCTGAAAATTCAGCTCTACAAAATTACAAAAATAGACTTTAAATATATTTAAAATATCTTCAAATAAAAAAGTTATTTTAAATTGTCATATTTCACATATTACTGATACAGTATTTCTGATCAAATAATGCACTCTCGATGTGCATAAGAGACGAAAACATGGTAGTGTAAACCTACTGTATGGAAAAAAAAAAAACCCAGCAGCTAGGACATTCGTTTTGTGTCCAGAAAAGATTACCGAATGTTCATTTTTGTGTGAACTATCCCTTTAAAACAGTGTCTTCCCACACTCACCTTTGCTCTCTCTCTCTCTCTGTCATCAGCAGTGATTTGAGGATCACAGTAATCAGCCATACCCCAGGAGCCCCATTACAGACACACAGGGTTGTTACACAGCTATTGTCAGCCTTTTCCGTCTAAGTACACCATACACATCTCCTAACTGCCTTTTTCCCCTCCCCACAGACATCACACACATGCACACATACACACACACACGATATTTTAAACTCTCTTTAATCCGAGAGACTGCTGATCTAAGTGGGTGTTCTTATATTGTCTTATATAGGGTTATTCCTCAAGGAGAAGCAAAGCTTCCTCTTTCTATTCATCTCTTTCTTCTTATCTAAAGCCATCTTTTCCTCCCCGCTCATCTCTCCTTCTTTTCAGCTTCCTTTGAAAGAGTTCAGAGAGAGAATGCAACAGAAACCTCTATCTAAATAGAAATTCTCTATTTAGACAAAAGACGGTCTTTTTTTGCCTCAATCTATGGCTTGCGTTCCTGCATTCCAAGGTATATTTTGGCTCTTCCTGTGTCTCCTGAGTTCCCTGAGGGAACCTGCGCCAGTGCCAGATGTGCCAGTGAACATCTGGACCACAGCAGGAAGCACATGAATTTGAAGGAGCAGTTAATGACATGCCGTGGGATGTTTAAATGATGATTTAAAGTGATTTAAATGACTGAGGCTTCTCTGAAATCTCTCAAATTGGGGGTTTAAAAGTAGGGGGAATCTGAACTATGCAGATCATGGGTTGTAACTGTTTTAGCGGTTTAAAACTGAATGTAACTTTAATTTAATTTAATTTAATTTAATTAAAGTTAAATTCAGTTTTAAACAGCTAAAACAGTTATCATGACCTACATGTGTGTAAATAAACACAGTGCAGCCTTTGTATTTTGACAATCATACTAAGCCATATTGAAATTTTGATTTTATTTTGACTAATTATCCAGCTCTACCTCGAGGTAAAGTTTTCTATCATTTACATGCCATTTTTAACTGGAGATATAATTTGAATCTAAAAATTTGAAGATCAAATTGAAACTTTTTAGTCTTTTTTAGAAGACTTTAAAGGGTTACTCCACCCCAAAATGAAAATTTTGTCATTATTCACTTACCCCCATGTCGTTCCAAACCCATAAAAGCTTTGTTCGTCTTTGGAACACAATTTAAGATATTTTGGATGAAAACAGAGAGGCTTGAGACTGTCCCATAGACTGGCAAGTAAATCCAGGAAAGTCCAGGAAAGTATGTTGAATAAAGTCGTTATTTTTGTTTTCCTTTGTGTACAAAAAGTATTTCTCGTCACTTCATAATGTTACGGTTTGAACCACTGATGGCAGATGGACTA
The DNA here is from genome assembly GCF_018340385.1 of Cyprinus carpio. NCBI lineage: Eukaryota > Metazoa > Chordata > Actinopteri > Cypriniformes > Cyprinidae > Cyprinus > Cyprinus carpio. The sequence goes on from NC_056576.1 coordinate 24,577,614, forward strand.
TTCTGACGATGCTTTTCATACTTTCCTGGACCTTGACACTGTTGTTTATTTGGCAGTCTATGGGACAGTCTCAAGCCAATTTTCATCCAAAATATCTTAAATTGTGTTCCGAAGACGAACAAAGCTTTTACGGGTTTGGAACGACATGGGGTAAGTGAGTAATGACAACATATTCATTTTGGGATGTAGTATCCCTTTAAGCAGTAAACACTTTTCAAACATGCAATTGTGTTATTTAAGTCAAAATATACTGGAAAACAGCAATAAACGTTCCAAGCAATTGTTCTGAAGTATTTTTGTGTTCCTGCCAATCTAATGGTTAACAGCTATGCACTGGTAAACAAATGGAATTATCAGAGAAGTTAAAACAAACGTGACAGATAAAAATGACTGATTTTTGTAACCTGGTCCATCAAAGCGAAAAAGGAATTGGACAAAATGTGAGCTTATCTTCGCCATTTAAAAGCTATTGTTAAAGCTTGATTTTCACTTGTTTTTGTCCAGTTCACTGGGATTTCCATGAGGCGTTTAATCTCTCAGAGCATTTAACCTACAAGACATTATCATTAAAATCCCAGCAAAGAATGTGGAAAACTAATGAATCCTCTACATTTACTCCCTTCACAGACAAACACTCTGTAGTAGCCTGTAGTTACACGTCTGACTTCGCTGTGTCTTACTCTATGTGCAATCAATTACATTTATTTCTATTATCGCTCTGAAAGTGGCATCAGCATCAGAGGTATGCATCCATTTCCTCTCTCCTACCTGTACATCCCCTGTACTTCCATCTCTTTCTGTATTCCCACTAGTTAGAAATACGACTCCTGTCTTTCTGTGATTTCTGCTCTCTACTGCAGTTAAAGATATGTCTCCAACCTCTCAGTAATTGCTGCCTGATGAGGGTCTTCCTGAGGCGATGTGAGCATCGGCACTCCCCCGGCTGTGCGTCTCCATAGCATAATTCGTCATCCTGATGGAGAGCTAATCTGACAGGATGTCTGCCCACAGACAGCGAAGGCGAGATTTTCCGTCTGTACGTATCCTTTATTTCCTGCACTGACTCAGTTTGTCTGACTCTCATTTTCTCGCTGCCTCTGTATGCCACTTATCTGCCTCAATCTATCTCTCTGTGAGCGGTGTGGTTCAGCAGGTGTCTGCCCTTGTAAACGGTCCTAATAAAAATCCTGGGATTTGACAATCTGTCTCTGGAAATATGCTTTTGCTCACCAACGACAGCTCTCTTTTTTCCCCCTCATTCCATTTCCTTTCTTTCTCAGTTCTGTTTAGTCTCTCGTCAGACATTTATCTCCTTTTATAGATCTGTTTTCATCTCATCTTTTCTTAAATGCACTTAAATGTCATCTTTGACAACATTTGTATGAATTTGGGGTATTAAAAAGACACTAAATGCACACCATGAAAGAATATTCACGTCTTGTTCATTTGAGACTGCTGAGAGGAAGGTAAACAGGAGAATGAAAGGAATATTCACTCAAAACTGAAAGTTATCATCACCATTTATTCCCCTTCACATCGTTCTAAACCAGTATGACTTTCTTTCTTCTGCTGAACACAAAAGGGTGCACTTTTCCATACCATTAAAGGGATCGCTCACAACTTTCTACTTTCAGACAGGGCCGGCGCGTGCCTATAGGCGAACTAGGCAGCCGCCTAGGGCGGCAGCTCAGCCAGGGCGGCAAGAGAGAGAGAAGGCGAGAGAGCGAAAGCGAGAGAGAGAGAGAATTTTTTTTTTTATTATTTGTTTGTTTTACATTAGGTTACAATTATCGCACTTATATCAACAGCATTTTTTCCCACTCCATTATATAAATTTAAATAACTTTAAATGTAGAATAAAAATTCCCGCCCGGCTGCGCCCTCCCCCCACCCCACTTAGAGCGGCATCGATATGCGTGCAAAATACGTTAATGCTATTCAAATATTCAAAACGAATAAAATTTCTGGTCATGAGTACAAAAGACACGGCTTTTAAAAGAGCAAGCACTGAGAAACAAAGAGGTCCTTTTTGAAATTTTCTATATTCACCAGGCCCACCTATTAATGACGTTCTGTATCCGCCACTTGCTAATGACAGCGAAGGTGTGGACGTTGGTAGTAATGTCCTGGAGGAGGCAGACTAGAGCTGAAGATCTTTGCCCGAACCCGACGGGACCCGATGGACCCGACGGGTTCGGTCGGGTTCGGGCTTAATTTTATATCATCTTATGCGGGCTCGGGCTGGGCTCGGGCTTGCGCTCCGGTTTGCAAGGTAAACGAGCGGGCAAGTGATGCGTTTCGATTAGCGCGAAAAAGATGCGAAAATGGATGCTGAGTAGGTGTAACAGAGGCTTGCCTCTGGCGATTATGTTTTGGTTGCACCAGCAACTAAAGCAAAGTCTGAGGTGTGGAAAAGTTCTGACCATGTTTATAATGAGAAGAATGAATGAATAATGACGCACCATCAGTGAGCGCATGCAGGAACGCGCTGAAGACATCTACAGTGGATTCAATAATTTTCCTCCACAAAAACATGTAGGCTTAGCCTAATCTTTGTGATCTTAAAGGTTTTTTCAAATGATAACTAATTATTCATTGAGTCTTAAATTCATAATGTTGACAGAGTATTTACGCTAATATTGGCATTAATTCTTTTATTAAATGTCAGCTGCTGGCGAAGCAATCTGTCGGATCTTTATCTTTAACTTCTTTATTGCCAAATACCCATCTTAATTTAAAATTTAACTTAACTTATTTTGTTAAAAAGACTCGTTTTTTTATTGGTGCGTTGGTCTATTTATAGGCTAAATGAGCCTATGCCTATATTTAGAGTGCTGAGATGTTACGATGTTACAGAGGACTTATTTTATTTCTTTATTCCAACTTCCAAGTGGTCTAGTCTACGTTAGTTATGAATAAATTATGTTAAAACATGTATAAATGATTCATTGTTGACACAAGGAAAAAGAGCTGTGTGTGTGCGCACATTTGAATAATGTCGGGCTGTAAACGGGTTCGGGCTTTTAAAAAGCTGTCAACAAAATGTACTTGTCGGGCTCGGGCCGAAACCTGTCGGGCTCGGGTCCTGTCGGGCCTAACTTTTATGGCCCGATTACAGCTCTAAGGCAGACAGCTTAGCCATAACTAGCTCGTCTGATGAGGGACAGACGGAACAGCAGGGAGAAATATTACCCTCAGAAGGTGAGGAAATATGTCACGATCCCGGCAAATGGCCAGCAGTAATAAATCCTGGACTTAAAGACACTTTGGTACAGAGGAGGGCCACATCAAACCAAAGGAATTATTTTCCCAAAAGACAGTTGGAACAGGAGATTTTCAGAGGCTCATTACAGTCGCACATTAGCTAACGGGGAGAAACTTGACAGACCATGGCTGGTTTATTATTCGATTAGCAAGGACGCAACGTTTTGCTTTTGTTGTAAACTTTTTTGTGAAAGCGAGAGAAAGTCTGCTCTGGCTAAAGACGGTGTCTTAGTGTAATTTTATAGATAAAGAAAATATTAATTTGTTTACATGCATCTTAAGGATACCTAATTGTGAGTGTGAGGTGGGGGCGGCACGATCGTGCTCTGCCTAGAGCGGCATTTGAGCTTGCGCCGGCCCTGCTTTCAGACGAATACAATAGTAGTTATATTAAAAATTTTCTGGCTCTTCCAAGCTTTATAATGGCAGTGAATGGGGGTCAAGATTTTGAAGCCCCAAAAAAGTCCATGCATCCATCATAAAAGTACACCACACGGCTCTGTGGGGTTAATAAAGGCCGTAATCTCTAGCTCCCGCTAACTGTCGTATGCGCGAACACGAGAGAGTGGCGTTCCAGCGGATGACGTAGGCATAGCTGTATGACATAATATTTTCTATTATGGGTGGATGCACTTTTTTGGGCTTCAAAATCTCAACCCCATTCACCCCCATTCCCATTCACATGTATACCTCGGAAGGCTTGAGGGTGAGTAAATCATGGGGTAATTTTCATTTTTGGGTGAACTATCCCTTTAAAGCAAAAAGTGACAAAAAGCACCATAAAAGTAGTAAGTATGAGTGATTTGCTTTTGTGGTTTACATACAGAAACATTATTTCGGTTATTTTGGAGGGGTCCTCAGTCAGCTTGTTTTTGGTCTAAACAGATTTAGGAAAAAATAAAATAAAAAGCTGTAAAATATTTTTTCATCTTATTTTTCTTATGTTTATTTCCCTCATTTTATTCCCGTTCATCCTGATGAACTCCCCTTTGTATTTGTAAATCTTTAAATATGAGTGATGCATGATATTTTTCTGAAGCTCTGTGATAAAGCTGTGCAAGGAAGAGACCAGCACAAAACTCTGGTATGTCTTTAGAAGACTTTGAAAATAGAACACCATTCAATGCACCACTGTTATGATGCCTTTATGCTGCTTTTTGTGATTTCTGGAGATCATTTTAAGCGACCACCAAATGTTTCAACTCTGTGTGTGTGTGTGTGTGTGTGTGTGTGTGTGTGTGTGTGTGTTTTTGTGTTTGTACTTACATTTCTGAAGTCCAGTGTTCATCTGCGAGTGGGGGTGGAGCTGAAGGGAGAGATCACCTGGCCCTGGCAGACAGGCCAGCATCTCATACACACACACTCACACACACACTCACACTCACACTCACACTCACTCACACACTCCTAGAGCAACATGGGCCACACACTTCTCCTCACACTGTAGAGAAAAAAGAGAGAGAAATGAGATGTTACAGCAAGCACCTCAGTACGAAGTTCAAGCCCAACAACGTGTCTGAACCCAGAACAACATTTTGTCATTAACTATGTCTTTCTATCACAGCAGTACTCTGGGTGACCCTGCTCACCGAGAACTCTCATCGGCCCAAAATAACTGTTAAACATCAGATATGTTCTGAATAGCTGTGATTAGGTGGAGTTATACAGCATTTTTTTTATTTTTTTTTGCTAATTGAAATAAAAGAAATAAAAGAAAATCTAAATGTTAGATACATTTTTTAAACAAATAAATTAGAAATGTTGCCTTGGCACACAGCTGAAATAAAAGTTCTAAAAGTTGAAGTACTAAAATAGTAAAAGCAAAAGCTAATTCAAAATATCAATAAATACTATAAAAAAGCTAAATATAAATATTTATAATAAAATTACAAATTAAATTATAAAAACAAAAGCTAATTCAAAATATTCATAAATACTATAATAGCATATAATATCAAAACAACACTGGTTGTGTTACACCTCGCTAGCACACAGTGTTTGTATAAAAGTTTTTCAGATTTAGATGATTAAAAGCTTCCACAGTACCACAGTACACAACAAGTCCAAAATACAAAAGGAAGACAGTAATTAGACATTAATACATGTAGTATTAACAAAAAGCTATACACTAAACAATGTATAAAAATAAAATATCTCTGAAATGCAAACTTGTACATTTAAGTGGTCTGTGAACTGATGGTGCCTACAGTCTTCATTACTGTTGATAAAAATTTAAATGAAACTTTAGTCAACAAACATTTGTCAGTAATTTGATTTTCAACAAAATTATATTCAAAACAAACCAATTAAAAATGTCTCTCTTGCCCTCAGAAAGGCATGATTTAAAAGGGATGGTGTTCATTAAAAGCTTACTTTTAGAAAAGGTGCAAAGCTAAAGGTTCTGGATAATTTTCCAACATAACAGGAGCAATGAGACAATTACCATCTGTCAGTTTGACACACACATTTTCACTGCATTCATTAAAACTCAGCAAGACTTCTAATCAAGTGTGTCACAAGGAATGCATCCAAATATCAATTGAAATTGCAATTGAGTGCAATTTCACACATATTTATTGCATGGCAAACAGATTTTCCACTGCAATTACAAAAAGAACCAGCGATAAACTCAGCTATGATAGCTTCAAAGCTTTGGATTCACATCAATTAATCAACCAACCTATCAATCAAGTGAAGCTTAGTAAATCATATATCTGATTTTTTTTTTTTTAATCATCCTCTTTGTCAGTTCAGAGCAGCAAAAACCCCTCACGTACCTTTCCATTCTAAACCACTCTCACTAATTGTACAGCAGCAGGCAAAACACACTTAATATCAAATCTGAGGTTCAATTTAACATCAAACATACCAGCCAGAGCGCTCTGACCGTGCCCCAGGCGCTTCATCTCCCTCTCCTCACCTCCACATCTTTGTCTATGTCTTCTCGCATGAATGGTGTGATCTAAGGTAACCTTTGCTAAATTCCAAACTCTCACATTTTAATTTTTTACTTCAGCAAGGTGAGAATCATACCACTGAGAACATTTCCGACACCTCAACCATCAGTCATTAAACACAATGAGTTAGTGTGACTGTGTGGGCATAAATCCACATGCACAGAATGGGAGGAATTGTTCTGACCAGCTGTCACTGCGACAGGATGTTTTGTTGATTGCTTGTTTTTTTTTTTTATTAATTTATTTATTTGGTATCTATCGGATAGCGCCATCCATCTGTGAAATATGACTGATTCAAACTGTTCTCTAAATAGAGTGCAACAGTACATATCCACTTTTTTAGCAGCCTTGATTTTGGAAATATATTTCCTACAGGGATTTTTTAAAAACAAAGATTTATATGCCATGAACAAAAACAACAGCCCCTAAAAACAAACTCGTTGTAATTTCAAATCTTTACCGATCTTTGCCACTATCCTCCAAACCACTAAGTTTTACCCATTTCAGCAAGAAGTTTTTAATCCTTTAAAAAATAATAACATTTAGTATGATCACATTTTCTTTTATGTATTTTAAAGTACAGGTCAGAATAAGTATGTTGTTACATTTTCACATAAATATATCTGTTACGCTGAATGAAGATGAAACATTATTTTACCCATATTTTGACATTTTATTTTCATAAACGTTATTTGAAACATGAAAATAGACATTTGCTTTTAATATGTATATAAAATCACTACTGTAAATTTTATTTGATGTGGACATGAAAATGGGATGTGTCGTCTTTGACCCTTAAAGACGTTGATTCTGTATATTGAAATAATTAAAATTTGTTGCAAAATAAGCATATTAGTATGAAGACTACAAACTGTAACAAAAGACTGAACATCAAATATCTTCTGATGAGCTATGATATCGTCTGGTGATTTGTGCATACAGCCATGGACTACATCCTGTCACTACACACTGACACCAGACAAAAACAATGTATTAAAACATGTATAAGCAAATAAACAGTTCAGACGAGAAGCAATTATGCACCAAACAACTCTGACAGGGCAGCACAAGGCCAGTCAGCCAAAGCTGAGAGAGAGAGAGCAAGAAATAAAGAGTTGTTATGTGGTGAAAGGTCATGATGGCAGCTCATTAAAATCCTGCCAGTGCACTAATCAGCAGGGCCTGATACAGACATACTCACTCTCTATCAGATTTACCTGAAACCCAGTGAACTGCCTCACTGCCGGCTGTCTGCATAGGCTGCTGTCTTCTGAGTGAGATTTATGAATGACTGATTAGCAACTCAAATAGTGTTCTGCATGTGAGACTTGACCCAAAACTGTCTTCAATAGTCTGCCATCAGCAGACATCAATGGCACAAAGCTCTAATAAGTACAAAAATATATAGTAGCCTACACATAAATATTAGGTTATCAACTTTAAATACATCAAAGTGCCTTTATTTAAATGTTTCAACACAAGTTCACTTATGATCGACATTTTCTAGACGAAAATATCTACGTAGCAGTATTTTTAATGCTCATTGTCCTTATTTTTACATTTAGATTACTTGCCATCTAACGCTCCCTTATAGTCCAACTTTAAAAACATTTATAATTTAATAACACTCAAATATATTTAGCAAATCTTAAAATTAATATAATTTATCATACTCATATTGCCTTGTAACATTTAAAGCTATTGATTTTTAGTGATTTACTAGTTATCGGTCATTATGTATCTTTTACAAGTTTAATTTCGACACATTTTTTATTTATTTTATTTTTATTTTTATTGTTAAAGGTTCCCCCATGCACCTATAATTCCATTTAAAAGTTTGGGGTCAGATGTTTTTGAAAGAAATTAATACTTCAGCAGTGACACATAAAACTGATCTAAAGTGACAGTAAAAACATTTATAATGTTACAAAAGGTCAAATAAAGCTGTTCCTTTGAACTTTTTATTCAAAGAATTATGGAAAAATTTACCATAAAAATATTAAGCAACTGTTTGCAACATTGATAATAATAAGAAATGTTTATTGGGCACCAAATCATCATATTACAATGATTTCTGAAGGATCATGTGACACTGAAGCCTGGTGTTTTTTGAGCGCCACTGCAGGAATAAAATTTTAAAATCATTTTACTTAAACACACACACACAACACAGGACACAAATTACACACACACACACACACATACCACACACACACAAACAACACACACACCTTAAAAAACACACACACACAATAAATCTTCCCAATTAACCCCACCCTTCTGAACAGTAGTAATATAAGTAACTATTACAACTATATGGAGCAGAGGCCCCATCAGAACAGTACTGACTGCTCCAAAGTCAAAACTTACACACAGTATCAGAGCTGGTGGAAAATCTGGAGAGAGAGAAAGACAGGAAGAGAGAAAGTGAGTCTGGATTCTCAATGGCTGCCGCTGGGGATGTTTGGGTCAGACCGCATCTGATAAAAGACTCTTTTCTCCACTGCTTTTTCTCTTTCTTTGTATGCATGGGAGGACAGAGGGAGGGTGTATGTGGGAGAAGAAAGGATAGAGGGAGGAAAGTGGAGTGGAAGTGAGCTATTTAGAAAATGACTACAGTAAGCTGTAATCAGGCTCTGGTGGGGCTGAGCTCTGGAGCTCAGACAATCTGCCTACACTGGCCTTTATGCTCAGGAAAAACACAGAATAATTACACTAAAATATACACATACAATAGAGTGAGAGAGAAATCCAATGTATGGTTGCATGTACAGTTTCCCAGAAACACAAAAAGCTATTGAGTGAAATGACTTTTCAGGGGAAGAATGGAGAGGAGAGATTGTGATTATCATTTATGAGGACTATGGAGGAGGACATCAGGTGGGCGGGGGGTGAGAGCTTACATTTAGATTTTTTCAAAAGAGAAACAAGCTTTACCCTTGAATACGAGAGCGCCTCAATAAGAAGGAAAGAGAGAGACGTCACCTGTAAATAAACATTCACATCAGCGCAGGCCCATTTAAAGAATCAATTTATAGCAGCCTGAATAGATTGAGGATGCGCAGGCATGTCAGCGTGTTACTGATGACTTAAACACATCCCCTGAACGATATACTCTCGCGTGCTTTTTTATTCTGTGAGAGTTATTCTCAGAGTTTTGTTGGTCTAAGAGTGTCCATTTTAAGCACATGAAGTGTTCAAGACATGCAGTTTCAGATATAAGCTATTAGATATCGAAGTCAGAGAGAATTTAGCTAATATCTAATGCTAATGGACCGTGTGTGATGGTGAGAGAAAGAATGAAAGAAAAAGCAAAGAGGAGAGTGGACTAAAAGGAAGAGGAAAATATGTGAAGCCACATAAAGAAAGAAAAAAGAATAGTAATGATGCATCAACAAGGGAACAGAAATCAAAGAAACATAGAATCTGTGAACATTATTAAAGATTAAAACAGAGATAACTGAGTGGAGACTTGCATTATGACATATTCTGGTATTCAGTAATACCGCATATTACAGTAATGAACATGCATATAGTGAATATTTCCATATATACCTTAAACCCATGCTTGAGTTTTGGAATGAATGCATACAGCCGAACATTTTCAAACTATACTCTATTTGACATGCTCAATGCATACAACAAAGCCCAGTGGTATTGCAACAAACTTTATTCATATGAGCAGGGACTACCAATGGAGTGCAGCCAGTGATCAGACTGAGTGTTAGAGTAGAAACGACAGCACAGCGACACGATGACCTCCAGCAATTGAATAATGGGAGTGTGAGTGACTGAGAGCGCCTCTGACATTTCAGCCACTGAACATAAGGTGCGAGTACAGCAGAAAGTGAGTGATCTGTGGGTGTGTGAGAATGTGAACAAATGTGTGGAAAGATCAGACCCGTGAATGTGAGTAAGCGTGAGATTGTTTGCATGCATCAAAGAGAAAATGTGACAGACAGAGCCAGCTTCATGGGCAAGATATACAATGAATGTATCCAATTCATTAATATACATCATCATTTCATTTCTACTGTAACATATACAGTACTAGAGGCAACCAGGAAAAGCAATATGCAGGACTTACCATATATAGGTGGATATATGTGTTGACCACTTACAGTGAAAAGGTGTTGAAGCTCTCTGCATTTTTATTTATTTCTAGACCTGCCTGAGCAAGGATGTGTGTAATGTGAAGACCAACAGACGTGACAAAAAAAGAGGAACAATGAGACAAAAGCAGCAGAGCAGAAGAGAGACCGAACTGATACATACAAACATGCTTTAAATACTCACAAACTAAAGAACGATTTTCAGCCACATATGGGTGTAAATCTTTAGCGTGCTGCCAAATTCAGTGTAAAGACTACACATTACAAGCTGTATTAAAACTAGAAGGGGGAACATTATATTGAGTGCTTATGGCAGGAAGAGCCACTCACTGGATATTGGAGTTCATCTGTGCGTTGTAAATCACTGGATTTACCTTGCAGACACACAGCCATTTACTGCTTCATACAACAGCAATGGCAAAAGCTTTTAGTATTTTTTTTGTTTGTATGATTATGCTAGTGGCACAGAAATTACACTTCATGTTTATGTACACATAAAACAAATATTGATCAATTAATTTTGAACTGGATGTGACAAAAATGACTTTTGAGCCATGATTCAGTGAGTAACTCAAGAACAGCTCTGACACACTGATTCAAACTGATTCATTTTGAATGAATCAATTAAAGGGCCAGCTCATAAAAATCAGACTATGCATACACTTTGAAACAATCTCCCATAAAGCAGCCTTTCCATCCCAGGTTTGTCTAGAAAATGTGATTCCTTTATTCTATCGTATAGCTATTTAACTAATTTAAAGCGAAGGAGCAAATTAGTACAATGTGGCCACAACTGAACTAAAACTAGGGAACGAATTTGTATGATGTGTCCATGATTTAACTAAGAAGAGGGAGTTAATTAATTAAATGTATAGACTAATTAATATGTAGTGGGAACAAATTCTTAATTTTTGGGCATTATATATCTCTACTTCTGCACATTCTTTGGTACAAAGAATAGTATGATATATATATATATATATATATATATATATATATATATATATATATATAGAATATATATATATATATATATATATATATATATATACACACATACATATATATTATACATACATTTATACATATATTACACATTTGAAAATATTTGGCTTGTTTTTTCCAACAAACATATTTTTATGCATTATTCCAAAATTGGCCATAAAATGTGTGTGACGAAACCCGGCTAATGCCTTAATAGTGCATTGTGAAGTCTGCTGTAGTCTCTCACTGCATACTATACAGAGAAAAAAAAGCATAAACAAATAAAATTTATGCCACACGTCACTTCACTTCCTTATGCAACTGCATACATTTATCAAAACACCTCATATCTACCCCACCGCTAACAAAAAAAACTCTGCAAGACCATATAAAGTCAAAACTGAACTTTTAACAACCACACAATGATATACCCACACTGATGTAGGACCACTAGGGAGTGAGAGAGTGTCCCTCACACACATTCTTTATATACCAGACGTCTGTGCAAGTTCACAATAACAGAAACGAGGATAAAAATGCTCACAAAACAGGATGAAGAAATGACAGGGTGAGACAATTTCATTTATGAAAAGATTCATCCATTTACTGCTTATCCGTTTGCCCAAGACGCCTGCAGCTCATCGGAAATTGGACACCCTGGTGATAAATTGCCGGAAAAGGAAAAAAGGAAGGAAGAAAGAGGAATGATTTTTGTCTGTCTGCCTCTGGTGAGTGGGAGGGCCTCTCTCTCCAGGATTGAGACAGCTGCCATCTCATCCCAGAGTGCATTAGATGAACATGCCCATCCCAACAGCTGTCCCTGTGCCCTTCAACTGTTACTGGACACCAAAGATGCAACCCAATGTACAACATTAAGTGGAACTGAATCAGCCTAGAGTGCATCCTGACTCTTCATCATGATTTGTCACGTTTACGCCTCCTTACAATGATCTATGGCCAGCCTCTTCCAGCTGTACCCTTCCCTCATCCATCATAATGTGGCCCAATTGCTCCAGCACATCTAAACCACAGCATCCACAAAAACACTTTACAGGAACTAGTTTGAGCCAAGGGCTCTCTCTGGGAGCAGGTTGATCTTTGTTTAAAGAGCCCAGAGCCAAAGCAAAGTCTGATGAACTGATTCAGTTGTTGAGGGGGTACTCTACTCCACTTTTCTGCAACACAAGTTTGTATTATTTGTATGGAGCAAAGTAGTCAATAAATCAAAATATTTTTGCTATTTGAATTTGCAGGTCAGAAATACCTAAGCATGAACTATGGTGCAGAAGAGGAGTTTCTGTCTCTCAACCCAACAGTTTAAATTAATTTGAGAAAATTATTTTTGAACTATGGTGCAGAAGATGAGTTTCTGTCTCTCAACCGAACAGTTTAAATTAATTTGAGAAAATTATTTTATTTGGTAAATCCCCATCAACCTGCTTTCAAATGGAGCTGCAGTTAATACACAGAGCCACAGTTTCACTAAGCTACGCTATGAGTTCATTATCAAAGGCGATTCAAATAATGAACTCGATATAGCGTAGCTTCTCACTACGGCAATTAACTGCAGCTCCATTTGAAAGCAGGTGATGGGGATTTACCGCTAATCATGGAGCTTTACTGACGAGATGCACATGGTCATATCGTTCGATATATTGTCCAGCCCTAATTCAAATACACTGAAAATTGTAAATTACTGTCTCTCAACCGAACAGTTTAAATTAATTTGAGAAAATTATTTTATTTTTCTAGTTTACAGTGTGCTTTGTCTGGACATGGACAGTATACCGTACATACATTTTCAATGGAGGGACCAAAAGCTCTCGGACTAAATCTAAAATATCTTAAACTGTGTTCCAAAGATGAACCGAGGTCTTACGGGTTTGGACCGACATGAGGGTGAGTCATTAATGACATAATTTTAATTTTTGGCTGAATTAACCCTTTAAGGTTTAATATTCTGTTATGTTGGGATTTCCAGGGTTTTCTGTTATATTGATGTTTTGTAAGGTTACCATTGTAGTGAAGAGTAGAGCCTGTGGTTGGTGGGCTGCAAACATTTTTGTATACATTTCGTGATTTACTGGATATGGATATCTCACACTGGATATTTCACTTTTTTAATGAAATACGTGTAAGGAATTGAAAGGAACACAAATCTAGTGTTTTAGTTCACATGCTATCTCTCCACCAATGAAAATAGTTCTGAAAGAACAGCGACAGCTATTTCCCATGGCTGCTCAAAGCATTGTGTCATCACTCAGCTCCAGCTCTGCTCCAGTTTTTACATTTACACAAGGTCAGCTCGCTATCACAGAGTGACTTCAAAGCAACACATCAATACCCGATAACAGACGCATGAAGAGAACAGATATAAAAAGAAGAGAATAAATGCCAACATTCTCTTTTTTACCGTCGTTCTTTGCTGTACTCGTCATACACACTCCTCTGACAGCGACCACAGTGCACAATCCTCTACTGTTGTCCTGTGGGCTGTACAGGGGAGATGGTCAAACAGACAGACTGCTTGGCTTTGTGACCACAAACATTTCACAAGGGCATGTGACCATGGGAACAGACACATCAAACACAAGCAAACCGCCACAACTGAGCTGAACTTTCCAGATTCCAGGAAACAGATAAAGCCTTGTCATGGAAGAAAATTTGCTAAGAATCTGCTTTAGCTCTAGATTACCATAAAACTGTCAGATGTTGTCTAACAACATACTTATGTACACGAATCTGCTTTAGCTCTAGATTACCATAAAACTGTCAGATGTTGTCTAACAATAGATTACCATAAAACTGTCAGATGTTGTCTAACAACATACTTATGTACACACTTAGAAATTATTTTATACAGCGTGCACCCAAAAAGAACAACTTAGAGTCAATTTCTAAAAAAATAAAAAAAAAAAGATATTCCCTAAATACAGTTTTCCATAAAAGTGAGAACCTTGATTAAAATGAATTACATGAATCGCAAACTGTAAAGTGAAAGCAAATTAGTTGACTTGCTGGTCTAATGCTATAATACTCCTTAGCATTTTGTCTTTGTGCCTGACTTTGACATTTATTTAAGAGACGATAAAGATACGTTCAGATACACCCTTCATCAGTACATCACCTCCTCATCACAAGCACTCATTTTGTTCCCATTTCAACGTCCTACAATTGTGTGTTCAGAAGTGTGTGTGAGCAGAAAGCTGATCAGCCCACATCAGACTTTCAAGTTCGGGCTAACCCTTTTCTCTCTCTCTCCCTCTCTCTCAATAAGCTCTCAAACATCAATCACTGCAGATACAGTACTGTTGACAAAGTCCATAGAAAGAAAGAGGGCACTGCAAATTCCTAAAGTAACAAAGCTTATGAAGCTCGTCTGACGGGGTCAGTAAGCTTTTTACAGGCCGGTAAGTTGCTGTGAAACTGCAGGAGTGACCCAGGCATTTGAGAGGTGTCAGAGAGGTGAGCGTTTTCTAATCTTTACAAGAGAACAGCTTGTGCAAGCTTTAATACTGACTCGCATGAAACTGGGCACTGATGCATAAGCAGTAATGTCGCTAACAATGTGTGAGCGAGAGTGAACGGAGCCTTTTGGCCGCCTTTAATCAATTTCATCAGCAGCCTGGCGCTCAACGGCGGCTCACAACAAAGCTCAAAATCTGCCCCGTTTGTCCCTTTAGGGGACAGTACAGCTACTTCAGCATCAAATGCAAATAAATAAATGAATAAATGACTCCAGTCTTTATAGTTTCAGTAGAACAGTGTGTCAAATCAGTACTGAATACTGCCTACAAGAGCAATTGTGCGTGTGTGAAAGCAAATGAAAGCAAATGTGTGAACAATCAAAATTAAATTTAAAAAATTTTAAGTTTTGAATTGTTATGTTTTATGTGTTGTTTATTTTTATTTGTGATTTGTATATTGTGTAATATTCAGATTTAAATTTGTGCTTTATAATTTAAAATGTCATTTACTCTAGTGACAGTAAAACTGAAATTTCAGTAATCATTACTCTAGTCTTGTCACATGATCCTTCAAAAATCTTTCAAATATTATGATTTGGTGCTCAGAAACCATTCCTTATTATTATTAATATTAAAAACTGCTGTGCTGCTTAATTTTTTGTGTGGAAACCATGATGCTTTTTTCAGTATTCTTTGATTTTGTGTGGAAACCATGATGCTTTTTTCAGTATTCTTTGATGATTTTACTGGCACTTTTTATTATTATATATAAGTGTTATTCATATTAATATTTAAAGTTAAGCAAGAGAGCAGAATTTGACACGACTTCTGAATTTTGGCACCATGACCCTGGTTCACTTTACGGGCTTCATTTAATATAGCTGAGATATCTGACTTTATGAAGTAACTGATCTTAGCACAGCTATTTAAAGTAAGATGATGTTTTTTTACAGCCTGATTTTTTCCCCTACAGATTCATTCTAATTATTCAGAGGGAATTCTGCACTCAGGGCTCATGAATCATGTGAGCCGTGAATTTTGCGCCTCATACAGAGACGTCTTTGATGAATACGGCCTCAGTGATTGTGAAGTGCTCTGTAGTGGTTCACAGCAATCAGACAGAGCTAGTGATTCATCCTCATCTCCACTCAGCTCCACGACCGCTTTCGGCCCTCAAATACACTGATCTGACTTTTCATTATGTATCTGTGTGTGTTCGTTCCATTTGTGAAATTACTACGCTGTGTTGTACATCCTTGTATGTCATATAAAATAATGCGTGATGCTGCAGTATGATTCAATGCAATGCTTCAATGCGCACTGATAAGAGCAAAGCTGCCAATTAATAAGAAAGCCATAGTACAATGTGAAGCGTACAGAAACACATTTGCTCTGCTACGAACACAGACACAGATCACGGTGCATACCCGGAGACCCATTAGCCATAAATTACACTTAACCAAGAGGTCAAAGTGTGGCTGATTAATATGGCCCAGTCATTCCCTGCTGGTTGCTAAAAACAAATCCACTAACTGTTTTTTAAAAGTAACCATATATTCAAATGAATCCCCCCCCCAAGAAATAAATAAATTGCAAATGTTTTATTACATTGCAGTAAAAATTTGACCAGTGAGAGATTATTATTGGAAACATAAAAAGAAATTTTCACTGTCTGCTGCCTTTCAGGTCACATTTACCGTAAAAAAAAAAAAAAAAAAGTACGTTTCTCACCAAGGATCAAAAACACAGTAAAAAAAAAAAAAACATTAAAATTGTGAAATATTATTAAAATCTATTTTGAAATGTAATTTGTTCTTGTGAAGGCAAAGCTTAATTTTCAGCAGTCATTACTTCGGTGTCACATAATACTTCAGATATCATTATAATGTGCCGATTTAATACTTCAGAAAGATTTCTTATGGCTATCAATAAAGAGTTTTTTTTACTGCTTAATATTTTTGTGGAAACCGTGATACTATGTCCGAAATTCTTTATTGAATGTAGAGCATTTTTAAAATAGAAATCTTTTGTAACATTAAAAATGCATCCTTCCAGAATAAAGGTATTAATTTCTTTCAAAACAAAATAATTATAATAATTACTCAAAACTCAATATTTCATATTTCTGGTGATTGGGTAAAAAGCAACATCCATAACTGAGCTCCCATGAGCAAAGATAGGAAATTTCAAATGGCAAACTTCCAGGAGGTCCAGCACTACCCGATCAGCTGCCATGGAGATAAAAGAATAGCTTTCTCAAGGTATTATAGACCTCCTTCAACTTAACTCACAAGCCAGCAAATGTCTCTGTGGGTTATGACCCATGTCAAGGCGATACTCTGACCTGGAAGTGCCACATTCCTGCTGCTCCTACACCATAAGCCCACCCAGCAACTAATGCGTCTGCTTCCAGACACCATAACTCTCGGTATGTGATGGGAGTGATATAGCGGCAAGCCAGGCATGCAGAAAACAGCAGCGTATCTGATAGAAACACCACCAGCGGTGGGCAAAGTTCCTCCCCCAGTAAGATTGCATTTCATAAGACGGATCAGTTTCGCTCTGATCACATAGTAACAAGGTTGGATGTGCTCAGCAGGAGTGCTGATCCTAGATGACTATGATTCTCAGAAGAACAGGCTAGAGGTCCAAAATCAGATCAAGAGGGGCTTACTGCGGAGGCAGAGGGCACTGGCTTGTGTGGGTCTGTTATTGTGAAGAGTGGTGGTAACAAAAGCATGTGGGTTGGTGAATCATCCAACAAAAGCAGTGATTTTGAGATGCTCATGCATGTGCGAGCACACTTGTTCTGAGTAATTGTGGCTGCATAATTTCCTATGAAGGCCAGGTATAATTAAATAGTAATCTTCTAAAATCCAAACTGTTGTTTGTCTATGAAAAGCCATGCAAAAACAAAGACCAGGGAGTGGAGCGAATACAAATGGTGCTTCCGTGATGAATCAGATTGAAATGTCTCTTTATGGAACGAGCTGTGCAGAGCGTCACATTAGAGGAACAGATCCAGCGGCACGGGTTTAGCGTGGATTAGACTGGCTATAGATGATGATGGCAGTTGGGTTCAATGGGTTCAAGGCTGTGGTTCTCACAGGCAAGCATAGTCTCTGCATATCCACCGTGTTTAAAGTGACGGCTCTCGCCTGATTAACCAAAACCTTCAAAAACAATTACACAAGTGAGTCTGTTAAAAAAGTACTTACAAACTTCAACACAACCATGATGGTGTAATGCTGGATTATAAGAAAAAAAGGAACTTTTTTTTTACACAAAGAGATTTTATACAAGAATTGATGTTTTGACTGCAAAGTGAATTACAGAACTACTTTTGGGGCTTTCTGTCGTGGGGTCAGAATTGGGCACAACATTGTTATTCCAGGTGTCGTCATGTTGATTAACCAGATGGAAAATTTCCTCACTGTCACAACCCTAACGCTCACTCTTGTCTTGATGCCCTCTTTGGTCTGTTGGGTAGGATTGACATTATTATTTTTTACTTTTTTTTCTACAAACTAATATGGTGAGGTTTCAGATGTTTTGTTAATGTCTGCCATTTTGCTAAATTCAACTGATTTCAATTTCTGATTTAGCTAGTTGAATGCACCCTTCCTAAATACAAGTATTAATGTTTTTCAATAAATCAATGAATAAAATAATCAATCTTACTGACCCCACATTTTTGAACAGTAGTGTAGGCTATACTAGCTTTGCGCCAGTCTAGGCCAGTCTATCAGACAGATTTTCTTGTTCAGGTTAGCTGTGTTATTGTGCACTATTTTCAGACAAATTCTCAACTGGGCTGAGCTCAGCACTTTGATTGAGCCATTACACAACATTAATCTTGTTTTCTTGAACCAC